>NC_080080.1:75415683-76040683 GCF_949987535.1 Balaenoptera acutorostrata | reverse complement strand
AGTATCCTTATCCAAACCAGGAAATTAATATTGATACAATAACCTTAACTTATCTAAAGACCATGTTCAAATGTTTCAAATTGTCCTTTTTGTGTTCAAGGATCCAGTATAAGATCCACATCCATTTCTCCTTATTTGTCTCCAATCTGGGAAAGACTGGAGCTCTGCCTTTATTTATCATGGACTTGACTTATTTTTAATTGCATTGGCCCAGTATTTTGCAGAAGGATCCTTAATTTGAGTTTGTGTGATGTTTCCTCTTGCTTAAAATCAGGGTATGCATTTTTAGCAAGAATACCATATAAGTGATATCATCCATTAGAAGGCAGATGATATTGATATATCCCTACCAATTACTAGTGGTAATGTTAACTTTTGTCATTTATTTAAGATGGCATCTTCCAGGTAACTCTGTAATTGATAAGTATCTTGTAGAGAGATACCTTAGAATCTCATCTCTCTAAATTTTCAATTTTTTGTGTGTTTTATTGTGTATATACTGTATTAGTAAAATGGTGAATATATATAACTTATAAACAGCTTGTCCATACACATAGTGCTCAAATGCTCAGATTTTTTTTATTGATAGGGCTATCTGACTAACAATGTTTCAGAAATCTCTGTTCTAACTCATGTTTCTTCTTCCTTAGGCTTAACACGTGACATTCCCATTGTTTCTCACAAGAAAATTTCTACTGCTGACTCTGTCCTGTTATAATTTTCCCCTTATCTGCATTTTATACTGTCTTGAACCTGTACGTATTTGCAATAGACTGCTTTATCTGTTTGCTAGTTTTAAAAGCATCCTCATTTATTACCATGCTTCAGTGCCAGGCATACTTATCGAGATTTTAAGGTAGTCAAGGCTTACCTTATATATGCTATATATGTCATAGTCTATATACGTTTTTATTGGGCTGTGTCCTGTGAAGGTAGCATCTGTGTTTGGTTTATTTCTGTACCTCCCATAATATGAACATAATGCCATGCACATGAAAAGCTCTCAATTAGGCTTTGTTTATTGACTGAGTGAGAGGATAAACATCTGGTACAATGTTTGCTCAGTGAGGAAACATAATTACTTTGGTTCAATGACTGTGGCAGACACTCTTGGATGGCTAACCAAGTCACCATTTCCAACTTCTTTCTAACCAACTTCTAGTTAGTGCTGGGCACATGACATAGTTCCAGCTAATGAAAGAGAAGGGGAAGTCTGATATGCAGTTCTGGGACAAGCTTCTGTTTTTCTCATATCACCCCTGAAATTGTGCTTTCTTCCAGCTCTTTGCCTCGGGTGTAGAGGTGATGGCTGGGCTGCAGCAGCCTTTTTATGACCATGAAGGATAGATAAGAGAAAAGTGGTGCCGTTGGTCCTTACATTTTTAAACCGAAGAAGCAAAACCAAGAACTATTTACTTTTGAGCATCTTACTGTATAAGAAAAGAAATCCAGATTGGTGTAAGCCATTGTAGCTGGATTTCCTTCTACCTGTTAAGATAAAATATTCCTGACTTATACTCCAATAGACCAGAGAAGTAAGAATTGCTCTTTGATCTATTCAGAAAAACTTCATTGAGAAGGGGGTGTTTCATGATCATTTTTATAGTGGAAGAAATGACTTGGGGTATTTGAATGAGAGGAAATTCGCAAGATGTGGTTCTGCTTTAGATCCTGTCTGGAGGTGGGGATAATGTAAACAATATAAGCAGAGCTCATCTCTGGGCTATGCCAACGGAGGGGGTGTGGGATGCCAGAGATGGGGACAGTGGCTTACACCAACGTAAGGCTTGGGGAGCTGGCAGCAGGATGGCCCAGCTCATAATGGAATAGGGAAACATGGGAATTAGGTAAAGTTAATGCAGCAGGCAGGTCGGAAACAGCGGCATCTTAAGGAAGAAAGGGGAAACCTGCAGAAAACCCTGGAGATGTTATGGAATTTGGGGCAGTGGAGTATAGTGAGAGCTCAGAGCATATGGGGTCAGAAAGTTGGAATTAAAACCTCATTTCTGCTACATACTAGCTGAACAAGCTGGCCAATTCAGGTCCTTTCTGAAACTCAGTCTCCTGTCTATCTGATAATAATAAGAGAGGTTTTATTACCTTTCATGAGGTATGTACCTCAAGAGAGATTTGAAATAATTACTCAAATGGGGAACGCTGGAAACTTGTAAACAAATAACATTTATCGACACCAAACTCTAGTCCAATCTGAGGGCGATTTTACACGGCATGTTCTACATGAATGTGGAAGAGAATTCTGTAAGATGTATTTTCCCTTTGACTGAGGCTCAACCAGTAGAAGGGATAGCCTCTAATACAAGGTGTACCTCAAGTCTCAGCATCTTTTGTAGTTTTGTGTGCTTGGGTTTCAGCGGTGTTGAATTAAACCTCTGGCTTTCTGCTCAGTTTCAGAGGCAATGGCAGGAAAGTTCAGTTCCCATAATGTCGGCAGTTTAGACCCCCTAATAGTTTTTAAGCCAGTAGTAGTTGATGAATGCTACCTTTTGGTCTTTTCACCTGTTTTAATTGAGGAAACTTCTATAAAATGCTGTTTTTGGTTCCAGCACACTCACTAGTAAGGATTACTACTCAAAGCCAAACTCATTCAGCCAACAGCACTAAAAATACTCTTGGTTTCTGCCAGTCAATTTTCTTCTATTTTCACAATTAGTTGTTCTGCCTGGAAACTGCCTGCCAACATGCAAATATCATCCATGGGCTGATGGAAATTTGAGAATGTGCTAAGCTGTGTAAGGTTTAAAAGCAACATTATTCATTCACTATTTGAAATATTTAAACAAATGTAAATCAAAAAAAAAAAGAGAGATGAAATCTCATTATAAGAATGAATGGCTGCTTTCCACTCTTTCTACAATATAAGCTTGATACCCATTTACATACCATTTGTAATATTAATATTATTATAGTGAAATAAATCACATCCTTCACTTTTACATTTTTAATTACATTTTACTGCATTTGTTCTTTTGTTTATAGTTAGCTAGTAAAATATTTATTACATCTTACATATATTTTGGTGGTTCTGTATTTTAATCAGATTTCACACATAATCTTTTCTCCCTCTTTTTGTATCTTTTTTATGACCCTATGCACCACGGGATGTTGTTTTGTGGAAACCTCATTATTTTTTAATGCATGGCTATTTATTAATGTATTGTGTATATAGCACACTATGCATTTCTTTGAATTGATGAATACATTTACATCCACTTGAGAATAAAAATTCCCTGAAGGGCCAGTCTCACATTTCTCTCGCTGTGCTAGAAGCCTATACTGATTATTTTTTCTTGTTTTGTTGAGGAATGAAGAGTGAAAAGGAGAGAAGAAAAAGACAGAGAAAAAAGAGAGACACAATGAGTAGTATTTTTACATTTCATTTTCTGAGAGAACTTTCTCTTGAGGTCAAAAATTAATGCCTCACTGCAAAATGGAATTTTCAGAGCATGCAAATTAATTTACCCTTTGTAAAACATTATATTTCATATGCAATTTATGTTGAGCACTTGACTTGCTGTTTCTCCAGTTCGTTTCCGTTGTACTTGCTGAATCACCTCTTCCATCGCTCCCCCATGTTGCACTTAGAGGATTAGATATTAATTGAATGAGGAGTGAAGAACACAGTTAACTACAATGGCAAGTACCGCTGAATGTAATCTTACAGCTATAAAAAATCAAAAGACTCTCTCATTGAAAACCCTGCTGCTAACCATGAGCCCAACTCCCCACAAGTCAGACAGCCTTTGTGAACCACAGGGTAAGCAGGATGGAAACAGTCTCTCTCCCAGGTTAATTCATCCACTATTTGCATTATTTGAGAATTTTTCTGTGGGTTGTTGGGCGTGGGCCCTGGCCATGCATCTTGCTAGGCATCTTCTCCATGACCTTTGCCATCTTTTAAGGACACTAGTCTGGGCTCTTTCTGGGCTAGCACAGAACAGTGTTTAGCTTAACTGACTGGGAAGACCAGTGACCTTAGCAGATTGACTCTTTGTTCGGTGAACAAGATTCAGGTTTAGGTGGAAGGCTGTGGAAGGGAGGGGAACACGACTCAAGTTTTTTCTCTTCCATTCTCTAGAGGGAGTCGTTTTGGGTGCTGCAGAGAAAACATGAAACTAAGAGGAAAATGTCCTCATGTTATTTTTCTCTCTCCTCCTCCTTTATACAGTTTTGCCTGACATCCTCAATTAACCGCACGTTCGCAGTACTCTTGGACATATTTCCATGACAACTCCCTATGTTTTAAATGCTTCTCTGTTTCCAAGGAATATGTATAATTTTCATATGGTATGAAGAGGGTGCTGGGCAGGAAATTTATTGTGACCTCCAGTTTCAATAAGCAAATGTGTCAATTGTGACTGTAGTCAGGGAATAGGAATATAAAATGCTTTCTAAGACAGAATGTACTAGAGGAAGCATTACCGTCTAGTCACAGAGAGACACAGCGTGCACTGGCGTTTTCTAACCCAATTGATCTTTTTTTCTTTTTTTTTTTAACATCTTATTGGAGTATAATTGCTTTACAATGGTGTGTTATTTTCTGCTTTATAACAAAGTGAATCAGCTATACATATACATATATCCCCATATCCCCTCCCTCTTGCATCTCCCTCCCACCCTCCCCATCCCACCCCTCTAGGTGGTCACAAAGCACTGAGCTGATCTCCCTGTGCTATGCGGCTGCTTCCCACTAGCTATCTAGTTTACATTTGGTAGTGTATATATGTCCATGACACTCTCTCACTTCGTCCCAGCTTACCCTTCCCCCTCCCCGTGTCCTCAAGTCCATTCTCTATGTCTGCATCTTTATTCCTGTCCTGCCCCTAGGTTCTTCATAACCATTTTTTTCTTTTTTTTAGATTCCATATATATGTGTTAGCATACGGTATTTGTTTTCCTCTTTCTGACTCACTTCACTCTGTATGCCAGACTCTAGGTCCATCCACCTCACTACAAATAACTCAATTTCGTTTCTTTTTATGGCTGAGTAATATTCCATTGTATATATGTGTCACATCTTCTTTATCCATTCATCTGTTGATGGACATTTAGGTTGGTTCCATGTCCTGGCTATTGTAAATAGAGCTGCAATGAACATTGTGGTACATGACTCTTTTTGAATTATGGTTTTCTCAGGGTATATGCCCAGTATTGATACAGCCACTATGGAGAACAGTATGGAGGTTCTTCAAAAAAACTAAAAATAGAACTGCCAATTGATCTTTCATGCCTGTGCTTCCATGGGGGCTGCATGCAGGACCCCTTTGGCAATTAGGGATATTCTGGATACTTTCTTACTACCTGTGGGTGATATTCCCAGGCATTCAGGTTTCAGAGGCTTCCCAGGCATTGTGCTCACATGTCTCTGGCTTAGGGGTGCTCAGAGGTCTAAATGGGTAAGACGCTTGTCACCTCTATGTTCTCCTAGGACCCAAGCAATGGGAGATAGGTTTTTTTTGTTTTTTGTTTTTTTTTTTAATGAGTGACTAAGAAATGTGTTTAAGGATGAATACCTAGAGTTTTCTCAAAAAATCTAGCAAACAAGACAGTAGATCAAATGATATTGTTCATTTGCTGTTCAGAGTCACTTAAATTCTTAGAAACTCAGGGTTCTCATGCTAAACTGGGACTAGTAGTAATAAAGGCTCCACCATGGGCTTCCCTGGTGGTGCAGTGGTTGAGAATCTGCCTGCCAATGCAGGGGACACGGGTTCGTGCCCCGGTCCGGGAAGATCCCACATGCCGCTGAGCGACTAGGCCCGTGAGCCACAACTACTGAGCCTGCACATCTGGAGCCTGTGCTCCGCAACGGGAGAGGCCGCGACAGTGAGAGGCCTGCACACAGCGATGAAGAGTGGCCCCCGCTCACCGTAACTGGAGAAAGCCCTCGCACAGAAACGAAGACCCAACACAGCCAAAAATAAATAAATTAATTAATTAATTAAAAAAATAAAAAATAAAAAAATAAAATAAAGCCTCCACCAATGTGAGCTCTCAGTATCACTTCTGAGACTTCATCTAATGACTAAACATTTTCTGCTCTTATTTCTTTTTTTTTTCTCCATTTGTCCTCTCCCTTGCCATATCAATATGTTCTAGTCTCCCACAAAAATAATGTCTTGACAGCTCTGCCACCTCCCCCTTTTTTTCCATGAAATCTCTCAAATTTTTTGAAGATGAGCCTAAGCTATTGTTCTCACCTGCCCTTCGCCTCCGGTCACCTCATGGGCCTAGAACTCCTAGTACTAGTTCCCAGAGCAAAATGGGTCTTCAATAAATGTTAATTTCCTCCTTGTATTTTTTTCTCTTCTCTTCTGTGCTCCAGAAATAAACATTTTAAAAACAATTTTTTAGAACGATTATAGATTCACAGTAAAATGGAGAGGAAAAGTACAGAGATTTCCCATATACGCCCTGCTTCCATACATGTAGCTTCTCTATGATCAACATCCCTCACCAGAGTGGTACTTTTGTTACAGCTGATGAACCTACATTGACACATCATAATCACCCAGAGATAATAGTTTACCTTTGGGTCCACTCTTGGTGTACATTCTATGGGCTTGAACAACCACATAATGACATGTATCCATCATTATAGTATCACACAGAGGATTTTCACTGCCCTAAAATCTTCTGTGCTCCTTATCCGTCTCCCTGCCCCTTGCCTCTGACAACCACTGGTCTTCTTTCTGTCTCCATAGTGTGCACTTTCTAGAATGTCCTGTAGTTGGAATCACACAGTAGTAGCTTTTTCAGATTGGTTTCTTTCACTTAATAATATGCATTTAAGGTTCCTCCATGTCTTTCCATGGCTTCATAGCTCATTTCTTCTCAGCGCTGATTAATATTCCATTGTCTGGGTATACCACGGTTTGTTTATCCATTCACCTACTGAAGGACAATTGGTTGTTTCCAAGTTGTGACAATTATGAATAAAGCTGCTGTAAACATTAACGTGCAGGTTTTTGACTAGATATAAGTTTCCAACTCCTTTGAGTTAATTCCAATGAGTGTGACTTCTGGATAGTATGGAAATTAACTTTCTACTTTCTAATTTGGTGGTGTCTTCTTAGTATAATCCACACTTCATCTCTGAAGCACCTCCCACATTGGCTGGCCTGTGTCCTTTACACTTTCTGCTTTGGGTCCCTCCCTGATGGCTCACTCTTCCTTCCCTCTCCTCTCCTCCAGCTTGGAGCAGAGACCTGCATTCTGTTTTCTCAGGGCACGCAATCTTTTCCTGTAACACTCTTTTAATAATTTATAGATACACACTTATTTGTCTTTTTGGTTAATGTCTTGTCCAGGGACCATGTTTTATGGTTGTTTTTCACTACTAGTCCGCAGCCTAAGCTCTCCTTCTCACCCTCACGCAGCTGCTGTATTCATGATCTGAAAGCAGAAAGTACTATTCTTGACACACAGTTACTGGTACACAGTAGGTGCCCAATGAATGAGTGAATAAATGAATGCCATATATACATTGTTGTTATCAGCATGCTTTTAAGAATTAGCGTTTTGTTTCATTTTATTTTTCACTGAGACTGTGAAAAGATTCTCCAAAGATTTTTAATCTCTCACAGGTGGTCCATTATTTATAGTGCTGCCTGAATCATGTACTTAAATCCAAGTTATGCCATATACATTTCCTGCTCTAGAACTTACTGCACCTCATCCTACTACTTTCAGACCGAAGTAAGTCTTACATATCTACTCCTGAACATGTGCTCCTCCATTCTTCAAGACCCAACTCCTCCTTTCTTCCCAGGCTCTTCACCCACAAGACATGGCCGTGCAGTGACCCTCAGGCCATCACAGCATGTGATTCAACACCTTTGGGCAGGGCTCACACTCTTCCCTCATCCCTCATTTCTACTCACCCTTCGACATGCTTTTGGATTTTTCCCTCGGCCCCTCTGCTGTGATAACACTTTTGTAGACTTCTGTTATTTCGTGTTTGTTTAGTGTGTCTTTTTTTCTTGTCAACCCCATACAATTGGTGTCCACTACCAGAGCGTAATGGCCATGAAGGTATGGACCAGCCCCCTTTAGTCTGGCTTCACTGTCTTTGACACGAAGTATTACAGCCATTCAAGTCTGTTGAATTATTAATAAACCCAGAAACACCTGCTTCAAACTTTCTAATGTAATATATTTTGGTATGAGAGTATTCTTTTTTAAAATTTTTATAAATTTATTTTATTTGTTTATTTTTGGCTGCGTTGGGTCTTTGTTGCTGCGCACTGGCTTTCTCTAGTTGCGGCAAGCAGGGGCTGCTCTTCGTTACGGTGCGCGGGCTTCTCATTGCAGTGGCTTCTCTTGTTGCGGAGCATGAGCTCTAGGTGCACGGACTTCAGTAGTTGTGGCATGTGGGCTCAGTAGTTGTGGTGCACGGGCTTAGTTGCTCCACAGCATGTCGGATCTTCCTGGACCAGGGCTCAAACCCGTGCCCCCTGAATTGGCAGGCGGATTCTTAACCACTGCACCACGAGGGAAGCCCGTGAGAGTATTCTTAATAGAGACATTTGGACTACCTCTCAGTGCCTCTGAACATGTGGAACAGATAACAGTTCAGTCAAGTGTGTTATTTGACTTCGTGTAAATTCATACTATATTCAATTCAGTAAACGGATTTTTGTGTTTAGAAATTACCTAGAACCTGACTAGTACTCATATAACAACTACATAACTACATAAGTGAAGAGAAAAACATATTTTTATTGGCGAAGAGTAATTGCGTGGGTCTCATATAAGGAATCAAATTTTATAGTGAGATGTGACAACACAAGCAACTTGTTTAAAGGCTCCTGCGCCGTTCAGACCTAAGACCAATCCTGTTGTTCTTTGTCCTCAGGTGAACCATCAACAATGGTTTACAGATGGATTTTATACAAATTTTATCAGCAAAAGCCTTTGCTGTTATGCAGATGCCTGTTTCAGGGGGAACATCTTATTTGGTGATATTGCCTTTTCCCCTCACTTTTCAAAATATGTGAAAGCAGAGCTCTATTTATGTAAAACTATAACAAACAGACTAAAAGTAAATAATTTAATCAAAAAGTTTTTTTGTTTTTATAACAAATAGGGGGCTTGATCCATCTCTTCTCTGAGGGATACCTCAAAACATGAACGCAAAATAAATCATTCTTTGCATTTTTAGATGTTCACAATTGACGGTTCTGCTTGACCACATTAATTTTACTGATTATTCTTGGATTCGTGTAGACCCTGAATGCTGGAATTATTGGAGGCACACTTTGTTCTTCTCCATCTTCCTATTTAGGTGTGTCTCAGCAGGGTCTTGCTTGTACCAATGGGAAGAAGTTCCAGAATCTCTGATTCCCTTCCATTCTCCTTACCACCTCATCCATTTGTCAAAATGCGAGGATGCAAAACATCAAGCTTGAAAACTGTGTCATTGGTAATCAAGAAATATTGACGGTAATCGAAGATAAACGAAATTCACTTTATTCCTCGTTATCTGAATTTTCAGATGCGATGAATTAACTATAGATAGATGGAATTTTTTAAAATGTGCTTTGAATGATATATGCAAATGGTAATGAAATTAAGACATTTGATTTCATGACAAAAATTAAAAATTCGAAGTATGTCCCAACAGAAGTTATATAATCAATTATTTTCACTCTCTCACTCTCCATGCTGTTTGACTTAGTTTTTCTCCATAGCTGTCTGGCAAATGAATGAATGTATCAGACCTCGTTGGGAAGAGACAACACTGTTACTGTACTCACATCCTGCATTGGCAAATTCCATGTACAGAGCAGAACATCATTTCTCTCACTTGTATATGATACGCTTTACAGAATGAAAAATCACAGATGGCTAAGCAGGCACAACTTTCCCCTCTGTATTCAGTGGGTGTTTCATTTGAAATACAAAATCAAGATATTGTGTTTTGAAATTTTGAAACTTTTGGTTTAGTGATGTATAAGTGTATGGGAGAATTTCCTGTGATGTCAAATTGTTCCTTCCGGTGACCATGGAGATAACAGATGTATAAAGTGTAGTTGGACTATAAATTCTTATTAACACTTATTAACCTGGTGCTATTACTTTTGTTCTGTACTTGTTTAAATATCCTTAATATAAATTATATATTTTAAATGTTATATATTTATTACACTTAATATTTATTATATGTGTTATTAAGTTCTTTATAGTAAAATAATGTATTTTGAAATTTATATATAATAATATATATAACATGTAATTACAATGTAAAAGATATAGTTTAATAATATACTGTATATTACTTAAAATATATTATATATTATTAATGAATATAAGTTTATTTACTATATAAAGTTTAAAATATACAATAATATATAAATATAATATATTTATAATTATATTTATTTATAAATAATATATTTATAAATAAATATAAATATTAATATATTTATATATCTATACAGTATATATTTATATTTATAAATATATTATATTTATACATCTAACCATTGATGTCACACTAAGGATGGTTCTCTAAGTGTGTAATAAAAGAAGCAGGATAAAAAGCATTTTGAATTTTCTTTTATTGAGAATAATTTTATTTTATGGAAGGGTGTTAGAGTTTATAACAACACCAACTATTAAGACGGGTTTTCGTTTTTTCATAGAGTTTACTTAATATTGCATTTTCCAGTAGTTATTAAAATTAGATAATTAGCTTTGAACATAATGTTAAAAACATCAGTTAAGGAATGAATTTATTAATATATTGTATTTAAGTGGCAATACCTAGTGATTATGTAGATGCTCTCTTGGTAATGTCACTTATTCAGCCCTGGATGCCTCCTAAGGGCCAAGTAATTGTGGGAAGTGGGTGGGATTGGGGGACAATGAAGACTTAACCCTTCAGGGACCCACTGATAAATGTACAGGGTGCAGTGGTAGCACATTGAAGTTGCCTGCCATTCCCATTCTGAAGTGGCATCAGTAAAATGGACAGCTCACTGACCCAGATTGGCCATCTCTCGACCTATTGTGCTATTAGCAAACCTTACCAAAGCATAATATGAAACTAATTTTTAAACTATTCCTAAACATATGTTCAGAATCTTACGAGATATCTACAAGATTTCAGTTTATAACTAAATGTAGGTAAGAAAGGAAGTGTGGAATGTTGCAGAAATTGCTGCTCTTAAAAGCCTAATTACAAACTTAAAAAGCTTTTTGAGATTAAAATATGTTTAAACAAACTATAAATATAAATATTAAATAATATATAAATATATAAAATGAATCACTTATAGGACACAGAACTGAAAAAATGATCCTCTAATTACCTTCTATAATCAAGCATCATTTCCTCTAAGAAGCTGCAAGCTCTCGTAATCCTCCTTTAATTTTCAATTTCATCCCCATAGCCCCACTTCTTCTCCTGCCTTATGTACGCTTGCAACAATTACTCCTCTGATCGAGAGGAAAAAAAGAAACTTCCTACCATTATGGGGGGATAGAAACTGATGAAACAATGAGGGGACACATCTGACCTGTGTGAAGGTAGATGCAATGCCCTCACTTACCTGATTTTGACCATGTCTAAGCCCAGTTCCTGGTAGGTGGTAGCTGCTAGAAAACCTTGTATTCTCTGGAACAAACCAGGAGGCGGCAGCTGCCAGGAAGCTCAGTCCAGCCAAGGGCTCCTCTTTGTCTCCCACCTACTTCATATGTCTTAGGGATTTCTTCAGATCCAAAGAAAAACATTAATTTTGCTCTCATGCAAAATTAGAATCTAATCAAGTTAAATTACAAAAGAATTATGATTGCACTTAATACTTGAAGGAACTTTCTCCCAGAACCTTTGTAAGATATTAACGTATGAATAGAAGAATTTTGGATTTTTTTATCTTTCTTTTTTCTTTTTATTTTTTTTATTGAGTATAGTTGATTTACAGTGCTTCAGGTGTACAGCAAATTGATTCAGTTATACATATATATACACACATATATATATATATAATCTTTTTCAGATTCTTTTCCATTATATGTTATTACACAATATTGAATATATTTCCCTGTGCTCTACAGTAGGTCCTTGTTGTTTATCTATTTTAAATATAGTAGCCTGTATTTATTAATCCCAAATTCCCAATTTACCCCTTCCTGCCCCTTTCCCCTTTGGTAACCATAAGTTTGTTTCCTATGTATTCTGTGAGTCTATTACTGTTTTGTAAATAAGTTCATTTGTATCATTTTTTTAGATTCCACATATAAGTGATATCATATGATGTTTGCCTTTCTCTTTCTGATTTACTTCACTTTGTATGATAATCTCTAAATCCATACATGTTGCTGCAAATGGTATTATTTCATTCTTTCATATGGCTGAGTACTATTCCATTGAGTATATATACACATCTTCTTTATCCATTCATCTGTCAATGGACATTTAGGTTGCTCAAATCATCAAATCTCAAAGGCAGTTTTTAAAGTATTTTCTCATTAATATTAACATGAACTTTGAGAAAACCATGCAACAAATTCATGTCCTCTTTGGCAATAAGGATGATATTTAATAAGAACTTGTTAACTAGATCCCCATAAAAATATAAAATCAACAGATGCTACTATTGTAAGATGTGCCCAGAGGTACAAGTATGACTTTGAAATAAAGTTCTATCAATATTTCTGATAAGCACATGACTGACCTGGCTTGCTTTAATTTTTAAATAATAATAGATTTAGACAGGCATATTACTAAATTTAGAGTTATATTTCTATAAAACTATAGTTTAGAGTGACATATCCAATATATCAAGATAACGACATATTCTCTGACTTATATGCTGGTTCCAGATATTTGTAAATCTCATATAATGAAAATAACATGCTGCATTCCACATTTCATCACTTTAAGAAATATCAGAGTAAACATTTGAAAGATACTGTCAGAAACATTTTTCTTTGTACTTGGCAACTATCTGAAGGTCAGGAAGGGAAGGAAGAGTCAAAGGTGAATGGAGCCCAGTTGTCTGGAAGAATGAGGTGCCAATAGTAGAGATCACCACGTCAGGAGGGAGGGTAAGCCCCTTAAGTAAAATATGAGTTAAATTTTGTACCTGTATTTGGAGGTTCAAATCAGATATCTAGGTGGAAGAGTCTAGAATTCAGTTGGGAATGAAATGAAATAAAGTTGAAGTAGAAATAGAGATTTGTGATTTCCTTATGTAGAATGGAAACTGAAGAGTTTGGAGGGTGAAAAAAGGGTTGAGGCTAGAATTTCGTAGAATCTGAAATATTCACTCCCTCTATTTTCTAATTTATTATTTAAATTGGGTCATAGTATCAATATATAATTCAGTTAGAAAATAATTACCTCGGATGGACATATAAAATATATGTCCATCCGAGGTAATTATACATATAAAATATACTTATATAATTTTATACATAAAATATAATATAATTAATTTTATACATATACATATAATATAATTTATATATAAATTATATTATAATTATACTATATACTTTTATATATATAATTTTATACTTATAAAATATATGAGATTTTAAAATATAAAATCTTGAAAAGCAACAATTGTCTACATCAAGAATATTATGTGGCATGGGGTAACGCATAAAATAATCCATCAGTTACCAATTATGTAGATATTAAAAGAAATAGGCATTATAAGTAATTACTTGCTTTGGAAATGTTTCCTACATTTTGACTCTCAAATGTGTGTACCCCAGCCAATTTATCTCTTCTTTCCAGAGTGTGCTTTTAATTAATGTTTACAGTATGTAGACCACTAGAGATTTAGTTTGAAATGGAAGATTAAATTCTGAAATTTGTTTCAGTAAACAGATGAAGGTTTAATAATTTTGTTGACTTTTAATGCTGATTTAATGGGAAGATTTTTGAGGATCAGATGTTAAGACAAACAAAGAGAAAAAAACCGAGCCTGAGATGTATGTTTCTAGGCAAATAAATGAAATATTTACATCTATTTTGTAAGCTTCTTCATAATGACTTGTTTTCCAGTTCTGAACCATATTTTGTTTATAGAAGAAATTTCAATATTATAACATAAAAAAAAATTGAGCCTCTGTGATATCAGAGTGAGTCCTAAAGTTCATGAGTGGAGCAAAGTAAGAGACTGCCATTGTTCTGATTGTTCTAGATTCATCAGGCAAAGGCGATTTTGGCCAGTTCTGGGAAATATTCTCTTGCTCTTTCTCATTGGATTTGAATGTGAGGAAATGAAGTGTAAATGTGCTGTATGAACTTGTGCCTTTGAAGGGAGAGCTCGCTGAAAATGAAGCCATCATAGATGGGAATTGGGACTTGGTAACAATATTTGAACCTTGGGCCATGTTGCCCTGAAGCTGACCATGTCTTTGATTTTTTTCAGTTATGGTGCCTAGTTCTTTTTTTTTTTAATCCTAAAATCAGTTTGGGGAGGATTTTCTGTCCCTGTAAGCATCCTAAATGATAGAACAGTTCTCATTGTTGATGACTTTGTTTTTTTCCTAAGAAATTCCTGAACACAAAACCAAGGAGAAAAGTCACATCTTAAAGTATAGTTCCTGGTTCAAGCAATGACCATATCTTACCCAGTTTTCAGGAAGTCCTCTGGGTCAATCTGGTTCCTTCACCGCTCCAAGCAAGGTGAGGTGCTTTCTATACTCAAATAAAGTTTTATGTCCCTGCGGCTTCACTTTAACTTTTTACTTGGGGGCTGCATGGCCGTAACTGAAACGCTGTCGCCTGGTGTATTCTGAGCACAAGACTGGGAGATGCTGCAAGGTCCAGTGACGGGGCATTTTTGTGACAGATGTTGGGACATCTCCTGACCGCAAGTATGCACGGCTGAACCACGATGATTTCTCAGAAATGATACACACTGAGTTCCCTCTGTCTTTTTATCTCTTTTCCCCTTTTTTTCAAGGAGGAAGAGCTAAATGTAGACTCTGTGTAAAACCCTACATTCTTTGTGTTCATTTTAAGGCAGAAGCAGGTGTACCTCTGTTCAGCCCAGTGTCCTACAAGCCCTTCATAAGTGTGACCCCAACCTCTGAGACTCAGTTATGATTTCTGTCCAAGGAGACATGATAATAACTCTTCATTGTACTTTACCCAATATTCACATGCCTAAAATCAATCACATGTATTTGTGCCCTTGTCTTACAGATGGGGCTACTGAAACTCAGAGAACTTGGGACTAGCAGACTGGTCTTTGAATAGCAGGTCCAGGCTCCTGCCACCATTCTTGAGCGTGGCTTCGAGCACTAAGGTACCCAGTACATGCTAGTACAGCCTTACTTTCTCCACATTCAAGGACCCGGCTGCCCTCTCCTAACAGGAGCGTCAGAGAGAATGATCACACGCCCTGCCTATGCTGTCCCCTACACTTCCTCTCATCCTTTGACTCTGTCCCTCTCACAACATCCCCAGAGCAAGAGCAAGAAGGTGCAGATGCACTTGCTTGGGTACACACACACACACACACACACACACACACACACACGGCCTCTCATAACACCACTCTCTTTGGACTAGCTCTGTTTGCATTTTATTCTTTTTTTAAATTAAAGTACAGTTGATTTACAATATTCTGTTAGTTTCAGATGTACAGCAAAGTGATTCAGTTATATATATATACCTCTTTTTTTTCTTTTTTTCAGATTCTTTTCCATTATAGGCTATTACAAGATATAGAATATAGTGGAACTTGCCGAGAACCTTATTTTCAACCAGTGCAATGATTACTATAAATTTTTGTCCATGAAAAAGCACAAATCCTTATGGAAAACTCTTTGTTTCTTCCTTTTGATGTGAAGAAAACAGAAGACATTAGTTGGCTGCTTAAACGTATTAGAGTTTGTTATTATTTAATAAAATATGTCTCTGTTTACTGGGGTTTTTTTGCAAAAATGTGTTGCGCCATACCAAATTCTTTGCAGTAATTCCAAGCTGCCAAGAAAGTCTCAAAGGATATTTTTAGTGTGATTTTTAAGCTCTGTGAAATCAACTCCTTTTTGGACTTTAATTAGAACAATACAACATCAGATCTTTCCCTAAGGCTAGCTGCCGATTCACCTCCTGTAGTTGCGTCTTATCCCCATGGCTGGTCAGGGGAGAGTGAAAGGAAGGCTTTAGAAACCTTCTACTTGCTCTTTGCCAAAGTGCCATCTTCCTCCCAGGACTGAATCAGAAGTCAGTCTTGATCCCTTGCTGGTGGGAAATCTATAACAGCACTCTCTCCCCATCCTTCTGTTTGTTTTTAGAACAACTCCAAAAAACGACAACATTTTTCCAGGACATGCATCGCTTAGCACAGGGAAATGCCAAACAGCACTGTCAGTTCTTACCTCAGAATCCCCACAATTCTTGCTTTAGGAGATTATAAGGGTTTTAAAATTTTTATTTGTTTTTTAAAAATAAAGACTACATCCCCTGCAAAATAGCGAGTGTATTAGAAGAGATGCTTCTTTGGTTGCTTTGCATGAAGACATTGCATTTCTAGAGGGAGAAGTCAGAGGTTGGTTGAAGTAGTTCAGGGAAGTGTTTACATCAGGACTGTGGGCTTCTTATAATGCGAACTGTACCATATGATCAGACTATGTGATCAGACTGCTTGATCTTTATTTTTTTTTAGATTATAGCAGGACAGTACTGATAGTAACAATTTAATTTAAGTTGCAAGCACTTAAGGATAATGAGGGGTGATGATTTCATGTCTCTTAGTGGTATGCTATTGTTACATGTTTCTGCCAGAGTGGACAGGCTAAAACGGAAAGTTGTCTGTTAGTTATTCATAGGTATTTTTCTACAATAAGTTTGCCTCGCCAAGCTTGGTTTAGAGAAAATATCAATATTTTCTCCCTAAGAACATATCACCTAGAGGCTGTGACAAACACACACTGGATTGCTTTGAAGAATTCTTTCAAAATCTCCACGTTAAAAAGTTAGAAAAGAAAAAAAGGTACAATAATTTTACTCTTGGTTGTCATTCAGCAACATCAAGCTCGAATGGATGTTCTACTTTTGAGGATTAGAGAAGAAAAAAAATTGATCCGTGTTTTTCTTCCCTCCGGCTTTTTTTGTTTGTTTGTTTGTTTAAACATAGGTGTAGAGGATCCTGCCATAGACTGCACCTTTGCTCGGGGAAGGTTTTTTTTTTTTTAAATTAATTAATTAATTTATTTATAGCTGTGTTGGGTCTTCGTTTCTGTGCGAGGGCTTTCTCTAGTTGCGGCAAGCAGGGGCCACTCTTCATCGCGGTGCGCGGGCCTCTCACTGTCGCGGCCTCTCTTGTTGCGGAGCACAGGCTCCAGACGCGCAGGCTCAGTAGTTGTGGCTCACGGGCCTAGTTGCTCCGCGGCATGTGTGATCTTCCCAGACCAGGGCTCGAACCCGTGTCCCCTGCATTGGCAGGCGGATTCTTAACCACTGCACCACCAGAGAAGCCCCCCTCCTCTTTTTTGAAAGAAATTATGATGGGCTGAATCCACATCCTTTTCTTCAACCATTATCTAATAATTCACCAATTTATATATTCTTTCCAGATTTTTTTCAACCTCCAATCCTGAATCCAACTGGGCATGTCCTACAAATATGTCAAACACAGTTTTCTCCCCAGACACGCTCCTCCCCTGCGGACCTTTAGCAATTGGTAGGTACCATCATCTACCCAGTTGGCCAAACCATGCTTCTGTGAGTTACCATTGACCTCTGAATTTTTCTTACCTGTCTTTTCTGACCACTAAATGCCATCTTTTTGGAAAAGACCCCTGGTCTGGGCTGTTCTGTCATTCATTAAAGCAACAGTCTTCATCTAGTTTTGGACTCAATACTGATGAGTTCTGAAAAGTTTAACCCATGTTTACCAGCCTAACTGTGGCCAACCAAGTGAAGACATGAGACGTGAGAGAACAAGAATGGAAGTAAACCGCTTTCTCAGACATGTTCACCTGGGTGCAGGGGCCCAGCGCTGATAATTCAGCCAGTGTTTTAACTCCTGAGATGTGCCCAAGGTGTTAGGAGAAAGTCACACCTGGCATCCACACGTTGCCATCCTCCTGAGTCCTCTTCTCTGGGAGAGAGAAGCTGGAAGGCTAAAGGCTCATTGCTCCAAAGGATTTCAGAGGGAGAAGGAGCGGCCTTCCATGAAATAGGAAATGTGGGGTTTTTGTGCATTTGGAAAAGAGTGAATACGAACCTTTCATCCATCCCCAATTTCATATGTTGCTGCTAATTTATTATGGCAATGATTCATGGACAAAATAATCCAAAAAGACAGCAGATCAATTTCCAGTTTGTTAACAAAGAATATATATTAAAAGTGTGATTAAAATGTGATTTGTAAGAAATCAGTATCTGAAAATCCTTTGAAATCTAATTCCTGGGACTTCTAAGCTTCTAGAATTAATATATTAAGAATTCATCAATTTCTCTGACTTTAAGAAATTGTTGAATCTCCTCAAAATTAATAAATTTATATATTTCTTTTGAAGTAACCTGGTTGCTTTTCCTTGGGATTAAGTCATTATTATCCTTAGGAGTAACTTCAATTTACAGCAATTTTCTTTTTTATTGTCTCTTAAAATACACAATGCATAATAATGCCACATTTTAAACACTTGATCAGTACACAAGCTCATAAATGGTCCTTTCTCTCCTCCACCTCCTATTCTGCTGTCTACCCATCACCAGCAAGGAGAAGCTACAATGGGTAACAGTGAGGGTTCCCCCAGGTCCTCTGGCCATTACTGCATTGCATTTAATAAAACATAACTAGACTTACTGTTTGCCTTAGTTTTATTAGCCTTTTCTCTTCAAAGCATGAGCCTCTGACTCTCTTTTTGACTATTACAGTGTTCTGCATATGGAAGGACCCGTTGATTCAATGATCCCTCCACTGCTGTGTATCTTAGGGGGGAAATAGATGGTGTCCATGTCAAGGCTACCTCCTAAAATATCTCTCCACACTTTCTGCTCCTCCTGCCGGCATAGGTTAGGGCACTATCTACTCTTTCCTGAATCCTTCTGATAATCTCTTACTAAGCTATCTCTCTTTCTCCAGCTTTCATTCTAATTCATTATCACCTGCAACTGATGTGATTCTTTTAAAATGCAAATTCCATTTTATTAACTCTGGTTTATACACTTTCATTCGTATAGGATGAAGCCCCTCTCCTTAGCATAAGCAAGACCTCTTATGAATGAATCTCTCTTGTGTCTACTTTCCCCACCTCCCCTCTGTCCCTTCACCTCTGTGCATCCTGGATGCCACACAAGCCATCTGTCATTCTCTGAATGCACCCTCACCTGTCTTGTCTCCATGTCATTGACCTTGCTGCTTCATAAGTGTAGAGTGACTTGTTCTGTTTGGCTTTTCTTGTGAACACCTTTGGACTCAATTCAAATATCATCTCAATTTGCCTGGTTTTCTTTCACAGAGTTAGAGACCTTTTCTGTGCTTCTGTGAGCCCTTGTACATACCTCTGCTCTATGTATTTCAATGACTATCTCCTACAGGGACCATGTTTTATTAATTTTCATGTCCACAGCCTCAATCAGAATGCCTGAAAAATAGTAGAGATAAGCAAAATAAATATTTATGTAATGAATAAGTGAATGAATGAATCGGCAAGGGTGAAGGTGAGGCAACTTGACTACCAGGAAATGGAAATTAAAGGTAGGAGAGAGAAATATACAAGGCATATGCAATTTATCAAGCAATTTTTTTAAATCAATTGACCAAAAGTCATAGTATTCGCAAAAGACAACAAAATTCAACATTTCAGACTCAAAACCATCAACCTGGCCCCAACCCACTCCATCTTCCCACCACAGTATCACCTCTACCCCTGATCACACTTCTCTGTCTGACCTCTATCTTTTTTTCTGGACCTCACTCTTAGTTTACCCCTATCAATAAGCTTCTACTTTTCTCCTAGCCTCCTGTCTACTTCTTACAGTCTCATGACTCTTGACACTCTGATCAATCTGACACCTCTGTCACAGTGCTGATCCAGATCCAAGGGGCAAGATGTAGCATCTGTGGCTATTTTACTTCCATTGAGATCAAAGGCAATTGAGACTCAGTTTGGATTTTGGATGCTATTGCATTTCTTTATGCACAAGCAGATTTGTTCCTTTATATATACAATAATGATTGTGCTGCTTTTAATTAGCAAAGTTAGATTTTTAGATACTATTTTTTCCAGGGACTTGCCTAAAATTTTGCTAATTGATTCCAGATGAAGAGTAAGACTGGAAATGTCTCCATGGCTTGAATCGTAAGCTTTCATGTAACTGTGTATAAATAAAATGAAATTTAATACGAGTCATTCAGCTATGCCTTTCAGTTAAGAAATTTTATGCAAATGATAAAGCCCAGAAAATAGTTTCTAATTGCTAAACTTTAAAACAAATGATGTACAATTTAGAGCAATATTTTAATTTTATTTATTTTTTTTGGCTGCGTTGGGCCTCTGTTGCTGCCCGCAGGCTTTCTCTAGCTACGGCGAGCAAGGGCTACTCTTCGTTGCGGTGCGCGGGCTTCTCATTGCAGTGGCTTCTCTTGTTGCGGAGCACGGGCTCTAGATGTGTGGGCTTCAGTAGTTGTGGCACAAAGGCTCAGTAGTTGTGGCTCTTGGGGTCTAGAGTGCAGGTTCAGTAGTTGTGGCACACGGGCTTAGTTGCTCCGCGGCATGTGGGATCTTCCCTGACCAGGGATTGAACCCGTGTCCCCTGCATTGGCAGGCGGATTTTTAACCACTGAGCCACCAGGGAAGTCCCCTAGAGTAATATTTTAAAAGCATAAATATCTAGGTATCATCTGAATCTTTATCATGAATATCAATAGTTAAATGATGCTGTTTATTCTAATCGTATTTAACCCTATTTTTTATGTTTAAGACTAAATGAAGATATTCATCCTGCAACCTACATTAATGATAATAGAACTTGTTACCATTTGTTGAATGTTTATTACACGTGTCTGGCATTTCGTTTGCATCCTTTAATTGAAATCTCACAACAAGCTGTGAGGGAGGCATTACTTTCTCTGCTTTGCTAATGAGAACATGGACGCTCGGGAGTGGCGGTGTCATTCCCAGCAGAAACAGCTCTTGATTGGAGGGGCAGACACTTGAATCCAGCTCTAACTCAGAAGTCCATGTAATAGCCACCAGTTGCTCCTGCCCACTACCCGCACGCATACATTACCTCCACGCCTAGGGTTGGAAGCATTTCCGGGCAAATGAATGTAGTTCTGTTGCTTTGGGACTTCGCTACATTTCAGCATCCAAGTCCTTTGTGGGTCATCTCTCACTAGATGGGTAGGCTTAACGAGATTAAGGCTATTTTGTCTTTTTAATGTTCCATTTCTGGACTCGTCATTTCTGCTTCCCTTGTGACCAGCAGAGAGGAAGTGAAATAGTATCTGAAGCTCATCTTAGGTCGTTGATCCTAGACTTTTTTGGGCAGAAGAATTAATGCAGGAGCCAGTTAAAATGCAGATTCCAGGACGTTGTTCCTCAAGCTGAGTTTTAGTAAATCTGGGATGCAGCCTGGCTGTCTATAAATTAGTAACAAGAGCCCCTGCTTCTTCCATCCCCCCTTCTTTTTCTTTAATGCAATATAACTAACATTTAACATTATATTCGTTTCTGCTGTGCAATGTAATGATTTGATATTTGTATATATTGTGAAAGGATCATAACAATAAGTCTAGTTAATATCCATCACAATTACAAATTTTTTTTTTCTTGTGATGAGAATTTTTAAGATCTACTCTCTTAGCAACTTTTAAATATGCACGATGGCACTATTAACTATAGTCACCACACTGTACCTTACAGTCCCATGACCTACTTATTTTATAACTTGAAGTTTGTGCCTTTTGACTCCCTTCACCAATTTTGCCCACCCTCTACCCCTTGTCCTCTGGAAACATCCAATCTGTGCTCTGTATCTATGAGCTTGGTCTTGTTTTTTTCAAAAATCATCTTTATTGCTATATACTAAGTGTCTCAGAGACAGGGTTTCACCAGAGAAACAGAATGAGTAGGATAGAGATTTATCCTAAGGAATTGGCTTTTGTGATTGTAGGGGCTGGCTAGTTAAGTCTGAAACTCTCAGGCAAGCTGTTAGAAAGGGTATATGAGCTTGGTTTTTATTTGTTTGTTTTAGATTCCACATATAAACGAGATCCAACGGTATTTGTCTTTCTCTGTCTGACTTACTCCACTTAGCATAATGCCCTTAAGGTCCACCCATGTTCTTGCAAATGGCAGGATTTCCTTCTTTCTTAAGGCTGAGTAATATTCCATTGTGTATATATGCCACATCTTCTTTATCCATTCATCCATCAATGGATACTAAGGTTGTTTCTATATCTGAGTTATTGTGAATAATGCTGAGATCAACATGGGGGTACAAGCACCCTGATTCTGATGTAAGTGGTGCAGTGAACAGAATTTGGGAAACCAGTTAAGACCCTAGAACAATGCTACCCAATAGAAAGATAATGTAGGTCACAAATGGGTCATTTAAAATTTTGTAGTAGCCACATTTAAAAAGCAAAAAGAAACAGATAAAATTAATTTTAATAATATTTGGTTACTCCATGCATTCAAAATACTATTTAAAAGTTGGAATCATATGAAAATTATTGAAATAGTTTAAAGTTTTTTTATACCGAGTCTTTGAAGTATTTTATGCTTAGCGTACTTGTTGGTTTAGACCAGCCACATTTCACGGGCTCAGTAGCCACATGTGGCTGCCATATGTGACAGTGCAAGTCTAGAACTAGAGAGGAACTTTGTTTCAAGGTAGTTGGAACTTTGTTTCAAGGTCATGTCACAATTGAGGGTCAGATGAGTTACCAAGCATGTCTTCAAATTACTTGCTAGGTCAAACATGTCCCACAAACTGGAAGCAGACATGAAAATAAATTGATTGAAATCTTAAGGCGTCCTTCTGGAGGAGATGAAGAGGGATAAAGTGAAGTGACAGCACAAGGGAAGCAGTGGGGCTTTAGAGGAGGTGAGGTGAGTCTCCCCATCCCTGAGGCCAGGACCACTGTTTGGTGTAATCCTGCTGGACTGAGGAGGGGTGGGAGGCGGGGGAGCAGGTGCTTAGGGCTAGACAGAGTTTACTTATCTGTACAATGAGAGTATCAGGTAAGTTCACCTCTGAATCTTCACCATGGCGAAAATGAGATGATTCTGTGGCTATGAGGACCATGCCATATGCACATCCATGGAGAACGATGTCCTTTTTCTACCCGGAGAAAATATCTTTCCTATGGCTCACTCCTGATCAGCTCCCAACCTTTTGGAACTGAGGCTTGAACTTGAACGTACAGTCTCCTTTGCTACCATACATGAAATTCAAGTTTTATACCCATACCTAATTCTCGTTCTTAAAGGACCAGACCCCTTTCCCCAAAAGACAATTTTAAATTGCCCAGGAACAGAAGGGACCATAGCTTTGGTACAAAGATATAAGATTGGTTATTCACAAATTATACAAAGGCATGGCTCTGGCATTGCATTAAAATGGCTTTTCTGTGTTGTGCATTTGAAGCACACGGAAAATTCAAAAAACCAAAATATAAATTATTGAAATAGCACTTTGTAATTGATTAAAACTTTGAATTCAGGGTTATATTATAGCTCAGGTTGCTTAAAGTTGCTGGCATATGCAGTCTCATGTGCTAACACATCCTAAAGTTTCAAATATCTCATCTCACATATATACGCACATATATAATCAATCTACAGCTACTGATCTTGCATTTAATAACACTGCACCTGATACATTGGCCAAAGTGGGATAAATAAAAACCAGAAAAAATATGATACTCTCAAACTATTAGGAGAAATGAAACACAAAGAATACAAAGGCATATCTGCCAAGGTCGGATACATGGTATATTGTGTGTTGAGAGTTCAGAGGAAGGAGAGGTTATTCTGGGCTAGGTTAGTAGGGGCAAGAGTATTAAAACCAGTGGAACTTGAATCTGACTTGGATGCTGAGCTTAAGGTTTCTAATACTATAGGCATGTATCCACTGTCTCATCCAGTACAGTCAACTTCAGTGGTTGGGCAGGGCTGCTGAGGGCACAGTAGCTGTGATGTGCTCTTGGAACCCCGGTACAATTCCCCCTGTACCATGTGGTAAATGTCACCTGGCAGGAGGCGTTTCCCTATTCTGGCTCTGGTAAGCCTGGATGCTAGACCCGAGGCTCAGAATAGCCGGTGGAGATTTCTACACACCCAAAAAGGGACGGAGTAGGTGATCTCCTCCGCATAAAGGAAGGATGTGGGCTAGCATGTTCTGCACTGGTAGAGATAGTGGAAGGAAGAAGAGGGGAAAGGATAGGTTAGAAACTCAAGTTCCACTTTTTGACATTACTGCAAATTTGTGTAGGGTAATATTCATCCTCATGAGTAGTCAGCTGTAGCCTTCTTGATTTTAATTATTCCCAAGAACAATAAAGACACATTTTATTAATTTCTCAGCTCTGTAATGCTAATTAAGATGTTTTTCAATTCTAAAGCTCTTTCCACTGGAGCTTTGCAAAAATAATGGATCTGAGAAGTATAACTTTAAACTATATGTAGTTTCAACTGTATTGCTTTGAAATATCGTTCCTAAAAATATAGTTCCTAAAAATATAGTTCCCAAATGGATTGCTTGGGATGCCCTTGAATCCCACAGATATTGTCAAGAAGTTTAGGAGATTCTTTGCTTCATTGAATGCAAATATTCCAGTTATGTCTAACTTTTCATGAAGAAGGAGCATATTGGCATTCTTTGAGATGCATTGGGATGGGTACAGCTATTCTTTTTTTAAAGTGTCCTCTTCACTGTCTCTGCCATGGTATCTAATATGCCATAAATTAATATTCTTCTTTTCTTAACAACACTTTGAAAATACTTATTAAATGTACATGTTTTCTATGTGGGATAAGACACATAATAAGCATTGACAACATAAGCATATATATGAAATCCATTAATCATTACATTAATTCCTTAGCCAGGTTTGGAAGGCGTGGGATTTAAGAACGAAGTGTACACTTTGTAGAGAGGTGTTGGGTGTGGGGATTAGACACTGATGGTGGGTAAGTAGTTGCTTCCAAAAGGAGGAAAAATATGCAAAAAAGAGACAAAGTGACAGGAAAGACAGGAAATGTTGCTTGAGTTAACATTATTTATCATCTACAGTGTTTCTCTGGTTACCAGGAGGCAAGGGAAAGGATCTTATGACTTATTTATTCACTGTATCTTCTAAAAAGGAATTGAAATTTGAGAGTTTCACAAGATCTATCTATCTATCTATCTATCTATCTATCTATCTATCTATCTGCAATTTCACTCATAAGTAAATGTTCCAAATAATTGAAAACAGATATTCAGACAAAATGTATACAGGAATGCTCATAGCAGCACTAATGACAGCAGGCAAAAGGTAAAAACAACCCAAATGTCTGTCAGTGGATGGATGGATAAACAAAATGTGGTATATTTATGCCATGGAATATTATTCAGTTATAAAAAGGAATGAAGTTCTGACAGAGGCTACAACATGGATGAGCCTTGAAAACACACCAAGTGAAAGAAGCCAGAAACAAAAGGTCACATACTGTATGATTCTATTTATGTGTAATATTCCAAAATAGGTAAATCCATAGAGACACAAAGCAAATTAGTGGTTGCCAATAGTGATTACTAGGAGTTGGGGGTTGGGGGGAATTGGAAAGATTGTTTAATGTGTATTGAGTTTCTTTTGGGGTTGATGAAAATGTTTTGGAGCCAGATAGATGTGATGGCTGCACAGTATTAGGAATTTTCTAGATGCCATTGTGTTACACACTTTAAAATGGTTAATTTTATATTATGTGAATTTTACCTCAACTAAAATGAAAAGTACAATTTGGAAAATATGGATGAATGGAAGCTTGTTCACTTTGTGCAATCCTCTGTTAAATTCTTTTTCTCACAGCCTGGCTTTTGATAGAAAGTTGGGCATCTGAAGGATACAGTCTTTGACTAGTATATAGTATATGGGACCTCCATGCTGTAAAATAAGGGCAGACTCATATTTGTTGAAAACCCTTGAGCAGAGGTTTGGGTTAATATGAGTCTATGAAAAATAAGTTGCCAAACAAACATCTTACCTGAGCAGATGGCCTCTCCTGCATTCATACAGAGTTGGGCAATGAAGTCCCTTCGTATAAAGCAAGTTTTATCTCAAATACAGATCTCGGTTCATTCCAGTGCATAAATAAGTGAATCCCTTAAGTCCTCAACTGTACATAAAACATAGCAGTAGTTTCCAAACTATGTGGGGGAGAAAACACATATTAGAATAACTTAAGATTTATCTTAAATAAATAAAAGGCATCCAAGTTGGAAAGAAAGAAGTAAAACTCACTATTCATGGATGACATGCTATTATATATGGAAAACCCTAAAGACGCCACCAAAAAACTGTTAGAACTAGTAAATAAATTTAGTCAAGTTGCAGGATACAAAATCAATATACAAAAATCTGTGGCATTTCAATATGCTAATAATGAACTACAAGAGACAGAAATTAAGACGACAATCCCATTTGCAACTGCATCAAAAAATAAAATACCTAGAAATAAATTTAATCAAGGAGGTGAAAGACGTGTACACTGAAAACTCTAAGACATTGATGAAAGAAGTTGAAGGCAACACAAATAAATGGAGACATTCCATGCTCATGATTGAAAGAATTAATATTGTTAAAATGTCCATACTACCCAAAGCAATCTACAGATTCATTGCAATTCCTATCAAAATTCCAGTGGCATCATGGAACCACATAAGACCCCAAATAGCCTAAGCAATCTTGAGAGGGAAGAACAAAGGTGCAGGTATCATACTTCCTGAGTACAAACTATATTACAAAACTATAATAATCAAAACCACATGGTATTGGCAGAAAAACAGACACATAGATCAATGGAACTGTATAGAGAGCCCAGAAGTAAAACCACATATATATATTCAATTAATTTATGACAAAGGAGCCAAGAATATACACTGGGGAAAGGACAGTCTCTTCAATAAATGGTTTTGAGAAAACTGGACAGCCTCATGCAAAGAGTCAAACTCGACCATTACCTGACACCATACACAAAAATTAACTCAAAATGGATTAAAGGCTTGAATGTAAGACCTGAAACCATAAAAATCCTAGAAGAAAACCTAGGTGGTAAGCTCCTTGACATCAGTCATTTTGGATTTGACACCAAAAGCAAAGGCAGCAAAACCAAAATAAAGTGTGTCTACATTAAACTAAAAAGATTCTGTACAGAAAAGAAAACCATCAGCAAAATGAAATGGCAGCCCACAGAATGTCAGAAAATATTTTCAAATAATATATCTGATAATGGGTTAATATCCAAAATATATAAAGAACTCACACAACTCAATAGCAAAAAAAAAACTCTGATTAAATAATGGGCAGAGGATCTGAATAGACATATTTCCAAAGAAGACATACAGACATACAGGCCAACAGACACATGAAAAGGTACTCAATCACCAGGAAAATGCAAATCAAAACCACAATGAGGTATCACCTCACACTTCTTTTTTTTTCTCTCTCTCTACTTGTGGTGCACGGGCTCCAGAGCACATGGGCTCTGTAGTTTGCGACACATGGGCTCACTAGTTGAGGTGCGCGTGCTCAGTATTTGTGGCACGTGGGCTTAGTTGCCCCGCGGCATGTGGGATCTTAGCTCGAACCTGCATCCCCTGCATGGTAAGGCGGATTCTTTACCACTGGACCACCAGGGAAGTCCCCACCTCACACTTCTTAAAATGGCTATTATCAAAAAGACAAGAAATAATAAGTGTCAGTGAGGATATGGAGAAAAGATAACCCTTGTGTGCTGTTGGTAGGGATGTAAAGTGGTGCAGCCACTGTGGAAAACAGTATGGAGGTTCCTCAAAAAATTAAAAATAGACCTACCATGTGATCCAGCAATTCTATTCAAGTATTCTATTCAATTCTATGCAAGCAATTTAAACTGAAGGAAACAAAAACACTACCTTGAAAAGATATCGGCACCCCCATGTTCATTGCAGCATTGTTTACAATAGCTAAGACATGGAAGCAACTTTGTGTCCATAGATAAATAAATGGATAAAGAAAATATATATTCAATGGAATATTATGCAGCCATAAAAAGAAGGAAATCTTGCCATTTGCAACAACATGGATGGACCTTGAGGCATCATGCTAAGTGAAGTAAGTCAGAGAGAGGAAGACAAATACTTTATGATCTTATATGTGGAATCTTTAAAGAAAAAACTGAACTCTTAGATACAGAGAACAGATTGGGAGTTGCCAGAGGTGAGGGGTGGGAGGTGGGTGAAATGGATGAAGGTGGTCTTCTGGTCATAAAAGAAATAAGTCCTGGGGATGTAATTTACGGCCTGGAGATATAGTTAATAATACTGTATTGTATATTTGAAAGTTGCCAAGAGAATAAAACTTAAAAATTCTCATCAAAAGAGAAAAGAATTGTACCTATAAAAATTTCTATTTCTGTCAAATGTTTTTATTTCTATTCATTTAGTAAAGCCCATGTGCATGATGCCAGAGTCTCTTGCTCCAGCCTTAGCCCTCAGGATAGGCTGGAGGCAAGTTGACTGTGGTCCTGGTTTGCCTGGACAGTGCCAGCTGGTGCCTGTGGTCTCAGGGTCCTGTCACATCGGCCTCGCCTTTTACGCTGAAAGTAAAAAGTGGACAATATAATCTGTGCTCATCTCGACAGAGGAGGTCCTTTTTGTCTGCCTCTTCTCTGTTGAGGGAAAAAAACAAGCAGTGAGTTAGGGACTTGCCTAGAGTGCATATGTATTTACTCATTTATTACAGTTTAGCCTTCTTGCTGGGGGAAGGGAGGCAAAGTCCACGCTTGGCTGTTGAGTATTAACCTCAGAGCTCTTCTTTCATCTGAAAGAATAAATAACGCTGCTTCATGGGAGAAGTCAAGGCAGTTAGGTGCTTGGTAAGGCCATGGGAAGAAAAAGTAATTGTTTTCAGAGCCTTGCCAGAATGCATATGGAGATGGAAGACTCCGGGCTTTCTTTCCTTTAGACTGGGTGAAATGTTTTTTTTTCATTTTTGCAATATTTGCAATTATCTTGTCAGCGTTTGCAACTCCATTCGTGAGCACTCAGTGTTCACTTTCCAGTGAGCATTTGTGGGCTTCCAGGTGATGGCATGCTGGAGTTTTCATTTTCCGCTTCCCACCACGCAGCAGCACACGCGAATGAACTCTGAAATGCTCTGAAATGCTGAGGTTAGCAGATGAAACATGGACTTGGAGGAGGCCACACATCATTACCCTGTCAGTCAAATGTGACACCGTAGAATACTGGATCCCTGGGAAGTTGCCTTTATTCTCTAGCAGGATGTCCTAGTAGCGAACTTGACAGTCACTTGGCCGCCGTGAGCGTTGTGTTACATGGATGTGCGTTCTCCCTTGAATGTGAGAATGCTTCATGTTTCTAACAAGTAGACCTTGAATAGAAAGCTTCTTGTAGCATATTAGCCACATGTGCTAAGTGAACTAAAATTTATTGAATGTAAGACACTACTCGTCACTTCTGATAGATAATCTAATTGGTGTAAGAAGTTTGCAAAATAGGTCATATTATTATTCCCATTACAGAGATGGAGACAGGCTGAAAGAGCTACGCTTGCTTCCTAATTTGACAAAGCAGGTGAAAATTCAGGACTTTCTGACTCAACTCCAAAACCTATTCTTGTTTTATTTTGTTATATTGAAAAGTGAAAAGTAAACACAGATACACCAACTAAATTACAGACCCGAGAAATTTATATCTGTGTATATTCAAGGACTGCACTATAATATACCAGACCAGTGCTCTCATGACTTGTACTGATTGTGACTAATATTTGTATGACAGAAGTACAAATTTGAAACACACGGGGTTGGTATTTCCACTTGTTTAAATGTTATCTAGTGGCTAAAGTCCCTGTAGAGCTTAGTTGTCACCTCCTCCCTCTCCAAATGCTTTCTCAATCTTGCATCCTCTGGGAGAGGATGAAGAAGTTAATCTTCGTATGGAAAGGGTACTTGGTACTTAAAGTTAAGCTGAGGCCCAGTTGCCATCCTATAGCAGCCAGACTTCATAGCTCTATTACAAGCATTGTTTCATGTCCTGCTGTTGAAGTCTGTCTCCTTTCAGAGCTTAAAGCAAGTAATGCAAAGTGCTTTGTCATCCATGATATATGCTAAAATCACAGGTGGGGAGGTGTGAAGAATTTTTATTCTCCCCGTCTTTGTGATGTTAATGATTCTCTCTATAAAACCACTTCATTTCATGTAAAATTAAAACTTCATAACCTGTGAAACCCCTAAAGACTTGGTACTGGCAAACCACTGACGACCACCGAAGTAAGTAGAGTTTATTCTGTTTGTACTTTTAGAGACAAACAGGAAAAAAACAGCTTTAAAAATTCTTTGACCCTGCTTTTTGCCATCTGAATGGTCATGGTTGAGTGGAAAATCAATGAAGTACTGTGAGAATTGCACCTCAGTGCTGCCGACAAGGCACACAAAAATCCAACTTTTCACATGAGATGAAGATTGCCTTTGCTTCATTTACTCTCTTAAGACACATTAAAATCAAAGCTATCACCCCATTTGGCCATCTGTCAATGCTCACCACACAGTAAGTGGGTCGACTTTGTTCTTGGATCACCAGAATACGAGGATGTTTTGTTGTTGTAATAAATGGTTTTAGGCTTAAGAGACAGAAATAAATCAATGCAATTTATAAATTTGGGGTGGAAATGTTAGTTGCTGTTTTATAAACCATAGAGAATTATATATGGGTGAGTTGCAATAAATAAAGCATAGCTTTAGCAGTTCACAAAAATAAATGATAAAGATGAAATAAATTAATGTATAGCCTTTTATTTGGAATCATCTCTTGCTTTCCCCAAATGCATGCCACGATCCTTTGCTCGTTAAATTGCAAATTTCAGGTTTGAATGCAATATGGTAAATAATGACTCCCAGTTTCCCTCCTAAAGTTCAGTTTCCAAAGTTTTGTTTAGACGAGAAGCCAAACCTGAAAACCTAGTTTCTGAAGGTTCCCAGGCAATTGTTCTCCCGTTTATTAACAATGCATTGCCTTTTAACAATGGCTTGTATTTTTAGACTGAACATACTGAATCCAGTTGGCTGACCCTGAACTCAGTTAAACACAAGTGCTCACCCTGCAGGTGCTGGTTCATAGAACTTGTGTGGCCAACATCTTCAGAGCTGGTCTGGGGAACAGGGGCACCCTGGGCCTTGCAGACAGGCACGTAGAGGGCTCTTGTTCTCACAACCAAGTTCCAAGCCTACTTCCTTGGTTTACCATTTGCGGTAGATTCGGTTCTCCTATGTTGGTGGACTTGGTCAGGCAAAAAGAGTAGTGAAGCATAAGCACTGTTAACAACTAGTCAGTCGCACATTCTCCTAAACATGGTTTTGTGCAGAGATGTGTGATTTAGTCTGTTGGAAAAATAGAAACCACGAAACCATAAAATGTGTAATATTGGGAAAAAAACCAAATAATATCAAACTACAATCAAAATGTTTTCCTCTTTAAAAAGACATCGTTTCTTTTCAAAGCTTAATTTTTTTTTGGTGACAATCTCATTCAGTTCTAATATTATCACTGTGTCTTTAAAAAGATACAACAACAATACGATAGTGGTTCCTGAAATATATTCTGTGGAACACTAGTTTGACAAGTTCACAGATATTCTGGTTAAGGCAATATTTTATATCATTACTTTATGTCTTTGGAGAGAGCCATATGCTCCTTTAGATATTAAACACCCAGAGAAATCCTACAATAAAGAAATATAGTTACTTTTTCAACTCTGCTTTTTGCAGAACAAATTTCTGAAGAACTCACTTTGTAAACTGCCATCAGTGGCAACTGAGATAATTTTCCAGAGGAGATTATTACAGCCTTCTTAACACTTTCAAGAAAACCCCTACAATTTATAAAATGTTGGTTTGTTTAATACCTCCTCTTTTTCCAGAAGAAAATTGTATCAACTTAGTAAATTGCTTTTGTTTTATTTCCAATTACTGTAGCACCAGCAAGCTGGTGGTAACCCAGGTGTCTGCCAATCGGGAATAGGGAGGTAAAATGTGGCATGTGAATGGGATAGAACGCTCTTCAGAATTCAGAAGTGTGAACTAAGGTTACACTTCGCAACATGGAAGTTCTCAAAATACAATGTTAAGTCAAATAAACTTGGAGAAGAACAAAGTTTATAGTACAATGCTATTTAAATTAATTAAAAAACAAAAATCTCCAATAATATGCAAACTGAATTACAGAATTAATGTTGCATATGCCACGTATGTGTGAGATACATATACCTAAGTACACATAAAGATGGTGGATGGAAAAGACATGTATTAAATATATTAGGGCTGGGTGCCTATGGTGGGAGGGGACTGAGCTAGTAGGCAAAAGGGAAAATAGAGAAAGTATAAAATAAAATAAAGCAAAATGTAGTGCAATGCAATAAATTAAGAACCTTCTTTGGGCCAATGATGACAATTTACCATGACTCAAGTCCAGACACTTGAAGTCTAAAAAAAGAAAAAAGAAAATGAAAAGGCTGAAGGTGATGCCAATGTATTTGGTCCATGTTCCACGGTGTGAGAGGCGCAGCTCCACGTACTTGGTCCAGGAGTCCCTGCCTCTGTGTCTCCCTCACTGAAAGGTAAGACGGTAGAACATTTGGGGGTTACTCAACCTCTCCAAGTGGGATCAGAAAGGCCAAAAGCTCTTGAAGCTTTAGAAATCATGCTGACTTCAGATCTGGTGTATAGACATTGACCTTAGTTGGTCACAAATCCAGGCTCTGTCCTGAGCATCAGTGAAGTGGAAGAGTTCTAATTAGAAAAGGTAGGAAACTCTCACAGTTTAGCCTCGGGCTACTTTTTATTAATTATTTTATTATCTGTGATGAGAACATTTAACATAAGATCTGCCCTCTTAGCAAAATTTTAAGTATATCATAGAGTTAACCATAGGCATCATTCTGCTCTGTAGGATTTATTCATCTTGTGTTAGCGAAACTTTGTACCCTTTGACTAATACCTCCCCATTTCATCCTCCCCCAAGACCCTGAAAACCTCCACTCCACTCTCTGCTTCTATGAGTTTTACTATTTTTGATTTATCTTTTAAGTAGTATCACGTAGTATTTTTAAGCAACCTAAATTTCCATCAACGAATGATTGGATAAAGAAAATGTGGTATAAACCTACAGTGTAATGTTATTCAGCCTTAAAAAAGAAAGAAATCCTGCCAATCATGACAACATGGATGAACCTGGAGGAAGTTATGCTAAGTGAAATAAACCAGACACAGATGACCCTTGCTTCTATGTGATGTTCAATCACTTGGACAGGCTTCACTGGTTTGTGACCCACTTGAGTCTAAAAACTACCACCCACATTTTCTTTAGCCACATCCTTCCCACGTACTAGTATATTGGCACGGACTCTGCTTGGGCTGGCGTTCACCCCACCTTCGTGGACTTGCTGCCTTTTGTTCCTGTCGGTCTCTAGCCCTGTAAGGATCAACCTTAGCTTGTTTGCTTCATCTGTTTTATTCCCATGGCCAAGCAAGTTTGGGCACTGACATTTTGCACACATATACACACAATTATATATATAATTATTTATTACACATCTCTAATTTTGCTGATATGCTAAAAAATGAATTCCCTCACCACCAAAAATATAAAACCATCATAACCTTGTATATATATATTTTCTCAGCCCACCCACCCCCTCCCAGTAGGAATTTTCATTCTTCCCTCCCAGGCAGTAATGAACATATAACACTGGAAGATGAATGTGGATGGATAACACGTACCCACTGGGGCATAAAAATAATTAAGATGCTACAGGACTCTGTTTGAACTCAGTGACTATATGTACAACCCCTAATCTAGAACATATAATTGACATACATGCTGATAATGGGGTAAGATATTTCATAATTAATGTCCCAGGAAACCTAACATAATGTTATACCAGCTACTCTGAAATGGACAGCAAAACCCTCTCTCTCATCACTGTAGAATACAAGCGCATCTTATAATAAAGATGACTTTCTCCTGAGTTTCTGGATTGAGAATATTGTGAATGTGGAAAATATTACTAATATAAAGTACAATATTGGGTGCATTTTTGGTTTGAGACCCTTAGCATGTTAAAAAGAAAAAAAAATCATGAAAAAGAGAATTAGGTTAGAACACAAATTTTGAGGCATTTAGTACATTTTGGAAGTGAAGGCATATATTCCTAGACTTTGGATCAGAAAGCTAACAGAAGTTCTTCTCCAAGGTGAAAAAGACAGTGTGAGGAAAAGAACCAGCAGTTCTTTGCATCTGCTGGAGAAACAAATCAGAACAAAGGCAGAAGCTGTAGAGGGTGGTAGGGGTCATTAATGACTTTCACAGTGGCAGAATGAAAGGAAAGGTGGTCACCCTCGAACATTCATGAATCTTAGGTAACTCTCATTTCATCCATTCTGCTCTTGAGAAGTTGACATTATAATAATGAAAAGCATGTCAGGTTGGTGAGATTTGAATTGAGTGTGTACATCTGTTAGCATTGCTGGCTGTATGGGTACTTTTGTTGATGAAATGAAGTGCTCTATAATATTAAATCATTATTTCATGCCGCTTGTATTAATGTTCTGAAGGGCACTGCAAATTATATTATACTATTTCTTAAAGTTGATGACATCATAGAACTGATCATGTCCCATTTGTGGGCTAAGATAGTGAAATTCTTTTTAGAGGAAAAGAAAAGATTATTTATAGTACATTCATTTTTACTCATAGATTTTGAATCCAATGCACCTTTCCAAACAGGCTAGAGTGGATAAAAATTAAAGATGAGACAGAGGAGAGCAAAAATAAGAGAGAGATGGTCAGATTCCATGGGTTTCCATGTTGCCTTTTCTTTTTCTTGTTTTTCCTATATCTAAGAGCCCTTTCAGAAAGATCTGGCATGGAACAGAGAAGGAGAAAAGAAAGAACCTGGGAAAGATACAAGTGGATCAGAGTAATTGCTAATAACCCTTGAGAACAGACAGGGTATTTTAATGTCCCCCAACATCGTATGGGTGGACGTAGTGACATGAGCTTTGCCGTTCTCACTTTATGTGCTCTCCTCCAGAGAGCACTTAGTTCTTTTAAGAAAAATTTATTTATTTTATGTTTTTGGCCACACCGTGCAGCTTGCAGGATCTTAGTTCCCCGACCAGGGATTGAACCCAGGCCACGACAGTAAAAGCGCCGAGTCCTAACCACTGGACCACCAGGGAATTCCCAGGCTTAGTTCTGAAGAGCTGCAGAACCCACAAAACCCTTTCTCCTGATGTAAAATTTACCTCCTGCAATTTTCCTCAATCTTTTAAAAAATTTTATGATACGTTTAGAACACTATAGAGAAAAAAGTAGAAGTAACAATTTAGTCAGGAGGATCAAATAGGACTGTGTATAGATATCCTAGCAATTGGTCATATGTTGTTGGACCACTAAATGCAGTTCATGTAGTTCATGTCTGGGGGTGGACTCTCCAGACGTTTCTGGCATGTTTAGAGGTAGCCAGAACTACATGCTGGGAATGGTAACCAAGGACATTTTGCCTTCTTAATCTGAAAGCTTCAGAGCTTTCCTAACAATCACAATGGGAGCAGCAATGAAATGCTGAAGACTTTGCTTTTCTTTATTTAGCATTTGCTTCATTGGCCAGTCTGTTTAAATTTTCTTTGACATAATAGTAATACTATTTCTATTATACTATTCTACATACCATTGTTATTTTAGAGCAGCTATTAAGAATATTTCAAAATGGGTGGGATAAATTTTAAATTAAAGAAAGAATATTTAAAAATCAGTCATAAGATGATGTATTTGATCAAGCCATGCAATAATAATTGGAGACATCTCACCCTTGAACATTTAATAATTCAAGAATTACTAATATTTACTGAGTACACACACTGTCCCAGACACTGTTCTGAGCTTTTCATGTGTGTTAATTTATTTCAACCTCTTAACCCTATGAGGTAGTTTTTAGGAAACTCAAGCACATAGAGCTCAAGTTGCCCAAAGTTATTCAATTGGTAAGCGGTGGAGCAGGGATTTGAAGCCAGGGAATCTTGGATCCTATGTTAAACTTTCTTTCCCATTTTCTTACAAGGCTGGTAAAAAAGAAGACAGAAATGATACCTGACTTTGATTATTGCTGTCTTGTCAATGATACAATAGTAAGAGATTTTATCATATGATCATATTGATCTAGGCATCACTGAACTCATCTTTTTCATTAAAACTGATCTGACAACCTTTCTATCTCTTTTCACTCTCCGTTGAAAACACCACTAGCTTCGTAGTAACACATGTTCAAAATATCTGACACTCCACATTCCTTGTCTAGCTGCCAAATTCTTTTCCATCTTTTAAGATTTAGCTAAGGAATTACTTCTTCTGTGAATCCCTCTGCAGGGAGTTTGAGCTTTCCTTACATTTCCACCTTCTCATGGACCTGTTTCTCCTGGTTCCCAAATGAGATTCTGCACCAGTCCTAAGAGATTCAGGCTCAGTGTGTCTGTCCCCAAATACACTTTTCCTGCCCCTGCACCTTTATCTAGCCCCTTGAACATTCATTCTTGGAACCCAGACCTATAATTGGCACAAAGTACATGCTCAACAAATACTACCGAAGAAGTGAAAGAAAAAGAAAAAAGACTCAGGTTAAGTTGACACCAGAGAGTTTCAGGAAAATAAGTACCAGGGTATATATCAGTATCAGCTTCACTCAATCATAATTGTCCTGTCATCAGTGTCACAATGTCAATTACTTATAAGAATGACCTAGGTTCAATAAGAAAAAATTCCATTATATTATGTAAATTCTACTTATCAGAGCTGATTATTTCACAGTAATTTCAGAAGAACATTTTACATTTGTAACATAAGGGGTTAACCTGGTTATCTGGAAAATACAGATTTCTAGAATGACTCTAGCCAGAGTTCTGGATAACTGAAAGTTATTGTACTAAAATTCCATGAGATTGAAAAATTATGTTGGCCATGTAGAAAGAACTCTGTTTATGAAAAACAAATAATAAACCCATTTTTAGTTGTAAGTCTTTAATCATACAAAAACTTTTAAAAAAGAATTGTTAACCTTTTCTATACTTGCTGAACCATTTCATCATGACACTTCTCCCTAAGTGCTTCAGCACCTCCAAAAAAATTGACATTATCCTACATAAAACAATATGATTATCACAGCTAATAATAATAACAGTAATCTAAGAATATCATCTAATACTTAGCCCATATTCAAATTTCAACAATTGTTATTAAAATACTTTTGATAGTCATTTCTTAAAAAAAAAACAGAATCATTCAAGGATAATGTGTTAAAATAATTAATTGGTTTCTTAAAATTTCTTTTATGCATAAATCATCCATTGATTCTTTGAAGGATCAGATCAATTATCTCTTAGAATGTTCTACCTTTCGATTTGTCTGATAGTTTTCTCATGATTTTGTTTAACCTGTTCCTCTTTTCTCTGTATTTTCCATTCTGAGAGTTAGTTCTAAAGGCTCGATTAAATTCAGGTTAAATGTTTTTGGCAAGAATACTCGCAGGTGAAGCTGTGGCATTCGTGCTACATTATATCAGTAGGTACACAATGTCTGGTTGTCCTCCACATAATTTGATCAGCAGGCGATGGTGTAGTGTCAGCATGACTTGCAAAGAAGGGTGACAGCTCTGGTTGCTATGCTCTGAGCAAATCTTAAAAGTCCCATTTTCCGAAGATAACTCTCCTATTGTGTCTGCCATAATTTCTGGAAAGTCAACATTTTCCACCTTTGTTTATGCTGAGCTATTGGAAGCCCTTGATAGAGCTAACATAATAAAAACCACTCTCTGCCATTTATACTTTTATCTTGAACCATATTATTGGATTACACAGCTATTGATTCAGCAAGGTACTTGAGGGAAAACAGCGAGAGCATAGGACTCTTAATGGAAGGGAGAGGTACACAAAAGGGGAAATTAGATAATCTAGTTGGCACAAATTACCAGGGTTTTGTAACAGTTATTTTGCAATGGGATGGGCAGTTAGTTTGCGGGTAGGGAGTGAGTGGTGAGGAGTGAAAAGAATATATTTTGTTAATGGTCTGGAAGAATGCTATTAACTCTCCAGGTACACTGCGGCCCCAACCTGCAAGTATGTTACCATGATGCTCACTCCTCCATGCGGGGTGGTCCCAGTTCCACCAGCACACTTGACTTTTATCATGTTACCTTCTCCTTTTCTCTCTCTCTCTTTCTCTCTGATTTTACCGATAAAATCATGAGTTGAGATTACTCAATAAAAGGAACTAACTTTCCTCATATGCTTTTCATACTTTTTACTTTTTCTACCTAAAGCTACTGTTCTTTAAATATTGTTTTGCTTACTTATCTCCATCTTTTGGATAAAGTCAAGGACTTTGACGACCTCCGTCATTCTTGCATCTCCAGAGCCTAGAACCTGCCTTGCCCAGAGAAGAGTTTCAGAAAACCTTGTTGCTGTGGAATGAAGGAAGGAATGAACAGCCTGCAGACAGGCTGGCATCTTTGTTTTCTGTTGTATGTAACGCCTTTGCATTGCTAATTCTATTAACTATTTTTATTGGAATTAATTGGAGGATGACATACTGACTGAAAGAATGAGAATCATGTTTCCCTGAAGTCAATACCTTGCAGTTCTAAAGGAAGTATATGTCTTTCTTATTTACCTTGAGGGACTGTCTCTAGGTATCTTGGATTATTTCAAGCATATTTTCTGCAATCATGCATTTTGGATGTAAGGAAGAAACAAGAGCTTTAACTTGTTTTTTTCTTGTGATGTATTGTTCCTCTGGTAATAGTGTGTATCAAATTGAAGGTATGGTTGGCATATACAGCAACTCAGGCAAAAACTTTTTTTTCACTTGTTAGATGAAACAGAAGTCCACTTAGAAAATAGTCTTTCCTGCATTTGTCTCATGAGAAAATAGTGAATGAGTACAGAATAAAGAGTTATGGACGTTGACCTTTGAAACTCTCCCCAAACTTGCATGACTACTGATGGGATGACATGAAAAGTCATTTCACTTATAATGAGATACCAAGCGGGCCCGTCTTCTTTTAAAACCTGGCATTTAAAAATACATTTACTTCTATTATGTACTGGCCTAACCTGCACAGGCTATTGGATATGACATATTACCCGAGTAGATGTTTTAGACAACATGCTGGCAGCAATGCAAGTAAAGAATAAAGTTTATAGTTTTATTTCTTCAACCTCAGAATCACACAATTGAGAAAGCTTTTTTATCTGGAGATTTATTACAAATGTTATGTAAACTGCCTATTGATTTTATACCTACTGTGCAGCAGAACTCTTTAATATGAAGAAATCGAGAGAAATAGATGATTTTTTTGCGTAAGACAGCTTTCCACTTTAGCAGAATCTTTGGTAGTCAATTTGCCTCTGACCTTAAGACCTTATGGGTGAAGAGGTAGGTTAGAGGGACATTCAGATATTTAGAGAACGGCATTCCTTGATACTAAAGGGGAGAAAGAATTGGGGAGGAAAGACATGATGATAGAAATTTTTATAGTTGTGTTATTTTATCTTCTCAAAGAACCAGCTTTTAGTTTCATTGATTTTTGCTATTGTTTCCTTCATTTCTTTTTCATTTATTTCTGATCTGATCTTTATGATTTCTTTCCTTCTGCTAGCTTTGGGGATTTTTGGTTCTTCTTTCTCTAATTGCTTCAGGTACAAGGTTAGGTTGTTTATTCGAGATGTTTCCTGTTTCTTGAGGTAGGCTTGTATTGCTATAAACTTCCCTCTTAGCACTGCTTTTGCTGCGTCCCATAGGTTTTGGGTCGTCGTGTCTCCACTGTCATTTGTTTCTAGGTATTTTTTGATTTCCCCTTTGATTTCTTCAGTGATCACTTCGTTATTAAGTAGTATATTGTGTAGCCTCCATGTGTTTGTATTTTTTACAGATCTTTTCCTGTAATTGATATCTAGTCTCATAGCGTTGTGGTCGGAAAAGATACTTGATATGATTTCAATTTTCTTAAATTTACCAAGGCTTGATCTGTGACCCAAGATAGGATCTATCCTGGAGAATGTTGCATGAGCACTTGAGAAAAATGTGTATTCTGTTGTTTTTGGGTGGAATGTCCTATAAATATCAATTAAGTCCATCTTGTTTAATGTATCATTTAAAGCTTGTGTTTCCTTATTTATTTTCATTTTGGATGATCTGTCCATTGGTGAAAGTGGGGTGTTAAAGTCCCCTACTATGATTGTGTTGCTGTCAATTTCCCCTTTTATGGCTGTTAGTATTTGCCTTATGTATTGAGGCGCTCCTAAGTTGGGTGCATAAATATTTACAATTGTTATACCTTCCTCTTGGATCGATCCCTTGATCATTATATAGTGTCCTTCTTTGTCTCTTGTAATACTCTTTATTTTAAAGTCTATTTTGTCTGATATGAGAATTGCTACTCCAGCTTTCTTTTGATTTCCATTTGCATGGAATATCTTTTTCCATCCCCTCACTTTCAGTCTGTATGTGTCTCTAGGTCTGAAGTGGGTCTCTTGTAGACAGCATATATATGGGTCTTGTTTTTGTATCCATTCAGCCAGTCTGTGTTTTTTGGTGGGAGCATTTAATCCACTTACATTTAAGGTAATTATCGATATGTAGGTTCCTATTCCCATTTTCTTAAATGTTTTGGGTTTGTTATTGTAAGTGTTTTCCTTCTCTTGTGTTTCTTGCCTAGAGAAGTTCCTTTAGCATTTGTTGTAAAGCTGGTTTGGTGGTGCTGAACTCTCTCAGCTTTTGCTTGTCTGTAAAATTTTCATTTCTCCATCAAATCTGAATGAGATCCTTGCTGGGTAGATTAATCTTGGTTGTAGGTTTTTCTCCTTCATCACTTTAAGTATATCCTGCCACTCCCTTCTGGCTTGCAGAGTTTCTGCTGAAAGATCAGCTGTTAACCTTATGGGGATTCCTTTGTGTGTTATTTTTCCCTTGCTGCCTTTAATATGTTTTCTTTATATCTAATTTTTGACAGTTTGATTAATATGTGTCTTGGCATGTTTCTCCTTGGATTTATCCTGTATGGGACTCTCTGTGCTTCCAGGACTTGATTAACTATTTCCTTTCCCATATTAGGGAAGTTTTCAACTATAATCTCTTCAAATATTTTCTCAGTCCCTTTCTTTTTCTCTTCTTCTTCTGGGACCCCTATAATTCGAATGTTGGTGCGTTTAATGTTGTCCCAGAGGTCTCTGAGACTGTCCTCAGTTCTTTTCATTCTTTTTTCTTTATCCTGCTCTGCAGTAGTTATTTCCACCATTTTATCTTCCAGGTCACTAATCCGTTCTTCTGCCTCAGTTATTCTGCTATTGATCCCATCTAGAGTATTTTAAATTTCATTTATTGTGTTTTTCATCGTTGCTTGGTTCCTCTTTAGTTCTTCTACGTCCTTGTTAAATGTTTCTTGCATTTTGTGTATTCTATTTCCAAGATTTTGGATCATCCTTACTATCATTATTCTGAATTCTTTTTCAGGTAGACTACCTATTTCCTCTTCATTTGTTAGGTCTGGTGTGTTTTGACCCTGCTCCTTCATCTGCTGTGTGTTTTTCTGTCGTCTCACTGTGCTTATCTTACTGTGTTTGGGGTCTCCTTTTCACAGGCTGCAGGTTCGTAGTTCCCGTTGTTTTTGGTATCTGTCCCCAGTGGCTAAGGTTCGTTCAGTGGGTTGTGTAGGCTTCCTGGTGGAGGGAACTAGTGCCTGTGTTCTGGTGGATGAGGCTGGATCTTGTCTTTCTGGTGGGCACGTCCACGTCTGGTGGTGTGTTTTGGGGTGTCTGTGGCCTTATTATGATTTTAGGCAGCCTCTCTGCTAATGGATGGGGCTGTGTTCCTGTCTTGCTAGTTGTTTGGCATAGGGTGTCCAGCACTGTAGCTTGCTGGTCGTTGAGTGAAGCTGGGTCTTGATGTTGAGATGGAGATCTCTGTGAGATTTTTGCTGTTTGTTATTACGTGGAGCTGGGAGGTCTCTTGTGGACCAGTGTCCTGAAGTTGGCTCTCCCACCTCAGAGGCACAGCCCTGATGCCTGGCTGGAGCACCAAGAGCCTTTCATCCACACGGCTCAGAGTAAAAGGGAGAAAAAATAGAAAGAAAGAAAGAAAGAAAGAGGATATAATATAATGAAGTAAAATAAAGCTATTATAAAGCAAAACTATACAGACAAAATCTCACCCAGAAGCATATACATATACACTCACAAAAAAAGGAAAAGGGGAAAAATTAATATCTCCTGCTCCCGAAGTCCCCCTCCTGAGTTTGGGATGATTCGTTGTCTATTCAGGTATTCAGCAGGTGCAGGTACATCAAGTTGTTTGTGGAGCTTTAATCCGCTGCTTCTGAGGCTGCTGGGAGAGATTTCCCCTTCTCTTCCCTGTTCGCACAGCTCCTGGGGTTCAGCTTTGGATTTGGACCCGCCTCTGTGTGTAGGTCGCCTGAGGGCGTCTGTTCCCCGCCCAGACAGGACGGGGTTGAAGGAGCAGCTGCTTCGGGGGCTCTGGCTCACTCAGGCCGTGGGGAGGGAGCGGTACAGAGGAGGCGGGGCGAGCCTGCGGCGTCAGAGGCGTCGTGACGTTGCAGCAGCGTGAGGCGTGCTGTGTGTTCTCCCAAGGAAGTTGTCCCTGGATCACGGGACCCTGGCAGTGGCGGGCTGCACCGGCTCCCGGGAGGGGCGGTGTGGAGAGTGACCTGTGCTCGCACACAGGCTTCTTGCTGGCGGCAGCAGCAGCCTTAGCGTCTCATGCCTGTCTCTGGGGTCCGCGCTGGTTGCTGCGGCTCGCGCCCATCTCTGGAGCTCGTTTAGGCGGCGCTCTGAATCCCCTCTCCTCGCGCACCAGGAAACAAGGAGGTAAGAAAAAGTCTCTTGCCTCTTCGGCAGCTGCAGACTTTTTCCCGGACTCCCTCCCAGCCAGCTGTGGTGCGCCAACCCCTTCAGGCTTTGTTCACGCCGCCAACCCCAGTCCTCTCCCTTCGATCCGACCACAGCCCGAGCCTCAGCTCCCAGCCCCGCCCGCCCCGGCGGGTGAGCAGACAAGCCTCTCGGGCTGGTGAGTGCTGCTCGGCGCCGAGCCTCTGTGCGGGAATCTCTCCGCTTTCCCCTCCGCACCCCTGTGGCTGCGCTCTCCTCCGTGGCTCCGAAGCTTCCCCCCTCCGACACCCGCAGTCTCCGCCCGCGAAGGGGCTCCTAGTGCGTGGAAATCTTTCCTCCTTCACGGCTCCCTCCCACTGGTGCAGGTCCCGTCCCTATTCTTTTGTCTCTGTTATGTCTTTTTTCTTTTGCCCTACCCAAGTACGGGGGGAGTTTCTTGCCTTTTGGGAGGTCTGACGTTTTCTGCCAACGTTCAGTGGGTGTTCTGTAGGAGCAGTTCCACGTGTAGATGTATTTCTACTGTATCTGTGGGAAGGAAGGTGATCTCCGCGTCTTACTCTTCCGCCATCTTCTTTGACCCCTATAATTGTGTTATTTTGATTATTCCTAGGTTATAGAAGGGTAGGGCTTTAGAAAAATTGTTCTAAGGAAACGATTGCATTCATTTTTCTGTCATGACCTCTACTGCAATTTATATTATGAAGTCAAAATAAGCCTGTTTAATATTTCATTAAAATGAATAAAGTATAAACATACAGTATTATGTTACATAATGCATTTACAAGTTGATATTCAGATGTGGGAGGTTTCTGTATTCATGAAGAGATGACCTTGATACCCCACTGAAGGGTCACCAGTTTACGCAATCCTACGACAATTTTATTTTATTTATGTGCCATATGAAAATATGACATTCGTATAATCATCTCTAACAAATCTGTTATCAATCAGAGAGGGCACAAAACCATTTCTGTGTTCACTCGGCTGCTGGCACCAGCATTGGCCCCCACGACTTGGCAATGCCATCTGAAGCTGTGCATATGTTCAAGCACTTGCATTCCTGAAATTTGCCTTTCCTTATCCACACTTGTCGAATAACAATTTTAAAAAAATGGAAAAGACATGATTTTCATGCTCTATAATCAACAAGGAATGTTCCTAAATGACAAAGGAGTGGAAATTCAGAGAACTAAAGGGAGATTAGTTAATTCCAAATCGATTAGCCGAACACTACCACACCACCACACAATCAGAATGTTTGAACAATTTCTGAGTTTCACGTGGAGAATTTATCAAGATAAACAGATGTTCCTGTGACACTACAGTCTCCCTTTCCCCAAGCAGCACTGATTCTATTCTCAACTCTCTTATAGTTTCCAATTCCTAACCAACAGGAGGCACTGAAGGAGCAAAACAGTTCTATGATTTGGCTGCTTATTTTAGGTGGCAAGACTAAAGGTGCTGATTTGGCTTCAGAAAATACTTGCTCATAGATTATGAGAAAAAATAATCAATGTTGTTAAATTGCTTTTACACAGCTTTTTACACAGCTCCTAGTGGGGCTTAGAGTCTAATATTTAAAAAAAATTTTTTTAAATAATTTTAAAAATTATTTAAATTTTTTTTAAAGAAATTGAAATTACATATGGTATTATAGTTTTCAATAAGTAACAGTACTTTTTAGAATGATACTTTAATCTCAACATTTTCTATTCTTTTGTTCAACAAACAAGAGATGCTTGTTTGGCCATTCATTTACCAAAAATAGAAATCAAATGATTCTACACCTACAAATAAAGTACAGTAGAGAATATTTCCACAAGTTAACACATGTCTTTTGTTTTCTATGTTTGTAGAGGAAAATCAGCAGAAAGAATTGGAGCAAATTCTTAAATTAGTTTCCTTCCCTCCCAGGCCACATTAGATAATTGTAGCAGACTAAACGCAATTGGAAACTGAGCTAGCAAGTAATTAAAGGGTCCCTCCCACTGTTGTTTTCTATGATCTTTTTTCTGGCATCTCTCAATTAAGATAATGAACAAGATTGTCTATGTTATTGATAGCAGATGAGTCTTAATACAGTTGGTTCTATAGAGAAAAATATTTTATTCTAATATGGAAAGATCTTTATCAGTATTGTTTTCCCTCTTTCTCCATTACATTGTTTTAGGAACAACCACTACAAATGAATTATATGCATTTACTCTTTTTACTTATTAAATTGGAAAAGAGGAATTTTATTTGATTATTTAATGAATTACATCCTACTCCAGTAATTGTGATGTATTGTATTGAGAAAAAAAATTCTTTGGTATCCATGAAAGTTTATAGCACCATCACAATATTTGTTACTAAACAAGAATCTTCCAATTATTTTTTTAAAAATTATTTTATTGTGCGCATATGTTCAGTTACGAGATTTTGGTGAAAATTTTTATGGAGAAGTTCTTCTTTTCTTAAAATGCAGACAGTCTTTGAGATAATGCTAAATAGCATCTCCCTGAACCCTTTCAAATTGCCACTCTCATTTATTGCATAAAGCCTTTCATTTACATTTTTAATGCCATCCCATCACTCTTGATATTTTTGCATTCTCTTGCCTCACCACTTAAAGCAAGCATTTAGCTGTAACATCTATAAATTGATTTATGAGTGATTTTTAAACTCTCAACATTGAGTTATTTTCATACATTAGCTGTTAAATGAGATGGTAAATATAAAGTAATAACACAGAGCCTGACTCATTGTGAGGGGCAGCAATAAACTTGGGTCATTCTGATAATGAAATTGGGAGCTATCTCAGCACAATGTCTGCCTAGGTCTGGCAAGTCTGTCTTATGGCTCCCTCTTTTGAATTGACAATAAAGTTACCAATGACTTAGGTTTCAAAAGTATTTAGTCTACAAAGCACATTGACAGGTACTTCCTGACCTGATTCCATGACAACCCTGTGAGGTACATAGGGAAAATATTAAAATCTCTTTTTTGGAAGCTCAGAAAAATTAACTGATGTACACTAATCCATATTAGTTTGGTCTAAAAGCTACCTTTTTTGATTACACCTTGTTGTTTGCAAGAAACAGAAACTGACTAAAACCATCTTAAATGAAAGAGTGAATGTATTGAAGAAGTAGGGGTAGGTAGAAAGTACAAATGGACCTTACAGGCACCTACACCAGGCTCTGTCTCTGGACCCTCTGGGTCTCTTCTGTACATTTACTTCAGATTTTCATCCCTTTGAAGATTTTCTTATATTTTCTATTCATTTTGACTAAATTGGGCTACATGTGCCCTGGTTCTATTGGCTTCAAGTTTGGCACCTAGCAAAGACTAATAATAGTCTCTTTGTTCCAATCCACAATTCTCACACTCAGGATTCCCTGTGCCCACCTCCTCCCTCCCACTTCCTTATGTGGGGCAAGGGAACATCCCAGAGGCCATCAGCTCTGGTCAGGAACTCAGGATTTAATGACCTGCTGTCCTTTGGCAGGGTGTTGGCACATACTCTTTTGGCAGATGATGTGGACATGTTGGAGCATGGAAACCAGTGAGATTTTAAGACACTTCTAGAACACCAAACCATATTGCTTTGCCCCCAGATCACTCTGTACACTCCCTAGAGAGGTTAGAAGTTATAATCTAGTCTTTTACAAAGAGAAGGTTGCTGTCTATCTTTTTTTTTCAAAGTCAATTGGTAGTTGAGTTTAACTTTGGGTAAACAGCTTTTTCCTTCATATTAAAATGAGATCAAAACTAAATGCAACAAAATATATATATATTTGATTTTCATGAAATAGTTTTCCTGCTAAATTATTCCTCAGAAAATTGGTTTAGTGTAGTAAAAGATCCCCCTAGTAAAAGCTCATTTGATTGTTAGAGTGAAGTATTATTTTACTGAATGGTTATGAAGCACTGTGGGGGAATAAGCATGAATTAAATACAATTAATCTAACAGCATCTTAAAGCAATTACTGTAGATGTAGTCTACCCAAATATTGGAGTTCCATTAAATATATGTATATATATTCCTTGGCTCTTTACATTTTTCAGTGCAGTCTGGATGTCATGGTTGAACCCCCCTTCCCCCAAATTTTAAGCAATAACAATCAATGAAAAAGAGTTTTAAACAAATGAAGTAGCCACAGGAAGCTGAAGCCAGGCAGCCAGCCTAAAGTGGCAGCAGCAGGAGTAAGAAGGGATTAGTGAGCCCCTCTCTCCACACCCCAAGGAGCTCATGAGATAAATGGCTTTATCTTCATCTGCTTTAGGAAGTTGCCCTGTCACTGGAAGATGGCTCCATATGGCAACCTCTTAATTTGAATAATTCTGGAGGGAAGAAACGGCTGGAAGCATTTAAGACATGTAATTTTATTGCTCCCTGTGCATGTGGCCATAGAGAAAGCTTTGTAAAAATCTAGATTATTCGTCTATCAATTTGTAATCTCTGCTCACTGACTCCAATGTGTTGAAATTAATTTGCTTTATACAAGGCTTTTAGAAATCATATACCAGGTTTAGGCTCTCAAATTCAACTATTTGTCACTCTGTAGCCTATCTTTTTAAAACATAAATAGTTCTCCGTTATTTACACATCCCTCTTGAAAAACTTCAAACAATTCAAAGTATTAACATTGCTTCCAGCTCTACATGACCAACCACCAATTCCTACCACTTTCACCTTGCTTCCTGTACTCTAGCCACATGGAACTTCTTCCCAATCCTAACAGGTGCTAAAGGTGCTCCAAAATCAGAGCCTTTACAAAGCTGTCATATGCATGGATTACTCATTTCTACAGTCGTGTTCTCTTACTTCATTTAGTCTCATCTCCAATGCCATCTGAAAATGAAAAAGAGGAAAAAAAAAAGCCTTCCTTGATCAGTCTATTTAAAATAGCACCCAGCCATCATTCTTTATGGCCTGATAGTGCCCTACTATTTCTTTATAATACTCATCATCACCAGACATTAAATCACTTTTAACTCTATTTTTTATTGTTTTTATCCTCCACCAGAACATAAGCTCCTTGAAAGCATGAACCTTTCCCAGTTTGTTCCCTTAATACATAGTGTCTAAAGTAAAGCTGGCATGAAGTATGCATTCCAGGTGCTAGTCCATAAACTGTGTTATATGTTCATGGCAAGATAAAAACATTATGTGAGAATATGCATTGGAAAACTTTTATAGCAATTCGACGTTGATGAAACATCCAAGTATGGGATTTTGCAGATTATAAAAGTATCAGCCCATAATGAATTAGGGAAAATAAACTGGTCTTTTAGCCAGAGAATTAGAGATGTACTGCCCTACCTGCTTTAGTAAGACAGTTGTTAGTTAGATAGTGGAAAAATATGTTGCTGAATCTTACACCACATGCTACTAAGAAAAGAGGGTTAGTGGTCCTCTTCGGATTTTGGAGACCACACATCTCACATCTGCTTGTGTGGCTCTGATCTGTTAGCAAGTGTCCTGCCCTAGAAGGCTCTACGGCAGGTCCAGGCTACAGAGAGGATCCAACTGAAGTGCGGTGGCAAAGTAGGAATTCTGTTTGGAGCCTCTGACAATTCCCCATTAGATAATCACAGCACAGAACTGAAGGGTTTTAAAATAGAATTGTGCTCCATTTTCCAGGAACACCATTTCTTTTTGAGAGGCAGCTACTAACTTGCTATCTGAGCCAAATGGAAATTGAACACATGACTTTGGGACATTAAGTGACCACTCAGTCAAAGCTGCCCAGGATGAAATGGGTGTTACTCAGTCCACTAAGCCACATTCAGCAGTAACATACAATGTTTGTAAAGGTATTGCACAATATATGTTTCAATCAGCAGTATAGAATATAGTATTACAGGTCTAGTGTGTAATAGACATATCACATATGACAGTTTACCTCTAAACATTAAAAAAGAAGCTGAAAAACAATGGAACAATAATAATAACTTCCTAACACAACCTGGAAGTGTATATTCAGCAAAAACATTCTTTAAAAATGAGGACATAAATATTCATTTTCAGACACAAAAAAATGACAAGAATTTATCAGCAGCAAAACTAACTAAAATAGACAATGAATAATTTTCTTCAGGGAGAAGGGATGATTTCCTATGGCATCTCAAGATGCATGAACAAATGTAGAACAACAGAAATGGTAAATGTGTAGATAAATGTGAATGAATTTTGACATATGAAACAAGAACAATAATATATTGAATATTAAATATATAACAACAATATCACATACTGCAGAAGTGGAGCAAATAGTGTTAAAGTATTCTAAAATCTTTTAATTATCCAGGAAGTGGTAAACATACTAATTTATATTAGACATTCACAAATCTAAATGCAGTGATTATTTCTAGAGTAACCACTAGAAGAATAATAAAATAATGTGTAACTATTAAGCTGCAGTGAGCAAATAAAATAATAAAGTTGCTTATTTGATTAAAAATAAATCAAAAAAAGAAAAATGTAACAATAAATGTAGGAACAAATAGAAAGTAGAAGCAAATAGTAAGATGGTAAATTTAAAGCATCAACTATCAGTAATTACTTTAAATATAAATCAACTGAATACTTCAATTGAAAGACAAAGATTTTCAGACTGAAAAAATAAGTAAACAGAAAACCCTCACCATTTGCTGCTTATCAGAAACCCATCTTAAATACAGAATTTCAGAAAGGTTAAAATTTAAAGGACAGATAAATGTATTCTATGTAAACAGTAACCAAAGAATACTAAAGATTCAAGGTTTTTTAAAAAAAAATTTTTTTATAATAATGGAAAGGTTCATTCCACTGGGAAGATTTAATTATCATAAAAGCACACCTAACTTAGCAAATATATAAAGTAAAATTTGGCAGAGCTAAGCTGATAAATAAATATATCTGCAATAATAGTGGAAGATTATAACACATCTTTCAGTAACTGAGAATTGGCTAACAAAAAAGTCAGTGAGCAGAAAAATTCAGAAGATTTGAACAACAAAGCTACCAACATTGATATAAATGATATAAGTGGAACATTGCATGTAACAAAAGCAAAAGTGCTTAACCTTACTAGTCATCAGGGAAATGCAAATGAAAACCCAATGAGACACCACTGCACGTTCATCAGTATGACTGAAATTATAAAGACTGATATAACCAAATATTAGTTAGGATATGGAGTCAATGGTACTTTCTTATATTACAGGTAGAATAAGCTGTTAGGCAGTAGCTACAAAATTTGAAGATACACATACTTTATAACCCAGCAGTTTTACTTTTAGCTATATATCCATTAGAAATCCATACATATGTGCACAAAAATGTGTATAATAATGTTCATAACAGTCCTAAACTGAAAACATCTCAGATGCCCACCAACAGAAGAATGGAAAAACAAACTGTAGTTTATTCACACAAGGGGGATACTATACATCAAGGAAAATGAACAAACTCCTGTTACAATACATAAAGCAACATGGATGAATCTCACAAACAAAATGTTGGACGAAAGAACCCAGACATAAAAGAATTCAGACTGCAGGATTCCCTTTACAAAACATTTGAACACAGGTGAAACCAATATGTGGTATTAGAAATCAGGATAATGAGGAACTGGGGGTCACAAGGAACCTTCTGGAGTACTAGTGATGTGCTATTTCTTGACTCTGGGGTAGTTACATGTGTGGGTTCATTTTGTGACAATTCGTTGAACTGCACACATATAATCTGTGCTGTTTTCTATATAATACTTTAACATGCGCTCTGTATGTCATAGTTCAAGGACATATTTTAATAAAAAAATAGAGAATACAGCTTATTACTGGATGTTCATATCCACTGACAATGAAATGAGCATATTATAGAAAAGTCAAAGTCCTTTATAGGAAATAAATTATCACAGAGTTGCCCCTACTTGGTTAAGGATAGATTCTATATGACTATTTCCTTTTATCAATACATTTCATGGAAATATTTATTTAATAATTTTTAAAAGCATATTAACAATCCCTTATCATTGTGTGCAATAAGGACGCTGGGAACTTTTTAGCTTTGTTTCATAATTACAGGCTCCTATAGGTTGTGAATTGTTTCCTTGGTACACATTTTGTGTAATGCTCATAGCTTCACCACTCTCTTGTGATTACAAGAGAAAGCAATCCTTAAAGGTGCCCTGCTCAATTTAAACTCTGACATTACGTTTGATATATTCCAGAGTTGAGTATTCTGTACTTACATTTAATATAATTTCCTCATAATTTAAAAAAAGTCTTTGTATTTAAATATGGAAAATGAGTTGAAATATTAACAGCATAAAACGACCAGTGCTAAGTATTAATGTCACTCAAAATTCTTTAATAAAAAAGTTTGTAATCAACGCAGCCATCTTTTACCACTTCACGAAATCTACCAGTTGGGTGGTTAATTGGGTTGATGGACTGAACTAAAAATTTTCTGTCATCTTGTAAAGCTACTTTCTATCGTAGAAAAAAGGTGGTGTATCCAAACTTGTTATTGGAATTATTTCTCTTTGTTAACTGTTTCTACGTTTGGCACCTTTAAAACATTTGGGATTTCCATCCTAATTCTATGTCTCAAATTAAGAGCTTAAAACTATTTTATACATTTTCCTGTGATTTTGGAAAAATTCAGGACAAACTGGAAAATGCCTTCATTGCGTTCAGTAGCTGTTAAAACAGACAAAAGATAAGCAGGTCTTTAACAAAACAGTTCCATAGTGTTACAAACGTTCCTCTTGGCTAAACCCTTTCTGGTATGAAGTTAGAACACTTCCTACGCTGGTGAACTCTGACTTCAGAAAGCTATCTGTCACATTTTTTGGATGGATCTTGTTAGATTTTCCATTCCAAATTCTAAATGCAAAGAGCTCTCCTTCATGGATCCCAGCTCTACCTCTGGGACTACTCCCTTCCTTCCTGATATGCATCAAATATATGAATGTAGCTATATGTATCCCGCACTCTTATTCAGGCTACACATCCATGGTTCTTCTGTTCTTAGATGTTGATTCCTTGCCTTCATTATTTTGGTTGCCCTCATTTAGAAATACATGTAACCCTCATTTGGTGGTATAGGTGATCCTTCTTACTGCTTGGTTAGCAACTCCCATGGAATCTTTCATATCATACATATCATAAAGAAATCCCTGCAGCATCAATACAAACTCTTATTTACAACTGTGACTGATAACTGAATCTGTTGGCACTGGGCCAATGCAAAGAAGAATGACAGGATAGGTGAGGGTCTGACTCATGAGGATGAAAGACTTTTCTTCGCATGGAAAACAAATTCATACTCCTTTGAAGGGAGCAATGATTTTGGCAAAAGCATAGTTTCTTCTCATGACCCTAAAACACAGGTATGAAGGAACGGACACCCAAAAGAAGAGATTTTCTTCTTCTTTTTTTTTTTTAACATCTTTATTGGAGTATAATTGCTTTACAATGGTGTGTTATTTTCTGCTTTATAACAAAGTGAATCAGTTATAGAGATTTCCAACATAAGAAAAGGATGTTGTGATCACTTCAAGAAGGGGCACTGGTTGATGTAACAGATTTCAGAAGTGGGGAGAAGCTGAAAGAACTGATAACTGACACATGTTATCCCCTTCTCCTTCCTCAGTGTAGTTTGACCTATAACCAGGGACAAATTAGGTAATAAGCAAGACATCCATATTGACAATGTTTTCCTTAAAATATGGAGAGTAAAATGAAATAAAATACACCAAATGAGGTCTGAAAAGTGTGGAGTGATATGGGACCGTTATCATTCCTCAGAGGACCCTGTCATTACACTATTGGGACCTCAGTTTCTGTTCAATATCTGTTCTTTCACGTTGAGCTTGGGATCAATGAAAACCCCTATATCTTTATTACTCAGACTTTTGCTGAGCTAGATCATCCACATGTTACTTGTACAATCAATTTAATCCAATAGAAGATGTTTTCATTCATCACTTAAAAATCCATCTCTTTAATTGACTCATATTTCCAAACCTAGAGAGAGTTATGAACCTTGATTCTGTCATCCCACCTCATGGTTACCCTTTCTCATTTTGTGTCTTTTGCAAACGTGACAAGCCGCCTTCCCTAGGGAATGTTTATTAGGGTGACGCAGGAATAACATCGGTATGGTGCAATGGGAAACGAGTTTTCAGCTCTAACTCCAAACATAAAGTAATTCCTCTTGCCCCAAATCTTTTAGAACCATCACGCCCGTGACCACAGCATTCTGAGATGACAGATAGTGGCAAAGGTAACACAGGGGAGGGCAAGGACAGAAATCCTAAACTCAGGGGAGAGAGAGAGACAGATTGCCGCACCCTGACAGGGGTTCCCATGATCTGGTAAAGACAGCAGCCGGCATTTTGTAGAGCGTATTGTAGATAAGCAAAGCCTCTGACAGAAATCCACTGATAAGAAATGTACTTGTAAGTCTTAAGATCAAGTGGTTGTGGTTCTAAAACTTAGAAGTGACATCCAGTGAGATCAGCTTGGGGAAAGTCTCCTGAGACACACACATGTGGCACCAGAGATTATCATGGGAACTCTGCTCAGTCAGGGGGCGCTGGACGTTACAGGCGGACGTAGGACCGACTCGGTAGACCTTCTCCTTTGCTGTGTAATGTGTGGCAAAATCTATATAGCTCTTATTAAGAGCATGATTTTCAAAAACATATTTCTGTTAGTAACACTACCTGGTTATTACAACCAAGATTCTGGTACTCAAGACTGGGAAAAAGAAGATAAACAGCAGCCTTTACAGAATGTTTTTTACTAATGTATTTCTGGCTTAGAGTTTTTTCTATGTTTCACTCTCACTGAGGTCTTAATACTTCTTAAATAAATAAATCGTCCCTGCACTGGCTTTTATTAAGTGCCTCTTCTGTCCTAAGTGATCACAATTCATCTGATTAACAGTTTGTTCTAATCTTCAAGATATCTTTTTTTTTTAATTTTGATGATACAAATCTGGGCGTAATCTTTCACCCCCCGCCTTTTTTTTTTTTCAAATTTAAGGAATATTTTCCTATCTTTAGTAACCTTCTTTCATTCTCCGTGTATTCTTAAAATTATTGACAGTGATTTTTGGAATCCCATCTGAGTTTTTGGTGGTATATTGGGATATAATTCTTCTAGACACTGAGTTCTTTTAAAACAAATTGTTCATTTCTTACAGCCTCTTTACATAATCATCTTGCTTTGATTCCATTCCTAAACATTCTTAACCAGATTGAGCATTTTTCTCCTTGAAACAGAATATAGAAATAAATTAAGCTATTGAGGATTCTTTTTCATCATCCTTACCTAAAAATTCCATTCTTTTTCTTGTTCTGAACAGGAAATAGAAAGCTTTACTATTTAATTGTTTCCCCAATTAGATTGTAAGCTCCTTCTGGGCAAGAACATGTGTTTACACGTCTTCTATTTATTTTTTCACATTGCCCAGTGCTGAATATGTAAAAGATCCTCAATAAATACTTAATAGTTTGTCTTGTCACTCAGAACATTACAAAAGCTGCTGTCTTAGAGATGTGAAAATGTCAGATATCTTTGGCTTGTCATCTCACCATCTGTTTTTCACTTTCAGACTCTTTTTTGAAACTTTGCCTAGGCACATAGATGATTCACTTTCTTTTCCATAGTGTTGTTGACATTTCCTCAAGTGTTAAACCTCATGCTTGTGGTTAATCGATTCTTGGATCAGCTCATCATTCCAGCCTGATGATTCTTGCTGTAGAATCCATGTGTCTTTTGTCAGGATTATAGACTGACTGTGGTCTTCAGAATATTTAAAAAACTTCTGACATTGGCTCACTGCTAGGGATTAGAATTTGCCAGTTTTTCTATTGAAGTGAAAGAGTCCTCTTAACCAGAGCATTGCCTTTTATCTTTCTTTGAGCTAACCAACTGTCATCAAGTCTTCTTTAATAGTTAAGTCTTTTTCAGGGATTTATGAGACTTACGAGAAAAGTAGACTAATGTTATGCTGAACACTCTGAAGGCCAAAATTCTCAACAAGCTTTCATCAACAAGTCATTCGTCCTGAACATTCTGATGAATGGAAAACTCCAGAGGACATTAACACTGTCTGAAAGAAATAATTAAATGCCAGAATTGGAAGGAAACTTAGAAATAATTTAGCACATACCCTTAATTTTACTTTTGGGAGAAAATGAAACCCAGGGAGATTAAGTGATATGCCCAAAGTAGTTTCATAACTAGCTAAATGAGAACTAGAAGCCAGCACTTCCAACAGCAATCTAAGGGCAGGGTTCCTTCTATGGAACACTACCACCCCTTCAGGCTTTCTTCAACAGAACAGTTTGCAAGAGTTTAAGAAATGGCAGGATAAGGTAGCACAGAACTAATGAGCAGCTTCTGGCTACAATATGGACTTTCATAAGTGAAATATATCTTATGACCTCAGCAAAAGAATTTTTGCATATTTCTTGTAAGTGGGGAAACCAGAGGTATGGTGGGGTTTGCTAGAGATGGTCATTGATTTGGTTTGAGTATCATAGAGATGCAAAGAGTAGACACGATGAAACTAATGCAGGCAGGATGTGACAGTGTTCTGAATGTTAGGATAGAGGCTAATAAATTTACTCTCTCATCCACAAGAGAATGTATCTTCATCTTTCAGTAGTGATGAAATTATAACAAATGAGTAGCAAAGAATCCGTTGTTTCAAGGGGCATTGTCTGTGGAAATATATGTATTTCTCAAAAGAAGACTAATTATAAACAGCATCTCTTGGTCCTAGACTGAATCAAATATAGTGTCCTGAGTTTGAGCTTTCCATATGTCTATGTTCCTACTTGGCAGGGGTATGCCTGAGCAATGGCTCATTTTGTGACAGTGGAATTACCTGTAGAATAAATATTTCAGTCCTTGCTGATCTGGCTCTGCTCCTCAAAGCTCATCTCATGAAGAGGTGACATGACTGATACTAAATTGTGTAACATCGAATCATCTCAGATTGGCTTTTTTTCCTATGGTTTGCTGGATTGTACACTTTTCAATCCATGTCAGTTGCCACACCTGCTACTATTTTATTATTTCTGTAACAACTAAGAAATTTTCCCTCCTGCTATGTGTACCTAACACTGCACAAGTGCAGGGACCTCAGCTGGAACAGCGTGCGGCAACTTTCAGAAGTTTAATTCTTCCTTGAACGTTCATAACAAATCAGCAGCTTTCAAAGACAGCTTTGGGGGAAAAAAGATTACTTTTAATGAAAAGAACTTCACATTTACCATCTATTACAAAAATTCAGGCACACAGAACTTGGAGCAAAAAGACAGGACAGAATAAACCAGCATTGTGTTCAATCATAAAAATGTTGGGAGTACAAAAGACACAAAAGATGCTACATTGAAGAAGGATATAAGGTCGCAGAGGAGGAAAAAAGTGAGCTACAGTGATAAGAGGAGGTGAAATATAATTGTCTGTGTACCCAAGGGTGGGTACCCCAGAGGCCTAAAACTCGTAATTGCTAACAATTTCTCTTGAACACATACTTCAGACTCTAACACTGAAAGTCAGAAAATCAGAGAGATGTAAAGAAAGTAAATTTATACCACTAAGTATATTCTGAATAATCATGCACACTGTGTTGTAAAAGGAACCATTTCTCAGCTTGGAAAATACATGCTTTTGGAATAGAATGAATAAACAGGTATAGAATACATTTTTTTAATTGTTGCAAAGGGATAAAAGAAAATAAAAAGTATTATTATCTCTTTGTTCTGATGGTTACAACTGGCTTTTCCTTATATCATTTATGCAGCCAGAACTACTTTTCCTCCTTTTGGGAATCAATCAATTAATTAATCCATTTGAGGACTTTGACGAATTACACATGTATTCTGTGGGAGCCATTTTGCAACCTTAGTGCTACGTAGTTAGGTAAAATCAGCTTAATACGCAAGGTGAGTTTTTCTCTTTTTCCCCAGTGATTTGAAACAATCCTTCTATAGATATTTGAGGGTTGGTATAATCTAGAGCAACATGTGTAAGTTGGGGTAGGGTTGTAACCAAGCTTTAATCTCTTATGGAGTTTGCAGTTTGGTGAAGAATATATAGAAAAAAATGGTAAGCAAACAAGAAAAGTATGGTATTTGGGGTAGGTTTTCCGGTGGGTAATGTGTGAAAGAATTCCATACTCTAGTGGCATTTGCAACTTTACCTGCTCCTCATTCCAAGAGAATATATTTTATAATTTTCCTCTTAGCCGAATGTTAACTATGCAATCCTCTCAGCCTTCACAGAAACTCTTGCTGGGTTGAGCATTCATGCGCTCTCTCTGCCTTCCTACGTGGCTAAGAGGAGAACTTCATAGCTTTTTAAAAAGGCTGCCCAACTCGTGGTTAAATTTCTGCCTGAATTTAGTGTGGAGAAAAACCGTGTCTCCGTAGACCAACTTGCCTGCACCCTATTGTGGGCAAGGAAGTATTATACATAACCAGATTCATTATATTTTCTACTTCTTTTGACAAAAATCGTAGTGCTTAATGTCTTGCCCAAGTGTTACAATCTGATCAATTCAGTTGCCTGAAAAACACCTATTCATTCTGCTTTCTTCAGATGGTATCTGTTCTGGCTTAGCCTTAAAAATATGTTCATAAATAAGTAGGGTACAATTATGTAATTATATGTAGTCAAGTTCAAGTGTGAATCCATTTTGCTACCATGGATAAGAGAGTTCCTGAAGACAAGTCCCTCGCTAAGGCTGGGAATCCCATATGCCTCTTAGGTTTATCAGGGTTTGCTTCATAACTATCCGTTTCCCTTTTTTTGAAGCGTCATTGTTTTTGTCATTACGATCAATGTTTGCATCAGTACACACTGATGTTCTGGCGCATCTTGTATTTAAAAAAAAAACAAAAAAACCCAGCAACCTTATCTCATGAACTGACTTCCTCTTCTAAGTAAGGTTTCATCCTTCAGTCTCCATAGAGAAGCTCCTCTAGTTCCCAGACTCTTCTCCACCTGCTCCAACCGGACGTCTATACACTGCTCTCCTCAGACTGCTCTTGCCAAGGGCCCTGTGATCCCTCTGCTTCCAAATCCCATGGTCACTTTTCTCCTTTTTCTCTCACTTGATGTCTCAGCAGCATATGCTACAGTTGATGAAGTTTTTTGAAAAATTCTCTTTGGTGACTTTGCGAACATCCCACATTTTGTTGCCTTTCCTTCTATTTCATGGCCATTTCTTATTTTTATTTTTTGCTTAGACAACAGAAATTTATAGTCTATTCCGTGCCTCCTTGCTAACTTCTGGTGGTTTTCTGCCAATCATTGGTGTTCCTCGGCTGTGGCTGTATCACTCTGATCTCTGCCATTATCTTCACATGGTGTTCTCTCTGTTTCTGTATGTGTCCAAATTTCCCCTTTTTATAAGGAATTTCTTATTCTTAAAGTCAGCTTTATTGAGGTATAATTCACATACATAAATTCACTCTCTTTTTAGGTTTCGAGTTTGCTGGTTTTGAGAAACATATAAAGTCCTATAACCTCTACCGCGAATATGTCCATCAGCCCTAAAGCCCGATTCTGACCCTTTGTCATCATTCCCTTCCCACCTCTCCCAGGCCCTGGCAACCATTGATCTGATTTCTCACCCTATATTTCTGCCTTTTCCAGAATGTCTTAATGGGAATATACATGTGTAGCCTTTTAAGTCTGAGTGTTTTCACCTAGCATAGCACTTTTGAGGATTATCCATGTTGTTGCATCTATCTGTAGTTCATTCCTATTTACTTAGTAATTGCTGGGGAAAAAAAATGTCCACTGTATGAATGCAATTTGTTTATCCATTCACCAGATGATGGACATTTGGATTGTAACTAATTTTGATGATTATGAATAAATCTGCTATTGTATATTTGCATACATTTATTAGTGGGAGTGTATATTTTCTCTCTTTCTTTTTTTTTGTAAGTACTGAGGAGGAGGATTACCATGTCATCCGATAGACATATGTTTACATTTATAAAAAATAGCTAAATTGCTTTCCATTTTACATTCCAATCAGCAATGTTTTAGGGTTCTAGTTGCTCTGTATCTTCACCAGCACTTGGTATTATCAAGTTTTAGCAATTTTAACATTTGTTTGATAGTATTTCATAGTGAGTTTAGTTTATATTTTCCCAAAGATTAATGATTTTGAGCATTTTTTGTATGTCACTGGCCATACATAGCTATTCTTTGGTGAAGTTTCTGTTCAAATATTTTATGGACTTTTTTATTGGGCTTTTAGTTTTCTTATTATTGAGTTGTAAGTGTTATTTATATATTCTAAATACAAGTCTTTTATCAGATATGTGTTTTGACAATATTTTTGAGTCTGTGGCTAATCTTTTCATTTACTTAAGTGTCTTTTGAAGGGCAGAAATTATAAATTTTAATTTTAGCTTATCAGTTTTGTCTTCTACAGTACATGCTTTTTTTGTGTTCTATTTAGGAAATATTTGCCTAATCCAAGGTCATAAAAGTTTTCTCACATACTTTCTTATGAAAGTTTACAAGTGTTCTGTGATCCAAGTTGATTTTTGTATTCAGTTGATTTTTGTATTCAGTGTAAGAGTTGATGTTCATTTTTTCTTTTTCTTTTCCTGCATATGAATGATCAATTGTTCTAGCTCCATTTGTTGAAAAGACTCTTCAGTATATGTACATATGTATTTTTGGACTTCCTATTCTGCTCAGTGACTCTTTGTGTCCATCCTTACCCCAATACCACATTGTTTTAATTAATGTAACTTTAATTAATCAGGTAGTGTGACTCTAGCTTTGTTATTCTTTTTTAAAAATTGCTTTAGCTGATCAAATTATTTTGCTTATGTGTATTTTAGAATCGCATGATAATTTCTTTGAAAAAGATTTCTAGGATTTTGATTGAGATGGTATTGAATCTACAGATAATTTTGGGAGAACTATTATCTTGGTGATACTATAGGTCTTCTGATTGTAGGAGAACTGCTCTGCCAGGGCACCCAGGCAACCTCACACATCCCCGTTGGCCATGTATGCAAGACTCAAGTTCAGGGTGACCAAAGTCTTGATGGACCCCCTGCCATCTTCCCTCCTGTGAACACAAGATAGGCAGTCTTGTGAGGATCTGGCATAAGGCTGTTTCTCACTTGTCTTGCTACCTTGAAGGTGCTGCTATAATGCAGTTTCTTATTTGCCTCCCTGGTTCTGGTGAGGCATGGATTTTCCACCTTCCCTACCCCTTTGGCACAACTGCAGGCTCTAATATTGCTTAACTGCTGTCTAGCATTTGTTTCTCAGCAACAGAGCAACAGCACCCACCCTCACGCTCGGCTGCCTCAATCTATCTGAGCTCATTGTCTTCTTACATGGTCTTACCTAGCAGCTACTGCTGCCTTGAGACTGTTTAATGTGAGTCAATGAACATGGTTCTTCTCATCACTAGGTCTTTTAATTTTCTCTCATTGAAGTTTTATAATATTCACCATAGCAACCCTGCATATATTTTGTTAGATTTATCATAAGTACAGTATTTCAGACTTTGATGTTCTTGTGATTGGTACCTTAAATTTTGTTTTGAAACTGTTTATTGCTAGTATTTATAAATACAATTGACTACTGTATATTAACCGGGTTTCCTGCAACATTGCTCAACTGACTTATTAGAGCTAGTAGCTTTGGGGTTATATTCTTTGGGATGATCTAGATAATCATGTAGTCTGCAAATAAGGACATTATTATTTCTTCTGCCTAAATCTATAAACCTTTTATTTCTTTTTTTTTTTTTTTTCTTACCTTACTTTACTGGGGTAGGACCTCCAGCGCAATGGTGAATAGGAGTGGAAAGAGTGAATTTGCTTGCATTGCTCCCAGTCTTAAAAGAAAACTTTCATTACTTCACCATTTTGTATATCAACTGTAGGTCATTCATGACTATCTTTTATCAGGTGAGGAAATTTGCTTCTAGATTGCAGAGAGTTTTTTAAAAATATCATGAGTGAAGACTGTCCTTTTAAAAATGTTTTTCTTTTTCTCATTGTTGGGATAATCATATGATTTTTCTTTTTCAATCTACTGATATGGATAATTACATTTATTTATTTCCAAAAATTGAATCAGTCTTCATTCCTGGGGAAAAACAATCCCAATTGCTTATAATATATTATACCTATACATTGCAGATTAAATTTGTTAATATTTTGTTTAGGACTTTTGCATCTATGTTCATCAGTGAAATTGTTCAGTAGTTTTCTTTTTTGTTAATAGCTTTGTCTAGTTTTGGACATTTTAAAAATATCTTTCTGTTATTGATTTCTTGTATAATTCTATTGTGGTCAAAAAACATACTTTGTATGATTTTAATTATTTTAAGATTATTAAGCCTTGTTGTATGGTCCAGAAAATGATCTTCCTTGGTGAATGTTTCATGTGTAGTTGAAAAGAATGTGTATTCTGTTGTTATTGGGTAAATTGTATAAATGTCAATCAGGTTGTGTTGATTTTTGTTACTCTTGTTGTTCAGGTCTTTTATGCCCAGTTTTCTCTGTTGTTGGACTGATTACTGAGGACAGTGTCACAATCTCCACATATAACTGAGATTTTGTCTATTTCTTCTTTTATTTCTATTAGTTTCAGTTTCACATATTATAAACATCTTTGTTAGGTACATATACATTTCAGGTTATTTTGTATTCTTGATAAATAGGCCCCTCTCTGATTACGTAATATTCTTTTATTTTTGGTAATAATCTCTGTTCAGAAGTCTACGTATTCTCCCCTAAAGCTCAGTTTCTTAGATTCCATGTCCTTCTCTTTCTTGGTTTATTACCTGGTTTTGGTGACTATCTTCTAATAGCTTCCTAAGAAGAATGAAAGTTAGGCAAATTTTTTCTTACTTGCATGTGAAGAGGAGTAGAATATGTGACTGCAAAATATGTCACTTTGGCATGTGGATTATCTTGAGCTGAAAGCAATCAAGATCCACCAGTCTCAAGAAAATCTTTGCCCTCTCCCTTAACTACCTAAAATAATCTAGATTGGGGGCTTGGCTTGGAGAGAGAGCTATTACTATTACCAGAGATAACTTTTATCTGAATGACCTATCTGCATAGCAAGGCAAAGATCTAATTACCAAGCATCTGCTTTTCTTATTGGCCAGTGAATTACCTTCCTCCCCTTTGAAGCCCCAGGCCCCATCCCATTCCTTAGCTCAGAATGGCATAAGCTTCAACTGCCTGCCTTGCCCTTGGGTCTCATTTTTTTGTGGGATTCCTGTACATATGAAATTTAATTTATTTTTCTCTTGTTAATCAGTCTTATGTCAATTTAATTATTAGACCAGCCATAGAACCTAGAAGGGTAGAAGGAAATTTTTTTCTCCCCAACAACTGTAGGAAATAATTATTTTTTTAGCATAAAATTCTAAAATTTTTCCTTCAGTGTTTGAGGGATTGACAAGCAAGCAGTCATATTTAGTCTTCAGTTCCTATGACTTTTCTAGCTTTCTCTTATATTGTTTTCATGTTTCCTGGTCCTCCTCTTATCCTCCTGATTCCTTCTTTTTTTAGTGTCTAGATGGCTCTTTCTCTTCTGCATGCCTTGTCTTTGCGTCTTATTTTCTCCTCCATACATTATCCCTAATCTCATTAATGCTTATTAATTTAACTTCTAGGTATTTGCTGGACATACCTCAGTCCAGACTTCTATTCTGTGGTTCAGACTGTTATTCTACCGCCCATTAGACACATATAACTTGATGTCCCACAGGCTTTTCTAGTTCAACATGCCCATTATATCCTTCCCCAAAACTTATTCTTGCTCTAGAATTCTTTATTTCAATAAATAATGTCACCATCCATTTAATTGCCTAAATCTGAAACTCTGAAATAAATCTCTATTTCTTATCTCCACAGCCAATCAATCACCAAATCTTATCAATTCTATAGCCTAAGTAAATTCTTTATATTCTCCTCATCTTATGCACAAATAGAGCAGAGGTAGTTTAGTGCAGTTATGTGATTCAAAGCAGAAACATTGATACCAGCCCAAGATAAATATGATGGTTTTAACTCTTTAACTTTGGGCAAGTACTTAGCCTCTTCAAAGCCCAATAATCTCAGATGTCAAATAGGAATAATTATAGTATCTACCTCATAGGGTCATTTATAAGCATTAAATAAGATAAGGTATGTGAAGAGCTTAGCGCAGTAACTGTTATAGTCTAAGCATTCAACAAATGTTTGCTGATATTATTTTTACTATTATAAATACATTCTTTATTTGTGCCTTTCAGATCCTAGTGGTTTGATAGTTGTTATTATTTTCATTTTATTAATAAGGAATTGAAAGTTTGCGAGATATTAAGTAACCTACTTGTTATTACACAAGTAGCTAATGGATTAAAATAAAATCCTATTCATTTCCAAATTCCAGGCTTTAGGTATGGTACTTGAATTTTAAATTTTGCATTTAAGAAAAATAAAAGGCTTATATTTTTAGGTAAAATTGAGGTACAATCAATTATGTAACTTTTATTATTAGAGAAAACATGTGTGTTCTTTCAGTGACACATAGCTTTCCCTGACACTGAATTAGATAAGAAATGTGTTACTTTGAACTTTAGGGAATACTGTTTTGCAGCAGACAATGTCTTCAACAACGTCTTTACAGAAAGTATAATAATAGATTTCATATGACTATTCCTATATTATAAATTGGAAGGATGCAATATTCAACTGTACTGATTATTTCAAATCTGAATGGAATTAGAGTAACATAGTTTATCTCTAACCTCTAATAGCTGCCAGAGTTATAAAATATGTGGAATCGTATAATTTAACTGTTCAATGGAATCCAGGAAGCTGAGTGCATTTTGCATTATAGACAGCTCAACTACATTTGCTTCTGTGAAAGTATTTTATTTCTCAATTCATCTGCTACTGTTCTAACATTAGATTCCCTTTTTCTTTCAGCTCTTCTTAACTATACCCTTTCTTTTTTTTAAAATAAACTTTCCATATCTTTTATTTATTTATTAGTTTATTTATTTATTTATTTTATTAAGGTATAGTTGATTTACAATATTATATTAGTTTCAGGTTATGACAGTAATTCAAATTTTTATAGATTGTACTCCTTTTATAGTTATAAAATATTGGCTATAGTCTCTGTGCTGGACTCTATATCCTTATAACTTATTTACTTTATACATAGTAGTTTGTACCTTTTAATTCCCTAGCCCTATCTTTCCCCGCCCCACTTCCCTCTCCTCACTGTTAACCACTAGTTTGTTCTTTATATCTGTGAGTCCATTTCTTTTTTGTTTTACTGACTAGTTTGTTTAATTTTTTAGATTCCACATATAAGTGATAACATAAAGTATTTTCCTTTGTCTGACTTATTTCACTTAGCATAATACCCTCCAGGTCTATCCATGTTGTTGCAAATGGAAAAATTTCATTCTTTTTTATGGCTGAGTAATATTCTTATATATATATATTTCACATCTTCTTTACCAGCTATATCCTTCATTATAGTAATTTAACCATAATTATCTGGAATTATGGAATTCCTCAGAAGGGATGAAAGGGAGGTTTCCTTTGGAGGATGAAGGCTGTCTGTTTTTAGGCCCTTTGATTTTGTGTTCTTTTGCTCTACTTAGTTTGTTCCTTTCTCCTTTCACTGCCCCATCACATTTTCTTACTTTGGGATTTTTCTATCCATTAATGGATTTCCCCAGTTGGTTCAGTAATCATCACTGTTTTCATACTATCGCATTCTCCAACTAACTGATCCAAATTTCTGCCTTCTGTTGGTCTGATTTTCTGAAATGATAGGATTTAGAGTTTCTAGAAGAGGAGATGGAGTACATATTTTTCAAATAAATTTTCCAAAGTAGTAATTCTCTTAGGCTTTGATAGAAGTTGGAGTAAACCAACTAAAACAATTTGGTGCTTTGATGTTGAGAAGATGCAATCATTTGGTAGGAATGAAGAAAGACTAACAGAATTCAGTGTGATACAGCAAGAAATCAAAGCAAGAACAGAAATTTGGGAAGTATATTTAAAGTTATGAGTTACTGGAAAGATGTGAGGTTATAACTTGCTCATATGTAAAGCTTTTAAATATCCCTCAATCTGCTTTTGGACTTCATTTCTCCATATTAAAATGATGCTTCTTGATGTAAAAATAAAGGCATCTAGCTAATTTGGCAATTGTTTTAACGTTGGCTTAGACTAGACCAAATTTTTTCCCAACAAGCATTTTCACAAGGGCTCATTGGCTTCTGATACAGTCTTGCTGTGAAAGTGTTTCATGAACCATTTTGTTGAGCCAGATTACATACAGAATCCATTTCCTGTGAGCATCATGGCTGAGAGACCTCCTCGCAAGCCAATCTTCCAGTTAAATGCTCCAAATTACCAGTTAATTGCTCTAGCCTGTTGCAACTGGCTTATGCATCTTCCAGATACCAAGTCTGAAGGAAATAGTGCAGATAACTGCAAATTATCTAGTGGATTTCAAACCATTTATTTGGCTAATCAAATATTGAACATGTTTAGCATTTACCCAAATGTACCTGAATTGACAAAACTCACATTCTAAGAACTGTATTTTTTTCTCATTAAGCAACATAAACAGTGATTAATAAACCTAAATTATGAAGTCAACATTTTAATTGCTAATGTTCTTGGATGCTCCTAGTAAAATTTGGTTTTATTCCATTTATTTTGCATATTGTAATGTATTTCATGAAAGAGAACACACCTGTGTCATCAATTACAAAAGAAATATGCATGTGGAACACGGTGGAGATCACTGGTATGGATTACTGGTGCCTAAATTATCATCTGAGTTTTAAAAGGACTACCCCATAAAAACAATATCGTTAGCCTAATCATTTAGGGCATATTCAAAATGTCTTTAGGTACCTTATCCAGACTTGGAAATGAATGCAAACCTGCCTTATTAAATAACAATATAACTATATAGCTTTAATGAAATTGAAAAAAAAATAAAGGTTTCTGAATTACAATAGGCCACTCATGCAGAATAATTCATGCACAATGCAGGATTCCAATTGAGGGCTGATTTAATACTGATGTTAATGAAGTGCCAAGAAAAGAGTGAGTAATAGGGTGAAATTCTTTTGTAGCAATTTCCAGGAGAGGGTTTTTTCTTTTTTGGTAATAGAACTTTCTTAGAAATTTCCATTGGAGCAATTTCTTTTGGGTGGGAGGGTTTGATTGAAAAGAGAGAGAGGAAAAAAATGAAGGGAAGTAAGGGTGAGTAAGGGGGAAACTTATCCTGCTTCTTTGTGAAATGTAGTATAAAATGAAATTGACTAAATGTAAAAATGAAATGAGCCCACCTTGTACATTTTCCAAGCTGAAAAAAATGCCAACAATAGAAACAATAAAGAATAAAGACATTTTGTGAATTTAACCAGTTTCAATGATCTTGTGGTCCTCTGATATGTCCTTTCAAAAAAATTGCCATCCCCAAGGTAATAACTTTGAAATATCATAGGCTTTAAGTCATAAGTAAAATAAAAATGCATCTTCTCATTGCAGTTAAAGATATCATTTTCCAAAAGGATTATAGCAACAAGAAAACACCATTTCAAGGAACTGAATTTATTCAGTGGAAATAGCGGTCTTACTCTCATTACCATCTTTATTTTAGAAAACAGCCTGCAAAATTATACATATGATATTTCACCTGTTCTAGAAACAACACTGACTTATTTGATATGGTTACCTGCTTGTTGCAGCTGTACACTATTTACCAGATTTGCCAACTGCAGAATATTTACACAACAGTAAAAGCCCTAAAGCAGAAGTCTGCATGGTTTAATAGAGCATAATTTTTATGTATTTCAGAAGATGTTAAGCTTACTACTAAACATGGCTGCTGTAATATTTGAGAAATGGTAATTTACCTTTCACCCTCTCATTCCAATTTAAAAATCTAATCTGCAACACATTTCTTCTTTTCTGTCATTTTGTTTGAGATGGCCCTTTCTGTGCCTGTTTATGGATATTATGTTGTTAACTTTTCCCAAGACTGTAAAGAATAAAACATTTTAAATTCATCTTTTGAAAATAAAAATGCTTCTCCTGTTTATAAAATTTTGCCAGGATTTGCTCCATTTTGGCACCCTCTTGTCTCTGCCGTATTAATATCTATAAATCATCGCTTTACTAATGTCTCCTCCAGTGTGAAATTTTCAATGCTGCCTACAGAATGAAGTTTAGACACACTGGCAAACTATGTTCTCTGAAATCTGTCCCTCTGCCCCTATTTGCCACTAATTTTCTACTTAGAAAGGCTACTCTAGCCAGAATGGTTTGTTCACCATGTAAAAAAAAACCCCAAAAAACACCTTTTCCATTTTTTGCCTTACTCATGTCCCTCTTCCAAACCTTCTGGTCTCTTTCTGTGGAAATTCCAGCTGGCTCTACAGGTCTAGATCAAATGCTGCTTCTTCCACGAAGCCATTCCTAACTTCCCTGTAAGATAGAGTCACTTTCTTTTCTGAATTCGTACAGCAATATTTGTATCTCTCAAATTATACAAATCAATACAATATATTTATCTCTAAAATTGGACCTGAAGCATTCTATCATTTTATCATTGTCGATCAGAGCATGGACTCAGGAACCAGGTCGCCTGGGATCAAATAATGACTGTGGAATTTTTTAGCTGTGTGAATTTGGGCAAGCTACCTGAACACCCTGAGGTTCAGTTTCCCCATCTCCAAAAATGAGATGTTAATGGTTCCAACTTGAGAAGAGTTGATGTGTCCAAAACACATAGAGCAGAAACTTGCACATCGTGGTTGAGCTCTCAGAGGCAAGGGCAGTAAAATTATTCTTGTTTGTAAACAATATGATCTCAGGTAATTTGTTGACTAAATTTATGATTCAAAAATTCAGATAAGAATCCTTTGGGTTTGAATTTTCTATGATTGAATCTTATTTCCTAGGAGCTGCCAATATTTAAAATTATTTGATTAGTTTATGCTTATTGAGTCATCCATAAAATATTTATTGAGCACTTGTTATAAATAAAATATAGTGGTAGAACCAGTGCGAGGCAAAATACACACACTTTGGTCTCAAAATACACACACTTTGGCCTCAAAATACACAACCTTTGTTGATACTGAGTCATGCCATGAAAGCAGAAAGGATAGCATTGTGCAAAGAATATGCGGTTTTGATTCATAAAGACCTGAATTTCAATCTTATTTCTGCAACTTCTAAGCTATAATCTAGATGTTATTTAAGCACTTCAATTTTCCCAAAGAAAACAGGGACCCTAATGATATCATATCTTAGTTTATAGTGCAAATACAAATGAGATGTTTTAAAAAAGGCCTATCATATTATTTGACACAATAGTCCCTCAAGAAACACTAGTTTTCTTCCCCAAATCAAATCAGAAGAGATTTTTTTTTTAAATAGCAAATTTAGATGAATATTTAAAGGGTTTAACTGGATGTTAAAAGAAAGTAGAAAGTATCAAGCCCTATGTGAAGCATTTACCTATATTTGTTCCTTCAGGCCAAAAAAACAATTATTGGGTTTCTACTTTGTGTAAGATACTGCAGCTGATGTTATGAAGAAGTATAGAAATTAACGGGTTCTACATCTAAAGATGTAGAAGATATGTAGATGTTACGTAGAAGATGGCTTCTACATCTAAATGGCTTGTAGTGCAATGCATAAGTTCTGGTGTATTTAGAAATAATTGTAGTGAATACTGTATATGTGTATTACAGCTTTACTACTTTGTATTACTTTGAGGTTCCTGAGGAATGTGAGCACATTTCTGCCTTGAAAACCATGGAAGGGTCTAAGACTCTGGTGAAAGCTGAGCTTAAAAGGCAGACAGGATTTTGATAGGTTAGGTTAGAAGTTGTATATCTCAGTTAGAAAAATGTAGCATAAATATGGAAAAGTGTATCACATGTTCAGAGAATAATTGGAAATCAAGTTTTAGTAGAATATAGGGTATGCTTAGGAAACTCATATGAGACAAATCCAGAATGGAAGTTGAGATTAGTTTCCTGGCCGGGGAGATAGTCAAGAGATTTGCATTGAATTTAGTAGATAAAACGAAGCCACTGAAGATATTTGAGCAGAGAAGTAGCACAGGTGATATTATCAGAATTGCACTTTCAGAAGTCTAAACTGATGGCTTGGAGTTCAGGACAGGTTGAAGAAGTGTCTAGTGATGTAGACATTAAGTTGTTTAGGTAGAAATAATAAGTTCTGAATTAAGGTGACGATGATCATAATAGTAGAAAAAAAGGATTAACTGGAAAAGATTGGCTACTATCATATTGCCTTAATAATACATAAAATTATTAAAAAAGGAAAGAAATTGGAAAGCGAAACCAACTTTTTATCAGCACCTCTATGTTGGGCAGGGATGGTATTGGGCACTTTTATTGATCTCTTTTAATCTTTACAATACAGATCAAGATAGATTATATTTTCAGGTGGACAAGTAATTAGCCCCCAAGAAGCTACAAAATAAAGTAGCCAGACTGAGTTGTTCTTAATAAGAGTTTAGTTAATGTCACTAACTCATATATTTCAAACTAATTTATTAGAGGCCCTCTCTCTAGTAATTGCCAATATACAATCAATCTGGTAAGGAAACTGAAACTAATCTGAAACGGATAAACACTCATCCCCTTTTCTAGCTAAATAGGACCAACAGTCCTTCCCATACAATATATCGTGAAGATTTCTTTCAAGCTGAAAAGTCAGAGTCCCTTTATGGCAGATTCTCTTTCTGTCAGGAGCTCTGCTTCCCTACTTCATGGCTTTACCAACCTCATTGTTCATTTGTAGTTGCCACTTTAAGAATTCCATTTGGGAATCATTGCCACACTGCCTGAAAGTGATGCTTGAGAGCACTTCTAGAATGATCAAACCCTTTATTTCTGGGAAAATACACCCCAAAGAAAAGGTTAAAGATGCTGTTCCACTCTCTATATTCTTACACTTAACCAACCGCTAACTTGCGGTAGAAGTCGTTATGTAAAGAACACCCAGGGAAAATTTTAGGCAGCACAAATGGTTTGTATTAAGTGTGTGAAAGGCCCTGAAGAATATCCACTAATTTTACTTGGAGATATCAGAGAGGTCTTGATGACTGAAATGGTTTTGCTGGTGTGAATTTTGTACTCAGGAGGCAAAACCAGAAAATGGAAAGTTGTATGGAAAGAGATTTTGAAATATTTTTTCTGGGACAGCAACTATTTGTCATGACTGAGAGAATCTGTCTGTCCTCCTCTCTTCCAGCATCACCACTTCTCCTCCCATGCCAAAAGAAACCTGGAAACCCCACTAATCTTCCTTCTGTCTGGTGTGAACATAACAAATGTAGCACCAAGTTATCAAGGAGTAGGAATTTTGCATATTGGTGAAAACAACAAGATTGTGTCTATCTTTACAATCTTCCTAAGGGACAAGTCTTATTCGAAGTAAGGGATGAGTGCATATGAATAGAACAGTGTGTAGTAAGAAGCTTTCAGAGATGGTTCTCAATGAGCCCCACCTCCTGGTATTCGTGCCTTTGTGTAACACCACTCCTTGAGTGTAGGCTGGAACTAATGACTTGTTTTTAAGAGAATATGGTAAAAATGATGGGATATCACTCCCATGATTATTCTACAAAAGATTGTGACATATCTTATTGGACTCTTTCCATTGCTTGCTTGGATTGCATTCTTTAGTAAGCAAGATGCCATGTTGGAAAGGTCCATGTGGGAAGAAACTTAGGGTAATTCTTGGCCAACAAGGAACAGGGTCCTTCAGTCTAACAACCCATGAAGGACTGAATCCTGCCAACAACCATGTGAGTAAGCTTAGAAGTGGATCCTTCTCCAGCTGAGCCTTCAGGTGAGACTATGGCCACAGTCAACACCTTGATTGCAGTCATATGAGGGGCTCTGAGACAGAGGACCTGTATAAACCATTCTCAGGTTCCTGACCCTCAGAAACTGTGAAATAATAAATGTATGCTGTTTTAAGCTGCTAATTTTGGGGCAACATGTTACACAGTGATAGATAACTAATACAGTTTCTATTTAATTCATACTCTAAAATTCTAAAAAGATTGGTCTGTTTCCATAATATTATTTAAGAATATAGTACATACTTGTGGGTTTGATCCCCTTTGGACCCCAGACCCTTTAATTAGTTACATTTTTTGTTGATTCTTCTGCAAGTGTCTCCATTCATTCTCTCCAAACCTTTAATTTTTCTTTCCTCTAGGTAAATACTTGCCAAAGATATTTATTGGATTTTTTTTTTCAAATTCAGAAAGCAATTTCCCAAAATAAAGAGCTTTTTTTTTTTTACGTTGCAACTTTTTCTCTTGAAGTGAAATTACAGTGAATGAATCAGCACCTATTATTTGCACGTGAATTTTGTTGCTACCTGTTCCTCTTTAGTTTTTTTTTCACACACACACACTGTATTTTATTTTTACAAGAGATAAATAGACTGACACCAAGCATTGTACATGGATGACCACAACAAAAGCAACAATGATTGCAATTACCAAACATGAAACACACTCGTACTATGTCATAATATTGACATATTGAAATTGACATATTGAAAGAGCTTTATATTTAAATATAATTTTACATCTGAGTGTGGGTGTAGAGTTAAGTAAGAAGTGCATACTTATAAACATCACAAAACACATTGGTAAAATAAACAGCCAACAAGCAAAGACATGTGTTGCTGTGTTGTGTATGTGTGTGTTTTGTTTATTTATTTATTCCCTGAGTATCTCAGGGTTAGAAAGTTAAGGTTGGAGTGAAGGAAGGGAATCTAAATCATTTACAGTGGGCTGAGACAAATAGGTTTTTTCATCAAAAACAGATTGGAAAGTAAGGATCTAGTTTTAAAATGCTTACACTTCTGCTTACTTTCTAAGGCATCGTACTGTACTCTGTATATACCAACTATTTTTAAAGCCATGTAGAAAAATAATAACGTTTCTCTAGAATTCCACTGCAGGGTAATGCAACTCCATGATTTTCCCCTACTAAATAAATTCATCTGTGGCACTATTGGGTGCTTTCCAGTATCAACCTTACAGTCTTTATGATGTTGACGTTTCTTCCAGCAACTTGGAAGAGGTTCTCTACCAGAAATGTTATATTCCCTTAGGAAGTCCCATTTTTGACTGTGTTCTTTAACTGGGAAGAATTTGGTCTACACATTCTTCAATCCCCATGAACATCAAAATTGGTTTCCTGAAAGCAAGAAGAGTACATATTTAGTGGCTAAATTTTTTTTTCTCCCTCAGGCTAAAATCTCAAGGTTTCTTCCAAGAGGTACAGATTGTTCTGGCTACAAAATCTTAGAAATCTCATGTGCTTGACATATTTTAAATTTTCCCTTTATATATCTCAATGTTAAAGAGGAAGAGGGATTTTAAATAAGCAATTTGCAATACTGTATATAGTACAACTTCGGGGGGAAAGTGTTTCTTTTGAAATTTCCAATACAAAATGGAAAAGAAGCTACAAATCTGTAAATCTGTAAAGTTGTACATATAAAAGCAGACTGAGAATTGGGAAATGTGGTTACATCTTTTTCTGATGTAAAAGCTATGATCTGTCTTATAATCAAGAGGAATCTAGTTACTTAAAGAGAAAATATACATAATATCACTTAAGATGAAGGCCTCATTGTGGTAGGATGAATATGCAAATCTGATTTCTGCAGGAAGGTATTCACATTTAATCAATGATACAATTGTGGAGAGCATAGTTCTTGACAAACAAGTATATATGGTAATAGACATATCTTTGTTGTTCAGCCTCAATAAATATGCTTTAGCACTCAATTGGCACCTAATTAACAAATAATTAGAGGCTCAAAGAATATAAATTTACATTTGGTTGCGTTAGTTAACTCAGTGCCTTTAATACTTTGCTCTTAGTAGCAGTCTACATAAGAATTTTACTACATTTATTCCTCTTGCCAAGTGAAATGTCAGGAAGCTGAGAGTTATTAGAGCATTCTAATTGAAATTTGAAAACTAATTAGAATGTGTGTTCCTATTTAGAAGCTTGCTGAACTAAAAAGTCTGGAGCAAAGAAAAATCACTATATTTATACTGTAACTGTCATATATTCTTAAAATTAAATTCAAACGTGAGACTTGATTTACAACATAACCAAAAATATACACCAAAGCACTTTAAACTTCTTCAAAAAATTGTGAAGATATTTTTGAAACTAAATAGAAATAAAATCTGCTTTTCCTGGGATAAACTAACAAGTAAAATAGCAAGTAGTAGAATTTTAACAACATTATATGGAAAATATGGCAACACTGGCCAATATCAGCAATTTCATTCACAGGAACTGCATGGGATTAAACTTTTGCAAAGCAAAACTTGGCAGGCAAAATTGCCAAACTCTTTCCAGAAATCAACTTACAAAGAAAACACACACACACACACACACACACACACACACACACACACACAGAGTCAAGAAAATTCTGGTATCAGTGGGATATCCCCAAACCTCATACAAAGATACATGAGCCAAAAGACAGTGTTTGAGAACCTATGACTATTTGAGTGTATGTTAAAAATATACTTATATTTAAAAAATAATGCTTATATTTTACAACATAGAGAGTTATCCCTTGGGGGTTGTTTATTTTGAAGATGCTCATCATTTGAATAAAATAGACACCACCCCCCAATATGAGTGATCACTGCATCCTTTTTTATGAGTAATGTTCAGTCACCTGGGAAAGACTTGAGCCCCTACCTCCAATCCATTAGCTTCTCCATCTACAACAATGTGCTCTAGTTCTTTCCTGTGCCTTCATTCAGTCCAATCAATTCATTCAATCCAGCCAACAAACACTCACTGGAAGGTGTCTTCTTGTTACAGGGACCATTCAATGAAAACTTATAGAAATCTCTGACCTTGTGGATCCCACACTCTAGTGGAAGGAAGGAGGTGTCTGTAAAGCAAAACCCAGTTCACATTAACCCCAGGCTCTCCAAACCTCCAAACTGGCTTTCATTTATTCATCCATTCATTCGCCAAAGAAATAGCAGACATTGAGCTACGGTGGGGCTCCCTAGTTGGAGAGGTAGGCAATAAACAAGTAAAAATAGATGTAATCAGATAAAAGAAGATCCTCTCTTACTCTGCAAATGGTAGAGTTTTTCTGTCACTACCTACGTGTGTCAGTAAGTATGTGGCTTTCCATATGTTACAGGAAAAGTGATAGAAAGTTAACTTGGGTAGCTCACAACATCCCATTTTGCCCCTGAAGAGCGTCTTTAGTTCAAAATGAAATGTTGTGTAAATCAGGATTGTGGAGCCGCAGTCAGATCAATTGCCTGAGAAATTTGAAGGGCAAGAGTTGGCTGGGGCAGCAGCTGGCGATGGAGACAAGGAAAAGCAGCTGCAGGTACTCCCAGAGACTGTTGGGACAAAGGAGGCTCCTGGGGCCAAGAGGGCTGCTGGAGGGGGAGCAACCCATCAGAGAAGCTGGAGGTATCACAGGATGCCTGGGGAGAGAGGAGGCTTAAGGAGGAGATGGGGATGGTGAGTCATCTGCATCTAGACAGATGCAAGTCAGAAGTTCCTGTCCCCGGGCATGCGGGGACCTCTGGATAACCTGCTAAATTGTCAAGACTGTCAATAGGAAGAGCTGCCCTGTAATTGTGCCAGAACTGGCCTGTGATACTATATATGGTCTCCTTCCCTGCACTGCAACCTCCTTAAGATGGATGAAGGACTGGAGGAAAGGAGAAAGGAGAAAGAGTCCTACTCAGTGAGGAAAGAGAGAAGTTGACTGGATCTCCTTCCCTGAGGGCTCGTCTCCCATCTGCAGGAGGTCCAAACTCAAGGGGTGGGTGTATTTGTGTGTATGTGTGTGTGTGTGTGTGTGTGTGTGTGTGTGTGTGTGTGTTTGTAGTTTCAAGGTTAACAAGTTTAAAGTATTGACTATTATAATGCACTGGGCATTAACTTAAGGTTTTTGGGGATTTTTTTGAAATAACGTCTCTCTTCTCCCATTCTCCTGGATGTGCATTCACTCCTACCACATAATGGATTGTCTGACTTTATTCTCAATACATAGTAGCAGTCAGATTATCTAGCACACAAGTTTCTCTTAGAAGGAAAGTAAAACAGTCATTGCATTCAGCTAAATGATGCCTGTATGGCTTGAGATGGTGAATATACCTTCTGAAATACCCAGCTTCTACACTGGCAGCACCTGCTTGATGATGGTTGTGTGTGCATACAGTTAGGAACTAAATCGCTGATATATTAATTTAGCATATCATCATGATCAATACTGATCACTTCAGCAAAATTGATCATGCAGTAAATTGTATTGATCTTGAAGGTACCTAGGGTAAGATCCTACAGGACTGGGTTTCAATCATGTTGTAGGTATAGGCATGGGCTGAACCTTCATAAAGCTCAAAAAGGCCCTGATGCATTTTCAGATCCCTGATATTATCTGTGACTATTTTAATAAGTATCTTGACTTTAGATTAATATGTTTATGTAAATTAAAGGAACAGTGTGAAACTATAACAAATAATACAGTCTCTTTGAAGCGAGCTCTTGTGACTGACACAGCTGTTAAAACACCCCTTTAGCTCATATATGGAGCACATAAGAAGAGTATGGAAATATCACTTGGAGAGACCTGCGAAGGAAGTTCACACACAGATTCCTGCATCCTCTGACAAAGTGCTGCATGACTTCGAGCTGACCTTGAAATTTATGGTCTGGCATCAATAGTCATTAAACTGGGAACAGCTTGTGTAATGTCTTGATAGTAAGTGCTACCCAGAAATGAGTTAGCAGGAGAAAGAATTAAAAATACCCAATTTAGTTTTAATTCTGGAGTGGAGAATGGCCTGTGATTTTGAGAAGTAGTCACAAAGTTGAATGCCAATCTAAGGCTAAAGGACAATGTTTGTGATCTTCTAAGTGTACTTAAAACAGATACTAGAAGCAGGCTAATTATCTGATTTTGCTGTGAACAGCTGGTAGACATGAGAGTAGTTGCAGTGACTTTCATCTGGTCTCCTGTTGTAAATTTACGAATTGGTCCCTTTTCCCTTTGCTCTGTGGAGCAAAAGGAAGTAAACTCATGCTTATCTGGCATATGAATGAGAAACTACAACTTCTTAATGGCAGCATATCTGAGCCTGAGGGCAATTTACACCCTCATTACACAGAGTCATAAAATTTCAATTGGACCCAAGGTAGCACAAGTTAATCTTTATCCCCTGAGTTCCTTGAAAATGTCTAGGCTATTATAGAGTTTAGTATTTGGTTAATATGGATTTATTCCACTACATCTCTTAATGTATATATAAATTTAGTTGGTAAATGATAAATATGACATATGATATTAGAGCTTTAAGATTGTCTATATAACATGAATAATATCGACCTATTAAAAATAAAATGTAGTTGGATTATTACCCATAAGTGAGAAGTGCCAGCTGAACTTGCCTCACCCACAGTCCCTGGTAGAGGGATAGCTCTGTGTCATTATTTGTATGAGTAGCAGGTGATTACCAGCAGCATGTACCATGTGGCTTGGAATGAAGAGTTAAGAGGGATCAATCAGGTTTCCTCTTTCTGACATTCCTACTGGAACTGGGGAATGAATAAGCCCGGTGAGCTGAGAGAGTCATGGATGGGCAAAGAGTAACCGAGACACTTAATGATATAAATCGAGGGTAAAGATCCATGAATTTATGCTATTTAGGTATCTAGAGCCACTTTAAGTCTAGAAATTCCTTCTACTCCCAACCTCCTTGTGGCTCAGCCCTGTTCTTGGGTTTTTAAAGAGATTTCTAAAAGATCTTGGAGGAATTCACTAGCAGAAAATACACATCACAAAGAATACGGCAGAAGGTGGAAGAAAATACTTTGTTGTTTACCATTTTCACTTCTTAAGGAATTACAGTTTTGTGTAAAGCAGGACTTTATCTGACCCAGCATTTCCAAATCTTAAGTCCATAAGCCTGGCTTCCTAAGAATCAGTGTATAAAGTATAAGACAGATTCCCAGAAACTATCTCACTAGATTTGGCATCTCCTGGGTGGTTTGTAGGACCATCTTTTTGAGATAGCTCCTAGGCAATTCTGATGTGTAGTCTAAGTCATATTGGGCTCCTGACGTTGCCAGCTGTCTCATTTTGCAGAGAAGACTGAGACACAGTGTCTGCAAACATCAAGCCCCAACTTCACAATTAATACATGGAAGAACCTGGGGGGAGCCCCAGCATCTCCTTGTTTTGGGAGATTTTTCCAACCATCAATTTATTTTTTTACAGATATTTGGAATTCTTGTTAGCAGAATCAACTTAATTAATTCTCAAGGACTAGTGGATTGGAATTTTATTGTGCTGTTAGTACACTTTTCTATTCTACTATTATCTTACCCCTTGTCAAAGCTGAAAATAGATGAAAAACACCAGAATATATGTCAAAGAGTGTTCTGCCTATGTTTTCCTCTAGGAGTATTATAGTATCCAGTCTGACATTTATGTCTTTAATCCATTTTGAGTTTACTTTTGTATATGGTATTAGAGAATGTTCTAATTTTATTGTTTTACAAGTAGCGGTCAGTTTTCCAAGCATCACTTATTGAAGAGACTGTCTTCTCTCCATTGTATATTCTTGCCTCCATTGTTGTAGATTAATTGACCATAAATGTGCGGGTTTATTTCTGAGCTTTCTATCCTGTTCCATTGATCTACCAATTTTTTGCCACTAGCATAATATTTTGATTACTGTAGCTTTGTAGTATAGTCTGAAGTCTGGTTCCTCTAGTTCTGTTCTTCTTTCTCAAGATAGTTTTGGCTATTCAAGGTCTTTTGTGTTTCCATACAAATTTTAAAATTATTTGTTCTATTTCTGTGAAGAATACTATTGGTATTTTGATAGGGATTGCACTGAATCTGTAAATTGGCTTGGGCAGTATGGTCATTTTAATGATATTGCTTCTTCTAATCCAAGAACACAGTATATCTTTCCATCTGTTTTTGTCATCTTCAATTTCTTTCATCAGCATCTTATAATTTTCTGAGTACAGGTTTTTTTTTTGCCTCCTTAGGTAGGTTTATTCCTGTGTATTTTATTGTTTTTGATATAATAGTAAATGGGATTATTTCCATAATTTCTCTTTCTGATAGCTTGTTGTTCGTGTATAGAAATACAACAAATTTCTGTACATTAATTTTGTACCCTGCAATTTTAATGAATTCATTGATGAGCTCTAGTAGTTTTCTGGTGACATCTTTAGGATTTTCTATGTATACTAGCATATCATCTGCACAGAGTGACAGTTTTACTTTTTCCTTTCCAATTGGGTCCCTTTTATTTCTTTTTCTTCTCTGATTGCTGTGGCTAGGACTTCCAAAACTATGTTGAACAAAAGTGGTGAGAGTGGGCATCTTTGTCTTGTTCTGATCTTAGAGGAAATGCTTTCAGCTTTTCACCACTGAGTATAATGTTAGCTGTCGGTCTGCTATATATGGCTTTTATAACGTTGAGGTATAGTCCCTCTAGTCCCACTTTCTGGAGAGTTTTTTAAAAGTACAATAAAAACAAAAACAAAAAAAAACTCCAGAAGATATACACTCTTAAAGATACTCCTCAGTGAAGTTGGTTTATGACACAAGGAAAGCATACAGAAGGATCTAGAAAAGACTCACTGACAGAATGTTGAATTTATAAAGGAATTCTAGGAGGTAAACACATCTGTAGGGAGAATATAGCCAAATGAATGTACAGCTATTATAAATCAGTGTTATTCTGCAATTGTACTGAAAACCAAGTTAGGATACAAATTTATTTTAAAACCATAGTAAAATATTTATGATGGGGATAGTCTCTGAATAATCATCTTCTTATTTTCACTTTCAAGGTATTTCTGTAAATATTTTTTAACCTGAGTCTATTTCTACTTTTTAAAAAGTGGTTTGTCATCACGGTTGTTCTGCTTATAAACAAATATCTTTTCTTCAAGTCTTTTTATTTTCTTTATACTAGGTTTACCCCGCCCACTAGGTTTAAATTATCCAGTAGATGTAAGTCTCATCTCTAGCTTCCAGATATCTTGTTGAGGGCTTATTGAAGCATAGAAACGAACACAGGTTTAAAATATAATTATGAAAGTTTAAGATTCGCACAAGGAAGAAACAATGTACCAGTGAGTACACTGAAATTCTCTGTTGCTTTACTCATCAAAGAATTTCTGTATGTTCCTTTCAAAGAGCGGCAAGAAATGGAAACAAACAAACAAAATCAATGCAATAAAAATGTATCAAACCTGAGCATTAGCTTTCGTTGAGAAAAGAGAATTATTAGTCCTGCCCCTTCATAATTTCCACAGAATATGCACTCAATCATATTCGCCCTTCAAAAGTGGACTGTTGAAGAGAACACTTCAAGCATTCTCTCCATCCCACTTACCTCTTCCTCGAGGACAGAGGGGTCATTACTCTGATTGGTTAGCACTTGATATGCACTGGGCAATGTTTTTACAGTGGGCAGGGCATTCTGTCAAAAGGAAATGAAGGTGGATGTCTTCCTGGTTCTCACTGGAATAGCTTTCATCCTAGATTTTCACAGCAGTAGGTAACAAGCTTTTGTGTATGTATATGTATGTAGTGTCAAGTGTCTGAAACTTGCACACTAGGACAAGAAAGTAGCCAACTTCAAAGCAGCACAAACTCTGTTCCAGGCAATGTTCCAAAGGTATTACAAAAATAAAATCATTTCATTCTCACAACACCCACATGAGGTAGATTCTACTGTTATCTCTATTTTACATAAGAAGAGGCACAGAGGAAGAAATTGAGTCCAGGTGATCTGTCCAAGGTTTGAAAGTTAGAGGGCTGCAAAACTGGGTTTAAAATGCGAGTAGTTTGGACTTCTAGAGAGAGAGTAGGACGAGCTCAGTGAAAACTCTCCCCTGGAGAGGCAAGTGTTAAACTGGTCAAAATTAGTAAAAACAATCATTTATTGTCTCCAGAGATTGATCCAAGGGCTTACAACAGAGTAGGAGGCATTTATTCATTAAAACTGTTGAAATTATATGAGAACAGTGAGAAGCCCAGCATTCAGTAGCAGCTCTACCCCAGCTCTGTGTCGCAGAGCAGCCATTCCTTGGGGGCTCTGCAGGTGTTCCAGGAAATGTCTAAGTATTCCTGCTCTGTAGGCAGAGTTGAGACAGTACAGCTGGGGAAGGGCACCCATTTCCCCAGAGTCCTGTGTCACTATCCCTGGTGCATTTGCAGCCTGTGAACATCTATGGGTACCACATAGCCCAGCTCTGGGCTACAGAAGATCCTCACTGGGCTGTGAATTTCATTCCTGACCTCCTCCCCCAGTTCCCACTCTAGAGTACAGAGTCTCTGCCCAGAGGATGGTGGAGTAAGCCTCAGTGGCAACACACACTCTTGCCATGTTTGACAACTGAACTGAAGTGAGTAGCTCAACTAGTAATTCTGGTATTTAGAGAACGTCTATCTCAATCATGCCTGGACTAAACTGGCTTCTTTATAGTATGCCCAGTGCCATTCAAGCCACCAAGTACGCCTTTGACATTACTCCCTGTGGGCTATCCTACTTGTTAAAACCATGAGAGATCATGTTTATTGATTTCTTATCCTAACACTTACTTCATTCCTTACTTAATGTTGAATCACCGTTCAAGTTTTCAGACCAAGACAAATGAAATAGTTATATATTAACTCATTTAAGTAGACAAGACCTTCATAAAATGAAACAAGAAGGGGAAACACCGATTAAGCATAAGGTATCCATTTTTCTCTCAAAAGGAAGGTAGTGCTTTGAATAACAAGCTTGGTTTGCCACTTGGTAGATTAATTAATTCTCTCTGTGATTAATTCAGGTTTTATTTGGCCACTAACATAGTCATTGTGGTATTGGGAAGTAATTACATATTTTTATGTATTTGATGCACATTTTATTTAATGCCTATAAGTTTCTCACAGTTCCGGTGGTTGGAAATTGGAGACCAAGGTGCCAGCAGATCCGGCGGCTTTTGAGGACCTGCTTCCTGAATTAGATAGCTGCTTTTTTGTATCCTCACAGAGCTGAGAAAGGGCTAGCTCCCTGGTTTTTTCTTATAAGGACACTAATCCCATTCATGAGGGCTCCACCTTCATGACCTAATCACCTCCCAAAGGCGCCACTGCATTGGGAATTAAGCTTCAACATAAGAATTTGGGGGGACACAATCATTCAGTCCATAGCAGTGGGATATGCCCAATGGATCCCCCTTCTATTACAGGGCTTCCCAGTAGAAACACAGATTTGGATCCTACTACGAGGTAATTTAGGCCCAACGAGGAATATCAAAATTTATATTCATTAATACAACACTTTTTGTTAGTATCTCTAATTTGCCCAGCACACCTAACAGAGCAGGTGCTAACTGAAGCCACATTTTCTTAGTGGTGTCAAGAGGTCTACACACTCAACTGTAATGTGGTGTTGCTGATGTTTCCAGTTTTTCAGTTGCGCATCTGTAACCAGGAAAACAGGTGATGGTCAGCTAGTATGTTTGTGTGTCTGCCCCTCTCAGTCCCCCTCTTACTCTAGTCACTGCTGTGGCAGCCAGTTTCTGCACAGGTGTTGACCAGCTTTAAGCAGATGATTATTGTTTGCCCCTCCTTTCCTCCCTGAGACTCCTCTGATACCAAGGTACTGTGCGCTTATGGGATCTTCTAGACACTCAAGCCTGGGTAACTCAAAAGTGTGGGTATTTAGCTCCTGAAGGTTCACCCTGCTGAGCTGATGGGTAACTGCTTCTGGCTTTGGTCCCTGGAGGAAGCTTCACGTATATGAAATATATTCACAAGCCCAACAAAAGATCTTGGTGGAACTGGACACCAGTAGCCCTCATTAATGGCCAGCAGGGTAGTGCATCATTTTATTATCTTTCCCTAGCTCATTCTTACTCCCTGAGACCACTTCTCAGATACACTACCTGCATGGAAGCCTTTCAGATTCTGACACCAAAATACGGTAATGTGGGCAGGGTGTGGGGAGGGTTTTTGGCTGCTAGAGGAGGTGCCTGAATAATTACATAAACACTATTGCTTTGACCCTGGAACATAATTTTATGTTGTATTCCCAGACCCAATCAGAAAAATGCTGTGTTTAGCATTGATTCTTTATTCCTCCTTTGACTTTTATCTTTTGTTTAGAAATAGATGTCATTTTCTTGCTTGCATAGTTATCAACTTTTTTTTTTTTTTACTTTACACAGATTATTAGTCTCATACTCAAAATCCTAAAAGATAAGACTATGGAAGATAGAGAACGTCCAAAATTGTAGCTGCTAGAATGACTGAATGGCTTTAAATATGAGCATAAGGAATGTGAGACTTAGCCCTATGTAATGGGGAACCACCTAATGTTTTTCAGGAGTGGAGTAATTTGTTAATAGTCTCATTTAATCAGATTAACCTTCTGGTGATGCTGAAGGTGAGTCGATTTCATGACACTGTAAGTACAGAATCACCTAACTAGACTTAAATGATGGACCTTCTAATTTCTGTTCCAGTTTCTGGATGCAACTCAATATGATATATAATCTAATATCATATCCAATTTAAAGATACTATAAATATTTAGTTAAGTGTTTCTTTTGCTTGTGCATAATTTTTATATCTTTTGTTTATATAACACAAATTTGTCCGTTGTGTTTGTGTCTTTATTTTTTACTAAATTAAACTTACCAATCAGAGAATCTCTTCATATAATATTTAATCAGTTAACTTACACAGAGGGCTAACAGTATTGTAATAATTATAGTATTTGTAATAATAATGTTGTTTTAACGTATACTGATCACTTTTGCATTTAGGTTTGTTGCTTAAAATTCAAATGCCAAATTATATTAGGAACTTCAATAAGCAAACATTATTCTATCATAATTTTTAAATAGATCCTTTCACTTCCGAGACTTAAGGGCTAGGATGCTAAGGCTTGTATGCTAAATATTGTATTCTGTACTCCATTTAGACTTTGATTTTGATTTAAAATTCAAAATCACTTCCATCATTTCTATCCTTGTGAGTGTGTGCCTGTGGGGATATTAAAATAGAGAAAGAGCTACTTGGAGAGATGAAATGATTGAATTTGATGCCTAAGGCCAGAAACCTCATTTTGCTTATGTTAATATGTAGAACTTTCTGCACTCCAATTCATGGCTAGTAAATGCTTTTTCTTGATTTTGTAAAATTCAGCATTGTATATCCCGGTTGAGAACCTTATTTCTTTTGTTGCAAATAGTGCTAGCAACCAATCTCAATCTACTTTCCATTAGCATAGCTCAATTATAAAGTGCTTACGCAAGGTTATTGAAAATCTAAACCTATATGTTGCTTTCCCTAACGCCAGTTTATTTAAGATTGCAGATTGAAGCTACTGTAATCTTAGCTAAATCAGTAATTAACTTAGCACAGAGATGGAATACAGAGATGAAATCATAACACCTAGGAGTAATTTTTAAAGAAGCATTTTAATAAATATCTAGCAGTATATAATCCTTTTCAAAAAAGTGCAAATATCTCAGTGCCCCACTATGAGAGGGTAACATTAAGTCGACAGCTTTTGTTAATTATTATCTTTAAATTAAATAGTCAATTTATCCGTCTCAACAAATCTTTACTGGACACTAACTTCTTGGCATTCCAAGGTGAATAATACAGCGTCTCAGGCCTAGGTGATCTCAGAGCATAAGGTGGGATTGGAAGAAGAGAGGAGAAATTTACAAATATACAAATGTAGTTTGAAATAGTAATCACTTACAAATGATTATAAAAATACAGAGGATAGAATAAATGCCTGAGTAAATAATAAACAAAGCTTTCCAAAGAGAAAAGACACACCTGGAAGAGTCTACAAGCAGAGAATTACAGTCATATCATCACAGGCAGAAAGAGAAGAGTGTGTGCATAGGCTAAGATTCTTGACAAAGTATGTCATGTTTTATTTATGGGGAGAAAGAGATGATGATGACCAGGACAGAAAGCTGGAGTGGTGAGAAACAGGGGATGACCACAGATAGGTGGGGTAGACGTGTTTCATGTAGAACCTTGTATATAATGCTAAAGTCTTTAGGTTTATAAGAAGGAGACTGATTTAATGAGATTTACTCTTTAGAAAAATAACTGATGGAGGAAAATGGAGGAGGAGCTGGTGATGAGTACAAAGCTGAAGCAATTGTTCAGTGAAGACTGTTTGAACTTAGGTTCTGGCAGTGGGAATGTGGTGGTGACAGCATCACCTGGGCTTCCTGACTGATGCACTGTGGGAAATGAGGCAAAAGGAAGAGTTACAGGTGACGCCTAGCATCCCCCTGCTGAGGGGATGATGCCATCAATGAAGGCATGGAATGACGGAGGAGGAATACTTGGGGACTTATGAGTTTGTGGGTTTCAAAATATTACATTTGTTGTTTCTAAACTTTCTTAATAGACATAAACTTATGTAAAGGAATAATTATAACAATGTGTTTTGGAGTTTGTAACATAAAAAGAAATTATATATAACAATGATATCACAAAAGGGGGAAGAGGGATGGAGGTACATAGGAGTAGCATTTGTACATCACACTGCAATTTAGTTAGTACAAGTCTGAAGTAGATTATGATGAGTTAAAATGTACCTGGTAAGTCTAGAACAAGGAAATATTTTTTTAAATGTAGTGAAACAATGATGAAAGGAATTAAAATGTTATGCTAGTCAATATTCACTTAATGCAAAAGAATGCAGGGAAAGAGGACTAGAGTAGCAAAACAGACATGAGACATGAAGAAAAAAAACTAAAATGAGAGCTGTAAATCTAAAAATATCAGTAATAATATGAAATGTGAATGGATTAAAAATTCAATCAAAAGGCAGAGATAGTTAGACTGAATAATAAACAATATCCAAATCTCTATAGGAAGCAAGCTCTAGAGTCAAAGATACAAACAAGTTGAAGTAAAAAGATACAAAGAGATATACTATGCAAGCTCTAACCTTAAGAGCGTTGGAGCACTACAGTAGTTTCAGACAAACTTTAAAATAAAAGTGTTAGTAGAAATAAAAAGGGACTTTTTATAATGATCACAGAGTTAATCCATTTCATCAGGAAAGACCATATTCCAGACCATAAAGTAAGTCTTAATAAATTTAAGAAGATTGAAATAGTGGTACTGGAACAATTGGACATCCTTATGCCAAAAGAAATGAATCTAGACACATCTTACACATTTCACAAACATTAACTCAAAATAGATTATAAACCTAAATGTATATACAAATATAGATGACTTTGGGTCTGAAAATGAGTTTTTAGATGCAACACTAAAAGCACAAAGAAGTGATAACTTCCACTCTACTAAAATCAACTCCTTTTCTGTGAAAAGTACTCTTAAGAGAGTGAAAATACAAGCCACAGCCTGGGAGAAAATATCTGCAAAACTCATATCGCATAAAGGACTTGTATCCAAAATATTTTTTAAAAAACTCTAAAAACTAAACCATAATAAAATAAATAATCCTATTAAAAATGGGCAGATGATCTAAACAGACGTTTCATCAAAGAAGATACACAGATGGCAATAGCCTATGAAAAATGCTCAACATCATTCTTCATTAGGGAATTGCAAATTTAAACAACGAGTTACTACTATACACCTATTAGAATGGTTGACATCTAAAAAGCTGACACTACCAAATGCTGATGAGTCTGCAGAAGAACAGGAACTCACATTCATTGCTGGTGGGAATACAAAACAGAAGACAATTTGGTAGTCTTTTACAAAGTTACATGTAGTATTTATTGTATGATCCAGTAATCATGCTCCTAATTATTTTTCCAACTGACTTTGAAAACTTATGTCTACATAAGCCTGCACACATGTGTTTACAGTAGCTTTATTCATAATTACCAAACACTGAAAACAATCAAAATGTCCTTCAATAGGTGAAAGGATAAACAAACTGTTGTGCATCCATACAATGGGACAGCATTTAATCATAAAAGGAAGTGAGCTGTCAAGTCATGGAAAGACATGGAGGAATCTTAAATGCATATATTAATAAGTGAAAGAAGGTGGTCTTGAAAGGAAACATATTGTATGATTCCAATTATGTGACTCTGCAAAAGGCAACATTATAGAGACAGTACACAGGTCAGTGGTTGCCAGAGGATGGGGGAAAGGGATACATAAGTGAAGCATGGGGCTGTTTATGGCAGTGAAGTTATTCAGTATGATACTGTAATGGTAGATGCATGCCATTAAGAATTTGCCAAAACTCATAAAACCTTGCAACACAAAGAGTGAACCTTAAGGTATCCAAATTAAAAAAAAAAATGTATATATATATAAAATTCATAAGCATGGGGGGACCCAGGAAAGAATGTAGACTGAGACCACAAAATCTAACTGTATTACAAAGATATGATACAACCTTACAGAAGTGAGTAAGAGAAAAGATGCTGACCTAAGTAACTTTGGAAATGAATAGAATTTGTAAGACTAAAGTCAAAAGGATTGCACATAAGTACTATACCTTAGCTGATAAAGTTGTTTCCTATGTTGGTATAGGTTAACAGTACTGATACTACAGTACATTATACCTGAACTGAATGATTAAATAAACGGATGGCAGATGGTTGGAGCCTGGTTTCTCACTGTCGAAGTGGAAACATGTAAATCAGCAAAGAGAGGAGGCTAGAATGATCATGTGGTAATGCATTAGAATTGGAGACATCAGAAGGGACTCATGTTAACTTACAATAGATACAGTGTTTAAATATAGAATATATGTGTGTATATACATGGTTTAATAGACACACATGTATTTCTTTGCTCTATAAGCTGAGAGGACCTTAAATAAAGGTATCTCAGTAGAAAATAAACTTATGGTTATCGGGGGGTAAGGGGAAGGGAGGGATAAATTGGAAGGTTCGGATTGACCCATACACACTACTATATATAAAATAGATAACTAACAAGGACCTACTATATAGCACAAGGAATTCTTTTTTTTTTTCAAAGAGATTTTTTTTTAAATTTTATTTATTTTTTTAAATTTTTGGCTGCTTTGGGTCTTTGTTGCTGCACCCGAGCTTCCTCTAGTTACAGCGAAAGGGGGCTGCTCTTCATTGTGGTGCGCAGCCTTCTTATTGCGGTGGCTTCTCTTGTTGTGGAGCACAGGCTCTAGGTGTGAGGGCTTCAGCAGTTGTGGCACGTGGGCTCAGTAGTTGTGGCTCATGGGCTCTAGAGTGCAGGCTCAGTAGTTGTGGCGCATGGGCTTAGCTGCTCTGCAGCATGTGGGATCTTCCTGGACCAGGGCTCAAACCCGTGTCTCCTGCATTGGCAGGCAGATGCTTAACTAATGCATCTGCCCTAGCACAAGGAATTCTACTCAATACTCTGTAATGGCCTATATGGGAAAAGAATCTAAAAAAGAGTGGATATATGTATTTGTATAACAGATTCACTTTGCTCTACACCTGAAACTAACACAACATTGTAAATCAATTATACCCCAATAAAAATTAAAAACAAAAAAAGGCATCTCAGTAGCAACAAGTATACCTAGCACCCAGATCTTGGTTTTAAATACCATTCTCTAATAAAATGAACCAAGGATTCTCGTAGAAATGGCTAATTCTAGGACTGGGCAGAAAATACACAAGATGAGTCTGAAGCATCTTGTAGTACTTGGAAATAAGGAAGTGCTTAAAAAATAAACCTATATAGATGCGGGTATGTCAAAGGGACATGGGAGCCAACTGAAGGACCTCGCCTGCCCCAATGGCCAAAGCTAAAATAATTTGAGTAACAAAGTTGATAAAGTAGTATTGGAGTATAACTAAAAGTATATATAAATATTCATGAATCCATACTGATATAAATACATGATTGAATAAATTAATAAATGGAGGATAAGAGACAAATCTCCCATGTATAAGAATTCCAAATAAATTATGTAGATATTCCACCCTAAATGAGGGGAGATAATGACTTCCTCTCAAAGAAGATAGTTTAAAAAGGAGGAGAGAAGAGTAACTTTACAGTGGAGAAATCTGAAAAAATACTACTTCAGTCAAGCAATTATAGTCAATATCTATAGTCATAAATCATATTGATAACATGTACCCCTGACAGTTGTGCAAAGGTAATTCTATATGGAAGGATAAACTTTTCAACAAATGTGTAGAATACTTGAATACCCACACACAAAGGAAAAAATACACTCAATTATTACCTAAATTCACATGCAAAAATTAGCTCAAAATGTAGCATAGATCTAAATTTTAGAGCTGAAACTATAAAACTTCTAAAAGTAAATGTAGAAGAAGATCTTAATGATGTTGGGTTTGGCAAAGATTTCTTAAATAGGATATTTAAGCAAAAATTATAAAAGAAAGCAATTGGTATTTTCGATTTCATCAAAATTAGACTTTTGCACTCAGAGATTTTATTAAGAAAATGAAAAGATAAGAAACGCACAAGGAGAAAATATTTTCAAAATATATTTTTGATTTTTGCATAGTATATACTGAAAACTACGACTCAATAATAAGAAGAAATTTATTTGATTAACAGCGACAAAATAATTGGGAAAAAATTTGAACTCACACTTTTCTAAAAAAGAAAAGAATGCCAAAGAAGTACATGAAAAGATGCTCAACATTAGTAGTTTCAGAAATGAGGGGCTTCCCTGGTGGCGCAGTGGTTGAGAATCTGCCTGCTAATGCAGGGGACACGGGTTCGAGCCCTGGTCTGGGAAGATCCCACATGCCGCGGAGCGGCTGGGCCCGTGAGCCACAATTGCTGAGCCTGCGCGTCTGGAGCCTGTGCCCCGCGACGGGAGGGGCCGCGATAGAGAGAGGCCCGCGCACCGCGATGAAGAGCGGTCCCCGCACCGCGATGAAGAGTGGCCCCCGCTTGCCGCAACTGGAGAAAGCCCTCGCACGAACCGAAGACCCAACACAGCCAAAAAAATAAAATAAATAAATAAATAAAATCAAGTAAAAACTTTAAAAAAAAAAAAAAAAAAAAAAAAAAAAAGAAATGAAAATTAAACCCACAGTGAGATACTTTTGTGCATCTATTAAAATAGCAACAGTTTAAAACAGACACACACACACACACACACACACACACACACACAACAACAAACACTCCTGGGCATATACCTGAAGAAAACCATAATTCAAAAAGATACATGGACCCCAATATTCACAGCAGCACTGTTTACAATAGCCAGGACATGGAAGCAACCTAAATGTCCATCGACAGAGGAATGGATAGAGAAGATGTGGTACATATATACAATGGAATATTACTCAGCCGCAAAAAGGAATGAAATAATGCCATTTGCAGAAGCAGGGATGAACCTAGGGATTGTCATACTGAGTGAAGTAAGTCAGACAGAGAAGGACACATATCATATGATATCACTTATATGTGGAATCTAAAAAAATGGTACAAATGAACTTATTTACAAAACAGAAATAGAGTTACAGATGTAGAAAACAATCTTATGGTTAACAGGGAGGTCAGGAGGGGAGGGACAAATTGGGACATGTGGGATTGACATATACATATTAACTAATGAGGACCTACTGTATAGTACAGGGAACTCTACTCAATACTCTGTAATGACCTATATGGGAAAAGAATCTACATATACATATGGATATATGTATATGTATAGCTGAATCACTTTGCTGAACACCTAAAACTAACACAACTTTGTAAATCAACTATACTTCAGTAGAAATTTAAAAAACAAACAAACAAAAAACAAAAAATCTACAAAACATGACAACACAAAGTAATGGCAATGATCAAGAGAAACTGGAACTTTTAAACTATGTTGGTGAAGATGCAAAATGGCATATGGCCACTTTGACAAGCATATTCAGTTTCTGACAAAGTTAAGCATACAATTACCATAGTGATCTAGCAATTCCACTTATAAGTATTCACCCAAAGGAAATGAAAATATATATGCACATAAAGACTTGTATTCAGATGTTCATAGCAGCTTTACTCATGATAGCCAGAAATAAGAAACAACCCAAATGTCCATCAGCTGGTTAAAAAAGAGTAGTAGATGCATGGATTGGAATATTACTCAGAAATAAAAAGGAAAAGCTATTGAAACAGTCAACAACATAAATTAATCTCTAAAGCATGATTCTATGTAAAAGAAGTCATATACCTATCATAAACCTATCTATTTTTTGTTTCCATTCATGTAACGTTCTGGAATAGGCCAAACTATAAAGACAATAAACAGTTCAGTAGTTGTCAGGAGTTGGTGAGGGGACTAAGTGGAAAGGGGCACAAGGGAAATGTATAGAGTACTGTATGGAACTTTTCTATGTTGTGGTTATGGTGGTGAGTATACAATGGGATACATTTATCAAAATTCATCAAAGTATACACTTAAATGAAAATTTTATTATAAGTAGATTTTACCTAAATAAAGCTGATTTAAAATTAATTTAGGCTGAAATTTTGTAAAATTCTTCCAAATCTATAGCACAGGGAGCTCAGCTTGGTGCTCTGTGACGACCTAGATGGGTGGGATGCGGGGGTGGGAGGGAGGTCCAAAAGGGAGGGAATATAGGGATACATAGAGCTGATTCACTTGATTGTACAGCAGAAACTAACACAACATTGTAAAGCAATTATACTCCAGTAAAAACAAAGTAAACCAAAGTAAACAGCAATATTTGTACATAACAATTCCCATGGGTTTTGACTTTTTATGTATCTTCTGTGGTCCTTTTCAGGAAAATATTATGGAAAATATTTTAATTAAAGCCAACTGACATTGACTGTTTATTTTCTTTATGTTAGAACATAGGCATTTTCTGTTCCTTCTCTTATTTTTCACTTCTATCTGGATCCAAATAAATGAATATACAATGTTTCTGTGTTTTCAAACACTTGGAACTCCTTTTCAGATATGTGAGTAGGATATTAGGTTTTAACGTAAGGAATCTTGATTACATGGGATTTATTTTTTTTGCTAGAAGAAATCTTGATCATCAAATAGTTTGAAATTTTCATTTTGTAGGAACTTGAAATCCAGTTAAAGTATTCAAAGTCATATTGTTAGTTACTTAAATAGCTCAGTCTAAGATTCAGGTCTGCAATGTTTCCTTTTTGACAGTATTTTTCTTGTATTCTTTCATCAAACATGTCTATTTTTGTCAAGAAGTGTAGTGGACTCCCCTTCCTCCTTTTATCTATCTATCAATCTATCTATCTATCTATCATCTATCTATCTAATCTATCTACCATCTATTTCCAATTGGGATGAAATTCACGTAGCATAAAATTAACCAAAGTGAGTGGACTTTTAAACCATTTTGATTTGGGTTAATGTCTACAACAGTCAATTTAGTTTTGGTCTTTTCCGTTCATGATATGGTTCTGAAGTGAGAAAGGTTGCTTTGAGCTTCATAGATATCTATTAAGCATCCTCTTTTGTGTGTGTCCTTCTGGTCTGGGACCTTCAGAATAAAGTTTTAGGTCCAGAATCCAAGTCTCTCCTCCCATCGCTTCTTTTGGATAGCCTTTCGAGGTCAATATTCCATGTAGTGACCTTTCCCCACCTCCTGACATTCAGAATGGTCTTACCTTCTTTTCGCAAATTATCTAAATTCTCAGCTTCGGGTAGGTAGGGTTATTGAATAACCAATCCCTAACTCCTGTAAAGGTATAAGAGAGGCTAGAGTGCATGCTTCCTAACTGCTTGCTGCTTAATCGCTCCCTTTCATTTGAAGCTATAAGTACTTTTTAGTAGTGGAGACAGATTGACGATCTGTGGATTCTGGCTAACCCTGAAATGTTGTCTTACTCTCTGCATTCAGGAGTTAGTGCCTGTTTAGGCTGAGCACTTTTTATGCCAAAACATCTCTTGGATTCCCTGGATTTATAAGTAAGACTTGGGTAGTTCACTATGGGGACCTTCCCTGACATGCTCCAGAGCTGAATGTGCTTGTTTTCTTCTGTAGGACTTGAAGTATTGATAAGATTTTGATTTAGAGGTGTGAGAGAATGGTCCCCAGTTGACTATGCCCTCAGGCTGAATTGGATCTGGAGAAATAAGCAAGTGATCTTTCCAACTGCTGGCAGCAGAGAACCTAAGTTACCCTTTCTCAGGAGCAAAGGTCAAGAGGGGCCCATATTCATTAATTCAATGGAAACCCGAACCTCAGTTTAGGAAAGTTAGAAAATTCACACTCACAAAAAAGTACAACTCTCTAATCTTTACATCCATGTCAGTCTCATTTGTTCTAACTCACAATGAGCTATCAAATTTTGTGGCAAGCTATAAACTTGTTGAGTCATTAGCCTGCCTGGTTAATGGAGGAAAAATAAATTCCTGTTCCTGCATAATGACACTTATTCACTGTAGACATTTGTATCACTGGGAAATGATAAAACCTCATCCTTCATAATGAAGTTCTGGGCTGACAAAGAGGAAAATATAGTGTCGTGGGACAACTATGAATGTAAAACAAGCTTAATAAAGAAATAGTGACAAATTATATTATGCCAAATGTAATGCAATAAAAAATGTTACTAACTCATTGGAAATGTCGTAAATAATCTAAATAGTTTTTGACTGTCAAGACTTTGAAAAATATATTCCTTTAAAAATGAGGTGCAGAAGAGATAATTTAATTGCCATCATATTTTGACAAGCTTGGAGATTCCCGTATTCGGCTTATTTGTTAAATTTAGATACTTGTTCAAGTTGAAATGAAGGGAGGAACACAATTAACCAGTTTTGCCGTTCTATTGTTGATCTGGCAAGAAAGCTGTGAGTACTCTTAAGCTCCAGGACCACTGCTTTGGTTTCAGATCAATATTTGGATGATGTTGTAATCAGTTTAGACAAGTGCATATTCACAAAGTAGGCAAGGTCTCAGATTTTGAACTTGAACCCTGAGAAAAGACAATTGTCATACTTATAACATTACTTAATAGTAAGTTGTAGCTTCTGAAGAACCTGTGGCCAGCCCTACTTAATCAACTTGACTAAGCCTCTGGCTTAGAATTGAAGGACTTACATGCTAGAAGGTAATTATTTTTCTTCTTCTCATCAAGTATTTGCCACAGAATTATCTACTCTCGTTACTATTGGATATCTTACAAGTTTCTTTATTCTGATTTTACTGGGAAAGGATGTTCTTTCTCAGTCATGTAACCATTCTGCATCGCTATTTTTCTTTTGTCCTTTTATCTTCTATGTTTTGAAGACTCTTATCTGATGCTTAGAGGAGCAGCTAAGAAGTAGAGACATGACTTCAGCATCTATGATATTTTGAAAAGCATTTTTCTTTTGCTACCAGTTCATCAGAAGAGGCAAGAGCCGTGCATCCTGCTTGGACCTGCCAAGGATAGGGATCCCTAGCCCCACCAAAACAAGAGTTAAACTAAGCCTGTCTTTTCATGCTCTTCTAAATGCAGAAAATAGAGTAAAGAAGAAAAGAATCACCATTCAGTTCATGGTACAATACCTTCTATCAAATCTCTATCTTAGTGTACTCTGTAATTAAAAATTTGACTTAATGTAGGAGCTGTTCCTTTCGATGAAGTTGAAGGTTGAGTGTTGAACACTTTGCATTCCACAGCAGAAGTTCCACTGCTCAATCAATCACAGCTTTCTTTCCCACCAAACCTTCTCTACATTGCCCTCCACACAGCTATCGCCAATTCATTGGACTTGGTGTGTAAGATGTGACCAATTTGCCATTTGGCTCTCAAGGGTAGATTGCACTCCCAAGTCATGTATAATCTTTAATTTCCTTTGAAACCCTGGGTTGGCTTTGAGATATATATATATGTATCCCATTTTGAAGTTTTTTGAAAGTTGATACATATTTCCCAAAGAACAATTTAATTTCTCTTGTTGAAATTCCCTCACTTGTTTTTAGTGCTCCTAAAGCTATTTCTAGAGTTATTGATCATATTCCCATAATTTTCATGAGCCATTGTCATTGACAACTCAATCTTCATGCTTTTTTTTTTTTTTTTTTTTTTTTAAATTTTTATTTATTTATGGCTGTGTTGGGTCTTCGTTTCTGTGCGAGGGCTTTCTCTAGTTGTGGCAAGCGGGGGCCACTCTTCATCGCGGTGCGCGGGCCTCTCACTATCGCGGCCTCTCTTGTTGCGGAGCACAGGCTCCAGACGCGCAGGCTCAGTAATTGTGGCTCACGGGCCCAGTTGCTCCGCGGCATGTGGGATCTTCCCAGACCAGGGCTCGAACCCGTGTCCCCTGCATTGGCAGGCAGATTCTCAACCACTGCGCCACCAGGGAAGCCCAATCTTCATGCTTTTAACTTTGTACAAACTCAGAAATAACTCTGGATCAACTTATTAAAAATAATTGCTACATCAAGATTTTTTGATGCTCTGATTATCACTTCAGCTATTTCTCCAATGTGAAGAATTAACTTTAAAACTTCTGTTTTGCAAGACACCTGCTAAACGAATGAAGAGGCAGCCACAGACTGGGAGAAAATATTTGTAAAACACATACCCGATAAAGGACTTGTATCCCAAATATACAAACTACTCTTAAAACTCAACAATAAGGGCTTCCCTGGTGGCGCAGTGGTTGAGAATCTGCCTGCCAATTCAGGGGACACGGGTTCGAACCCTGGTCTGGGAAGATCCCACATGCCACGGAGCAGCTGGGCCCGTGAGTCACAATTACTGAGCCTGCGCGTCTGGAGCCTGTGCTCTGCAACAAGAGAGGCCGTGATAGTGAGAGGCCCGCGCACCGCGATGAAGAGTGGCCCCCGCTTGCCACAACTAGAGGAAGCCCTCGTACAGAAACGAAGACCCAACACAGCCATACATACGCACATACATACATACATACATAAAATAAATACAGTATAAAGTGTTAAAAATAAATAAATAAATAAATTAAAAAAAAAAAAACTCAACAATAAGAAAACAAAAAAATTGTGTTTAAAAAATGGGCAAAATATCTGAATAAATACCTCACCAGAAAGATATACACGTAGCAAATAAACACACAAAAATGTGCTCAACATCATTTTTCATTAGGGAATTGTAAATTAAAAGAACAAGATACCACTATACATCTATTAGAATGGTCAAAATCCAAAGCTCAATACCAAATGCTGGTGAGGATGCAGAGCATAAAAAACTACTTTTGTTCATTGTTGGTGAGAATGCAAAATGCTACAGCCACTTTGCAAGACAGTTTGTCAGTCTCTTACAAAACACAGTCTCAGCGTACAATTCAGCAATCGCACACTTAGGTATTTACCCAACAGTGTTGAAAATCTATGTCCACACAGAAACCTGTGCACCGGGTGTTTAAAGCAGCTATTTTATTCATAACTTCCACAATGTGGAAGGAACCAAGATTTTCTTCAGCAGGTGGATGGATAAATAAACTGTGGTACATCCATACAGTAGAATATTATTCAGCAGTAACAAAGAAATGAACTATCAAGCCATGAAAAGACATGGAAGAACCGTAAGCACGTATTACTAGGTGAAAGAAGCCAGACAGAAAATGTTACATACCACAAGATTTTTTTTTTAAACATCTTTATTGTAGTATAATTGCTTTACAATGGTGTGTTAGTTTCTGCTTTATAACAAAGTGAATCAGTTATACATATACATATGTTCCCATATCTCTTCCCTCTTGTGTCTCCCTCCCCACATGATTTTAACTAAATAATATTCTGGGAAAAGCAAATCTATGGAGACAGTAAAAAGATCAGTGGTTGCCAAGGCTTATGGGGGAGAAAAGGAGGGATGCATAGGTGAAATTCAGGGGATTTTTAAGGTGAGTAAAATTATTCTGTATGATACAGTAATGATAGATACAGTTATGCATTTGTCAAAACCCATAGAAATGTAGAGTGAACCCTAATATAAACTGTGGACTTTAGTTAAAAATAACATCAATTCACCAATTATAACAAATTGATGACAAAGTTACCATACTAATGCAATAGTGGACACGTGTGTAGTGGGTGGGGAGAGAGGGTGAGGGGAACTCTCTGTACTGTCTTCTCAATCTTTTTGTAAACCTAGAATTGCTCTAAAAAATAAAGTCTATTAAAACAACAACCTCTCCCCAAAATTGATATACTGTTTTCTTGATGCCGTGATTATTATTTCAGCTATTTCTCCAATGTGGTTTATTTTATTATTATTCATCTAGTCCATCTCGACTTACTTTAAATTGTAAATTTATATGCCCCAAACCATATATTTTTAGTGCTGTTAAATATTGTTTATGTATCATTCTTCTAGGGTCCAACAACTTTGATTCTAATTACTTACAGTTTTTCGTATGTAGTACACAACTGTGACAATACAACTTAGATACATAAAATATTAAAGAACATGTAATCAGGGAATATCAAGCAACTGTAATTGACTTCACCCTTGAGCTTCTTATTAGATTGAGAATTGTCATTACTGATTGATGCGAAATGATGTGTCATCATGTGTGATTGATTGGAAATCATTTATATGGAATGCCATGATGAGGACCTGCCATCCCAATGAAAGTAGAGCTGATGGCCATGGTTACCTTTGCTTCTTGTGTACAAAGTTTGGCCCTCAAGGAAGTCATGAAAATTATAATTCCACATACTATAGAATAAGTGGCGTAATCATTGTTTGTTGGATAATGATAGCTAACATTTGAGTATATAACATGTCAGGCACTGACAGAGGGCTTGGCATGTATTAATATAAACCATTTAATCTTTACAACAGTCTTACAAAGTAGGTGCTTTTATTATTTCCATTTTATAGATGACAAAACTAAGTCATGCAAGGTTAAGTAACCTACAAGCTTAAGCCAAATGAAGGGTTAGGGTTAGGGGCAGAACTGTGATTTGACCTTAGGCAGACACTCTGGCATGCATACTCCTTTCTATGCTTCTCTTAGTGATAGAAAGTGTGGATGCAAATGGTGAAACTTTGATTTAAAAAATACACAGTCTAGTTTGTCTTCTAACTTTGGACATCTAATGTTCAAAGCATTCCTCAAAACCTCACTTACTGACCCTGCTTTGGTCTTGTGTCTACAGAGCAAAGCAGATGGTACTCTTAGCCACTGCCTGACACACAGAGGCTCTGACCCCCTAGAGCACTTTGTCCTAAACTTGCTGGGTGATCCCGTACACTTTCTCTAGACTGTCTCTATGTGTCTCTGTGAACAGGCCCGTCTGAGGGGAACTACCCTCATTCCTGCACTCCTGGAAGTAAAACAAGATCACAAGCTATTGCTGAGAAAAGCCAACAAGATTGTGGGGTGGGTAGACAAACCCATGGGAACCATGAGTACAAAAAAATAGAAGAAACTACTTACTTATTGGTTGAAGCTACAGTTTTTGGTTAATACTTCTAAAAAAAGATTCACACTGAATTTTAGTTTGCCAAGTTTATTCTTTGCAAACTGTTAGATATTCTACACTTTTTACAGATTGCTAGTTCTATATTAAACAAACATATCTGGCGGACACCTTTTCATAAGACTGAAAAGACTGAAATTCTTTTTCGTGATAAATTGAAAGAAACAGAAAAACAACTGGGAACAAATCCTGCAACTTTTTTATTGTCTAAAGTTCATGGAATGCTAAATGCAATCTTCTCCCCACTCCCACAGCATACAAAACCCTCACTGAAATGTGAGGGAGGTGGCCATTCTGAAAAAGGATTAACGATCCTATGAAACCAATGAACAGCACAGTCTTTGTGCAATTATTTTTACTTTCTCTTCTTAAAATGTGTAATGAAGTAAATTTATACATATCAACTCCCTGCAATTTACTTGAATTGAGTTATAAGAATTTTAAATGACAAGAGAGATGCCCAACTATAAAGATACAAAGCTATTTTACAGAAGATGGCCATTACCATAAATTTTAAAACTTATGATCACATCCTCTTAAGAATGAGTTTGAAACTAAAAGACAGGAATTTTTCTCTTCTTTTGTGGGTAAAGGGATGAGAACGTTTTGAATAATAAAGGAGGTGTTTAGAATGTTAAATGAAAAAGAAATGAGATGATAGCAAGTTGGTGGGTAGAGAAGAAACTGTCCAATCTAAGACTCTTTCCCTCCTGCTGCAAGAGATCCATTCTAGACTTGCCTTGACTATAGTTTTTATTAAAGCAATCATCCTTGATGTTCCTCATACAAGCGACTATATCATTACATCTGATATAATGTGCACTCAGAAGGAATTTTATATGAATTATCTGGGGAGAAAGTGAAATATTGCTTGGAGCATGGTAACATATAGAGAAAGGAGAAGCTGATTATCTGATTCCTAAATAGATGTTTGGAACAGTAAGGGGAGATTTATTTTACTGTATATTCAGAAACATACTAGGATTCTTAAAAAAATGTGGAGTTTGAACCACATGACTCATTAGTTGTAAACCTGAATTCACTATGGGTAGTAAAGTTCAGACAGATTTTGAGTGGTATAATCCTGAGAACAACTTGGAAAAGAAAAACAAGAAGATAGAAGCTGCATAAAATCAGTAAAACTGTACCAAAAATATAATAATAGTGTTTGCTATTGATAGAATTATACAAGTACACCGAACAGTTTTTTAGAAGCTTGCCATAGCTTATAAAATAATTTCATATAATATGCATTTGTTTATATATGAGTATATATATCTATATACATATACATATACCTATAAATTCTCAGTGGACTCATGAAGGAAATTAAAGAATTAATGATAAATGTGTGAATATATGGACTACACTTGGGAAAATATTGAGCACAATTATCAGCTTACCTATGTTAAGACTGTATCATATTTGTACATCTGTATTCGGATTACTCCAAAATGCTTTCCAACTTAGTATAATCCATTTTATTCTTGCATAACTGGAAAGTGGAAAACCTGTAACTTGGCCCAATTTCCATGGCCAGTGTTTAAAATTTTCCTGGTTGACAGAGCTGTAGTCAAAATTTTCTCCTGGCACCTGCCGGCTCTCTCCCCCTAGGGCATAGAAGTAATGTGAAAATTTCTGCACCATCCCTAAGCTCCCACGACTTACTCACTGCAGGTCTAAGTTCTCTATAACGGCCAACATTTTGGCTCAACAGATGTCAATTCCTGCCTTTCACAACGTGCATTTTCCTGCCTTTCGCAGGACATGTCTAAATACTTGAATTTGCTGTCATTTAACATTTGACTGCTGACAGCGGCTCAGTGCAAACTGTGGACAGCACAGCTCCTGCTAGCGGACTGGCCATCTATCCGGCAATATCAAGAGAAAGCAGAGCTCACCCCAGTGGTGGTGGTTGGCTTCTGGTTTCACTAGTTCAGCTTTAAGCTACTTCTCAAGTCTTCTTCAGGGAAGACAAAATAGAGTTCAGTTTTATGATGTTCCCAGCAATCATGTCCATAAAACAGTGATTAAATACACTAACTTCAATATCATGAAATGTAAATATCATATGAGTAGGATGAAACAGTAGAAGGAAGCAAGTTGCTCTGCAACACAAGCATTGATGAACGAATCGAACCACCTCTTTCTTTTTTGCGTCCCTTTTTTTCTAACCAGACAAAATTATTAACTAACATACTATATCCTGGACTCTGTAGAATTACTTTTACACACTTAAAAAACTGAAGGGATCATATCACACATTTTTACCTGTTTTGACCCAAGTGTAAGCTTTTCTGTACAACTCCCATGGAAATCCTAAAGTACAGATACCCACCCTGTATGACATGGTGTCTTACAAAACGATGTATTAAGTAAAACAACTCTCTGACTGCTGACAACATTCACAATCTACCTCGTGTTAAAAAAATGTTTATGAAATCAGGAAAAGAAAGCACTAGAGATTTTTGCTGTGGTTTCAGAGCCCCTGGCGATTTGGCATACCTAAGTTGACTGTTACCTTTATTTTTTTCCTTTCCAAAATGTATTCTCACTGGGGTCTGGTGTGACATGTGCAATATCATCTTAATCTCTACATCACTACGTCTGGCATGAAAACTTCGCTCTTCCAAGAGAAGTAACTACAGTGTTATTGGAAACAAAATTACATTCGCTCAAAAAACTGAGCCCCACGAGCCTGCCCTGGTTTATCAACTACAGAGAAAAAATCAGATATTGGTCATTCTGATTTGGAATAAGATTTTTCTGGTAGAGAAAGAGGATTTTGATATGTGACAGAGAAAAATGTGCTACTTGTTAATATTCTCTTATATTGTAGAATAAGTTCTACTAAAAAATATAAAGCATTTTTCCTTCATGTATTTGAACAAAATGTTCTAAATTATCTGATGTATTGAAATGCAGTTATCCCTTTACAGCAGATCGGAAGGCACACATTAACCGAGTGAGCGTCAAAATATGACCAGAGGGATTGTATTGTATTCCTCTTAGTCTTCTTTTTTTTCTTGGAAGTATGGTTGCTTTACAATATTATGTTAGTTTCAGGTGTATAGCATAGTGATTCAGTATATTTTTACAGATTATACTTCATTAAAAGTTATCACAAATAATGGCTATATTTCCCTGTGCTATACAATATATCCTTGTTGCTTCTCTATTTTATACATAGTAGTTTGTATCTCTTAATCCCATACCCCTATCTTGCTCCTCCCCACTTCCCTCTCCCGACTGGTAACCACTAGTTTGTTTTCTATATCTGTGAGTCTGTCTTGCATCTACATTCATTTGTATTATGTTTTAGATTCTACATATAAGTGTTATCATACAATATCTGTCTTTGTCTGACTTATTTCACTAAGTATAATATTCTCTAGGTCCATCCATGGTGTTGCAAATGGCAGAATTTCATTCTTTTTTATGGATAAGTAATATTCCATTGTGTGTGTATATAACACACCACATCTTCTTTATCCATTCATCCATTGATGGACACTTAGGTTGCTTCTATATCTTGCTACTGTAAATAGTGCTGCCATGAACATTGGGGTGCTTGTATTCGTTTCAAATTAGTGTTTTCATTTTTCCCGGATATATACCAAGGAGTGGATTGCTGAATCATATGGCAGTTATATTTTCAGTTTTTTGAGGAAACTCCACGCAGCCTTTCATAGTGGCTGTACCAATTGCATTCCCACCAACAGTTTTAAGTGTTCCTTTTTCTCCTCATCCTTGCCAACATTGGTTATTTGTAGAATCTTTGACAGCCATTCTGACAGGCATGAGGTGATATTTCATTGTCGTTTTGATTTGAATTTTGCTAATAATTAGCAATGTTGATCATCTTTTCATGTGCCTATTGGCCATCTGTGTATCTTCTTTGGAAAAATATTCAGGTCTTCTGCCCATTTTTTTGATTGGATTTTTTTTTTTTTTGATATTGAGTTGTGTAAGCTGTTTATACATTTTGGATATTAACCCCCTGTTGGTCACATCATTTGCAAATATTTTCTCCTGTTCTGTAGGTCTTCTTTTCAATCTGTTGATGGATTTTTTTTGCTGTGCAAAGGCTTTTAAGTTTAACTAGGTCCCATTTGTTTATTTTTGCTTTTGTTTCTTTTGCCTTAGGAGACAGATCCAAAAAATATATTGCTATGATTTATGTCAAAGAGTGTTCTGCCTATGTTCTCTTCTGGGCGTTTTCTGGTTTCAGGTCTTACATTGAGGTCTTTAATCCATTTTAAGTTTATTTTTGTATATGGTGTGAGGAAATGTTCTAATCTCATTGTTTTACAGGTAGCTTCCCAAACTTCCCAACACCACTTATCAAAGAGACTGTCTTTTCGCCATTGTATATTCTTGCCTCTTCCTCTTCATGCTCTTGTGTCTCCATATAATGTCAGATATAATTGTTTCCTCTTAAATCTTTTCTCAGTGATTGAAAATACTGCCTTTCTCTCTCCCAGATCTTGGCAGGTGTTGATTCCTCTCTTTGGAGACCTTTTCCTGATTTTCCAGAGTTTCCATATGGCAAACTTCTATAACCTTTAGAACAGCTTGTCCAAATCCTTCCCGTTATTTCCTATATTCTCTTCTCTCTGTTACCTTTGGAATGTCCAAGTCAGTGTTACTGAACTTAATGGATAATAACATTTGTTTCTGTCTTGGTGTTGCCTCATATACTGTGAGATCCTAAAGAGCACAGACTGTTGTTGACTTTGTTTATTGAGTGCCTGGTGCTGTAGTGTATAACACATTGAGAGGACTTAGTGTTTCTTGATTAATTTCAGGACCACTGGGATTCACTTAAGGCCCCATATTTGGCTATAAACCACACAACGTACTGGGAAATCATTTGAGGTTTTAGCAATTGGTCAGGATGTATAACATGATAAGAAATGGAAATTTTTCTCTGGATTAAAAACTTCCCATATCCCGAGCAGGAACTTTCTTTCTCCAGTGGCCTGCTTCCTTCAGGGAGAAAGGGAAAACCCCTCACAGCTTAACGTGTGGTAACTAACGCCAAGTCATGAGGGAGTTCTTAGTAAGTGGATTCTGCAAAGAGACTGAATACCACAGTTAGTGACCCAGAAAGGCAGATGCATCTCCAGAAGTCCAGGATGACTGCCTTTCCTCTTGGATTCTCTGTGGCATGAAACAATTTTCTCTAAAACTTCTACCTTCCTCCCCCACGTTTGTCAAAATCAATTGTTTTGAAGTTAAAAAAGAAACTGAACATGTTCTCCATATTCCAATAGAAAAATCTATGCCACATGGCATAACTTATTAATGGATCTCATTAACACTTCATAATATATTCCTGTTTGCAAGTAGGATGTTTAATCATGTATATTCCTGCCTATGCCAGCTCTGTTTATAGTGAGACCAAAATGAGAACTGCAATCACAATGAGATCATACAATATTATTAATATCACCATTTTGATTATTATATTATTTATTATTTATTGAGCTCTAGCCTCTCTGTTGAAGATTAAAGCATAATATTATACAGAAACAAAAAAATCCTTCAGCTAATATTCTAACATCTTTACTGCCCAAGACTGAAGCTCCACAGAATTTAGGTCTATTTTGATAACTTACTGAGGGGAAAACTGTCAGACTTGTTGTTGATGGTGGAGAAAGGAACTGAAATTATTTTCTCAGTCTTCCACCATCCACCCTGCCTACTCCTTAACTTTAATCTGGCTCTCAAGACCAGATCCAGATTTTGTAGGACTTTAAGTTTATACAATTTTGGGGTACTTCTTTAAGAAAAAGATGCTGTATTAGGTCAGATTGCTGTAACAAAATACCATAGACTGGGTAGCTTAAACAACAGAAATGTTTTTTTGGTCTTTCATATAACCTTTATTTAATTTATTTATTTAATTGAAGTATAGTTGGTAACAATGTTGTGTTAATTTCAGGTGTACAGCAAAGTGATTCAGTTTTTTATATGTATATATATAATTATATATATAATTTTTCAGTTTCTTTTCCCTTATTGATTATTACAAGATATTGAGCATAGTTCCTTGTGCTATACAGTAGGTCCTTGTTGGTTATCTATTTTACATTTAGTAGTGTGTATATAAACAACAGAAATTTTTTTTCTTACAGTCTGGAGGTTGGAAGTCTGAGTCCAAGGTGGCATCAGAGTTGATTTCTGCTGAGACTTTTCTTCCTGTCTTGTAGATGGTCATCTTCTCTCTGTGTCCTCACATGGCCTCTTCTCTGTGTGAATGACAGAGAGAGAGAGAGAGAGAGAGAAGGAATGATATTGAAAGAGGCCTGATGATTTCTATGTTTAATCATGTGAAGCAGACCGATTAGTAAAGGATGTAGCTCAATTTAGGTCTTGCACCCACTTATAGACCAGTTATGACACTAGGGGTTGGAGTGTTATGATTATCCCATCCTTCATGGGGTGTCAACTCTTGATGAAACAACTGTGCTTAGGGTGGCAGTTTCATACAAGAAAAGTGGTTGTGGTATGTGTGGCAGTATCATGGATAGAAGAAGATAAATCATGAAAATAATAAGGGGCCTATACAGATGATCATACAAATGTCTACCTTACTTTTCCATTAATATCATAATAATATTTCTCCTTTCCTTTTCAGTTTGTACTTACTTTCCTAGTGATTTTTGCCGTATTGCTTTAGATAAATGCATTTTAGATTCAAATATATTTTCAGACAAGTTTGATTAAGATCTCAGTAAAATGATATTTTTAAAAGCATAAGAGATTTTCTTGGCTGGTAAAGAGTAATATTATGTTCATTAAAATGATTACAGTGCAACTTTAAGTTATCTTACCCTATTGTGCAATCTCTACTTCTTTAGCTCTATTGTTTTCAGATTATTTGTTTCAATTTTCCAATTGGCTTGATGAATAAAAGGGAATGTGATATAAATGCCTTATTTTCCATTACTGAAAAATTTCTATATGATTTTCTTCTTCTTATATCTCTTGAGTCCCAGAGAAAAAGAATGGAAACTTATCACAGAATCTTATACATTTGAAATCAGTTTACTTTTTGTGTTAGACAGAGCATAACATTTACAAACCATATGGATAATATCTAGGTAAGTTAAGACATATCAGCATTGCTTTTATCTGGTAAAATATACACATTTTCCACCAAATTAGACAATTTTTTAAAACATATGTTAGACATAAACATGTGTAACTAATTATGCCAATTTGAGGATTAATTTTAATTTGCATAACATATTCCAAAACTTCATGGAAAAAACTATAGGACAATTGGGAACCAGTATAGCCTAATTGCTCAAAGAAAACTTATGTTGTCCTTTGGTGGATGAAAATTAATCCACAATTGACCTTTTCTTTTTCTTTCTTTCTTTCTTTTTTTTAAAGGATGCCTTTAAAAACCATCATGACTGAATTGAGGCACAGATTATGGGCCAATACCATTTAACACCAGTTATCTTAGGAAAATTGAAGCATCTGAAAAGAAAGGATTGAACATTTATATAATGCCTTGGAGTATCCCCTGACCTGTGACAGCGCAAAACTACTGCCGGTCTAGAGCTTTAAAAAGTAAGCATTGTATATTTTATTGGAAGAGCTCATTACCTTTTTGGTTAGCTAAAAGAAATTATTTTAGCCAAGTAATGTGATCCCACCAGCAGACAAAAGCTTGTAGATTTTTAGGAAACTTCATGACAATGAAGAGTGAACTGGGGACTCTATGAACGTCACAAATGGCAACAAAAGGTAAGAAGTCAACATGATAGATATAACTCTTGTTGATGAGAGATTAGAGCCTCAAATAGGCCATCTATGGTGGTTAATTCTCAGCTGGAAGGCAAGGAATTTTTTGACAATTTGGAGACTAGTTTCTGGGATATTGCCATTTCTAATATTACAATGTTTCCAGCTATTTAAAAAAGCATTATCTTTGTGAAATGTTTAGACAGATATTAGAATGAAGGACTATTAGACATTTCAATAGAATGTATTTTTATGATTTATTCCTTGAATTTTTCCCATGTTAATTTAATTGTTCTTTGTCTGACATCTCAAGCTATTTAGTAATGAAATTCATTCAAGGCTATGAATTTCCCTCTAAATAAAACTTTTGCTGAATTACCTAAGTGACATGTAGTTCCAATTATAATTAGTTTCTAGGTATTCTGTAATTACAATTTTGATTTTTTTCTAGAAAGTTAAGACTCATGCATTTTGTCCCCCACCCCCACCTCCCGGTGATTGGATTTATTTTCCATATGGTTAGATTTGTCTTATGCTTAACTTTGTTATTAATTTTTAGTTTTATAATATTGTTTTTGAAAATATTGACTAGCACAAGTTTTCTTTTTGTGTATTTATTGAGATGTTATTCATAGCATAATACCATGATTGCCAAATATAACCCCATTTTTCTTTAAAATCTGAATGAAGTAAAATTTGTTCCCTATAATACACATTCAATTATCTGCACCATCAATTATGATGTTTATATTTTCCAGTGTGGAAGTCAATTTTGTTGGTTTCTGGCCCATCTGTCTTTATGTATTCCATATCCTTTTGCAATCTATTCTGTCTTTTTTCTATTACTTTGTGCTTATATTTCTTTTTTTTTTAACATCTTTATTGGAGTATAATTGCTTTACAATGGTGTGTTAGTTTCTGCTTTATAACAAAGTGAATCAGCTATACATATACATATGTTCCCATATCTCTTCCCTCTTGCATCTCCCTCCCTCCCACCCTCCGTATCCCACCCCTCTAGGTGGTCACAAAGCACCAAGCTGATCTCCCTGTGCTATGCGGCTGCTTCCCACTAGCTATCTATTTTACATTTGGTAGTGTATATATGTCAATGCCACTCTCTCACTTCGTCCCAGCTTACCCTTCCCCCTCCCCATATCCTCAAGTCCATTCTCTACATCTGCGTCTTTATTCCTATCCTGCCCTGTGCTTATATTTCTACAGTGTGTAGTTTTTGCTTCTATAAAGGATCAAAAATTTTTTTTTGACATTTCTTTTTGGACTGTGTACTTCTGGATCCTGTTTCCTGTCTCTTGTTTTACAGAAGTTATTTATAGATATTACATTGCTTTTTCTTTGCTTATGCTCAAAAGAGGCAAAATCTGAAAGGGTTAAGATTTGTAATCTGATTGCAGTTGATTCACCCTCTGTCCACTTATTTGACTGTAGATACAACAGCTAAATGTCAGACTCACAAACACAGTTCATGGCCTAATTCCCAGTTTTGGGTAAATTCACTTAGTGCAAGTCAGTTCTAATGGGTAAACATTTCTTTCTAAGCCCATTTCATTTGGAACAGGAAAAACTATAATATCCACCAGATACCACTACCAAGGCTCTTTCATTTTCTAAAGTGATTTTTACTTGTAGAGAGAACTTCTAACAGAATACAGTGACCATGACCTTCGTCCTCTATTTTATATTTTATTTTATTTTATTGGCAGTCTCTTTAAAGATGTAGGAAAATGGGGTGCTAAGATGTGGAAAAGGCAGGAAAAGGGTTTGGGAAGAAGTACTATCCTTGTTTTACATTCTATACTTGAGAACTAAAAGGGTTGGCTACTTGTTTTCTAATTAACTAGGATACAATATTAGGAAAACAAAGATATGAGAATGCATGAAATATCATTTCCATTTTTTTCATAATTATCTGAAGTATACCATAAAGGGCAACTGAAGTTTTTTATTTCTTAGTTTAGTTCCACATATTTTTAACTAATGTCAGTTCTTCCTAGATTCTGGCATTATATCTCATGAAAGTCTGATCTTCCACATTGTAGATTCTATTCTTTCTTGGAAATTTTAGTGAGGAGTTGTGAGAAGTTCTAATATGACTGGGGTGAAGGAATCCTACTTATCAGATGCTCTTCTGAACTATCAATCCTTATAGATTAGCAAAAAGAATAAGTCATGGGAAAAAAGAACATTAAGTGTTTGAACTCTGATCTCTTCTATTACCTGCTGGTGTAACCACTATAAGCTACTGACTAGTTTGGCATCTTAGTTTCCTCATTTGTAAAATAGGAACATTAGAGTTCATGATCCCTAAATTTCACTTATGTCTAAAATACATGATTTGTTGTCTTGTTTATAGATCATGTATTATAGAGTCACATTTTCCAGACATAGGCAAAACTGATATTAAGGAAAGGTATGGAACTTATTTATTCCCAATTCCTCTCTGGAAGACTACTTCAGGCAACCAGCTTACTGGCCCGAGAACTTGCCACTTCTCCTTACTCCAGTCAGTCAAGGGAGAATGAGCCTGCTATGAGCCATTTAGACAGATTTTTAATTCTGTAGTAAGGTTTCTTGCTTATGGAGAGATATATATATATTAAATATATTTTTTAATTCTTATGCTTTTAAGGAAGATTTTTTTAAACTTGCTTACTTGTCTTTATGACACAGAAGACAGCATGATTCTCTCAAGATTTTGACATCCTTTTCTGTAAGTGGTCATCCATCCCAATGGTCTTTGATAGACAACAGCATGGTGTCTCTGTTTATCTTTGGGAAGGGAAAGAACTAGGTATCAGTTTAATGTTGAAGATAAAATTGTCTACTCATCTGTTTTTTGGGGGGTGGGTGGGAAACATCAACAACATGATTTTTAATTATTAAATATTTGAGGTTTTGTACAGTTTATGAGTCTAATTCACTTAGGAGAAGAAATCTATTATACAAAAATAATTTGACTATTCAAATATATTTGATAATTAATTAAACATATTCATAATGCTCATTTCTCATCTCACATACAATTACTTTATTTTCTTCTGGCTTGGATCAAGGCTGAGAACAAGCTTTCATGAAAAAGTGTTTGAAGTCTTCAAGAAAGTTGATACCACTAGCTTTTTCTATTACGATTTATGAAGAACAATTATCATTTCAGATCTGAAGTAGTTTTTACTATAAACAACAACCCTCTAACAAATTCAGGTGTTTTTCATTGCAAGTATTTTTTTCACAGGTGGATAAGTTAATATTTTTTCTACATTCCTTCCTTAGATTTCAGGTTCCAAGTACAAACTCTTTATTTTCCTAAGAATTACAGAGTGTATTCATTTTTAAGTCAAGGTAAGGCATGGAGAAGAGCACAGTTTCTCAACTTATTTTGGTAATAATTATGTAAATTTTAAAAGAAAAAAGATAAAAGCCTCTAATGGCACACACTGAGCGTGTGTTTAATTAGAAAAGTCAGACAAGATTTATAAACTAAAAAATCTAAATTAGCCTAGTTTAGAAGTTCCTGTGTCAAAAATAAAAGTTTAAAGAAGACTGTACCCTGTTTGCTTAGGGCAGTATTCTCAAAGTTTTCATGGTAAGAAGGAATCTCAATATTTGCCCAGCTTAGTGTGCAGAGCTCATCATAAAGGCCTTTTTATTACCACTGGGGCTCCTATATTTGTGGCTAGTAGCAGTTGCCTCTACCTGAATAGGGTCTAAGGAGAAGAAAAAAAAAAATCACTGTGGGCTTTTGAAAATAAGACTTACGTGCAATGAATGAATCATTATCATAGTCAAACTAACATTCTCCAGTTCATATCTAAAAGTCTTTCACAGCAACATCAATTGAAAACTGACAAAACAAACAAATGACAGGTATCAAAATCATTGTGCAAAGTGAATCCAAGTTACCAGCTGATGACTTAATAGAGTTTGAACTACTCTTTCCGATAAACTGAATTTTCTTTAAAGTTAAAAGTCCTTGTGGGGCTTCCCTGGTGGCGCAGTGGTTGAGAATCTGCCTGCTAATGCAGGGGACACGGGTTCGAGCCCTGGTCTGGGAAGATCCCACATGCCACGGAGCAGCTGGGCCCGTGAGCCACAATTGCTGAGCCTGCGCGTCTGGAGCCTGTGCCCCGCGACGGGAGGGGCCGCGATAGAGAAAGGCCCGCGCACCGCGATGAAGAGCGGTCCCCGCACCGCGATGAAGAGTGGCCCCCGCTTGCCGCAACTGGAGAAAGCCCTCGCACGAACCGAAGACCCAACACAGCCAAAAATAAATAAATAAATAAATAAATAAATAAGAAAATCCTTTAAAAAAAAAAATACACTGCTATAAAAAAAAAAAAAAAAAAAAAAAAAAAAAAAAAAAAGTCCTTGTGTTTGGACACTGGAGAGAAATACGCAGCCCTTGGAAATTACAAATGTAGGCAAACACTTCAAGACCATATTTTCATTAGCTCCCTTTTATGACTGCACTATCCAACTTAATGCCTGACATTTCTGTTTAATTTTGTAAATTTCTTTGTCACGGTTATGATAATATGAATAACAAGGATAATGTCACTGAAGGTGTTCAGCATTGTTATTGACTGTGTGTCAAATATTGCACACTTTTCTTTTAGATGCTGAGTTTGAGAAGATCTGAGAAGTGAAGTGATTTGCCCAGGTATTCAAGGTTCCTTCATGTTTAAAATAAAATCAATACTTTTTCTATTTAAGAAGATAACTGTTTTCTTGCAAATACAAATTTTTCATATCTAAGGCCAAATATTCTAATCTAAAATACTGGACAAGCAGGGACTAAGTGTTAAGTCATTTTTAAGGCACAACTTAAAAACATCTCCATGTAACCTAGCCTCCCTGGTTTCTGTCCTTTCGGAGTACTTTGTAACTCTGGTGAAAGCACTTAGCAAATTATTTTTGTGCCTAGGTTTAATCCCTTATTTGTTGATTCTTTGAGGTGAACCTTGACTTAGTCATTTCCCTAAAGCTGTGAGCACAATGGCTAGGTTGTTGAAATGATTTAAATAATTATTGCAAATGGAAATCCAAGCAACTTTATAGTTTTGACGACAGCCAAAAAAACCCAAGCGAACCCTGCTATTTATCATTCTTGTTTCACCTTCTTCATCAACACTGGAATAGGGCCAAATATCCAAATTAATGGGAAGTGACATGGAAAGCTTCATACTATAAATGTAAATCTGCTGTCTTTTAAAAAACATGCTATTTTGGATCCAAATCCTATGTTCTATCCTTCCAACAAGTAAGTAATCAAGATTACTAACAAATGCAAAATATAGACCTGACATCATCCTCAAAATTTTTGAGGTAGTTTATTAATGAGATATATGTTTGAATGAAAAACTATTTATAGTATAATTGCACATTGGAAAGGAGATCAAAATTTGATATAAGAAGTCAAACGGAATAAGAAATTTTACATAACATTTTGATGAATGGGTAATTGGAGTATGTGGTTAAAATATTTTTCTGCATTTTCATCCATTTATCCACAAATATTTGTTGAAATATGACAATGTGCCAGGAACTGTTCAGGGAGAGAACTATCCTCTTGCAAATAGAAATCCTCCTATATGTTCTATGTGGGACATCCATCAAACTATGCTTTGGCTTTTCTTTAACTCACTTTGGAGGAATTGATACTCTACCTATTTACTTCCCTCTTTTCTCTCTCCCTCTAACAGAATATTTATTCAACATTTTAATATGCTACCATCTTAAAACACGTGCGTGCGCGCACACACACACACACACACACACACACACACATGACTCCCATATCCTTCTCCAGCTACTCTTATTGCCCCTCACAGCTAACTTCCTGAAAAATGATTATTTCTCATTCCTTATTCCATTCCAGTCTGACCTCCACTTATATGATTCCAACAAAACAGAACTTACTAAAGGCATCAAAGTTCACATTAATCCAAATTCAGGGGACACAGTGAATTCTCACTGTGCTTGACTCACCAGCAGAATTTGATACTGCCGACCATTTCCTCCTACTTGAAAAACACTTTCCTTGGTTTCTTTTCTCCTTAATCCTCCCATGGATTCTTCTAGGTAATCCATATTTGTTGCTATTGTAAATGGTATTTTTCTTTGTATTTCAATTTCTGATTGTTCCTTGCCTGTATATAGACACATAACCGACTTATATATATGGCAATTATGAAAGTTACTATAAATATCTATATGCAGGTTTTGGTGTGGACAGAAGTTCTCAGCTCCTTTGAGTGAATGCCAAGGAGCATGATTACAGGATCATACAGTGAGAGTATGTTTAGTTATGTAATAAACCACCAAACAGCCTTGTTTGGTACAGTGGCTCTACCATTTTGCATTCCCACCAGCAATGAACGAGAGTTCCTGTTGCTCCACATCCTTGTCAACATTTGGTGTTGTCAGTGTTCTGAATTTGGCCATTCTAATAGTGGTGCAGTAATATCTCATTGTTGTTTTAATTTACATTTCTCTGATGACATATGATGTAAAGCAGCTTTTCATTATTTGCCATCTGTATATCTTCTTTGGTGAGGTGTCTGTTCAGATCTTTGGCCCATTTTTTAATTGAATTATTTGTTTTTCTGTGTCTATTTTGGATAACAGTTCTCTATAGATATATCTTTTGCAAATATTTTCTCCCAGTCTAAGGCTTGTCTTGTCCTCTTCATATTGTCTTTCACAGAGCAGTTTTGTTTTTTTTTTTTTCATTTTCTGCTTTGCTTTTGCTGATTGTGGCTGAGATCTGCCCTGAAATCTCTGGTAGTGTCCAGCCTTGGGAACTTGTTTGGATCTGTGGTGGTTTCAATAAATGGGCACACACTTTTTGACACTCTTAGCATAAAGAGGTGATGTTTATATCTCTTACCCTTAAATCTGAGCATACTTGTGACTCACTGTGATGACAGAATTCAGTGGAAGTTATGCTGCCTGATTTTTGAAGCTGTCAGAAAGAATGAAACAGCTTCTTCGTTGTTCTCTGGGACACTCATTTTTGGGATCCTGGGCTCCAGATAAGGGGTCTGAATACCTTGAAGTCACCCTGCTGTGAGAGAATCCAGGCCAAATAGCCACATAAAATATTTCAGTTTACCACCTCAGCTAAGGTCCTAGTTGCAACCAGCATCAACTGTATGACATGTGAGAATATTCTCACATCCAGTCATCAAGGTACCCCTAGCAATTGGGCTTCCAAGGTGGGGCTCTTCACATCATGGAGCCATCCTCACTGTGCCCTGTGTGAATTCCTTACCCATAATATCCACGAGCATAATAAAATGGCTTTTTAAAGCCATTAACTTTAGGAGGAATTTGTTTCCTATTGGGAGGGCTCTTAGTCCTCTTCCTGTGAATGGAAACTAGCCTGACCCTCTCATACACTAGCTGGGATTGTGCCATTCACAGGATTATTTTTGCATAATTCCTTAATTCCCACCTGTCTAAGTTGACTCCCAAATATTAACCCTTGTCAGGACTTCCTAAGTTGGAAATTTCCCAGGTAAATGAGTTCATCTGTATCAGAACATAATAACCCAGGTAATTCTCTCAGTGATTATGAAATGAGTAAATCATGTGTATTTTGACACTTCAATTTTTAACCTAATAATTTATGGTTTGACTGTTTCACGATATACTTTATTTTCTGAAGATTGCTCTGACTGTGATCTATGGATGTGAGTAAAAGGAGCAGCACAGTATGGGCTTTTTCACGTGAATAAATACTGATGATCCTTTGATGACCATCGATAACTGTTATCCAATGAACAACTTCAACTCTCAGGCTCATAGTCCCAAGAAAATCCTCGGATCAAAGAGTCCTTCCATGCTTCATGGCTACATGCCAGGTTGCTCTGCTGAGTGATTCCCTAGCTACCTCTGGATGGGCTAGATTTGTGGTACATCAAGTGGAAATTCGAAAGGATTTCTTTTAGTCTTGCTGCATGAGGTACGCCCCATTTCACGTTCAATATGCAGCAGATATTGTGGGCTGTCCAAGTGTAATTCATGTTCAAGAGAGCAGCTTTGCAGTAAACGTCTTTTCAATGCTGGAAATCTAGCTATTAGTCCATGTCCTTCTATTTATTTCTCGGAAAAACAGAGTACAAAGAAACACTATATGAAGGCAGATATAACATCATGAGTGGGTCCAGGTCTGGGAGTTAGATGGAGTGGTCAGTTCCCCTAAATAGGAAAGCACTACTTTTAAAAACTTTAGTTTAATCTAGAGTTCACAGGAATTCTAAGAACAAATTATGTCCTCACGCCATTAATTGGCCTAAGATTACACTCCAAGAAGGTTAAAGACCTAGGATTTCAACTCAGTTGTCTGAATTGTAAGGTTACTTTAAGAAATATTTTCCTTGTTTCAGGTTGTATCTTTTTAATTGGTCTGTAAAAATAATTCATCAGGTGAAATGTTAAAATTACAAATGGATTTTCAATGAACAAAATAGTTGATACAAATCAGCGAAAGTCAGCATGATAGGTATTGTCATAACATAAAAGGTAGGTAAAAAATCAATAACTTCTGAATGTGTAGGAAGATCTGAGGATCAGAATTAGACTTAGAATGGAAAAGATTCATGTGGAAGGTCAATTAAAAAATCAGTCTATTAAAATTTTGAATATAGTTGCTGTGTTTGGGGACCTGTGAACCACAGTAGAATGAAATAGATAGAGATCTGACCATGAAAACATTTAGGAAAACCATTCTGGATTTCAGCACAAAAAGAAATACTCTTAATTAATCTGTTGGCATAATGAGTACAGATATTGGATTCCTGTTATGAGAAATGAGTACTTTCTAAAACATAGGATTTATCACTTCAGCTATTCTGAAAGCCAGAGCAAAATTTGGAACATGATGAATGTTATTTTTACTTAAAGATCTTTACCAAACCCAAACAACAAATGTCTGACAATATTCTGGAAAAAAATTATCTGGTGATGTCTTGTTTAGTAATTACTGATTGAATTAGTGAATCAAGAATGGGATTCCGTTTAGGGTCTCCATAAATTATATTTGACATCTAAAATATATTGTCACATTTTTCTGTTGACAAAAGTAAGTTGCTGTTTTTAACTTTGTGGTGACATCAGTTTGGAATAATCTGACCTCCTGTGATATATTTTACTTTTATGTTATGAAAGTTATAAAGAGGATTCACTGTCTTTTATTATTACAACTCCGGCTCTGGTTCTGGCCATTGTATTTCCTAATTATGCTCAGAGAATGGCTTCTTATCAAGGTAGTATACTTATGAATAATGTTCTTTGTGTGGCTTCTGTAGTGGACAAGTTAGATTTCTTCTGACATCAGCCAGCAATAAATTAGCTTCCAATTTGGCTGTGTTCTAGAAGACTGAAAGATTTACTTTGTCAACATCCTTGCATTCGGATGAAAGTAACTTCCTTTAGGTTTTATTTGCTTTTTACCTGAGGCACTGGACACTTTCCAGAGTTCCTAACCGTCTTCTACTTGCCATTTAAGGAGACAAACTGTATTTTTCTATACCTCAGGTTGTGAAATTTGTTTTGTTTTGTGTTTTGTTTTAAACTTATTTAAACCGATACTGATTAGTCATGTTCTTTTAAAAATAGTTACACTTGGCTAGGAAGTCTGAACATGACCTTAAGTTGCTCAAGGATTCCACAAAAATAAATTCTAGAACATTATGTGAAACGATTTAAGTAAAAAGCCCTGGATTCCAAGTAGATACTAACAGTTGGGAGATAAACAATATGGTGGTAGATAGAGAAATAATCGTTTCCTTATGGATACTATTACTGCAAGAAAATAATTCTGATGAAGTGTGATTCATGCCAGTAGGTTCTTGCTAGAAGATTTTCATGACATAACTGGTATTTTTAAAAAGCATACATGTTAGGATTAAAATTCCCTACTGTGGTATATGGAAATTGTTAAGCCTTATTTTAAATTGAGCTTCTTAACTTCCTAAAGATTAACTTAAAAAAACCATAATACATTTATTTGAAAGTACAATAATTATGGAGAATGAGTTTATTAGGTGGGACAAACATTTAGAAGAATAATTGCTATTAATGGCACTTTTTGATTTTTGGTGGATTAATTCTTTGTAATCAGTTGGAAACTTACTAACATAAAATAAGTTATGATGTTAAATTTCTTTTTGTAACTTATTATTATGAAGATCATAACAAACATGCTAATGTGTCCAGAAGAATTTCAGCTAATGTAGGGGAAGAAAAAAAACAAACTAACACCCTCAACTCATTTTAAATAACATTGAAATCGTGTTGACTTTGCTTCAAAGTACATGCATCAGTTTTCCTTAACACTTAGCTTGTACTTGAATTTCTCAGAACTTCTCTTTGGTTGCAAATTCAGCACATGATTATTTAGTGGAACACAACTGATTCAAGGTAAAGTGAAGTTATCTATGTGTTTCCCAAAGACGGTCTTAAAAGCCATATTATCTATATGAAAAAAAAATACTGAAATCAAATATTTTGTCGAAGAAAGCATGTTCTCTCAGTTTAAAAGATGGCATTCTGCCAAAATGAATGATTTGTTTTCATTAATGTAAGAGCTAAACAATCTGTCTTGGTGGATTTCCACCCTTGTCTTGTGTGTGTTCTGTCACCATCAACACTAGCTCCAGACACAGAGTCAATAGTTCTTTGCTGGGCAGTGCAAGTCCGGCGGGGAGCAAGAGGAGACACCGCTTCACAAGAGGGGATGGAGCTTAGACCAGGAATGCTGGACTGTGTAGAAGCTGAAGCAACTTCTGCAAAAAAGGACCCACAGTTGGAAATAAAGTCAAAGTAACTGTGGGCATCCAGGGAAGTCTCTATCTGGAAGAGCATGCTGCGATATAGCTCCCAAAGTGCAGAGTAAATTTAAAGGATGTATGAGAAGTGATCCAGTTTGTCCAAAGAATCCAACTGAGGGATGGGAGGCTAAGGTGAATGGGTACAGTGTCCAGCAGCTGAGGAATGAGCTGGCAATAAAGGGAAGTGACAAGTCACAGTCAATGAGCTGGAATGGCAGGCACATTTCTTCTCTGGACTTGACTGCTCTTGGGGAAATGAGCACAAGACAGGTAGATCAAGAAGCTCTGAGTATTCAAGGTACTTGAGATAAAGGGTCCAAGAGGATAAGGGCAAGGAAGTTCATCTTCCCATTTACTCTTCAGTATTGCTTTAGAAAGTATTATTACCCCATTTAGAGATGAACAAATGTTCAGTTTGATTTTGTTGTTGTTGTTTGTTGTTGCAGACAGAGTGTCCCACTTCCAGTGTAGCTCTGACAACTTTCCCCAGGTCCAGACATCATCTTGAGCATTTTCTTCTACTTTTGCTCTCTAAATTTTAAAAGTTTGGATATACAACTTGCCAGATTTCATAAAAAATATTTTACCAACTCTATTAGCAAAGTGACAGATTTTTGGTAGTTTTTCGTTAAAATATTTAGTGGTTATTAAACATAGATTTCCTTTACCATTTAACTGAAACTAGAATTATTTTAGTGTAACTTTAACAATTACAACAGTTCATAAAGCACTAGGGGGAAAATTCATTGGGTAACTAGCCAAGCATGCAGCACAGAGTCTGTTATAAATATCGAAGATGAATTTGTCATAAATCACTAGATTTAGAACATAAAATACCCTTGTGCATGAAGTATACATAAACTACGACATTCTTATGTTACATATGCACCACAGAGGTACAGCAGCAAACTAAGTTTAGAAGAGCTTGCCAGCTTTTCCTTCCAGTTATCAGGCGCCAAATGTGTCTTTAACTATTGCTTATAAAACCATCAGGAAAGAATAACATCCTAAGTACAGATTCAGTTTTATGATGATCATAGGAGGGAAACTATATATATAAAATCTCCATTACAGAGTGTCTTCTGGGGCATGATGAATACAGAAGTCTGCATTTATGCTGTACACTGATTGTGATCTCATCTTTATCCAATAACCCGAGAAATCAACATTGCCATTTTTGAACAAAAGATAGAAAACAACCTGAAATTACTTAGGTTGCAATTAAGAGTTCTATTTTTTTTTTCTTTTTATAAATTTATTTATTTATTTTTGGCTGCACGCGGGCTTTCTCTAGTTGCCGTGACCGGGGGCTACTCTTCGTTGCCGCGAGAGGGCTTCTCATTGCGGTGGCTTCTCTTGTTGCAGAGCACGGGCTCTAGGTGCACGGGCTTCAGTAGTTGTGGCTCGCGGGCTCTAGAGAGCAGGCTCAGTAGTTGTGGTGCACGGGCTTAGTTGCTCCAAGGCATGTGGGATCTTCCTGGACCAGGGCTCGAACCCATGTCCCCTGCATTGGCAGGTGGATTCTTAACCACTGCGCCACCAGGGAAGTCCGAAGAGTTCTATTTTTATTAGAGCCTTACAGTAGATCCAGGAAGAAATTTGTGAATTTATAGAGTATAGTTTTGTTATATGTGGACAAACTCCAGTTAAACAAAAATAGAAAGCACTGTATAAAACCATGAATATAAAGTTAGATAGGATTTGCTGGCAGAGAGAAATTAAGTTCTATACCCCCCAAAATAGTGTGAGTTTGCAACTGTCTATAAATACACTAGTTGCCAAATACCAAATAGCACAAATGACTTGTTTAATATTGCTTAACTGCAAGAAATATTTTTTAATGTCCACCAAAAATATTGGGTGTAATTATTATATTTATCAGAGCTCTAAAGCTGAAAACCTAATGATTAAACATTTTCCAGAAACTAATATAAATCAAACACTTGTTTTCTAACCATGTCAATGAACTGAGGCTTAAATTTGTGTCAAAGGAGAATCGGAAAACTTAAAATGTCAAATCCAAGTAAATTTTTTTTTTTTTTAAATTAGAAGGCCATTGATAGATGTGCAGGGGGAGGGAGGTTCTGATTTCACATTGGTGTTACTTTTGGTCTAGCCACGAAGGAGAAGGACTTTGAGTACCCTCTAGCAGAGAAAAAGGGAGAAAAAAATAAGCGAAAATGGGGAGGTGCAGCCACATGACGACTCAGAAATCAATATATATTCTGTATGGAGCACACTTGCATCCACCACTTCCTATCTACAATGACTAAATTGAAGGTAAAATACACACACCCTGTATCTCTTTGTTCCCCTTAAGCTTCACATTAATAGGCTAAGGATATGCATTCTCCTTATATGTAGTTAAACAAATAGAAGGATAAGGAAAAAAATACATACGTAGGCTCTATAATATGGTCATTTAAAAATAAAGTGAACATAATTTCATTTAGTACCATTGTGTTTGATCTCTAATAGGGCTTCATGCCTGACCAAGAAAGTTATGACTGTGTTAAGAAAATTAAAAAAATTTTAAGTAGATTATTTGTGCTTTGGGATCTAGTACTTAGGATAACCATTCCTTAGGCAGAAGATTCTAAAATCAACTTGACTTTCTAACTCATTAATTTCTACGACTAACACAAAGTTGGGAGTACTAGAAGCTATATTTTCTGGATGTAAGGTAATCAAGGTTCTATAACTTTATTACAGTTGTTCTTTAGTGTCGTACAGTGGCCTTTGGATATGAATCTACCTTGCCAAACAGAAAAGGCAGAAACTGAATTTTTGCCTTCTAGCATTAAAGTGGCCTGGTGATAAAATAAATAGGAAAAGAATATTCATATCCATTTCAAGCTATTTTATTTAAATGTCTAAATATTCCCACTAAATTTTTCTGAGCTTGGAAAACTGAACATTCACTCTGCTCATAGGTTTAATATAAGTTTGGAACTCATGGGGAAAGTAGACGTTTAACTTCTTTTTTGCCATTATTAGTTATCACAAGTATCTCATTGTTTATCATCCAGTGCCAATTTATGACTAAAGAATATAATATGACTGCCTTCAGCTCAGATTATTTCATTGCCATTTAAAAAGTAAGGTATTTTGGGAATTCCCTGGCCATCCAGTGGTTAGGACTTCACGCTTTCACTGCCGAGGGCACGGGTTCAATCCCTGGTGGGGGAACTAAGATCCCACAAGCTGCACGGCGCGGCCAAAAGAAAAAGTAAGGTATTTTGCACAAGACTTGCTTGGAAATTGAGCATCCATACATGCCAGCTGTCTGCTTTTAAAGCAACTATCTCCATGTATTGTGTGTAGTCTAGTACATAAAACCAATCTTATCCTACACATGTAATAACTAAATCTCTCCTTTTGAAGTTGCAAGAACAAATGTGGAAATGAATTTTACTTATTCACCACTGAGCAGTTATTTCTCAATCTCTGTTCATGATTTTCCATTTTCTTCACATGAGAGTATACATTTCCATCACAGGAAACCAAAAAAGAAAAGCAAGCAATTGAACAACAATAACAACAAAAATCTTAACATTCTACAAACTGTAATTTAAGACATTTTCTGAAGTAAAAGATGGCTTGAAACTACTTATTGAAAGCGCCTGCCATATTTTCTAGAGAAACCAACACAATGGCTGTTGTAGGCAGCCTCTAAAAGGGCTCCCAATTGTTTCCATCTCCTGTCATTCATGTCCCTGTGTGTTCCCCTCTTCCCTCTTGAGTGTTGGCTGGATCTAGTGAGTCACTTCAATTGATAGAATATAGCTCCCAAGATTCCGTTATAAAAAATGTGACTTCTGTCTTGTTCTCTCTCTCTTCCCTTCTCCCCTGCCCCGTTCTGTGTGGGAAGCAACTTGTCATGTTATGCATAGTCTTATGCAGAGACCTTTTTCTGCATATAACTAATGTCTTCAGCCAATAGCCAGTGAGACTTGCCAGTAGCCATGTGAATGACCTAGGAATTGGGTCTTCTGGGGCCAACTGGCTGGGAAGTGGAATCTCCCTAGTCAAGCACTGAGATGACTAGCTCCAGCAACACCTTGACTGCAGCCTTGTAAAAGCTTCTGCGTCAGACACACTCCATCGAGCTGGATTTGGATTTCTGACTCATAGAAACTATCAGATAATAAATATTTGTTGTTTAAAGCTGCTAAGGAAAAGGTAAGTAATACAATGAATAATGCCAAAACATATGCTAGTTTTCCTGGGCATCCAGGAAAAACACACAAAGTGACTTAGGAAATCAGATTGTTATTGATTTTTTTTTTTTGACAGCAATACCTTACGATAAATAAGAACAGGAAATGTGACCTATGAATTTTATATCCAGGACACTGGGGAATATTTTTCTCGTGAATCTTTTCTAAGGAATCTACTAGTGAATTAGCTTCAGACAATCAAAATGATGAGTAAAACATTGACATAGGACTATTTTACTGCATAAAATTGTTCTGCTCTGACCTGACTTTTCTGAAAGGGGTTCTTGTCCATTCTCTTACTGTAATCCAGCAACTCTAATGAGCTGATGATCTTCTAGGGACCTTCATCCGTTCATGTTGATAGTCTGGCCTTATACAAGTAGGTTTGGATTTGTTACAAATTCAGTTTTCAAAACTATGAGGTAAAATATAAAGAAAAGCAAGTGAATAAGTTTAAAAAACTGGAGACATGATTTTCCAGGCAAAGTGAAGAAATCTGATTCACAGGGCATTGAGTAGGACACACAGGAGGACTTACCTCAGTGGTAGGGAATATTAATCCCAAACTGAGACTGTTTTGGTCTCACCTAACAAATCTTAATATTAAGACTTGATAGGATCAAATGGTTTCCAAATAACTTAACAGTGTCCCCAAAACAAAGCTCAAGAATACCTATAGGTATACCAAAATATCCAGCATCCAAAAGATAAAATTTACAAGTTTTGTCATTCATTCAAATTTTACCAGGCATGAAGAAAAGTGGGAAAATACAACCGACAATGAAGAGAAAAGTCAATCAACCAGAAATGATTCAGGACTGACACAGGTGTTAAAATTGTCAGGTGACAACACTAACTGCATTCTATATGTTCAAAAGTTAATTAGAAACATGGAAGATTTTTATAAAGCTACAAATTAAACTTCCAGAGGAGAAAACTACAATGTGTGAGATGGAAATACACTGGTTAGAATTAAGGGTCTATTAAGTATTGCAGAATAAAAAATTAATAAAGGGCTTCCCTGGTGGCACAGTGGTTAAGAATCTGCCTGCCAATGCAAGGGACACGGGTTCAAGCCCTAGCCCAGGGAATATCCCACATGCTGCAGAGCAACTAAGCCCGTGTGCCACAACTACTGAGCCTGCACTCTAGAGCCTGCAGGCCAAAACTACTGAGCCCACGCACTGCATCTACTGAAGCCCACGCACCTAGAGCCCGTGCTCCACCACAAGAAAAGCCACAACAGTGAGAAGCCCACGCACAGCAACCAAGAGTAGCCCCCGCTCGCCACAACTAGAGAAAGCCCGTGTGCAGCAATGAAGACCCAACGCAGCCAAAAATAAAAATTAATTAATTAATTTTTAAAAAATTAATAAAATTTAAGACAGAATAGGATATTCCAAAATGAAGAACAGAGAGAAAAGAGAATTGAGAAAAACAAACAGAGCATCAGTGATCTGTGGGATGCTTTCAAACACGCTAATGTACAATATTTGTAACTGGAGCCCCCACAGGAGGGGGACCAAAAAAATTTTTGAAGAAACAATGGACAAAACTCCAAATTTGATGAAAATTATAAACCCACTGATCAAAGAAGATGAAGAAAACGCTAAGCACAAGAAATATGAAGAAAATTATACCAAGATACATCAGAAGAAAAATACAGCCCTTGAACAACATGGGGTTAGGGGCAGTGACCCTCCATGCAGCCGAAAATCCACATATAACTTTATAGTCAGCCCTTTGTATCCACAGTTCTCTATCAGTGGATTCAACCAACCACAAATTGAGTAATACTGTAGTACATATTTATTGAAAAAAATTGCATATTAGTGGATCCATGCAGTTCAAACCCGTGTTGTTCAAGGGTCAACTGTAATGAGAAAGAGAAAATCTTACAAGCAGGCAGGAAAAAAGGCACATTCCATACAGAAAGACAAAGATAAGAATGAGAGCAAATTTCTTGTTGGAAACAATGCAAGTTAGAATACACTGGAGAAAAGACTTTAAAGTACTAAAAGGGGGGAAAAAAAAAAAACCTGTCAACAAGGAATTCTAAACCCAGCAAAAAATACCTTTCAGAAATGAAGGAGAAATAATAACTATTCCAGATGTACAAAAGCTGAAAGAATTCATCACTGGAAGACTGGTAGTACAGGAATGTTGAAGAAAGGCCTGTGACAGAAAGAAAATCATATCAGATGGAAATAAGAATCTACACAAAGGAATGAAGAGCATCAAAAATGGTAACTCTGTAATATTATTTTCTTATTATTTAAAAATCTTTAAAAGGTAATTGATTTTTAAACAGAAATAATAGTAATGTATGGGCACAATAACATATGTAAAAGTAAAATATATGACCATAATAGCACAAAGATCAGGAGGAGAGTAATAGAAACATGCTATTGTAAAGCTGTAGTACTATAAATGAAATGATGTAATATCACTTGAAGGTAGACTGCCAAAAAGTTAAAGATGCTCATTATGATTATTAAAGCAATCACTAAAATAACAAAACAAAGAGTTATGGCTAGTAAGTCAACAAAGAAGTTAGAATAGAATTTGTGATAGTTAATTTTACATGTCAATCTGGTTAGGCCACAGTACCTAGATATTTGGTTTAACATTATTCTAGATGTTTCTGTGAAGTAAAGTAAAACAATAAATTAACCATACCAGTAATCACACTAATTACAAATAGTCTAAATATTCCCATTAAAAGACAGAGTTGTCAGATCAGAGTTTAAAAAGTAAGACTCAATGTTACGATCCCTACAAGTAACACACCTTAATAATAGAGACACAAATAGGTTAAAAGTATTAGCATCGCAATGATATAGCATGCTAAAATTAATCAAAAGAATAATGGAGTGACTATATTAATATGAGACAAAGCGGATTTCAGAGCAAAGAATGTTACCAAGGTTAAAGAAGATTGTACTGTAAAGAAAAAGCTGTCATATATGTACTGAATAACAGAGATTAAAAATATAGAAGAGAGAACAAATGGACATGTGAGGAGAAATATATAGATAAATCCACAATTATGGCACGAATATCTCTGGAAATTTCCCAAATGTGTGGACACAAGGTAACACATTTCCACGTAATACATGCATTAAAGGAGAAAAACAAAATATACATGAAAATTATTTTAAATTGAATCAAAATAAAAACACAGGATGAACTTAAAGCAACATATTTGGGAAAATGTATCACATCAAATCACTGTATTAGAGAAGTGAAATTCTCAAAACATTCATTTAATCTTTCTTTCACTTTAAACAACTAGAAAAAGAAAAGCAAACTAATCACAATAAGTAGAATAAAGACATAGTAAAGATCAGATCCACTGCCAATGGAATAGAAAACAGAAAAACAGCAGAGAGCACCAAAGACATCAGATTTTGGTTGAGAATATCTATAAAATTGATAAACTTCTAGCTAGACTGATCAAGGAATCAAAAGAGAGGAGACACTCTCTTTTGTTTAGTTTATAAACATCAGGAATGAGAAAGGGACCACCCCTACAGTTTTTAGAGATATTAAAAGGAAAACAATGGCATAATATGAGAAACTTTATAGCAGTGAATTCTATAACAGAAGAAATGGACAAATTCTTTGAAAGACATAAACTACTAAAGCCCACTAAAGAAGAAATAAATAGGATAACCTAGGAAATTCCTAGGAATAGAGTTAATGACTGTTCATTACTGCTTGCAAACACTTTACAATGAAAACAACACCACTTTGGGAAAAGTGTCAGAGAGAAATGTTGTTGTAGGGTTCAGTGTGTGTGTCTGGGGCTGAGTTTGGGGTGGGAGGATTGTAGCAGGGTAGAATAGTTACCATTCAAGAATGTGGAGATTGGAGGTTGGGAGAGAAGAGTCAAACTATTGGGTGAATAGGAAAACCTCCAAATGAGACAGAAAAATAGTAAAAGAGGAGTCTCTTTTAAAAGGAAGACCTGATGAGGAAGAGTTTGAGAGAACATGAAGAAATTTAACAACAAGACAAACCCAAGTCAACGTAAAACTTTTTTCAATGTAAAACAGTTCATGAAAACTTAAACGTAGATATAAGTCCATGTGTATGGAATGTTTACAGTAATATACCTAATATTTTCGAGTGCTTACTCTGTGCTGTGTACTGTTAAGTGCTGTATAGGTCTGGGGTTCAATTATTCCTCCTATGTTGGAGATAAAAAATTGGAGATGCACAGGGTTGATAACTTTTTCTAAATCAAAAAGAGTCTGGATTCTAACCAATCAGATGATGATGATGATGATGATGATGCCAACAGTAAGAAAAAAATCAACTTCAAATGTGCCAGCACTTTATGTTCATTATCTCAATTAATCCTCGTACAATTTATGAGATAAGGTACTACTTTTACCTTATCATTTTACCTTCTTCATTTTACAGATAAGGAAACTGAAATATGGGGTTTAAGAAATTTTCCCATATCATAAATGTTTATCTACTGTTTCACTCTAGGAAGACTTGAGGGAAGATGGTCTACCTGAACCACTGTTTTGCATTAGCTTGAGAGAGAAAGTATTTTTATTGTCAATATGGTGAATTATTTAAATTATGCATGTTTTTACAGAAATATAATACAATTTATTTTAAAATAAATTTCCTAGACATAAAAATAAATGTGGTCCAATTAAACAGCAAGTTTGCTATTTATTCACTCAGTCTTAGACTGAAGATTTCTACTGGGATTGTATGAGAAAGTGATAGCACATGGGCAGACGGGCAGCCTAGTTATTTGGAATGATATTTTTTCATAAGAACAGGAAAAAAAAAAGAGAAAACAGTATTATTTAGAACATACAGTATGGTAGATATTTTAGGTATGTCATTAAATTCAGTAACAAAGTTTTAAATGGTGTTATTATCTTGATTTTACAAATTAAAACAAACAATTTCAAGCAGATAAATTTTCCCTTTTGAAGATCACACAGGTAGTAGGTAGAGAGAAGATTTGCATTAGGGTTGGTCTGACACTTAGCCTTTACGTTTCTGTCATTCTTTTCAAAAAAAGGTTTTGTTCCATTAGGTAGATTTTTCTTCAAAAGGAATAATCCATTCAAGCTAGTTTTAAAATGAGTGATGGGTTGCTTTAAAAGCCAAGAAAGAAACATACCCTGGTCACTTAGGACTTTATAATTCTTAATCAATCATGGAGAAAAGCATTATTAAGATTATATGAATTCTGGGACTTTTCCCAGAAAACCCTGATAGATTGGTTTAAACCAATCAGGCCTAAACTTTACAAATCAAATAAAAGAGCATGAGTATCGTACCATTAATGTTTTATATATTTGCTCTATGTTTGATGAGGCTTGAGTTATTTTTTATGTTTGAATAAATGAACTGTATTTATACAACGTGGAAGAAAAAATTAATAAATAGGATTTTATTAGTTACTGAAGAAATATCTTGAGTCAGGTGGATATGGCTGGGGGACCAGAATTGCTCGTGGTTTTTATCCTGAGCTCTGCCGTCCTTGGATGCTCATCCAAGCTGCTAAAATCTGGAGAAACCACCTGGTCACCAGGTAGCAGCCAACGAGTTAACTAGAGTCTGGGGAAAAGTTCTAAGTCCCACTGGGACTTTCCAATCTTCAAACAGTGATGGAAACTTCGTTATGGTCGTATGGCGGAAAGGCAGGTGCTATTAAAAATGGATCAAGGTTTTTAAAAAATGGGATGCCTTCAGATTTCAGTGTTTTAGAGACAAAATTGTCTCCTCAGACTCTTTCAGGAGACCCTTCAACTGCTCATTTCTATGCCTCCAACAGACCTTTAACTCAGCAGGAGATTCCATCTATTGATAGTCAGTCCATGCTTACTATTCACTCAGTTAAAATAGTATAAAGGTATCTATTTAATAGTAATTAAATAGCTTCTTATGAAGGCATTTTATATGCATTTTCAATGGAGATAACTTAGAGCATAGCCTTAGGGTGATGAAAATACTAGAAATAAGGAAGGAGCCTTACTTATTTTCTGTTTCTGATGCACATGTCAAACTATTTTCTCCCCTCTGTCAGTTAAGAATACAGTACAGATTAAGGAAAAATCATAAAATATTCATTAGCATAAATACTTTGGAAAATGTTAAAAATTAATTACTAATTTTAAAGAAAGTTAATTACAATAAATAGTTTTACTTTTGATTAACTTAAGCATGTAAACTAAAGAAAATGTTTGGATAATATAAGATAGTATCTAAACATATTCTAAAACTATTCTGATTTATTTTTTAAATATATACATTTGTATGCCTGTGCTCAATTTTTAAGATAACACTTTAAGATGATATTCTTGGATCAGCATACATAAGCACTAATGTTATCTGTAATGGTAACTTAAATTGTTTTTCCTTGGAGAATTCTTCAAAGAAACTTTAATATATGTATCTTTACTTTTTCATATTTTATTTCAGAAATCTTCACGGAGTATTGTACTTTCTTGGTGACTTCCAACACTATTTTTTCTCAAGAGATTCTATAACTTTAGAAAAGACACAATCCAATCTGATAAAATGGCCCTTGTTAAAAAAAATGTCCTCATTTCCTTCTGTAGAAAAGATACACTAAAAATAAACCTAGCTTTCTTGGTGCTTTCCCGTCTTCCTCACCATCTCTCTTCCTTCCTCCTGGTGATTGGTCGCCAGGCAGGCATGTTTCTTTCACTGTCTTTGAAAATTGGTTTCATTATTTACAGTGCTATCTCTGGAGCTGACTTTTTTTTTTTCCATTTTCAGTATTAAATATTTTGATTTTCGATTTCTGGAATTTTTTGCAAGCCCAGCCATTTTTGCTATATTTGTCAGTCAAAGGATTGAAAATAAGTTAATTAAAATAAATCGAGACCTTTACATTCTTATAATAATTGGTTACTACTGAATGTAGCAAATACTCAGTTTGGTTCACTCAGCACCCATTACAATCCCCTTCTCCCTTGCTTTCCTCTATGGTAAAGCTGGAAAATTAAATTCTAAAATCCCAGCCTCCTCTGAGGCACTGGGGATACAAAGTGAATAAAGAAATGGAGTAGGTAAGAGGCAACTGATAAATTGACCACTAGAAGACAGTGTGATAAGTGCTGTGATGAGGAAGTGTATGTACAAAGGGTCTAGGTACACGTAGGAATATTTACCGTTTCCTATTCACATCATGTGTAAAATATTTGGATGTAAAGTTGATATAAACACAATTAATTATTGCCATGTGTCAAATGCAAAGCATTTCAGGACAGCCTGGGGTTTTGCTGGGAGGGAAGTAGGGAAACCTTCCCTGTTTCCTACTTTAGTCCTGTGATTTTGGAGGGATCATTTAAAAATGGCACCAGAACCAGTTACAAAACAAGAAACCAAATTCGTTGTCTGTCTTCTGTGTTCTGCACTTTATTTCCCTCTTTTAAACTTTCTGTCTACAGATCCTTGGAGTCATCTTGAGTTCACTTTTTCTTTCCTCTTATCTAGGCTGTCACCCAGTCCTGTCAATTCTTCCTTGGTACTGCACTGTAGTTTTCTCTTTTAATTTCATTCTTTTCCCACTGCGGTGGCATTAGCCAAGGATCTCATCACCTCCTTCACAATTTTTACAATAATTTCCTGTCTGATCTTTTGGATTCTAGTCTCTCCTTCCAACCCCACCTCTATCGTATTCTTTGATTACTTTTTTAATCTATGATCGTATCAAAACTCTTCAATACTGTGTATTGCCTGTGGAAGCCTGGGTGGTTGTTCCCTATTCATCACTCCCTCCCTCTTTGCCCTGAAACTGTGCAGTACCTCCTGCTGCAGCCCTGGCCGTGTGACTGGCTCTAGCAGTGGAATATGGCAGAATGAGAGTGTGCCAGCCAGCTCTGCACCAAAACCTAAGAGGCATCACGTGTCTCCCCTTGCTATCTTGAGAGCCTATGATCCATCAAGAGGAAATCATGCCCCTGGTAACCACTGTGCCTCCAGGCTGAGCCCCAGAATGATGACAGGTAAGGCACACCTGAACCTGAGCTGGAAGCCTGGAGTCCGGTGTGACCCAACCAGCCCCAATCAAGGTTAGCAGAAACACAGCCTACCAGTAGCCGCGTGAGCATGAGAGTCAAGGTTTGCTTTTGTAAGCCACTGAGGTTTAGACGTTGCTCGTTACTGAACAATTGGTGAATATATTGCTCAGAGAATAATGTGTGAACTCTTGGGCTTGTCCATCAGGGTCAAGAAGATTTTGCTAATCTCCTTTCGTGGTCTCAGTCTTACTATTGCATGAGCAACAGGCAGTTGGGTCTACTCACTGTATCACAGACGTGCATCTGCAGTCTGACTTTTTTGGCCCAGTTCCTCACCAAACTATATTTCTTTCAAAGCTGAACTCTAATCTTTCCTCCACAAAGTCTTCTCACTGACCAGAAATTGATGCTATGAGTTTCAGGTTAAACTACTGCTTCAAACTTTGTATAAGTTATTCTGCATTTCTATTAGTCTCTTCTATTGCAGTGGGACATTTTATGTTAAAAAGTGAAATTACGAGCTGGAAGAAGTTCTTTGATTTGGTGATAAGCACGGATATGGCTTGTTGCATAGTTTACTAGCTATGGAATCTTTTGGCATGTTAGTTATTCTTTATGAGCCTCCATTCATTGGTTTTAAATTGCAGATAAAAATCCCTACCTTAAAGGAGAGTTGTAAGGAATAAATGTGATAATTCATGTCAAGCCCTAATGTAAATCATATATGGGGAGTAGTAGAAATTACTAATAGATATGATTATTGTGATTAATTTGCAAGTTCTTAAGGTAAAGAACAATATTGATAACTTAAAATCCCTACCACTTACTACAAAGTGAGTCAATATTTCCTACTCTATTTTTGTTACCCTCGAAATTAAGTTATTGCATGAAATAGGCATTAAAATGCCTTTGGAGATAATGGCAATGATAAAATACTTACTCCTATCCATCCACCTTTTTCTGGGGACAGGCTGTTGTCCGGCCAGAGACGGCGCTGAGGAATCTGCAAACAAACCTCTCTCCCTAGTCCCCCACCACCCACCCATTTACTTACCTTCCCGTAGTTTGCAACCCTTGGAAGCTTAAAACTGCTTTTCTTTTTCTATCATTTCTCTCCAAATTTATTCTTCTTCCTTGAAGATGCTATATAAGCTGGAATTTTAAGCTATTCTTTTTTGAGTTACTCTTTTTTGGCGGGTTACTCTTTTTTATTCAGTTTCTTCCACGTGATGTCAGCGGCAGCTGTTATTAAACTGTTTTCCTCTTGTTAATCTGTCTTTTTGTTAGAGCCCCTGCTGAAAACCTAAGATGGGTAAAGTGTTGCCTCTCCTACTATTCATTCATTCATTCATTCATTTTAATCATCCAGAGAGGAAGCTAGCATGACCCGGAGTAAGAGAAGAACAAATACTGATCAGAAAGTCTTTTCCACACATTTCATCAGTTCTGCCAATTGGAGCTCTTTAAGGAAAAAAAAAAAAAAAGCCTTTTGGGAAGGTTACGTTTAGCAGCCATTCAAATCTGTCACATGTGTGTATGTGTTTATGTGTGTGTGCGTGTATGTGTGGTGTGATTGACTTTGCAGCGTAGTTTTCTTTCATTGCAAATAACAAAAACCAAATCTCACTAACTTGAACCAGAAGACAGTTACTGCAAGACTGTGATGGGAAGCAGGAGTGTAGAGCATGTGGCCATAGGGGGTCAAGGCAGCTCTGAATGGCCAGGAGCAGAGGGGACGGGAAGGTTCTCAAGAAAGGGACTGCGCAAATGAACCTATCTACAAAACAGAAACAGACTCACAGACATAGAGAACAGACTTGTGGTTGCCAAGGGGGAGGGGGATGGGAGAGGGAAGGATTGGGAGTTTGGGATTAGCAGATGCAAAGTATTATACATAGAATGGATAAACAACAAGGTCCTACTGTAGAGCACAAGGAACTATATTCAATATCCTGTGATAAACCATAATGGAAAAGAATATTTAAGAAAAGAATGTCTATATGTGTATAACTGAGTCACTTTGCTGCAAAGCAGAGATTGGCACAATATTGTAACTCAACTATACTCCAATTAAAAAAAAAAAGAAACGGACTGGCATAGGCAGAGCCCACTGGATGATTAAATTCAACCTGCTTTAGCTTTATTTATTTTCTTACAGCCTTGCATAATTTCCTTAAGGTTCAAAGTCTGCAGAAAGAGCATCTAGTTTACCCAAATTAAGGCACAATTTGCAGCCGATTCCACGGTGTGGCGAGAGGAAAGAACATTCCAGAAAGAGATCGCAGGTCTCGGTGCAGCTTCCCTCCTGGAATGGACTGACCATTCCCGTCAGGCTGCACACCATGATGGAAAAGTAAGTGTTCAGAAGGGAAATGAGGTGTCGTGTGGAAGGGAGAATGAATGCGGAGGCCAAGTCAATGCCATTCTCGGGCCGGCTGGGGAACGGACACAGCATGGCACCCAGTACCGAGAACCGCCAAGTGTCTGAGGCGGAGGAGACGGGCAGCTTCAGGACATGACAGGAGGTGGGAAGAACCCTGCGGGAGGCATGGCTGCCTCCATCACCTCCAGCTCTGTCATCCAGGTGTGTGCCCCAGTGCCATGCTCTGATTCCTGACCTAGGCCTCTTCCAACTGTCAGCAAGCTGACAGTAATCTGCAGATTTCCTTGTAACGTTAGTTCTTATTCGCTCTGAGTATTCCAAGTCCGAGATCTCAGCTTTTAGGACTACCTGCTGCTTTCAAGCTGCTCCTCTTTACTGTAGCTGATGATACACAATTCTGTGTCTGTGTGTGTCTGCATGTGTGTTTTCATCACACTCCTCTTATAACCCCTGAATTCACTATTGCCTGTTCACTCTGGTTGTCTTGCACACGTGGACCACCACCGAATTATGTGTAATTCTTCAGAAGTATAGCATGGCCACCGAGTGAGTGTGAAAAGTTGGTCCTTGCAACTTAACCTAGTACATGGGCTCATTTCTGCTGTCTCGCATCCCCCATCCTTCACATTTGGATTTGGTAATGAATGGTTCTTGAATTTTCCACATTTATTCTCTCAGGTAAAATGTCAAAAACAAAACACCACATTCTGAACACCTGAGACTATCTTTGAGGTGAGGCATTTCTCTGGTTTTGATTTTTTTTAAAAACTTCTAACTTCAGGATCAATCAAATTAACTCTAAAACCACTTAATAGACACTAATTTACACTACCATCTAGATTATATCTATTTTATTTTGAAGCCTTGGGACATCAAAAGCAGTCTGCACTCAAAAAGACAAGAAGAAAAGTATTTTATTGAGATTATTTTGCCAGCTATGATCCTTAGTCTTAGTTTTTCATGTACACGTGTTGAATCGCCCACCCCAATTAGAATTTGGACTCCAGGATGGCACAGTTGTAAATTATATATCTTTAGCCTTGAAGATCTAGTATGAACTTCTAAACTTTTTTATTTGGAAATAATTTTAAACTTGCAGAAAATTTTCAAAAGTAAGGGTAGTATAAAATGCAAAAATATCAACAGTTTTTTATAAAAACTCCCATAGGCTTTTAACTCAAATTCAACTTTTACTCAAAATATTCTTAACAATTTACTCCATTGGCTTATACTGTATGTGCATGTGTGCTTTATTTTCTGAATCATTTGAAAATTAGTTGCATACATCAGGGCTCTTTACCCTTACATGCTTCAATGCATGTTTTCTAGGAACAGAGATATTCTGTTACATAATCACAGTAGAGTTATCAATTTGATAGAACACTTTATAATCTATTGTTTGTATTCCAGTTTCACCAGTTGATCCAATAACGTGCTGAATGGTATGTTTTTCCCTCCTTACAGAATCCCCTTTAGTATCAGTTATTGCATTTAGTTATCCTGTCTCTTTAGTTCTCGTTAATCTTGAACATTTTACTGTTTTTCTTTGTCTTTTTTTGATATCAACATTTTTTAATAAACTATCTTTTCTTTTAAATATGCTCCTTTGTAAGTTTCTCCTAGATTGACTATCTGTTTAGAATCCTTGCTTGATCCAATCTTTACTATGATGGATGCAAAATCATGATTTTTTCCAACTCTACCATTCCCTCCACATTTATCATTTGACTTTTCCTCCTATCATCTATTTGTCTGTCTGCCTATCTATCTATCATCTGTCTATCTATCTATCCATCCATTCATCAATCTATCATCTATCCATCAATAACCTACCTATTAATTATTGGTATGAACTGATAGATTTCTCTTTTTTCCAATGATTTAAAATTCTTTAGTGTTCTTAATTATTTTGGTTCTCAAATTGTGCTGGATTTGGTCAGTGGGAGCCCCTTCCATCTGGTTCCTATGTCTTTCTCATATGCACGCATCATTTTTTTAAGCACTTCTTTAATTTCTGACACCAAAAGATATTCTGTGTCCCAGTCCTGGGATCACCCATTGATCTGTGGAGCCCCGGTTCCTTTTAGTGGCGGTGTTATTAGAGATCACAGTCTGTGTGCTTGGTGTAGCACAATGCTTTTTATTTACAAAACATCAGTAATGTTTTTTGGTGATAATGATATTATGGTTAATGGTATTTATATTTAGTCACTTGCTTACATATCAATGAGTTTATTTGAAGATATTCCATACACACATTTTTAATAGGAGATGGGATACCAATTTTCATATGGTCAAAGTAAGAAATGTGTTTAGAAAAACTATGACTCCTATAAATCTATTTTGTCCAAATCATAAGGTATCTAACCGCAAGCTGCCTTGGTGATAATCTCTTCACAAACGGGTCTTTTGTGGTCCGGCTTTGCTGTCTGCTGTAGGATTTCTTTCAAGGCGAACTCTTTGCTTGGTTTGGCTGATGTGGACACTAAGGCCTGAAGTAGAGGAAAATGGACTAATTTTTTAAGCTTATCCTCACTTAAGAGGAGTGAGTAATCCTGGATCTGAATTACACAGGGCCGTAGAAAATACACAGCCTTGCCTTCTCTTCGCTGCATTGAAACAGTCATCTAAGGGATCTTTTTTCCCTTATTTCTTGGCAAAGTCACAAGGCACTAAAACCTGGCTGGAATAAAATCTTGTGGGTAGCAATGCTGAGACAGGTTGCAATACAGGTACAGCCTTCTTTTCTCTAGCCACTGGGAAAAAGAGACAAGACTGGAAGGGGTTTCCTACAACCAGGTATGAATAACATCGCACATAAAATACAGATTGCTTTGTACAAATTCTCTCTTTTGATTAGAAAGTTGTTCCTCTTCATTTTCAAGCTACCTTTCTCAATGGTGTTATAAAATTGTCTGAAGTACAGGAAAAAGTTCTTTGTTTTATTATTATTTTCAATGAATTATTTGTCTAAGCTCTCATAGAAACTTTCCTTTTTCTTTATTAGTTAAAATAGTTGTGTCCCCATTTTCCTTAAGATTTTCAAAGCCATGATCAGATCAAAGTATTGAAAGTTTGATGAAAGTCACTTGTATCATATAATTCTGGAAGTAAAAGGTTTTCTTAATATTACTTTAATAAACATCTTTCTGTTACTTTATGTTTTAGTAATGATCTGACATATTCATGATTTGCCTTTTTGTATCATTAACATTTGCTTTGGCAGCTTTCGTTTATTTTAGAGCATCCAAGTGGTTAAACTTTAAAAAAATCATTTTTTTCAATACTTGAATGCTCATAATATAACTTCTTATTTAAAGTTTGCTGGGATTGTAAAATGACTACAGTATAGGAAAGACTAAACCTAGACAATACGAAAATATTACAATAATAATATAATAATTTAGTGTATATAATAATGAAGCGACTGGGAGAAAACATAGTTTTCTCTAGATTTACTAAAGCTTATATTTTAGATTTCCTGTAGAAATCTTCAAATCAAAGAATAGTAACATTAGAATAAAACTTAAAGGTCACCCAGCCCCAATCTCTTATTGCTGTTTGATTAGTCTCTTTCATAGTGCAGACCCTCAATCACCTAACTTCTGTTTGAACTCCTTCCACATTGAGGAATACAGCGAGTTTAGGGAGCAGTCCTTTCTAGACAAAAGTAATTGCTAGGAATTCTTGCCTGAATTGCTGAATCAGAGCCATCCTCCTTATAAACTGCACTCTTTGGTTCAATTTATATTTTCCAAATGCCAATATTTCTAATCTAACTGCTTTACACAGGCAAATCTTAAATTATTCAAAGCTACTCAGGCCTAAGAATGAAACTATTACTTATTCTTTCTATTCTATGGACATGATTGTAGACAAGATCGCTTGATTGATACATAGTGATCCTAAAGACATTCACATATTTCAGTTAAATAAATTTTTTTCCTTTTTAATGATTTTCCAGTTGACTATTTGGGCCTAGGATTTCCCATTTAATAATATTAAATTTCTTCTTATTAGATTTGTTGTATCCTTCTAGCATTTGTATGCCCACATTTGTTCATTGGATGTATTTTACAGTTAACACGTTCTTCATACTTGAAATAGTTTTACTTGGTTTCCATGACACACTTTCCTGTTTTCCTCTTAACCCTCTGACTTCTCTTCCTTAGTCATCTTGTAAGTTCATTATTCCCTGCTCATTCCCATTACTCCTCAGGGTCCCATGACAAGCCTTCCATTCTCAATCTGCGCATACTCTCTACGTGGTTCTGTGTATTCCCTTAATGAGGGTTCTTGATCTAGAATCCAAAGAGGGGCTTCAGGGATTTCATAAACATTGCTGCGCATAAGTTCATTTTCCCCATAGCATTCACCAGGTTCTTAAAGGCAAGGATGACAAAATTAATAATAATAATAAACAATGATTGATCTATATACTGTTGATTCCCATATTCTTCCCTTCATTTTCATCTCCCTCCTGCTTATCACTCACCACACTGAAATCCTCCTGTACCCTCCAAACTCCAAATCTGCTTTTCCTCCTGGGTTCTAGTTCAATGAATATTATCACCATCCATATAGGGGCCCATGCTGGAAACATCAAAATTATATATGAGTCTTTTCCTTTTCCTTTAACCCATGCAACACATGTAATAAACCCCAGAGTTCTAGCCGTGCTACCAAGCTAACATTTCACGGTCCTTCCACTCCTCCATACCCAATAGGAAAGCCACCAATATCTTCTGCTCCTGTAACAGCTTTCTAAGTGGGCTCCTACCTCCAGACATAGCCCCTCCAATCTGTTCTCCACCCCCAAGGAGCCTTTTCAAAAAATGAAACAGATTATGTTATAGTTTAGCATTAAAAACTTGCATTTGCTTCCATTATTCAAAGAATAAACAGACCGTACCTTTGCAAACAGGCTTTTATGACTGCTCTCTGCAGGAATCATGTAAGACTCCCCCATTCTCAGTCGGTGTTCTAGTCACAGCGCATTTCTAGATATTCTAAGATCTCATGGTCCTGCCTCTGGAATTTGACAGGTACCGTTCCTTCTCCCTGCAACACTTGTTTTTTCCCCACATTCCTCTTACTTATCTTCATGGTTCTGGTAGGACATCACTTCCTCTAAATGAGATCAGATGCCTGATGGACAGAGAATAGGTTAGATACTCTCCTACGTAACCCCACAGCTCTCTGTACTTTCTCTGTCACAGCACTGTCTAGAAGCTTCACCATCAATGTACATTCCCATAATCTTCCATGATATCTCTCACTCCAAACATCCCCAAATACATAGTTAAATAAAATCAGTCCTTGCTGTGCAAATGCAGCTTCAAGACAAGCCTCGGAGGCATACCTTCAACCAGATTGCCAATACTAAATTCATTCTATGAGGAAAGTTTAGAGCTTCCACTGACATTTCCTCTAATTTATTAAATGTATTTATCTGTTGCTTCTGTATGGCTGCAAATGCTCCAATGGCAGGGACTGAACCTCCCCCCCGCGCCACTATTTCATCCCTAGTAAACCTGGCACAGTGCTCAATAAATATTATGATTCGTAAGTTTTCTGAGTATATCCATGACTTCTACAATTTCAAACAAAGCTGGGCTGAAGGTAAGAGTTTATAGTGAGTAAACAGAGAGCTCCCTCTAGTTAATTTCCATTCACCAATGCCCCCTGGGTCATGCAATATAACAAGCTACACAATCCTAATTGTAGAGCTTTTTTCCATTGTGACCACACATCCATTAACAGGAATTTTGTCAAATGCTTTCATGAAACCCACATGTACTCTGTCTACAGCTGATATTCCTCCTAAACTTTCAAAAAATGAATAGAATGTGAAAAGCTCAAACTCTAAAATAGAACATCATCCATCCCCGAGGAGCTCATAGTCTAGGGAAACATGTGTGTAAGTGAGTACCTGACAACATCCCGGGGGCCATAAGAGAGATTCGAGGAAAGTAATCTCCAAGAACAAAGAAAAGTAACCCACCAACTCTGCGGCTGGTCCACCACGACTTTTTCCTTGGGTGTACCCAACCTGGTTTCTAGTGATTAATGGAAGGAAAAAGATGACTCATCTATAGTTTACTGAAGGTACCTTGTGAAACTTTTTGAAACCAGGATAACATTTATTCTTCTCTACTGTTTCCTTAATGACTACTGATGGTAGCAGTGGGCTTTCTGGGACAAGTTCTTCCAGTACCTTTGAACAATTCATCTGGGTCCAGAAAATTGGATTCATTTTGAGTAGCTGGGCACTCTCTTACAATCTGTTCGCTAATCTTTGAGTTTCAATTCCCCCTACCCGAGATATTTTTCACTCTTTCCAGTCTGAAGGTTATTCTCTTTGACAGGGAGGACAGAAATAAAATAGGAGGTTCCTATTTCTTTTCTCTCTTCTTGTTTTGCTGACTTTACACCATCTGTCCATAATCAATAAGGTTACTTCTTAGTTCTTTTCTTGGTCAGGACGGAACGAAAGCATGTTGTTATTTTCAGCTTCTTCTGAACGTTAGTCTTTAGGATGCAATGCTAATCCTTTGGTTACATACTGAATGTTCATGTACTTACATTTCCTTAGTTGTCACTTTTTTCCAGAGTGGATTAAAAACTTCTCAAATAATCTAACATTAATCATATGTTCATTTGCAGATACTAGAAAGTCATTTAGTGGCCATCTGGTACCCTATTTTACAGATGTCTAGCTGAGGTGCTATAGGACTAAATGATTTTCCTCCAGGTACCGTGCTAATAAATGGGCCGGGCTGCTACTGAAACTCTTCTTCTAGTTCCAAGGACACTCCTCTTTCCAGAAGACTCTCTCTCACCTTTTCATTGACAACACAATTATTTTTCCCAGAGAAAGCAATGCAACCACTTTAAGTATCCTTCAAGAGATTTTCTATACATCTACAAGCAAATACATATGTACATATATATATATATATATATATATATATATATTATTTTTAAACAAATAGGAGTGTAGTCATCTGCTTGGGCTGCCATAACAAAATACCGCAGACTGGGTGGAAAGTAAAAGTTTAAGACCAGGGTGTTGGGAGGTTTGGTTTCTTCTTTCTGGTTTCTTCTTTGGTCCTTCTCCTTGGCTTGCAGATGGTTGCATTTCTCACTGTGTCCTTGCATGGTCACCCCTCATTGTGCATATATTGTCTGTGTCCTAGTTTCTTCTTATAAGGAACCAGTCATATTTGATTGGGGCCCCTGCGTATGACTTCATTTTACTTTAATTACCTCTTTAAAGGCCCTATCTCTAACTACAGTCACATGCTGAGGCACTGGGTTTAAAATTTTAATATATGAATTTGGTGAGACAAAATTCACCTCATAACAAGTAGTTTGTCAAAAACATAGTTCTTATTTATTTTTTTCCCCATAAAAATATATCTTAAACATCTTTGATCTCTTAAGATATAAATAGTTCTAATTCTTTTTAACATGCTTTTATTATTTAAATGTGACATAATAATCTTTACCATTCCCTTAATGATAAAAACAGGTCTCTTTCAAAGTGTTTGGAATATCAAAAGGTAATTCAGTGAATAATATTAAGTATAGGTCATTTTACATGTGTAGGATATATTCCCAATAGTGGAATATAAATTGGGCAAAGGTAACACTGATTTAAAAAATTTTTTCTAACTAGTGCTAAATTGCCTTCCATATATTATAGTTGTACTAATTTATACTTTTAGCACGAAATATGAAAGTGCCTCTGTTACCAAATTGTTTAACATTTGCCAATACATATAAGTGAAAACTATGTCTTCTTCCAATTTTAATTTTATATTTCTTTTATTATAACTTAGATCAAGTGTCTTTTCACACGTTTAGAAGTCAAATATTTGTATTTCATTTTCTGCGATTTGCTTTTTCATGTACTTTGCAAATTTTATACTGTTTTAAAATATTGTCTCATTAATTAGAAGAAATGTTTTACACACAGGGAAATTAATGTTTTACACATTAGGAAAATTAACTTTGTGTTGTGAGTTGCAAATTTTTCCCATTTGTCAGTTGTCTTTTGATTTTGTTTGTTTCTTCAAGCGGAAATATTATATTGTTGAAATATTATATAGTTGAATTTATCAATATATTATTATTAGACTTCTGGGATTTTGTGCCATACTTAAAAGGCTTCATGATTCTGAGATTATTAAAGAACTCTACGTGCTTGGTTTTTTTCCCACTAATTCTTTATGATTAATTTTTCATTTATAATTTTTGAATCTATGTGGAATTTATGGTATGAGGTAGAAATCCAAATTTGTTTATTTTTTCCAAATGGCTAACCTAATGCCCCAATTACCAATTTAGTTAGTAATCCATATTTTCTTACTTAAGTTGAAATGTTCTCTTTATCAAATGAAAAACAAATGCCTTATGGATTTAGATGGATTTTCTATTCTGGTCTATCTAGTTATAAGCATATACCACTCTGTTTTTAGATAGTTAGGTTTATAATGTGGTTTAATAATTTACAAAGGCAGTCCTAGTCATTTTTCTAGAATTATTATGTATATTTTTCCAACCAATTGATAAGATTAACATTGGGGGACTGACCTCATTATGTTGTTGTTTTTTTCTATTCAAGAATATAGCAGAACTTTGCATTTGTTTAAATGGAAATCTTCTTTTGCATCTTTCAGCATTTAAAAATTTTCTTCTTATAGATGGTGCCCATTACTTGTTAAGCTTACCTTCAGTGCTTTATTTTATTTTTTTTGCTACTATCAAAGTTTTTTTTCCTCCCATTATATCTTATAACAGGTTGTTACCTGCATTAACTAGACTTTGAAGCAACACTCCATATATTTTATTATGGTTCTTAAAGCATTGTGATATTTTCTGTAATATGTGCATGCTTACACACATAGATATATATATTTTTTCCCATATAGAGAGATTTCCCCCCTTACTTTTTTTGCTATAACACTTAGCATAATGCTGTATCAATGCAGACATTTATAAATAATGTTTACAATACTTTTCTACCTAGTTATATTCCAGAATAAACTGAGATCTTATATGTAAAATAATGGCTCTACCATGAAAATACCTGTTCTTTTTTATAAAGCATCTATATTTAAATCTCTAATTTAAATCTCATTTAAATCTATATTTAAATCTTACTGTTATTTAAAAGTAAAACATTTCATTGATGTGTTATTATTGCTGGTTTGCTTCAGAGTAAAATCATAAATAAATATGAAAATGGAAGTGTGTGATCTTAGAAATGACTTAGGATGATTGAGTTATTTAATATCCTTGGCCAAAACAACAAAACAACAAGAAACTGACCAGTTTTTTGTGTGTGTAAAAATGGTCATGAACTAACTCATTTTATTTCATATTTACATCAAAATACAAATAAATGTGTTAGTAAGTGCTCCTAATCTGTTCTTTGCTTCAGAATTGTAACCTCATAAAAAGAGAATTTCTTCCTAGGGCTTATTCAGCTAGAATATTCTCTGTGTGGACATGTGGGTACAGTTTCTTGTTCTGGGACTTGTAATGGTGATTATGATGTATTATAAGAATAAACATGTTGAATAAATGAGCACTTTTCCCCTGAGGATATCATAAAATATATGAGACTAACAAATCTTAGTAGAAATTTTGGTTGCAAAATAACCAAATAACTTTATCACAATAATAGCTCGAACACCTCATTAGATAGTGTCTCTTGCCCTGTGATTCATTTTTATATTATTATTCTTTTGCACGGATAATCAGTGTGATGTAATTCACATGTATTTTTTCACTGATTTCTTTTACTCAATAGTCATTTCTGACCAACTTGATTATAAACTCACTGGTAGTAGGGATTATTCAGTATATATCTTTTTTTTTTCCCTCCCTGCCATCTTCCCCATCCATCAGCTCCTAGAGCTTAGAGTAGTTCTGAGCACACAGTAACAAGAAATTAATATTTGTTGAAAAACTTTAGCTTTAATTGAGATAATTAATTAATTAAAAGAGATAATCACCTGTAGTGCTTTAGTGGAAGTTTTTGGAGACAAAAAAAAAGTGGATTATATAATAATAAGCTGTTGAGTCTTCAGACCTTTTACTCCTGTATTATTTCTACCTTCATAAAAAGTCTGGCATATACACCTAGAGTATTAATAATTACAGGGAAATAAAACCTCTGACACTCTCAATAAAAAGTGTGCCCACACTTACTGCTGTATTGTTTACTGCAACCATACAATACATTGGTATTTCTACCTTAAAACCATAATCTGACTTCTGGCTCTAAGAGCATCACTTGTTTTAGACCAATGATCCTACCAAAAATACCTAAATAAAAACTGGATAAACACAAACAAACAAATAGCTGTTTTATGAGTAGAAGAACAACAGTATACAATACAGTCCAGTCACACCCTTGACCTTCTTTCTAGGGCACACTTTCTCAACCATGAATTACTTAATTTTAGCATCCTTTGCAGTCTGAATAGACCAAGAACCTCCCAAATCATCAAGTGCTGGGTCCATTTTGCTTGGCAATTTCTCTCTTTCCTCTCACATTCTACTATAAGCTGCAAGAAGAAACCAGACCACACCCTCAACACTAGGCTTGGAAATCTGTTCCGCTAAATACCCAGTTTCATCACTGATAAGTTCTACTTTCCAGACTACTTTCCAATTATATTGTTTCCAACAATATAATTCAGTCAAGTTTTCTACTGCTATATAACACGGATTACCTTCCCTTTAGTTTCCTGAAAGATGCTCCTCATTTCCTTCTGAGTTTTACCAGAAATGCCTTAATGCTCATGCCTAGTTCTGCCAGCATTCTTTTCAAGGCAATCTAGACTTTTTCTATCATACTGCTTAAGCTTCTTCCATGCTATGCCCTTTGCCCAATTTTACAGATGCTTCCACACTTTTAGGTTTTTGTTACAGCGGGACTCCATTTTTCAGTATAAGTGTTAGTTTCCTAGGGCTACTGTAACAAATTACTATGAACTTGGTGGCTTAAAATAACAGAAATTTAATCTCTGACAGTTCTGGAAACTAGACATTCTAAATCAAGGTGGCAGCATGGCCACGCTTCCTCTGAATACTCCAGAGGAGAACCCTACTCCGCTTCTTCCAGCTTCTGGTCTCTTCAGGTGTTCCTTGGCTTGTGGCTGCATAATTCCAGCCTCTACCTCCGTATTCACAGAGCGTTCTCCTCCGCATTGTGTGTCTTCTCTTCTGTTTCTTAAAGGACTTGTCATTGGATTTAGGGTCTGCCCTATTCTAGAAGGATTTCCTCATCTCCACATTTTTATATTAATTACATCTGCAAAGTATTTTTCCATATAAGGTCACATGCACCAATTCCTGGGGTAAGGACATGGACATATCTTTTGGGGGGCCACTAGTCAACCCAGTACAGCCCCTCACACATTTAAGCCTCCAAACTGTGACCTGGTCATTAAGATACTTTATGACTTCTCTCCCTTTCCACTTGATCACTTTCTTTCCGGGATCACTTTCCAAATAAACTCTCTGAACTCTAATTGTTGTCCCAGGATCCGTCTTGAGGGGAAGCCAAACCAAAGTTTACAGGTGAAATAAATTATGTGAAAATGATAGCAGAAAAACTGTGAGAAGGTAAAAGAATTTAAAATATTCAAAGATCTTTCATTATCTGGGAGGTTATACAAGTACTAATTTATAGTAATCTTTAATAAGTCAAGAATAAATGTTCTGTTCTCTATGGTAATGACTAAAGTAAAAAATAAAAGAACGTAAAACCAACAGTTAATACAGGAAAAAACTGAACAAAAAGTTCCTGACATTTTTCTAAAAGAAGGCACAGAAGAGGGGAAAAGAGAACGAAGAAGAGATGGAAAACTAGAAACCAAGTAGGATGATGTAGATTTTAGCACAAATACTTCAGTAAATATATCAAATGTAAAGGGGAGTGGGAAGGGTAAGCTGGGACGAAGAGAGAGAGAGTGGCATGGACATATATACACTACCAAATGTAAAATAGATAGCTATTGGGAAGCAGCTGCATAGCACAGGGAGATCAGCTTGGTGCTTTGTGACCACCTAGAGGGGTGGGATAGGGAGGGTGGGAGGGAGAAGCAAGAGGGAGGAGTTATGGGGATATATGTATATGTATAGCTGATTCACTTTGATATAAAGCAGAAACTAACATTGTGAAGCAATTATACTCCAATAAAGATGTTAAAAAAATAAAAAATAAATTAAAAAAATAAATAAATACTCTAATTAAAAGATAGAAACTGTCATAGAGGTTATACAGAAACAAATTTAAATGTATACTGTTACTAGAGACACACCTTAAAGACAAGAAAACAGAAAAGTTGAAAGACAAAGAATGGGAAAAGACATAGTAGGTTAACACTATAAGTGAACTAATATAGGTATACTAAGCATAAAAAGTGGATGTTTAGGCTAGAATCATTGCTGAGATGAAGACAGACATTTCATAATGATAAACTATCAATCCACCAAGACCAATTCTAAGTTCATAAACAGCTAATAAAGGCACTAATAAAAGTTTGCTCAATTTCTATTTTACCTAGCAAGGATATTAGGGGAAAAAATAGATTACTATCTTCTAGCACCATCCATTTTATAAAAGAAAGCTTTTGTAACACAAATAGGATGAAAATATTCTGAGAATAAAGAATATCCTTTAAAAAATAAATTTATGAAAAACTCACTGCATTGCCTATATTGTTCTTAGTTTACTACAGATTAGAAAAGCAAACTTTGTTTACAAACCCATTAGTATTTTGCAAATTCTACTCTACCAATACTGTTTTCCACCAAAAATTATTAGCTTATCAGACTATTCATATTTTACAATAATATAAGCAATCTCATTCTAACTAAATAGTAGGCACACAACGCAAAACTGAATCTGATTTTTCCAGTTTCATGTATAATTTTGATTTCTAAAATGAAATCTTCTTAACTCCCCTGCCAGAATATTTGAATTTTTTAGCTTGTTTGTTTCACAGCTAGAATTCAACAAAAGCGATTTTACTGATTCCCAGCTTATTCAACGAAAACGATTTTACTGATTCCCAGCTTTCAGATAGAAAACCTATCTCATCGCAGTTGAGTCCAGCCATTATTTCCCTGTAGTCCTTCTCCTTTTCCCAACACCAAAATTCCAGTGCTTTCCAAAGGTACCAGGGTTTGATATATGCCTTTCATAATCTTTACTTCTTATAATTTATGTATATATGTGTGTGTACAGAATTTAAAACTTTTGTATCTCTGTTTTTACATAAATGGCATCACAAATAATCACTCAATTGAAATTAATTGAACTTGGTCCTCTGTCTGAGATACTTCTAAACAGACAGAAAATTGACCTTTGCATATTTGCCTGTTTCCTCCTTTGAGAAGTTATCTGAGTGAGCAGTTATCTTAGACATTTCTTGTGATATGTCTAAACTTTTGTTTTCAACCACCAAAACACACCTAAAACAAAACATGCTTTATCTGAATCAGAAACCAGAGTCTTATCTGAAGAGGGAGGAACATTCCAGAGATGAAATCTTTCTAAGAAGGATAACCTGCCCATCTCACTGTACTGTTTAAGCAGGTGTACTGTCATCCATCTTAATCACGAAAAAGGTTTTCACGATTACTCCACTTACTTGTCATTTAACCGCCTCATTTTAATAAAGGTGCCTGAAAAATAAAGTGCTTCATTCTGTGATTTGTGATGTGGTTTAAAGTCCCTATAGTCTCATAAGTGGTGTTTAAACAGTCCAAATTAAAATGTAAGCACTTGAGAACTAGATTAAGTTAGGTACCACCAGTTTCTCTTCTTTAAAGTTCCAAACTCATGTTGTCTTTGAAACTGAGTATTAAACTGCCCCAAGTGGTGCTGCACCTTTCTTATCTGTTATAAATTGATATCGGTATCCAGTAAGTTGTTTTTAAAAAATCACACTTACCAAATTCATTTTCTGAGAAGTGCCAGAGCCTCGTTCTGAAGAGACAGGAAGTTTTCTTCTTCTTTTCCTAAATAAGGGTTCTACTTCAGGGTGAGAGAGATGAGTAAATGGTATTTACCGGCCACCCCACTAAACTTAGGCAAAGCAATAGCATATTTGCATACCTTTATTTTATTCAATCCTTCAAATATCCATACGAGGCAGGTATTTTCCCAGGTTTTATAGATGAGAGAACTGAACTCAGAGAACAAAGTCATTTCCTTCAGATCCCTCAAAGCCAGGTCTGATCCCATTATATTGTACGTAGGTTGTGGGAAGTTAAAGGATGAGGTGGACACGCACATGGGATCTTTTGGTGTCCCGTTAAAAAAATCTAGTCTTAGCCCCTGTCATCATTATGTTATCCATCCGTCTGTGCCCACATCTCCCTGCATCCTTTAAGTTGTGTCCCCAGCGAATGTTTTCTCTTTGTCTTAAGGGGTTTAGATAGAATCAAATATTGTAGAACCCAAGAGTGAAGGCATGGCTGGCTCTTCGACTCTTGGCTCAGGGTCTAACAAGAATAATGTTAACCTTGGCAGTGAGCTCAGGGTCCAATCAAGATGCAGTGAGTGATGAGGGCAGGCTGCCACGGTCCTCTCTTGCTGGGTGTCCACCGGCTTGTTTATTCTTTCATGTCTGGATAACAGTTTCCTGGACCAACAGTCTCTACCTCACATAGGTGCTCCTTCAGACCAAATAACTCCCCTGAATTCTATAATAGAGGTTATATCATGATTATGTCAAAGAAAGATTCATTTAACAAATATTATAGCTTCTAAAATCTCATATCACTTCTTAATGTATTTCTTTGGTGGCAACTGCTAAGCTCTTTTCATTGCATTAATTTTCACTTTTTAAAAGATACTGTTTGTCTTCTACACTGTTATTCTCTTGTCATTCCAATATTTTTTTCAACATCCTGATGAATAATAATACTTTTGATCACCTGAAGGGTTTAAAAACGGTATATCCCCTCCCGTTACAACCCCACATCCCGTGGCAGGTCACGGAAGCAATGACCTATAGTTACAGAGCACCCACCATGTGCAGGGAACTCAATCTCCACGCATGGATATTTCACATATGTTGAGGGAGGGAAGGAGGAAATAGCCTGTGTCTCTCATATTTTTCATATCCATCTTTTCCACCTGTTTCTTTGTCCTTAAGGATTGTACTATGCAGATGGCCATGGCCATACTTGGATCAAAGACCCCCACCAGAGGTACCATCTTTCCATAGCACCTGAGAGGCCCTTGACCCTCCCCTCCACCCAGACTGTGGTTTTCTTTGTTGTGGTAAACAGGATGGTTCTAAGCCAGCCCTGGGCTCCTTCAAGGACCAACTCTTGTGTACTGCCCTGACTAGGAAAAAGTTAACTTGGGGTTTTTATCCCAGTGAAAGGATGTAGTAGAAGGTCTGCTTGTTCTGAGTGTGTCTACTGTGACAGAACAGTCATAAAGGATGAAGGAAAATCTTGTCTTTGGCATAGAAAGCCTGTTCCAGGAGCCTGGAGCTGGCGAGCAGGGCCCAGAAGAGCCCTTTCAGCCCCAGAGGTGAATGTCTTCCTCTGGGGATACAGCTCTGGAAGGGACAGGACAGCCTCCTGAACCTGGACTAAACATTGTCACTTCTAAAGTGGAGAGTGATTTCCAGCTCTCCCTGTGGTGTCAGGAAAGAGAGGGTTTGATGATGTCGAGGACGACTGAATAACAGAACTGGGATTTTCTTGTAATTCTGCCGCTCATTGACTCTATTTTTGACTTAACCACAAATAAATTTGGGAGGGTTTGATAAATGCTCTCTTTTTTTCTTAACAACAACAAAAATCAAGAAACTTCGACATTTGCAAATATTGCTATGTTTTAGGGCCGTTTTTTCTCTTTTTCTTACTTTCTTTCTTTTGGGGGGAGGGGATTCACTTTTACATCACTCTCTTTCCTTGGCCCGTATAGGTATGTAGAGTCATTGTGAGATGATATTTCCCCAAAGATTGCAGGTTTCAGACTAATGTTGCTGAATATCATAGGCTTTCCATTTAAAGAAATAGATGAACCCAAGGACCGGGTTTTTGCAAACACTTGAAAATTATATAAGATATTTATTTTTTAAAAACTCCCTCCACTGAAAGCATTTTGTATTTAACCTTTCCATTCTTCCTCCCTAGGCTGCCCCCCTTCCTTTTTTTCTCTTTCTCTCTCCTTTTCTCCCCACACACTGGTTCTTTCAGGAGCTGGGACACTCAGTTCTACTGAGCTGTTGTTTTTTCATTATTCATTTGGTTTCTGTATTTTTCCATGTACAAGGTACTTTCACTTTTTTAAAAATTGAGAAAAAAACAATGTTGTCAGTATCAATAAATCTGCATCCAGAGAGAGTCACTTCCTATCAAGGTTTCAAAAGTGCTTCATGGCTTTCCGATCTCCTGTCTGTGCTAATCAAAGATGAGGCTTCACATACGCAGGATACAGCATGCCAACTTCTCCACCGGCTCTGCACTGCGTTCCATTTTAGGAACGAGAACCTGGATTATTTATTTATAACTGTATAAAGTCCTGTTGTTAAGCTGCTCTCTGTGAAAAGCAGAGAGTGGTTTGAGCCAGATGGGGAGAGGCTGGGCGGGATGAAGCCTGGATTCTGTGGGAAGGAGAGAGCAATTTTATTTCCCCCAATAAATTAAATAGCCTAATTTGACCCTCCTCCAGTAACATGATAACCAATTAATACATTAATGGGCAGGGATTATGCCATCTGGTTTTAGGAAATGGAAACTAGGAGTCAATTCCACTTAAATACTCTTTGGGGCATTTTTTTTTTTTTCTTCCTGTATAGCCAAAACCAAGTGCTTGTGTAGCAATGAAGCTTAGAAAAGAAAGACTGTGGAACCAAATTTGTTAATGTTTGTAATGTTTCTTTAACCCTTAGACAACAGATGCTGTATTAATCTCCTGACATAATAGTTGTAAGAAATAATTTTTAAAAGTAGTGATTTTCTCAATTTCCTTAAATTTTATTTCTCCCAGGTCAAACCTTAGTAGCATTTTATTTTTTTTATTCTTGAAAGCCTATCTAGGTGACGTGGCTTCTTTTATCTATACAACAAGGCCATTCATTCACACAGCAGATGACACGTGTAGTTTTTCCTCAAGGCTTTTAAAGAACAGTTTTAGCCCAAATCACGTAAGTTATTGCTATCTAATAATATTAATTTACCAAATCCCAGCTTTTAGAACACTTTAAGGTCCAAGAGAAAGCTACACATATTTAGTAACTAACGTCTACAAACGTGATAACTATAATCTTACTGCTTCATAGAGATTATTGACTTGGAATTCAACCTCAGCATTTACCCTGCAAGCAGTTTGGAATGATCAGAAGTGAAGTAAGAATTGTACTTGCATAAAGTAGGAAATGGAATAAAAATGCGCCTTGAGCGTGAACCAACTACGTATCCCTCTAGCACCCAAATATCTGGGGGAAGAAAGTGAGCCTAAAACTCTGGAGACACTGGACATACTTAAATATGATTAAGTATGATTTTTTAATTCTCACAGATGTGAACCCTGATGAATTCTGGCTTCTACTGAGTCCCTGTGATTCAATTTGGGCATACTGTAATTTACTGGGCTGGAGTAGAAACAGCAATTCGGTAAGGCCATCATAAGCTCATTAGAAACACACTGAGAACGCTTAATGGTGTACAACCCACAGTTTTTTGCATCCATTTTATAGTGATTCCCCTCTTACCATGCCTGCTGCTTCCTACTCCATGCTGTTGATAGTATGGTCGTTTTCAAACACCCCAGAAAATGAGAGGTATTTTTAAAACAAGATTGAAATCACCAAGAAACATATAAAGCTAACGTTTCAGGGGTGTGTGGCACACTGTTAGGATAAAAAAAACTTCTCATGTATTGTTAATCATGGCAAGATTGGTTAGCTGTTAAGTACTGTAGAGTGCAACTAATCAAAAGCTCAAACATCCTACACAGTGGAACAGAAATAATTACTCTCCCTGAGCTGCTATTGTTTTCCACCTCAGCCTCCCTGGACTAATAAAAGGTTTAATTTTAAATTGTGCGAAGGAAATGTCAGCCTTACAAAGAAATACAGAGTTCAGCTGCTTTGCTCACCATCAGGTAGAACACAGAATGAATTAGACCTTAATAGGCTTAATCGAAATGAACCCCAAACAAACCTGTACCAGCCCATCCCCCAGCCTCCCCAAGATGCACTTTTTTTTCTGTTTACCCCTAACTGATAGGACCACGTACAAAAAGCCTGGGTTCCAACACCCTCGCCTTTCAGATGAGAATGTTGATAAGGAGTGAGAGCTCGGGTTATGAGGTATATATGTCTGTGTTTATGACGCCAGCTACGCACAGTGGGTGATTTAGTTCAAAAGAGGGACGTTTATTCTGACGCTTCACAGGAAGAATGGGGGATGGGAGAGCATAGAAGAGAAGGATTGCTTAAAGGCTTCCTGCATTCAAATGTGTGGGGTTTTTTTTTCACTTTTACTATCTTCAAACAAAGATAAATTTTCAATCCAAAACTTGTTTTTGAAGTTTCAGTTTACTAAGAAGAAAGTATTACTATATGAATATATGGAGGACAAGTCTACTGAAATCTTGATTGTGGATTTTGCAACATAATTGGACTCATTTCAAACAGCAACAGCAAAAAGAAAAAATATATATATTAAGAAAGTAAGTACATTAATCAGTTACCATTTATTGTTCTAAATAACCAAAATGCCACGGAAATTTTGCAAGATTTGATTATCATTGTTTATTCATTTATCTATCCCCAAATATATATTAATTTCTCACTAGTTTCTTATATTAAGGGTTATGGAGGCGTCAAATGCAGTAAATAACATCTGAAAGAATTACAATCTTTTTTTTTTTTAAGTCATACACAGCACTATAAAATAGCTGGAGAACAATTCTATGCCGTACCAGGCAAAGAGCCTGGATTGAACATGTCACTTGCCCACTCCAGGCCACTAAAATGAAGGTGATAACACCTGCCTGGCTGGTTGTGAGAAAAAAGAGAAGATGAATAATGTGCGTGAAGGACCTGGCACAATCCCAGGTACACAGTAAATGCTTAACAAAGTGTAACTCTGAGAATCAAAATACTTGCTAGGATACTGCATGTCTTATAATATTTTATGTCTTGTATTTTCCTTCTCTTCCAGCCATTCACCACCCTGCCACAGAATTATTTTTTCTAAACCACAGTCCTGTTAATGTGACTTTCCTACTCAAAATCATTTGTCTACAGCCAGAGTTTTCAAATATTTTAAATAGGAAAATCCCTGAAAAAAATACTTACATATAAAATAAGTAGAAAAGCACTATTTTAGGATTATAAACGATACATTCAACTTTGTAATATGAACTTATTATGAGGCAAGTACATGAGAAGAGTGAGACTGTTTTAAAGAAAGCTAACAATTTTTATATATTTTATATATATTATAATATTAAATTGACAACAAGGAACGATAGATAGTGAAGTCTGGTATCAGTCTCAGCCTAGAAAGAAGTTATTTTGGACTTTTGGTTGTACAGAATAGAAAAATGACTGATTCACAAAGATAAGCAGTTATGAATGGTAATAGGTCTTTGTACATAGCAGTTTATAATCTTGTGGTTTAAGTAATTTAACTAATCTGGAAACTTGAAAGGAATAGTGGTAAAGTTTGTTTATTTTTCAACTGCTCATGTTTCTTCTGCATTTTGGTGGAAGTCAGCAACTGAATCCCTCAGATAATTTAAAATTTTATTTTTAGCAGACAAAGATTTTATAGTTTGTAAACACATTATCAAAATTTATTTTGACGTAAGTTCCACAGAATCCTTTACCCACTCCTGTTTCACATATGTTATTATTACCCTTTAAGATTTTTCATTTAGGTGGAATATTTTGATCCCTCCCTTTGCCCCCCATGCCCCTCCAATAAATAAATAAATAAATAAACAGAACAATTGTAAATTGTGATGAGTGGTGTGCTTCTGGAATCTGAAATATCTGAGGGTGGATTTGCTTCTTCCTTACATATTTATAAATGCGGGGCTGGGCACAAAGTTCCAAGGACAATTTCCTGAGACTCTGTCTTCCGATTTTCACTGTTGCAGATGAGAAATCTGAGAGCAGTCTGTTATTTTCCTTTGTTAGCTCTTTTCTCATCTCTCAAGAAACTTACATGATTTTCTCTTTGTCTTTGGAGGTCAGCACTCTGCTGGCTTATGCTTTAGGCTGCATCTGTCTTTTTGCCATAATTTCTACTGGTACTTGGTGACCCTCTTCTATTCATATTTGGCCATTGAGAGCATTTTCAGGTTGGCCCTGTGTTCCCTTGACATGCCCTATTCTTTATGGCTTTCTTTCTTTTTTTTTTTTTTGAGCACTTCCTTTCCTTCTGGCATGTCAAGATGCTCCAGGATCATCTTGCATATTTGCTGCCCCAGCTCTAGAATCAGTCATCAGTCATTTCTCCAAAGAGCCCTGATTTGTTTGTTTGTTTTTAATTTTATTTATTTATTTATTTATTTATGGCTGTGTTGGGTCTTCGTTTCTGTGCGAGGGCTTTCTCTAGTTGCGGCAAGTGGGGGCCACTCTTAATCGCGGTGTGTGGGCCTCTCAGTATCGCGGCCTCTCTCGTTGCGGAGCGCAGGCTCCAGACGCGCAGGCTCAGCAATTGTGGCTCATGGGCCTCGTCACTCCGTGGCATGTGGGATCTTCCCAGACCAGGGCTCGAACCCGTGTCCCCTGCATTGGCAGGCAGATTCTCAACCACTGCACCACCAGGGAAGACCCCCTGATTTGTTTAATTGAAGGATAGGGTTAGAAAACAAGATTTGGGCACTGGGTGTGCATGTTACCATAGGAGTGTGATTGCTTCAAGGCCCTCAGTGAACAGAATTATGAATGGTATATACAAAAATATCTCTCATTATTTCTCTTCCCATCTATCTACATCTGTAATAAACTCAACATGAGTTCATATTGATGCCACTGATTCTAATGCATTACCACATGGTTCATTCTAGCACATTCCCTTGGCTTTTATACAAATGCCTCTCCAACAGTGAGAAATCTGATTCCTACCATCCACCACCCATTTATTTATTTGTTCAGTCCCAATATACTTATGCAGCAGTTTCATAATTTTAACCCATACTCCCAGAAAATCATTTTTCCATAGTTACCATTGCAATTTTTTTAAAAAAAGAAGGTTGTTTTTAAAAATCATTTTAGAACAATTTTATTGTTAGGATGTTTCAGTATTTAGGCTTACAGGTAATAATCTGCTTTATCTAATGGAAGAGTATTTTGGTTTTAGAAAATCAAGGATGATTAGCTTTTGTTTCCTTTGAAATATTAATATATCAACACTAACTCAAGTCAACCAATAACAGTGATAAAAGCCTATAAATCACTGCAATTATCACAAATAATAGAAAGATATGCAAATTAAAGACCATGCTTTAACAAAATGGACAGCTTATGTGACATTGGCCAAGGCTGTTTTGAAAGATAACAGCTTCTTAATTAATATCATTACCTATTAAAATAAAATGACCACTTGAGAACATTTAGGAAACAACGGTTTTTTTCATCCTGTTTTCCCATCATATCACCTGTGATATGGACTGGGCAGTGAGTTGGACTGGCGATAACAAGAGGGGTGCTAAGTTTTATGGTGTTATGGTGTTATAGACTGAATGTTTGTGTCCCCCCCAGATTTATATGTTGAAGCCTTAATCCCCAGTGTGATGGTATTTGGAGGTGGGGCCTTTGGGTGGTGATTGAAAGCAGTCCTTTTGCCCCTTTCCTATTTGCCCATTTCTGTTTCCCTCTAATTAGAAGAACCTAGCTACAGGAATGAGATCACTAGGCAGTTTAACCTAACTCTCCTGAATGCACACCATGCCTTGCCTAACCTGTTGATTCTCTTCCTAGATTAAAAGAAGTAAGAATGAAGAATTAAGTAGTTAAAGAATGACTAGCTCTCTACCCTCAACAGCCCCCTTAGCAATCCTGTAGGCAGATCATGTAGACAAGATAACATATGAAGAGAGAGTCAGCCAGTCTGCACATAGCAGAGAATGATGCAGAATTCAACCTCCTGCCTTGACGATCCACTGAGATTCGTTCCTTTTTTCCCTATAAAAACTGTTATGGCTGAGCAGAATCTTCAGAGTTGGTCTTGGGACATGAGTCCACCTTCTCCACAGACTGTAGACTTTTCTAAAGCATCTTTCCTTTCTACTGACACTTGCCTCTCAATTACTGGCTTTTGAGTTTGGTAACATAATCAGGTTTTGATTGGGTTATAAAGGCAGGAAATTCATATAGGATTAGTGCCCTTCTAAGAAGAGGAAGGGATCTCTCTGTCTCCCTCCACATGCACTCACTGAGGAAAGGCCATGTGAGCACACAGCTACAAGGTGGCCGTCTGCCATCTAGGAAGTGAATCTGCTGGCACTATTTTCCAGCATCCAGAACTGTGAGAAATAATTGTCTGTTTTTGAATCCCCCGAGTCTGTGATATTTTGTTATAGCAGCCTGAGCAGACTGAGACACTTAGTAATTCATGAATTCCAGCTAGTTTTGTCGTTTATAAACTTTGGAGGTTAACAGCTGTCTGTCATATTATTCAGTTGCAACTACATATGTAAAATATATTTTCTTTATACTAAAATATCACTATATGTCATTTTGTTCTTTGGAAATTGAGATATCTAAACAATGAAAATACCATTAATCTTCAATAGATCTGAGGAATTCCAAGTACAGTCCCATATTATAGTTTCCTCTACAATTGAGTATGTATCAAGCATGCCACAAAATAATAAGCCTATGTGAAGATATCACATAAAGCAAAAACAATGGATGCTTTTGTCTTGACTGAATTAGCAGATTGCATTTTCTAGTAGCTGACTCATATGACATTTTTGCAGTGTAAACAACAGAAAGTTTAATAAGCTCCTTCCTGATAATGTAGGTTTTCCAACACGTGACACACTCAAGTATTTGAATATCAACAAATTTAAACCTAAATCATGTTTTTTAAAATAATATTCAGTTCTTGCAGACAGAAGTTTAAGGCTTTATTTTCATTCACACTCTGTTGTATACAGAATGATATTATTATTTAGCATGAATCATGGAAACTCTTTTGGAAAATTCACTGCATAAAACATGGTGGAGTTTAGGATATTTAATTACAACTAAAGATAAACCTCAAGAACAAATAAATAGGATCATAGTATTTTTGCCTGTGAGTGATTTTGTGTAAAACTAGAGTAAATTGATTTCATTTTGTATTGTCACCATGATCAACACCAGTTAAACGATCAGGTGACAGCAAAGTTGATTTGTCATTTCTTCTTGAAATGAGCCAACATACCAGATAGCTCTTCAATTATTTTATATTTCCTAGTTTTAGGCAGAAATGCATATCTAGATTTACGGGTAACTATTTTACTTCACAAAACATAAAAAATGTAGCATTTGTAAATATAAAATGTGTACAAAATAAAGACATATAAGTTCTAAAAGTAGCTTTAACGCATCTCAGCATTTCTTAATATTAACTGAGTAGATATGCTTAGGATAGAATATTTTAAAGATGATCAGTACAGCACTTGCAAACTTCCTAATCAATGATTTTTTTCATCAGAAGTTATAATAATTGCGCAGAAAGAGTCAAATCTATACCCTATAATGAGGTAAGTTGGTTGTAGTTATTATACTGATGGTCCTTGGGGGGTTAAATTGTGGTAGATAATATTTTTTAATGTAATTTTTGGTTACAGATTTTAAAAAGTGTTTAAAAATGCAATTTAAGTGCTACTTGAATGAATAAAGTGTTTGGGGGACCTCAAAAACCTCTATGGAACTCCAGGAATTCTTGGTACAGTTTTTGAAAACTACTTGTAAGATTAAGTCCAGATTCTTGACTCACTTTACAAACTCATTCACGCTCTGACCCCTGCCTCACAGTTGGTTCATCTCTTGGGATCTCACCCTGCAAACAGAGCCTTGTCCAGCCATGGCATATTCTTGGACCCTCCATATTTTTTTCCGCTTGTGTAGTTTTGTGCCCATTCTTCCTTATGCTGGCAATGTTTCCCTTCTCTAATCTTCTTGGTAACGATTTATGCTTATTTGTTAAATTTACAGCAAGTCTTATCTTAAAAGCCTGCTCCTTTGGGAAGTCTCTGATTTCCCCTGTCAGAGTCAGGTGGTTTTATATTCAGTGCTCCTGTAGGACTATGTCCCTCACTCCACTCCTGGGGAGAACCGTATTCTCTCTCCTCCATGCCCAGGTTTTTTTTTTTTTCATTCTATTGTTACCACCATCATACCACCTGTGATGTGGACTGGTCAGTCATTTGGGTTGGAGATGACCAGAGGATTGCCAGTGTGGCTTTTTCGTGTTATGAACCCAAGGTTTGTGTCCTCCAAAAATTCATATGTTGAAGTCCTAATCCCCACTATGACAGTATTTGGAAGTGGGGCCTTTGGGAGGTGATCAGGTTTAGATGAGGTTATGAGGGTGGGACCCTCATGATGGGATTAGTACCATTATAAGAAGAGGAAGTGAGAGAGAGCTCTCTCTCCTTCCACAAGCAGGCACTGAGAAAAGCCAAGATTAATTCCAAGATTAATTCCAAGATTAATAATATTTTCATAGTTTGGATATCTTGATTTCCCAAACATCTTGCTGCTTTCAACACACAAAAAATGAATGGAACATGTCTGGTGTCTCCAGCCCTTCACAGAGGAGAAGTTCTGGCTGACCTGCTCAGTCAGAGTCTGATTGTTCGTCACTTAGACCTCTTTTGCATTAATGAACTCCAGCTTTCCATCCATGAAGCTGATGTGGTTCTACTAGCTTCTGTAAATTTGACCTTACAAATGTCAGGTTATGGCTTATTTATAACTTTATGACACTCAGAGAGAGGGGCATACCATTTGATGGGTTGTTTGTCCATTTTAGTCCCTGTTGGCCCCATTTCCCTATAACATTGTTGTGGAAAAATGTGATCTTTGTGCCAGATTATTTAGAGAGAAACTTTTTGAGCCAATCCTATTGGAAATTTTCAGAAAACATCTATTCATGTCTGGGAGAAAATAATTTTAGTTATACAGATATAAAACTATATCATAACTATATAATTTTAGTTATATAGATATAAAACTATAGTTACTAGTATATGTTTTTAGTATAGTCAATAGATAATTCTAGTAACTATGGTTTCAGATGAGTAAGATAAAGAACTCAACAGGAGATTCTTGTTGTCCAAAGCCAGGGCACATGTGATGCCTTTATGCCATTTATGAATTGCAAAAAGGCACCCCTTCTGGGAGGAAGAATTATAAGAAGGCAGCTCCTCTTCCTGGCCAATGTTGCTTGCCAAGCCAAGCTGGGCTGAATAACATCTCCTCTTCACCCTGACACGGGGATATGTGTGTGGGGACATAAAATGCCAACCACATACAGAGGCCCTGTAAGCTCTTACCAGAGGAGATGTGAAATTGTTCGTGACTAGCATTGCCTAGAATTGCCTAGCATTGCCTAGCTTTGAGTTAGGTTTCAACATAATTTGAACTGTTAATTAGATAATCGTTGACATTATTTTGATTTATTATGAAAAAAACACAGAAATTATAAGGTGAAGATAGGTTAAAAACCATTTTGGGGGGATTCTAAATATACCAGGCCCTGAGCTAAGCCTCTGGATTTAAAATAAAGAGGAGTAAATCAGAGCTCAAGCATTTATTTTCTAATTTTAAAATAATTACAAAGAAAAACTGATTTCTCTTATCTTAAATAATAACTATGAAGATCATCTAGACAAAAACACATAAATCCTAAAGTGTTTTTAAAAATGTGAGTAATTCTATATTTTTAATAATTTAGGAATTATTATTTTTAACATATATATATAAATAGTAATAGCAATATCAACAAAAATAATAAATTATGCCTAACAAGAAAAGAAGAAATAGTTCAATGTCATGTTTTGCTTTGGAAAGTGATATAATTTAAGCCTAACTGTTTTATTCATCTTTTAAAATCCATGATTCTTTAGATCAGTTTAAAAACTCTATTTTTTTATGTCATTTTTTAAAAATCCCAGATTATCAACATGTTGTATGAACCTAAGTTCTTTATGTCTCCATTTACCTTAGAAGCATCTATGCCCCTTTCATCAAAACAATAATTGAAAACTTCGTATTTTCAGGCTGAAAGAGATACAAGTACTTTCAAAATGCATTTTAACATAATGATGATCAGTCTCTATGTATAATAATATGGAGAGGATTCTTTTTTCCCTCTATCTGCAGTTTATAGATTCCCACAGTTAAGTCAAAGTTTTCTAATTCAATCAACAGAAAATAGTGTTTAATGAATTAACCTTGAGTTTCTTGATTTCTGGCTATTATATATATTCAACCCCATCTAAAGAGAGCACACTGAATTCTGAATTGTGAATAAACAATACAAAATACATATTCATTTTGTGTGTTTGAGAATACTTAGTGACGTAAATTACTTACCGACTTCATTTACTGCAATGAGTATTTTTCCAGTCTCTCATTTTTATTTCATATTTACATGTATCCATTCACATTTAAACCCAATCTCTTCAGGCTATGTCCGCAAGAATTCTCATTGTGTGCTCCATATGCAACATATTTCAACAGATTTTTCACACCTGAACTGAATTGTAAGCATGTAAAATTTTTGTGAACTGGGCTGTAAACTCTGAGGAACAATCCACTCTGTCCAGGTTGACAACTGATATCTGATCTGAAAATAGTGTATTTTCCTTCAAAAGTCAGTATCCTGTCACTTTGCATTGCATTGATATAAACAGCTATACAAGACAAAAAAAAATACTGTGAAAAATAAAATCTTTTATAAATACAATAACTAAAAAATAAAACAAAAATCAAAGCTGTTCCTATGTTTTTAATATCTGAAATTCTGCCTCCCTACATGAGTGTGATAGTCTGTTGTAAATGTTTATAAAATAATGTATTCGTCTCCTGTTGCTGCTCTAACAAATTGCCACAAATCCAGTGGCTTAAAATAACACAGATTGGTCTGGAGCTCAGAAGTCCAAAATGGGTCTTGATGGGCTAAAGTCAAGCTGTGTTGGTGGCAGGGCTGTGTTTCTTTTTGGAGGCTTTAGGGGAGGGTGGTATAATAAAAAATATTTAACCTTTGCTCCTGGTTCCTGGCACAGAGCCCTTAAAACCCTTGAAATCTCCTGAGTGTTAAGAGTGTCTTTCATATGCTAATGAGATGACCCCTGAGGATCTCCAAAATAGCTTTGGGATGGAAGTTGGTCACAGGAAAGACCAAGCAAGGATTACAGTTGGGATTTTAGTCCCACCACACCCCAATCTGAGAAGATGGAGATCGAATTTAGTTGCTCATGGCCAATGATTTAATCAAGCACCCTTGCCCAATGAAACCTCTATTTAGAACCCCTAAGCAATGGGGTTTGGAGTGTTTCTGGGTTGGTGAGCACATCTAGGTTCTGGGAGAGTGGCCTGTCTGGAGAGGACTTGGAAGCTCTGAAGGACCCCCTCCCCATCCCATGCCCTAAGGATCTCTTTCCTTTGGCTCTTCTTGAGTTGTATCCTTTATAATAAAGTGATAATAGTAAGTAGCGTTTTCCTGAGTTTTGTGAGTTGATCTAGCAAATTATTGCACCTGAGGAGGGGTCATGAACCCCTGAATTTAGTCATCCAGGCAGGAACGTGGGCAGCGTGGACACTCCATCGTGGCTGGAGTCTGAAGTGGGGCAGCCTGTGGGACCGAGCCCTCTGTCTTTGGGGTCTGTGCTAACCCTGGGAGTTGGTGCCAGAATTGAATTGAAATGCTGGACCCCTAGTTAGTGTTGGAAAACTGGAGAACTGGTGTTGGAAAAGACACCATGTATTTGGTGTCAGGGAACCAACCTCTCGTTGGGCATCCATTGTCTTGCCTTTCTCAGCATTTTAAGGCCTCATGCTTTCCTGGCCTCATGGCCCCTTCCATCTTCAAGGCAAGCAATGCCTGGTTTAGTCTTCACAGATCACAAAACTCTGACTCTTCTGTCCCCTCTTGCACGTTGAAAGGACTCTTGGGATTACCTTGGACTCACTGGATGATCCAGGGTAATCTTATTTTAAGGTTGGCTGTTTAGCAACTGTCATTCCATCTGCCACCTTAATTTCCCCTTGTAATATATTCACAGGTTTGGGGGAATTAGGATGTGGATATCTTGGGGGGGTGCGCTATTTTATTTACTACAAATGGCGATGGCAGGGAATATACTCTTTTGCAGGAAAAATCAGCTGATAACCTAAACGTTTAATGTATCACCTAAATGCCAGGAGGTTGTCCAAATTATTTTGTGATGCTGGAATTTTGATAGATCAAATGAATACTTGAATATGTGAAGAAGAAATATTATCTGCTAACCCCTCAGAAGACTTGGCTTCTGGTGCTTGTTCTGCTCTAGTGACCTTGGGCTAATCACGTAACACTCTTGAGTGTCGTCCTCAGTGAGAATGATAATACTAGTCATCATTCAAAGAAGAGTTGAGAGAATGAAATAAAATAATATATGTGAAAGTATACTGGAAATCATATAACGCTAGTCATACATTGCATTACATAAAGAGGCTATTAGCTTGAGCTTAGCAAACTCGTAAAACAAAAGTATTGTTTATTATAACACTCTTTGCTATACGGCTGTTTAAACAGCAGGATCAGTAAAAGTGAGGAAACACTCCTCAAAACAAATGTTTCCGCTATAACTGCCGTATATCCCCTGCCCTCTACACCTGTCTCCCAGCTCCCCACCCTTGCAGCCTTCCTGCCCCAATCAGGTTTGAGGGAAATATAACCGAAAGGAAGAAAATTTTGGAAAACAGCAGAAGGATGAAAATAAGGGAACATTTGTGGAGCCACTATTTTTTCCCCCCATGGAGAGGAAAAAATGATGAGGACTTAATAAGAGTCTTTAAGAATTTGAAGCCTCATGGCACAAGGAATGGTGACAAAATAAGAAACGAGTTTAAGGATAAGAGATTTAGTTTAGACCTCAAAAATAACTTCCAAAAATTAAAGTCAATAACAGTTGAAATGGGGTGCTGAAAGAAGTTTTATATTTTCCTGCTTTAGAGGTCTTTTGAAGAAAGAAAATGAAGGTATTCTTACATCCTGTGAGCGGTAAAGGACTTTAAGTAATTTCTGACTTCGTTTGAAAAGTAACAAAAGTAGGTCTTTATGGAAGAAACATTTTCAGGACCAAAATATATTTGGTCTTTTTCAGAATGATTTTGGCTATACTCGAAATTTTATTTTTCCAGATAAACTTTAGAACCTGGAAAAACCCTCTTGTGATTTTGGTTAGAATTACTTCGAATTTAAAGATTATGTATGGGACAAGTAAATCTTTTCAATATTGAGTGTTGCAATCCATTGACCTGGTGGGCTCTTCTCCGATGTGGGTTCTCTTTAATGTCCTTCAATAACATTTTATATTTTGCTCCATAAGTTCTTGTATCACTTCAGCTTTATTCCTCCTTTTAATTGGTATCATGAATGTTTTGCATTCTCATTTTTTGTAAAGTATAGCATATAGTATGAAGAGTAAATAAAACACATATGACAGGATAACAAGATAATGAGCAAAATAAAATGAACACAAAGGTCAAGAAAATGTATGTGATATCTAACTTTTCCAAAAACATTAGACCCCAAATTAGATATGATTAAATATCTATATTATTAGATATAATTAAATTTCATGTCCTAATGTCCTTTGCAGGAGATGGAAATTGTGGTTCTGATATAAGGGAAGGCCTTATTTCTTCCCCCCAAAATCTAAAATAACAGTAACAGCATGTGTATTATGACTCCATTTATGGTATCTGCACACTGCACAATACCATCCCCCTAGAATACAATGGAGGTGGCCCTCTTAGATATATAAAAATCTATTTATTTGTGTATATATTTATAATGCAAAGCACAAATGGATAGTCATTAAAAAGCTAATGTTGGTTATCTTTACCCCAGGGTAGGAGATCCCAAGTAGCCTTTATTTTTTTGTTTATATAATATATACTATTTGATTCTTTAAAAATAATTGTCTAATATTTATATATTAAGCAAAAACCCCCAAAACCAAAAAACAAAATAACAATTTTTATTGGAGAGTGTGGAAGAAATAACAGCTACTATAGTTCAATACCCCCAATTTAGCCCTTTCCTCTTTCAGCTATCAATTTACTCTCAATCCCACTTACGGATGCTTTTATTTTTCTCATTCTGGGGTATAAAATTGTAGCACCTATACCCCACTCTTTTGATGGTCTCCCTCCTAAAATGAATTTTGTCTTCATGAATGGTTGTTGGCACTATTTGCAATTCTGTATTTGGCATTTTTTGCATCCAGTAGGGCAAACTCCTTGCCAGTCCCCCGTCTGTTGAAACCTCTAGATCAGCCATGTAGGCATACAAGAGGGTAACTTAACATCATTGATCTCTAATTTAGTTTTGCAGATTTGGAGCTGCTGATCTAACTGGTAAAGAGAAAATACTGATGATCATGGGGAAAATATGCAATTTTAGGTTAACCTTTATTGTTTAGAGCCATAATATTGTCAGGATATATGACTCACATCCCTATTGCTAAACAAGTAACTCTTCATTAAATCTAAAGTGAGTAGGACCATATAATCAAGAGCTATAAAGAGTTTATTTACTTGGCCTTTTTTGTTGCTGTTTAATAGCACATTTGTGGCCAGTTTTATTGCTTGAAACATCTTCATAAGACATTATTTTAAACAGAAAATTGATTGTAATATGATTATCTAAATTAGCCATTAGATCTATTTTAAAATTTTGCACAGAGAACACCATTTTAGCAAAATTAAATAGAGAAAATTGTGGCAAAACATGCAACAACAATTTATTTTGCAAAACAGAGAGCATATAACTGCTCTCTAATTACTAGCCTTTGAGACATTTACAGCTAAATTAAAATCATCATTAGCTGTTAAATGTGTTTGCTTTGATTAGTTCCTGTTTTACGAGGTTTCAGGCAGAAGTAATTTTGTGGTATTGTTATTAATGAATTTAATGTTAAGTGGAAAAAAAAACTTTTGTTATCCAAGTATCAACTCTGGAATCATCAGTTTAAATTTTGTCAAAAATCAGAGATCCTCTGTAATATGTTACCAGGTATTGAAAATGATCATATTCAAAGGAAAATGTATCTTCAAAGATAGTGTAATGGAAAAAAAGAAAATAAAGCCTTAGTGCCTTACCCACCATAGCCCAATAATACGGTTATGTCATGGAAAGCTTCGACAGCCCTGTTCACAACCATATCACATCACTGTTAATCTGGACCAGTAACTTAGCCGACCTACACTTGAGGTTCTTCATCTATGAAAATGGGGATATTAACATCTTTCCTGAAGGATAGTTTTAAGGATTAAGTAAAATATTGTGTGTTAAGTAAGTGGCACAGTGTCTGCTACACCGACTCAGTAAGAGTTAATCTCTCTTGCCTTTCCTTTCCACATGATCTAGTGTGTCTAAAGATTAGAAAAACAATTCCAAGCATCTATCCAAAGATAAACTAAAGGATTTAGTGTATTCATTTTATTAATACATTTGAACTTTGAAGAGAGAAATAACATGAGTATGGGAGCTTCCTATCTGAAATAAATAGTGGCAGAAAAAAGTCTAACTTTAATAGGTCATTTAAAATTTCATATCAATGGGAAGATGATTCTTTTCAAACATCATCACTTTATGATTTCTGAGGACACTTGTAAGTATATAAATGCTTGTCGGTGATTAAATTTCATTGCTCCACAGGTCCAGATGTTAAGGGGTATGTGGAGAAAGTTGAAATGGAAAAAAGAAACAAAGAAAAGGGAGTTAGGAGGTAGCCAAGGAAGCATCATTTCATTCATAAGCCTCCAACACCACTCACACCATACTCAACAAAGGCAGCATCTCTGACTACTAAAAACACCCCATGTTCGTCAAGATTAATACTCAAAATGCTGATATTATATTAGACATTTAAAATTTATTCTAAAAATAACTACAGCATGAGAAATTAAATCTGAGCAATTCCTATGCTATAGGAAAAACCCATGGATTTTCATGAGTGGCAGCCAGCTGAAATGTTGACCCTATAAAACTCTTGCTCTTGGAGACATCTAAGCTCTCCAAAAGCTGTGGCATGCTTAACTATAAAATAGGAATAATCGTACCTACTTCCCAAAGTTGAAATCGCAGAAAAAGATAAAGAAAAAAATAATGCACTATTTGCATTACTGATATTCTCTCCTACTTACTGGTGAAAGAATTACATAAACAAAAAACGATCAGAAAGAGATTACGGGTAGGAATAAGTCTCAATATTTCATCATGAAAAATGAATTACTATTTATCAACTGCAGATTAGGATACTCAAGATTCCTGCATGTTTCATAGGACCAACCCTTATTTGCACTTGGCTAGGGTGAAATTAATGATGGGTGGAAACCATTTTATAGCCCTGTCAGCATTCATTCTGATGTGATACCACTGGCTTTTGGATGAGGAATGTTGAGGAGCCGCGGAGCAGCTCTCCATCATAAACTTTACACAGATTTCATATTAAGCTCTTTTTCTCTAAAGTTTTTTTTTTTTTTTTTTTTAATTTTTCCCTTTAGAAGAGCAGAAGCATTTAAGCTGTTGTAGGGGCATGCAGATTGGTATAAGTGTGGTGTTTGTGTGAAAAAGTGTTTTGGGGAGGAATGCTCCGTGGAGCTGAGTCACATGCTGTATTCTACTGCTGAACACAGTTTGCTCTGGTATAACTCAAGAATCACATTTGAGGAATCTCAAGTTATTAAATACTTGAGCCACAAAAGCAACTTTAATGAAAAAAAACTGATTTGAACTAGAGAGCAGCAGACTTACAATAAGAAAATGATTTTTCCTCCAGGAATGTTTGATAATAGTGGTTTTTAAAAAGTTATAAGTGCATGGCTGTAAAACCTAAATATCACTGAGATAATCCATTATTTGGTTAGTACTTCCAGGTGTTTGTTAAGTTGTGATCCATCACCACCAACACGAGGTTAGCCCCGTGATTCTTACATAAATTCATTATATGTTTATCACCCATTTTCATAATAGAGCATAAAACGGAAATAAGATAGGAAAAAGGCACCAAGTCAAAATAAATTGCAGAACACTTTACAACAAAGTGTGATAAGCAAAAGATAACACTGACCCAGATTTAGCAACTCAGATGAAGCCCTGATATAAAGGATCCAATCAAGAGCCTGTTCCAAAGCAGTCTCTATGTTGCAAATAGGTTCCATTAATGAATGCTCAATCACACTTTCGCACAAATACCCAAATTACACTTGAAATATGTATTTTGTAGAAGAACTGCTATTAACTAGCCTACACTGATATTCATGTATATGATGAGTTGCTGGACTTAAAAAATGAAATCTAGATATGCTAGAGTATTTCCTATCATTTCCTTGCAAAATTCTTTTTCTTTTAAAAGATTTAATTTGTTAACCTATGGATAAAAAGAGACTTGGCCCTGACTGCTTTATTACTTTGATTCTAAAGTTTTAAAGAAAACTATGGCAAATATCAGTTAAATGACATTTTAAACTCTAGAACTCTCTTTTGCCAGTAAATTAACAGTGATATAATACTTGATGATTATAATCATGATTGTGAGTCTCTGAAAAATCTTGATGAGTATTTTGAATCAACCAAGGAAAACCCCCTGAATTTTACAAATTTTAATGTTTTGAAAACTGACGTTCTAGGTAAGAGTTTGGTTTGGCAACTCTTTGAGAGAATACTACACTATCTAAGTATAAGAGAAAATTTACTCTTGTTTCCTGTCATGTCTTCCCTTCAACTTATGATGAAGCACAGTAACAACCACTGAGCTTTCCTTAGCCATTAAAACAAGGATATGAAAACCAGGCCACTACTGACAATTATTACTTTTTTATTTTTGATTTTTTTGCTCCTAACTATATGTTTGTTTGTTTGTTTTCTACTCTGTTCACATATTTCACTCACCCCCATTCCCTCACCTCTTTCAACCACCAATCTCTTCCCTGTGTCTATGAGCTTGTTTTTTGTTGCTGTTGTTATTTATATTTGGTTTTGTTTTTTAGATTGTACTATAAGTGAGATCATGTGGTAATTGAGTATCTGACTTTCTCTGTCTGACTTATTTCACTCAGCATAATGCCCTGAGGTCCATCCATGTTGCTGCAAATGGCAAGAGTTCATTCTTTTTCCATGGCTGAATAATATTCCACTGTACATATACCATATTTTCTTTATCCACTCATCTTCGGTGGACACTTGGGTGGCTTTCATATCTCAGCTATTGTAAATAATACTGCAGTGAACATGGGGGTGCATATGTCTTTTTGAGTTAGTGTTTTCTTTTCCTTTGGGTAAATACCCAGAAGTGGAATTGCTGGATCAGGTGGTAGTTCTATTTTTCACTTGTTGAGGAACCTTCATACTGTTTCCCATAGCAATTTCCACTGACAATCCTTCCAAACAGTCTTTCACATGAGTAAAGAATGAGCAGACTGAGATGTATTCTGGTGATATTGTATCTTCTAGACATGAAACAAAAATTGATTTAAATAATATTGTGAAAATGAATCACCACAGATAGTACCTCCTATATCTGAGTAACTCTGGTATTCTTGGTTTTGCCTCAGAGTTTTTCAATTCCAGATGGAAATTTTGTTCTCAAAACTCATATGTAATATACAAGAAGTTCTCAGGTCAGTATATTACTGAGCAGAATTAGCTATGTGGACATCTGCTAGTGGCTATATGTATTGGAGATCTAGAAACAATAATTTTAGATCACTTGGAAATATTCAAAATGTAAAACTATAATGCATTCTGTAATTAGAGCATATTTGTTGAATTAATAAGAAAATTTAGTCATAGACAAATTATTTTTTAATTGGCATAAGAAGCAAGATTCAGTGAGTAATTTTTAAAATTAGAATTACTTAAGCTATTTTTTCTTCTATTTTTTATTAATACAAATTACTGTGGCAAAACACTGTTGATTTTTCAGTAATAGTATGCATAGTTTGAGATAGTCTTCATTTCTCTGTAAGATTCCATGTCTTAAAAAATAAAAATTGCAAGACCTGTGTAATGGCAATAAGCAACCTTGGTTTTCCATGCATCATTATAGTTTATTTTCCTGAGAATTCTATTAGGTTGGCACTATTACTAGCAACCTCCTTTTTTTTTTTTAATTTTATTTTATTTATTTATTTATTTATTTTGGCTGTGTTGGGTCTTCGTTTCTGTGTGAGGGCTTTCTCTAGTTGCGGCGAGTGGGGGCCACTCTTCATCGCGGTGCGCGGGCCTCTCACTATCGTGGCCTCTCTTCTTGCAGAGCACAGGCTCCAGACGCGCAGGCTCAGCAGTTGTGGCTCACGGGCCTAGTTGCGGCATGTGGGGTCTTCCCAGACCAGGGCTGGAACCCGTGTCCCCTGCATTAGCAGGCAGATTCTCAACCACTGCGCCACCAGGGAAGCCCACAACCTCCTTTTAAAGATTAGTATCTGTGACTCAGAATTTAAGTCAATCGTCAGTTTTACCTGAGCAAGTGAGTTGTAGAGCTGGGATTTAAGCCCATGCTGTGAATTTGTAGGTACAACGCCTACCAATTACAATTCTTATGATTTCCCTTTATTCTTTATTTCTTTCACTTTGTTTTAATGATTTTTTAAAATTTTATTTATTTTTATTTTTGGCTGACTTGGGTCTTTGTTGCTGCGTGCGGGCTTCCTCTAGTTGCAGCAAGCTGGTGCTACTCTTTGTTGTGGTGCATGGTCTTCTCATTGCGGTGGCTTCTCTTGTTGCGGAGCATGGGCTCTAGGCATGCGGGCTTCAGTAGTTGTGGCTCGCGGGCTTCAGTAGTTGTAGCTCGCGGGCTTCAGTAATTGTGGCTCGCGGGCTCTAGAGCACAGGCTCAGTAGTTGTGGCACACGGGCTTAGTTGCTCCACGGCATGTGGGATCTTCCTGGACCAGGGCTTGAACCCATGTCCCCTGCATGCACAGGCGGATTCTTAACCACTGCACGACCAGGGAAGCCCTGATTTTTTTAAAATATAGAAAAGTAGAAAAATAATGTAATCTCCACCTGTTTTATCTACAACTCTGGTTTCACAGATGACATTTTGTTTCAGATCCTGTTTGGTTTTCTTGTAGTTGTTTTGTTGTTTCCTTTTTAAAAGTAAAATATAATAAACGGAGCTAAATCAAGCAGCAAGGGGCCTGTTCACTTCCTGCCTTTCTGTTGTCACAGCCACAGTCCTCTGCTCATTCCTAAGACCGTCACTCCTGGACCACAGCAACACACTTGCTCTAGTCTGTCTTTGATCCAGCGTACTACTGAGACAACTGGTCTGGTAATATTCGCTAAACCTTGCATTCTTTCTGTCATCCTCCTTTACAAGAATGTACAGAGCCTCATTGTTTTGTATTTTATTAAAAAAATGTAACACTCATAGCCTCATGTCACTAGGGTCTTTTTTTAACCCTCCTCCCAGCTAGACCTTCCTTTCCTATGTGTTCTAGTGTCACCTTATACCTTACAACTTCCCCTGACTTAATCTGGTTTTGTAGTGGGGATGGTGGTTGTAATTTTGACCAAGCCCTGCTCTTAATATTTCAACAAATTTAGTAAAAATCTACTTCTTCCAGGTGGCATTTTCCACTTAATTACATTTCTTCTCTTCTGGGTATGGCTTTACTATTCAGGATTTTGTTCATAAAAATACCATTTAACATTTTTCTTGGTTCTGGTATTTCTTGGTTCAAGATGGTGGCCTAAGAACACTCATATCCCTGGCTCTTACAAAACACCACTGAAATGAAAATAGAGATGTATGAATGTGAATAAACCCACAATAGCAAATAGGAATGAAGGCCAACAGTGGACTGAAGTTATTAATACAGTTCTGGAAGACAAAGAACAGATGTGTGCATGGTGACAGATGAAACAAAGCAGAAATAACACAAGCCAGAATGAACAGAGAATTAGTTTAAAAAGTGATATCCAGGGCTATTTTACTGGAGGCTCCATGAAGACCCTCCAAAAACAGTCAGTAGGTATGCACAAGGGGCACTACCCAGGGAGGCGAAAAAACGGTGTCATCATTTGACAACATCCATGATGTGTCAGTCCAACCAAGGCCCCATAAATGTAGCATGATTGTGAGCTTGAAGTTTGCACCATGAGAAGAAAACTGAAGGACCACCCTTTAATGTAAATGAACCTATCTGCCTAGAAATAGCTAGAATCCTATTGTGACTTTATAATAATTGAACATGTCAGAGTAAGGGCCTTCTGATTTGAGGTACCCCTGACTGCTGTCAATATGCTAAGGTAAAATAAGCAATTGACATAGCCATCCATGGACCCAAAGAGTCAAAGACTTTATAGCCATAAGAACAGACTTCTATGAAAAAAGGAAAAACTCAGAACAAGAAAACGTTCTTTGAAATTAAAATTAGGACTACTAGGAGTTAAAAATGGTACAGTAGTGACCAGAGATATAAAGAAAACTATCTCTCAGATTTTAAGCACAAAATTTCAGACTGAAACTATAAAAGGAATTTGAATACTGTGAGGAAACATTGACATCCCTCTAGCCAGAGGTAATCCTTCAGCTCTTCTACCTAATTATGTCATTATTTTTGTTAGTAGGATCTGGAATATCACTCCATCCTGCACTACTGATTTTTTTCCACTCTGACAACTTTTTAAAAATTTAGCAATGCATCTTGGGTATTTTTCTCTTTCACCATAAAGAGATTAATCTCATTATTTATTTATTTATTTATTTTTTAACTTTTGAATTTTATTTATTTTTTTATACAGCAAGTTCTTATTACTCATCAATTTTATACACATCAGTGTATACATGTCAATCCCAATTGCCCAATTCAGCACACCACCATCCCCCACCTCCCCGCGGTTTTCCCCCCTTGGTGTCCATACGTTTGTTCTCTACATCTGTGTCTCAACTTCTGCCCTGCAAACTGGTTCATCTGTACCATTTTTCTGGATTCCACATATATGCGTTAATATATGGTATTTGTTTTTCTCTTTCTGACTTATTTCACTCTGTATGACAGTCTCTAGTTACATCCACGTCTCAACAAATGACCCAATTTCGTTCCCTTCGTTCATTTCATCATTAGTGTATAGGAATGCAAGAGATTTCTGTGCATAAATTTTGTATCCTGCAACTTTACCAAATTCGTTGATTAGCTCTAGTAGTTTTCTGGTGGCATTTTTAGGATTCTCTCTGTATAGTATCATGTCATCTGCAAACAGTGACAGTTTTACTTCCTCTTTTCCAATTTGTATTCCTTTTATTTCTTTTTCTTCTCTGATCGCCATGGCTAGGACTTCCAAAACTATGTTGAATAACAGTGGTGAGAGTGGACATCCTTGTCTTGTTCCTGATCTTAGAGGAAATGCTTTCAGTTTTTCACCATTGAGAATGATGTTTGCTGTGGGTTTGTCATATATGGTCTTTATTATGTTGAGGTAGGTTCCCTCTATGTCCACTTTCTGGAGAGTTTTTATCATAAATGGGTGTTGAATTTTGTCAAAAGATTTTTCTGCATCTATTGAGATGATCATATGGTGTATCACATTGATTGATTTGCATATAGTGAAGAATCCTTGTATCCCTGGGATAAATCCCACTTGATCATGGTGTATGATCCTTTTAATGTGTTGTTGGATTCTGTTTGCTAGTATTTTGTTGAGGATTTTTGCATCTATATTCATCAGTGATATTGGTCTGTAATTTTCTTTTTTTGTAGTATCTTTGTCTGGTTTTGGTATCAGGGTGATGGTGGCCTCATAGAATAAGTTTGGGAGTGTTCCTTCCTCTGCAATTTTTTGGAAGAGTTTGAGAAGGATAGGTGTTAGCTCTTCTCTAAATGTTTGATAGAATTCACCTGTTAAGCTATCTGGTCCTGGACTTTTGTTTATTGGAAGATTTTTAATCAGAGTTTCAATTTCATTCCTTGTGGTTGGTCTGTTCATATTTTCTATTTCTTCCTGGTTCAGTCTTGGAAGCTTATACCTTTCTAAGAATTTGTCCATTTCTTCCAGGTTGTCCATTTTATTGGCATAGAGTTGCTTGTAGTAGTCTCTTAGGATGCTTTGTATTTCTGCGGTGTCTGTTGTAACTTCTCCTTTTTCATTTCTAATTTTATTGATTTGAGTCCTCTCCCTCTTTTTCTTGATGAGTCTGGCTAATGGTTAATCAATTTTGTTTATCTTCTCAAGGAACCAGCTTTTAGTTTTATTGATCTTTGCTATTGTTTTCTTTGTTTCTATTTCATTTATTTCTGCTCTGATTTTTATTATTTCTTTCCTTCTGCTAACTTTGGGCTTTGTTCTTCTTTCTCTAGTTCCTTTAGGTGTAAAGTTAGATTGTTTATTTGAGATTTTTCTTGTTTCTTGAGGTAGGCTTGTATAGCTATAAACTTCCCACTTAGAACTGGTTTTGCTGAATCCCATAGGTTTTGGATCATCGTGTTTTCATTGCCATTTGTCTCTAGGTATTTTTTGATTTCCTCTTTGATTTCTTCAGTGATCTCTTGGTTATTTAGTAATGTATCATTTAGCCTCCATGTGTTTGTGTTTTTTTTGTTTTTTTCCCTGTAATTCATTTCTAATCTCATAACGTTGTGGTCAGAAAAGATGCTTGATATGATTTCAGTTTTCTTAAATTTACTGAGGCTTGATTTGTGACCAAAGATATGACCTATCCTGGAGAATGTTCCCTGCACACTTGAGAAGAAAGTGTAATATGCTGTTTTTGGATGGAATGTCCTATAAATATCAATTAAGTCTATCTGGTCTATTGTGTCATTTAAAGCTTCTGTTTCCTTATTTATTTTCATTTTGGATGATCTGTCCATTGGTGTAAGTGAGGTGTTCAGGTCCCCCACTCTTATTGTGTTACTGTCGATTTCCTCTTTTATAGCTGTTAGCAGTTGCCTTATGTATTGAGGTGCTCCTATGTTGGGTGCATATATATTTATAATTGTTATATCTTCTTCTTGGATTGATCCCTGGATCATTATGTAGTGTCCTTCCTTGTCTCTTGTAACATTCTTTATTCTAAAGTCTATTTTATCTGATATGAGTATAGCTACTCCAGCTTTCTTTTGATTTCCATTTGCATGGAATATCTTTTTCCATCCCCTCACTTTCAGTCTGTATGTGTCCCTAGGTCTGAAGTGGGTCTCTTGTAGACAGCATATATATGGGTCTTGTTTTTGTATCCATTCAGCAAACCTGTGTCTTTTGGTTGGAGCATTTAATCCATTCACGTTTAAGGTAATTATCGATATGTATGTTCCTATGACCATTTTCCTAATTGTTTTGGGTTTGTTTTTGTAGGTCCTTTTCTTCTCTTGTGTTTCCCACTTAGAGAAGTTCCTTTAGCATTTCTTTGTAGAGCTGGTTAGGTGATGCTGAATTCTCTTAGCTTTTGCTTGTCTGTGAAGCTTTTGATTTCTCCATCAAATCTGAATGAGATCCTTGCTGGGTAGAGTAATCTTGGTTGTAGGTTCCTCCCTTTCATCACTTTAAGTATATCCTGCCACTCCCTTCTGGCTTGTAGAGTTTCTGCTGAGAAATCAGCTGTTAACCTTATGGGAGTTCCCTTGTATGTTATTTGTCATTTTTCCCTTGCTGCTTTCAATAATTTTTCTTTGTCTTTAATTTTTGCCAATTTGATTACTATGTGTCTCAGCATGTTTCTTCTTGGGTTTGTCCTCTATGGGACTCGCTGTGCTTCCTGGACTTGGGTGGCTATTTCCTTTCCCATGTTAGGGAATTTTTTGACTATAATCTCTTCAAATATTTTCTCTGGTCCTTTCTTTCTCTCTTCTCCTTCTGGGACCCCTATAATGCGAATGTTGTTGCATTTAATGTTGTCACAGTGGTCTCAGGCTGTCTTCATTTCTTTTCATTATTTTTTCTTCATTCTGTTCCACAGCAGTGAATTCCACCATTCTGTCTTCCAGGTCACTTATCCGTTCTTCTGCCTCAGTTATTCTGCTATTGATTCCCTCTAGTGTAGTTTTCATTTCAATTATTGTATTGTTCATCTCTGTTTGTTTGTTCTTTAATTCTTCTAGGTCTTTGTTAAGCATTCCTTGCATCTTCTTGATCTTTGCCTCCATTCTTTTTCCGAGGTCCTGGATCATCTTCACTATCATTATTCTGAATTCTTTTTCTGGAAGGTTGCCTATCTCCACTTCATTTAGTTGTTTTTCTGGGGTTTTATCTTGTTCCTTCATCTGGTACATAGCCCTCTGCCTTTTCATCTTGTCTATCTTTCTGTGAATGTGGTTTTTGTTCCACAGGCTGCAGGATTGTAGTTCTTCTTCCTTTGCTGTCTACCCTCTCTAATCTCATTTTTTAATCAGATTTTTTGAGGTGTAATTCCTATACCATAAAATTAATCCATTAAAAGTGTATGATTCAGTGATTTTTAGCATAATCAATCACAGATATGTGCAACCGTCACCACAGTCAGTTTTAGTACATTTTTGTGGCCTCAAAAAGAAACCCTGTATCATTTAGTAACAGCCTTTATTACCTACTTACCCTCACCCTAACCCTGAGCAAACACTTACCTACTCTTTCTCTAAAAATTTTCCTATTTTGGACTTTCATATGAATGTGATCATATAATATGTGGACTTTTGTGACTGGCTTCTTTCACTAAGCATAATGTTTCCAAGACTGATCCCAGTTGTAGCATGTACCAATACTTCATTCTTTTCTATGGCTTCATGCTATGTTGTATAAAATGCCACATTTTGTTTATCCACTCATCTGTTAGTGAACATTTGGGTTATTTCTACCTTTGGGCTATTATAGATAATGGTGCTATTAAACATTCATGTACAAGTTTTTGTGTGGACATATGTTTTCATTTGGGTGAAGTTACTGGGTCATGTGGTAATCCTATGTTTAATCATTTGAGGAACTGTCAGTCTGTTTTCCCAATCAGTTGCTCCATTTTAGATTTCCACCAGCAAGGTCAGAGTATGAGGATTCCTATTTCTCCACATCTTTGTTAACTGATGACTAATGGTGCCATGCATCATTCATGTGTTTATCAGTCATCTGTACCTCTTCCTTGGAGAAGTGTCTATTTTTATCTTTTGCCCATTTTAATTGCTCTATTTATCTTTTATCACTGAGTTCTAAGAGTTTATACATTCTGACCTGGTATCTTTGGGTGACCATCATCCAGCCTACTATAGAGTCCAACACTGAGGCTTTTTATGCAAAATTGTAATGCTACATCCTTTACTTTCAGTTAACAGTGTGTGTTTGACTACAAAATCTCTAGTGTTATTCTAGCTGATGTCCTAAGAAGTTCTGTAGACCTTTGATATTTATGAAGGACCTATCTTGAATCCATAAGTTTATTATATGCAGAAATGTTCAATTCTCTTGACTCCCAAATCACATTTCAGCATGGAGTTTTGTATTTGTTGGATATATCATCAGCCCAGAAGTTAATTACCTATTGATAAATTGTTACTCATCACTAGATGAGAAAATTTATACTGGTTGGAGAATCATTTTGACATTTTAATTAATTGCCTTAAGAATTTATGTAGAACATATATGGTGGACTCAATCATGTCATATATCAGATTAATTTCAAGAATGAATTATCAAAATCTTTTCTTGTGGCTATCATCATGACATTCTTAGGCCTTTTAATGTTACTTTACCTTCAATACAACACTGTCAGTTGACTTTATTTTTGCGGTCGCTTTTCACTGACACATACACACATACACATGCACTGTAACAAAAGTTACCCTGTATAAGCTCATTGAGGATTATAGAATCAAAAAGCTATACAGATATATGAATGTTGGCTGATCAGGTTCTCTCACTCACTCTTTTTTTTTTTTTTTTTTTTTTATTTTATTTATTTATTTATTTTTGGCTGTGTTGGGTCTTTGGTTCGTGCGAGGGCTTTCTCCAGTTGCGGCAAGCGGGGGCCACTCTTCATCGCGGTGCGGGGACCGCCCTTCATCGCGGTGCGCGGGCCTCTCTCTATCGCGGCCCCTCCCGTCGCGGGGCACAGGCTCCAGACGCGCAGGCTCAGCAATTGTGGCTCACGGGCCCAGCTGCTCCGTGGCATGTGGGATCTTCCCAGACCAGGGCTCGAACCCGTGTCCCCTGCATTAGCAGGCAGATTCTCAACCACTGCGCCACCAGGGAAGCCCCTCTCACTCACTCTTATCCATTAAGTGATTTGCATCTGTACAACAGTCTTAGAACCTGTGCAATTCAAATTTTTCAGTTGGCAAAATTACTAATTACTTCATGTCATGGGCCTTTAAATTTGCTCTAAAATAGTCAGAATTATGGATGTTAAATCTATTCACCCTAAGGATCTCCTGAAATAATGAGCAATAACATTGCTTTACTTTCTATCATTCAGAGACATTTAGTAAGTGGAACTTTCTCAGGGGAGAGTCACTAAGATGGTGAGGGTCTCCAGATCAAAATAGTTGAAGGATCTGGGATAAGATGATGCAAAGAGATTTGATGGCTGTCTTCAAATAAAAGTAGTTCCATATGGAAAAAGGATTATAGTTTGTTAGTTTAACCTCAGAGGGTAGGACTAAGACAAATGAATACAACTTTGAGAGAATTCAGTTCAAAGAAGTACCCTGTAAGAATTACAACTGAACATTGTGGAAATGGGATCCCATAATAGGTAATGAGTTCTATACACTTGGACATGTTCAAGTCGACGTTGGTCAGTTTCTTCATCAGATAATGGGAGTAGTGCCGATGAAGTGTTAGAATAGATAGCCTTCCAGATTTTCCTCGTACCGCAGATTCTATTCTGAGTTCATACATGCTATAAAACATTTAGGGCTTAATTTAATAATTACCAGAGGGCCGAATGTTATTCTTTTGTAATGACATTAAAATATTACTGTAGCAAGAAATATTCGAATTTGTAATCTAATCTTCTGGCCCTTTCTGACTTAAGGATGTTATTGGCAGGGGAGTGTGGAGGACAGTTCTGCCATTTGTCATTCTAGAGAAGTAAAATTGAGCTATAATTGTCTTAAAGTGTTTCTGCAAAGTAAAATTTTCTCATGATGTTCATCGTACAATTAAATTGATTTTATACAAAATATATAGTATTTGTTACCTGCATCAATGAATGAAATGATGTTCTAGACTGATATTTAGTCTTGCATACAAATATATACTTCAAACTTCCATACTCTCTTAAAATATGATAATTCCCTAAAGATCATCATGAAAATTTAAAATTTTTGATTCAATTTATGCTTTTATATATGATAATCACTTTCTTATATTATTGTATCTTATTTGCCTTTTACTAAATATGCAGATTATTATATTATTAACAAATTTTAAAGGGCTGGTCTTTGTTTTATAATCTTAGAGCTTTAGTATATATACAGTGACTAATTTAAAAATAATAATCTTTCAAAAGTTTTCTCTTAGAATGCTATGATAATGCCCCTAGAAACAGACCACAGATATTACTTAAGTACTTTCAAGAATGTGGATACCATATTTCCACAAAACTAAGTCCCCTGTATTGACTTATATACAAATTATGTGTGACAGACGGTAATGAATATGAGAGGAAAGAAGATGAATTTTTATATTCAAATTCTTGGTACAACACCTAGGTAAGTTTAGGAACTCGGACAAGTCACATAATATCTCTGACCTTCAGTTTCCTAAACTCTAATGTGGACACAATAGTACTCACCATATAAAGTTGTTGTAATTATCATAGATTTTATATGATGAATATAGAATATAAGAATAAGAATAATATATAAGAATAAGAATAATATATAAGAATAAGAAGACAAGAATAAGAAGATAACTCTTAGAGTGCCAGGCAAACTTTCAGGAGATTGATCAGTGGTTGCTATTTTATTTTATTTATTTATTTATTTATTTATTTATTTATTCATTTATTCATTATTTTTTATTTTATTTTATTTTTTTCATGGCCATCCACTAATCTTTATTGAGCACCCACTGGCAGCATAGCTGTACACCATGCTTTTGTGAGGCAAACAAATATTTAGTCATGAGAATGATTTCCAAATCCAGCAGCACTTCAACAGAAATAGCATTTCTTATAACAGGAAAAATAATAATGAATTCACAAACCCAAAGGCTGTCTAAAGAAATAGACATTAAATATTTTTAAAATTTGGGGCTCGATCAGCTATTGATCTTTAATTTCTGGGTCTCCAACTGTTATTATTACTATTATTATTACTTTTTAAAAGAATCTTTGCAAAGGGAGTTGATTGCCTCTATTAACTTCCCTAACTCAACCCACTACACTTCAGCAAGATATTTAAGACAGCAGAGAAGAATCCATATTGGATATCCCATTTTCTTTATCTTGCAAATTGGATTGTTTGAAAATGAATTTTGATGAAACCAAAAACAATAGCCTAACTACTTGGTGCCAGCTCCTGAAGGTTAACACCAAGATGGGAAAGAGTAAAATGTCTCCAAGTCTTTATTTCTTTTAGAAACTTAGTGACTCTCCCACATCAAATCTTGGTTCCCAACTAAAAAAAAGTTCAAATCTTTATTATCCAAAATAAAACTACATCATTTTGCAATGCTCTATTTTTGCTAATAAAGAAATTAACATATACAATTACTAAGTTTTTTTAGTATAATATGTAATACTATGTAATCCTTATTCTTAAGAATCTTACAACCATTATGAAGAAAAATGCAAACATGTAATTCCATTTAGTTCACTGCCAAAAGTCATTAAGAACTGCCTTTTTTTTTTTTTTTTTTTTAATTTATTTATGGCTGTGTTGGGTCTTCGTTTCTGTGCGAGGGCTTTCTCTAGTTGCGGCAAGTGGGGGCCACTCTTCATCGCGGTGCACGGGCCTCTCACTATCGCGGCCTCTCTTGTTGCGGAGCACAGGCTCCAGACGCGCAGGCTCAGTAGTTGTGGCTCACGGGCCTAGTTGCTCCGCGGCATGTGGAATCTTCCCAGACCAGGGCTCGAACCCGTGTCCCCTGCATTGGCAGGCAGATTCTCAACCACTGCGCCACCAGGGAAGCCCAGAACTGCCATTTTAAAAAAAATTTAGAATTAAGCTATGCTAGGTAAAATTTAAAAATTTAACTTGTCCTTTTTCTTACATTTATTTTCTTTATGCTTCCAATCCACCAATGTTCTTCTTGTTACATTTTTGTCTTATGGTTTTATCCCATAGCTCAGGTATGGTTTTATAATGCACATCCCTACTATATCATGTACATATCACAGAGAAAGTGGATTAATTGTGTTGTAACACACAAAGACATCACCCTTGGGCAGACTTTTCATACCAGGCACATCTCATAGCCCCATCCTTTGTTGGTTGCCTTTGGGTTCCTATTCCTGACCCAGTGGTGTCTGGATGATAGTGTTGATGTGACTCAAAACATGGTGACACATGGTTGCGTTTTCACTAGAGGCCCCAGAAATATGGCAGTTATCTGGTAAACCTAACCATCCTAGTTCCTGATTAGGGTAGATGTCAAACCCTCTTTTGTATTGATCCAGGTTTCTTCTCTCTTCTCTGGCATATATTCCCTGCAAATACTATGCTAATGTACCCAAGACACTAAATGCTTCTAGAAAAAAAAATTGAATTAACCATATAGATAAGTTAGTTTTATTATGAATTTATTATTGTCAGTATGATATGGACACTCAAATTACTTTGACATTCTCTAATGCCAGCATCCTCATTGGAATTAATACATCCTTTCCATAATGTTCTTTAAATCCTCTGACACACTCTCTACACAGATGTTTCTAACATGCTACCTCTGCTCTCCTGTGAATCTACTGAGTCTACACATGTATGCTCCCTTCTATCTAATCTCAGAAGTTTCTTCGATCCAAGAATAACACCTACCTCCATCTGTGCTTTATCCCCATTCTTTTTCACATCCTCTGAACTTCCCTCCATTAATTATTAGCATGCTATCTGTATTTCCAGCTTCTTCACTTCAACTGGCTCCCAACTTTTAATGCAATTCATGCCTGATCTCTCCCATTTTTATCTCTCTTCTTTTGTACATTAAAAAAACTCATTGAAGGTGTGGACTAAACATATTGCTGCTATTTTTCTACCTTTCCTGCACTTACAATGTTTCATCAAAACCTACTCTTCCACATCTTATTTTATAAATCCTGTCCTTTCCTCCCAGTTCTCTTACTACTTGGCCTCTGCAGCATTTGTCACTGGTCAGTCCTCTTTTAGTCTTCTGTCCTGAATTTCTCCTCTTCTGTTTCCTTAGTCACCTCTTTTCATGGTCCAGTGGGCAGTCTTCATCCTTCATCTCATCACTGAAATCAGTGGCTGTTCTCCAATGTCACACTTTCTGCCCCTGTCTCATGTACCTTCTCTTTGGTTGATTTCCTTTGCTTCTATTATCTAGTGTACAGTAATCTCTGAAACACTTATCTCTGGACAAGACTTAGCTTTCCAAGACTTATCTCTGGAAATCCAGATCTGAATACCCATTTCTCTGTTAGGCAGCTCTATCTGGATTTTCCACATGTAACCAAAACTCAGTAAATTAAAAATTTTTATCTCCACCATGTTCTTACCTCTGCTATTCCAGATTTCATCATTATCTTAGACCTAAGCTAAAAATCCATAATTCATATTTCCACAACACCAAGTATGGTCCATCTCTTTATTCCCTCCAGAACAAGCTATTTATGGGCAACATAAATTTTAGAATTCTTCTGTCTTGAAATCTTAAATAAATTCAAGAAAATGTCAATTCTATCAATGAAAAAAAAATGAAAACTGAGGTGATTGATTGAAAATTTAGGGGACCTGTCAGAACAAATGAAAGAATTGAATAAATTAATAACTCTATAATATCATTTAAATGGCATTAGACATAGGAAAAAGTAGAACTGGCACTGGCTTTATCAAATTGACAACCTAATGTGCATAGTTTTGGACTTTCCCAAAATATAGTGAAAGAGTTAAAAATTCTCAGAGTAGAAAAATTATTGAAAGACAAAATAGAAGAAAAACTTTCTTGAACTAATGAGATACACCACGGGGGCTATTATGAACTAGCAACATTAATCAAAAGAACAAAAACACCACATTTATACTTTGTTTTTTTTTTTACATTTATACTTTTTTTTTTTTTTTTTACATTTATACTTTTAAAATTTTTTTCTAAGATAAAGATATACTGCTCCTAGTGCCCAAGAAGAAAAACAATCAGGAAAAACTTAAAGAAAAAAAATGGTGGCTATATTATTATTTTGTACACCATGTAAAGGTAGAAAATGGAATGACAACTAATAATACTTACTATGAAAATAGCAGATATTTGTCTATTACTTACTTTCCAGAACTATGTTGTGTATTAATAGGCATTATTTCATTTAATCCTCAAAACAACTATAAGAAATAGGTGTAATCATTAGTCACATTCTACAGATGAGCAAACTGAGGCTTAGAGAGGTTAAGAAATGTGTTCATTGCCATGGAACCAGTAAGAACAAAGCAGGAACTTGATGGCAGACTGTAATGCCAATCACCATACAATGATTTTCAAGGTGTGAATCACAAACTATTTGCACCAGAATTATATAAACTCTTGCCAGAAATCTGCACTTTAAGGAAATAACCCTGGTGATCCTTAAAGTGTTATACATCATACTATACTTCCAATTTACAGGGAGAAAGAATAACCCAAATGCTGTCACACATGAGTAAAGAAACAGTAAAGACATTAAATAAAACCCCTATTTAAAGATTCAGAAAGTGGACAACCCAAAGTACTTTTCATGCAAAATGTACTTGATGACATATTTTAGTTACCAGAAGGATGAATCAAATAAAGAACCCAAGACTGAGGAAGTAGTAGTATGAAAGGGTGGTGGTTATAGCAGTAGCTTGCTTTTTGTGGGCAAGTTAAGTAACCTCTCTGTCTTCAGGTTTCTCACCTGCAACATGGGAGTAATCACAGCCCCTCTGTCATAGGGTTACCATGAGGTTTAAGTAAGGTCATTCACAATATGCCTAGCAAAATAATGGGCACTCTAAAAATGAAAGCTTTATTTTACAGACGTGCCTTTCAAAATGTGAGAGAAGGCACTGCAAAAGAATCCAGATTTCAAGGAGGTGTGGTCCTTGAGAGAATAGTTGTCTGTGCAAAGAGCATTTAACAGGATGAACCAGAATTCACAACAGGTCTGGAGTTTAGAGAGGAGTGTTTGTACTGAGTTGCACAACTGTTAACTCAAATTTCTCTCAACAAATATGTCTCTTGGGAAAAAGAAAGGCTGAATGTTAACCTGAGTAGTGGTCTCATCGATTCCCCAATAAGACACTTTCATAGGAGAACCCCTCTAAAAGATGTCTCCTCTGATGTCATGGAAGATAGTCTCACCATTATGGTGCCCTTAGGACTGAATGTCTCTGGGCTGGAGGCCAGTCATACACAGCAGCAGCAGCAGCAGAAGTTGGAAAAAGTAGCAGGAGCCCAGAGTCCGTCTTCAAAGAGCAGCCAGTAGAGATGAAGAGTAGATTACAGATTCCAGACCACATGTCAGATACTGCCTAGGGAATTCCTAAGTAGAGGTCAAGGTCCTACTGTTAGACAGGTAGGGGTTAATGAGCTAGCAAATTAGGGTATTAATATTAATGAAACGTCCTTAGTACCCACAGGCTAATGAAGTCTGAGGTCATTTGGGTTATAGTAACTTCAAACAAAGTGGAATTTTAGGCCACAGGCATTTACCAGGATAAAAGAAAGCAATTTTATTGATTAAAGAAGACGAAATCTGTAGTTATTACCTGAGGTGAACAACATAACATGAAAAATATAAAGCTAAACACTACTAAAAATTTGAGGAGCAATTGAAACACTGTAAGAGTAGTTTTCAGTCTTTAACAGATAAAGTAAGAAAAAATTTTAAAATAATTTTAGAGACTGAATAACATAATTAATGAAATCATATATAAGATGTATATATATATATATATATATATATATATACACACATATATACACACACACACATATTTGTGTATGTGCATGTGTGTGTATAATCTTCCTGTTAGGGAATGTTGGTACATAAAAAAATGAATAAATAAAATAAATTCCAACAAAGGAGAAACTCCCCAAAGCAGAAAAGATACAAGCCATATTCTATGAGGAAATGAATTGCATACATAATTAATAACAAAAGAATTAAACATTTACTAACCACTTGGAAATAGAGTGTCAGAAAGTAACAGTAGTGAGAAGAGTACATCTTAAAATCCCAAGAGAAACATATGTACTGGTGAGGAAATACCTTTCAAGCTTTTAAATACTTAGATAACTAAGAAAGAAAATATTGAGTCATCTTCATACATTAGAAAGGAAATCATAAAATAAAATAAAAATATTGGAAGAGAGAGAAGTTAGTAGTGTTAAAAAAGGTTGACGATTTATAACAAAAGAGAATAACTGATGAATCAACCCTGGAGTATATTATATGAAAACAACAAAAACTAAACTGATAAGGTAAATGTGTGATAATATTACAAGAAACAGAGAAAACACATATAGAAAAACATGAATTAGGTAAGAGAGATTTTTAATATAAAAGAGAAATATGTAAAACTTTCTAATAAATGAGAAAGTTTTCATGAAATGGATAATTTCATATTAAAATGGATTATTTTAATTCTGAGAAATCAACTAAGGTTGAGAAAAACTTTAATGGGGCAGTACTATATTGTTACTTCAGAAAACAAATCTTGTTTTAGGATTATCTTTAAAAGATGCTGAACTGAAACAGTCTCATCATTTCCAACATGTTTTCAGTTAATTATATAATATTTTAAATATATATTTAGATAGCTATAAAAGTATAAATATTTATATTCCTATTTTTTTTCACTTATAAGAACCTCCAGAAAAACATTACAATGTTAAGTGCAGGCCAATTTCATTTATAAAAATCTGTGCAAAACCTAAAGTACAAAATTGAAATTACTATGTTAAAAAACTAATAAAAAGTCATGATTAAGCAGGGTTTACAGATGAGTACAATGAGACATTATATTAAGAAATCTAATAATATAATTAACCATTTTAATGATTTAATGTAGTAAACTATCTTGTTAGAATATTATGATACTTCCTTAATATATTAAATAATAGATTTCAAATTGAGTCTATTGTAAAGTTAAAGCTAGATGTATTTCCATTAAAGTCAAAGGGTAACGATTTTGGGATGTTCTGTTTTTAAAATAATTTGAAAATAAAATGTGAAAATAAAATATAAAAATCAGATGTGAAAATAAAACATGAAAACATATAAATAAAAAATATAAACAGGAGAAACCATAAAATTGGGAGAAAAATATGTATGGTAAAGCATTTTCCAAGCAAACAAGAGTAATCTGTTTCAAGGGGGAAAAAAAGGAAAAATAGAGTCAATTATTTAAAAATGGGCAAATGCTATGAACAGGCAATTCACAGTAGAAATGTAATTTTCAGTAGACATATTTAAAGATGGTCAAAATAACTAGTGCTCAAAACCAAATAAAATCAATAGATAGATATTTTTATTTATCAAATAGAAAGTGTTTAAAAATATAGGAATTCTGGTGTGGTCAAGGTGATAAGAAAATAGGTGTTTATATACACAGATGATTGGAAAAAGAACAAGCAAGTTCTTTGGGAGAAAAAATTTCAAGATGAACCAAAGACTTAAAACATGGACTTGAATTCTGAAGCTCTCCCACAGACCAATAATTTTATTTCTAAGAATTTATTCTAAGAGGAAACTCATAGATGTTAGCAAACATTGATTAAGAATGATTTTCTTAATCTCTGAAAGTAACTACTTGAGATGGAGGGAGAGGTCCCACCTAATGCCCAAGGTAGGAGTAGATTCCATGGGCAGTGTCTTACCCATAGTCCTTTCTAACTGCACCCCACTACTTCCTCTGAGGAGCTGCCTAAATTGACCTTTCATTTCATCGTCAGATGGGAATGACCCTGTCTAACACAGCCCTCCTTCCACACCACCAGTTGACAGGGCTCTGTGAGATAAGGAATTCATTGAGTCTTGCTAAATTACTGATGGCTGGCCTTTCTGGGGAATCACTGTACAAATAATGTACCATGTATCATTGTACAAAAAATATCAGCTAACGTTTATTGAGTAATTACTGTGCACTAGACATTGTTTAATGTGCCTTTCATGTTTTATCTTATTCACATGTAAACAACCGTAGGTAGGTATTACAATCATCTTTGTTTTAAAGATAGGAAAACTAAGACATAGATAAGTGAGTAACTGGCCCAAGATCATCCAGAGTCTATGTAGTATATGCCACTACATTGCAGCTTATCATAACACTGGTTAGATGCTATCACTATTTGTATACATAGAGTTTATCAGGACTTTTCTTAAGTCAATTCTCCTCATGATGTTCTAAATGTAAGCTACAGCCCCCAGGAAAACTCTTCAGAAGTATATATATCCCCTTTATCTACTTCTGTTTAAAATCCAAACACATGCTTTGGAAGTGGGAGAGGATAAAAAGGAAATAGCAATCTATGAAGACCTAGTAGGGAAAACAAACTTGAGCAGCAGAGGGAGAAATCAGAGGACAGGGGTGTGAAAGAAACAAGAGAAGGTCTTCCTCTGAATTGACTGTAGGTTACCAAAACTCTAGATGAAGTGATAAGAAATAATTTTACTACTCCCAGTCCTCCAAGTGGGGAGGTTAAAAAACAAAAAATGTAAGTTTTCTGCCCTCACATTTCTGATCTCCATAAATGTTCTCCATACGTGTAGTTATAGAGGAGAAAAATGAGTCATTTCATAGCTCTTGGGCATAAGGGGATTTAGACTGACCTTTGAGAATTAAGCTTTAAATCATCATAACGTGGATGAGAATGGAGATACACAAAGTCACCATAAAGAAACTGACTTCACTAGCCAGCGAGATTTTGCTGATGCATTTCCTAAAGTGTTTCTTGGAACATGAGTGCTATAAAAACTCTTTCAGAGGAAAATCAAAGCCTCCCATGTCCACAATATGGGGGCTCACAGGGCACCTTAGAATATACTAAAGGCTCTGAGGAGTCCAGCAGGACTAGCATATTTGATTCAGAGTTTTCTGCATTTATTTGCTGATGCTTCTTTTAAGACCTAGGAAGCCTTGATAACTTACGCTTACAGAAAGAGGAGATTGTAGAGACTGGGCTATATTTAATGCTCTAAAGTAAGTTAACTCTTCCCTAGATGTCACAGTATAGTAGAATGAACATGGGTTCTGGAATCAGCTGAAACAAGATCCCTGATCTGGGTTCTGCCATTTACTAGCTCTGTGACTCCATGTTCTTTAATCTTGGCGAGTTTTCCTTTACTAACCTGTAAGTTGGCATAACAATACTATTTGTGGCTTTGTAAATCCCTCTAAAGTCACTGGCATCCTATGAGTCAGATATAAGCTATCTTGCTGATTTGGTGGTATCCAGCAAGTTATTTTTGGAATCTAAAATAACTTTAGATTTGCCTGTTCCGATTGAGCCTTGGTCTGGGTGCCTAAGGATGGAGAGTGGTGGTATCTATGCCAAGTTTCTATGACCCCTTTTCTTTCATGCCAGTACTTCCCCAAATCCATATTTCTACCTGTTACTAACTACATACAGGGCCAGGTCCCAATCTCCCCTTTGCAAAGCAAGCCAAGAATAGAGCAAGAGGTTGCAGGGGCTGTACTGAGGAACTTTGTTTTCTCTTTCTGATTTTAATTTTGATATGTGCATAAATGCCAGATGTAATTTTTAGATCCAGCCCTCTCCTATTCCTTCTTTTACTGCTACGTTCACAAAACTTAAAAAGTCTTTAGGCACATAAAGCCCCAAGAGCTTGATTTTATACTTTATTTGGTTGAATACGGTACAAGATGGTAGAGGAAGTAAATGAACAAACACAAATACTGGGAGAATACTAAAGCTAGACCACATAACTCTTAATGCAGCTTTTCATCTTCACTTCCATTACTGTAATGGAAATTCCTTTAGAGATGTTAGTTTAGTTTATTTAGATTATGTCATTTAAGAGTTTGAAGATAGCTCTAGTTTCACTTAAACTTAGAGCAATGTTTATAAAACTTCTTTGGGCCTTAAAGATACAGCTGATGCATTTCCAGAACAGCGAATTTGGAATTAAAGGCAGACCAAACTCCTCACACCATTTAAATAGATGATTCTCCCGGTGGGCAAACTAACTAGTAAGAAGAGGACAGCTAGGTTAGTGCTTTTTTAAAAAAAATAAAGAAATAAAACTCTGATAGTAAAAAATAATAGTTTTTTAGATCACAGAATGTGTCTAAAATAAGTAATTGGTTTAACCCCCTTAAACAATTTTTATAGCCATAAACAAAGGGTCTTAGCCATATCCTGGTAGGAAGTAAATTTCTTTTTGAGAGCAAGTTAGTCTTTTGTAAGGAACAAGAACTTTTTAAGGTCCCGAGGATACCATTTAGCAAATTATTGTAGCAGTTTCTTTAGTGATACCCGAGAGCCCAGAAAGATTTAATGAGCCTTTGAAAGTGCCAAAGTTACTTTTAGAGAGTAACTTATAACTGAAAGAATTTAGCTAACTACACTGGAAAGTTTCTTTGGATAGCTTTGTAGATCAAGGACAGTTAAAAAAAGGATGACTTCTAAATAGGGAAAAGACTTCCCCATTAGATAAGCTTTATTTTATCCTATCAGGTAGCATTGCTAACAATACTATATTTCAGATATAATATAATACATATAACAAAATGCCTTTGGACTGCTTATTGCTTGCTATATTTATTATGTTGTCTTAAGATCAATAAGAGTACAAATACGTTCTTTCAGGGTTTGAGAGATGCTTTTGGATCTAATATGTTATTTTCTGTAAAGAGTGTTTAAGTCAGAGTTAGGTCGTTTGGGTCATGTTATTCATATACCAGTGTGGTTTGGTTTTGACATCTGCCTCTACCACCAAAGTTGAATCTGAATTATGAGTAATTTCTCTTTGAATTACAAGTATATTGGGAAATAGAGAGGCCTTTATTTCTACATTTCAAAATTTAAGTAACTTGGAATTTAAGTAACTTGGAATAATTCTCAGTGCTGAGGCAAAAAAAGAAAAAAGGCAAGTGTTTTAAACTGAGGGTCAGTACTGAAATCTTAGGCCTATTTAAGATCACACTGAAGTCACTGGCATTATATAAATGCAGAATTTATATATATATATATACACGTATATGTGTATGTATATATATATATATATACACACACACACACATATACGTGTGTGTATATATATCCTCAAAAGAATGTCTTAAGGTCATTCTAATTATAAGACTAGATGCTTAAGATCTCTTGGCCTCTTTAGTAAAAGGTAATATCAAGCATTTTGAAAGAAACTTTGACTTGGTATATTCAACAATCTTTGTTTCTTCGTGATTATTGCCTCAACTTAGGGACTTTAATATACTTTGTAGAAAGGTGCTAGTTATTGGAAGGCTTCCTTTTCAGACAAGGTAATCATGGGATCACATACTAGAGGCAACTACATTTCTTCAGTGATTACTTGGTCATGCTACAGGTCAGTCTTCCCAGACATTTCGACTTCCTTCAGCAAACAAAAATCTGATGGTAAGAAAATGATAACAATGTTTATTATCCCCGTTTCTTTTCTTTTGATTCCAATTCCTCTTGTTTTTCTCTTGGAGTGATACATTCAGAGAAGTCAGAGACTGGATGCAGTCATGAGGGGAGCAAGGTACACTGTGAACCTAATGGAACTAGTACCCTGCTTGGTACCTTTGTGCTAACCTAGTCCAAGCTCTTGGTTCCTTTTGATCAGACAGAGCCCTGAGTATGAAGATTTTGTATGATGTCAGTCAAAATATGTGACAGAAGGACTGGTCCAACAAACTCATTTTTCTGTTAAGACAGTTTTGAATGCTAGTCTACAGAGACAAAAGCAAACCTCTGAAAGCTGCTGTATACTTTCCTCAAAAAGTGAATTTAAAAATATCCTCCAAGGGTTGTCAGTCCTTAATTTTTAAAGCCTTTTTGCTCTTCTCTTGAAATTAATCTGGTGGATCCCAAATTTTATGGTATGTTAGAATAACCTGGGGACTGTAAACATCCTGGTGTCCAGGTTGCATCCCAAAGCAATTAAGCCAAATCTGTGGAAGTGGAAGCGAAGCATTAGTATTTTTTTTTTCGGCTATGCTGCATGGCATGTGGGATCTTAGGTCCCAAATTAGGGATCAAACCCATGCCCCCTGCATTGGAAGCACAGAGTCTTAACCACTGGACTGCCAGGGAAGTCCCAGCATTAGTATTTTCTAAAAGAACTTGTTCATCATCACAAACAGAAACTCAGAACTTATGAAACAGTGTCTCCCCATTACCCATTTCTTCCTGGTCCCTGGTACCACCATTCTACTTTCTATCTCCATGAATTTCAATACTCTCGGCACTTCATATAAGTGAAATCATACAATATTTGTCTCTTCATGTCTGTGCTTTTTTTCACTTAGCATGATGTCTTCCACGTTGTCCATGTTGTAGTGTGTCAGAATTTCCTTCCTTTTTAAAGCTGCATAATACTCTATTGTATGTATACACTACATTTTGTTTATTCATTCATCCATCAGTAGACATTTGGGTTGTCTCCAGCTTTTGGCTAGTGTGAATAATGCTACTATGAACATGAGTGTACACTTATCTGTTTGAGTTCTTTCTTTCAATTTTTCTGGGTATATAACTAGAAGTGGAATTGCTGGATCATATCTTAATTCTATGTTTAATTTTTTGAGGAACCACCATAATATTTGCAATAGCAGCTGCACCATATTATCACTTTATATTCCCACAAGCAGTGCACAAGAATTCCATATCCTCACCAATATTTGTCATTTTTATTATTATTTTTACTAATAGCCATCTTAATGGATACAAAGTGTTATCATTGCTTTCTGATATTCAGTATATTTATCCCCTTCTTTTTTTCCCAAGCCATCACCACTTTGGGTTTTAATTCTACCCTTACACAGCTTAGAACTCGCTACTCAAAGTGTGGCCTATGGAACTCCAGAATAAACATCATCTGAGAGCTTGTTAAAAATGAAGTCTTGTAGTCACTAGGCCAGAGCTACCGAATCAGCATTCACATTTTAACAAGGTGTTCAGGTGACTCATATACACATGAAAGCCTAACAAGTACATAATACATCACTTCAGTTACTCCTGACCTCATCTTCAAGATCTTTCCACCTTTGTCTTTGTACTGCACTCACACCACAGCCCTGGAAGCTTCAATGAATTCAAGCATCTTGCACTGCTGAACATTTTTAAACAAAATCATACAACCTGGAGGATGGTTGCTATGTCAAAGTCGTGATTTCAACCACACATGGACCCTCACCACTTCCTTTTTTAAGTGTCCCGTGTAAATTCCATGTCACATTAGCAAAAAAAAGCAATTCTGATTTGCAGTGCTCTCCTCTTTTATCTTCCTCAGCCCATCTCACTCTTTTCTGAAGAACTTGCATTCTTCTTTACTGAGAAAACAGGAGCTTTTAGGTGCAAAGCCTCTCAATTTAATTGCCTCCTCAGTTGCAATCTCATCCCCTACCTTCTCCTCCTTGATGGAGAAGGAAGCATTCCTGCCTGTTCTTTTCAAGGTTTTACTTCTCCATCTCTGGCCTGAGCCTCAACCCTCCCCATGTCTCCTTCAACCACATCTTCAACCACCACTTGTTCCTCAAGGGCTTTCCCTTAAACATTATTCAGTTATAAGCCTGACTATTGATTTCACCTGCAAGGCTCATTTTTCTGAAAAGACATCAGATAACCCATAAGCAAATGATTTTGTCCTTCCGGAATTCAGCTACACTCACCTCCAGTTGTCTGAATTGACACCTGCCATCCTTTCTAAGAAATTATTCCTGACTCTGTTCTCTCTTCTCAAGTCAATTTAGGGCTTCCTCTTCTGAGTCCCTAATAGTAGTGCGTGACTTTTTTTACAGCATTTATCAAGCTGCATTGTCCTTGTTCCCGTGCCTGTCTCCAAAATCTAGACAGTGAAAAAACTAAAACAACCCCATTTCTGGCGTATAATAGATGCTCCATAATGTTTGCTGAATGGCTGAATCTAGGAAGTCCAAATTCTTTAGCCCTCAAACATTCTGGCCACTGGCCCAGCACCGTTAGCAACAATTTCCTATCTTGACTTGCCTTGTCCTACAACTTCTTCTTGCCTCTTGCAACATGCAATATTCCTGGGTAACTGGAGGGTGGGTTTTCTATGGCAGAGAACAGTTGTATAAACGTTAACTTCCTGAAACCATGGTTTTCCTTCACGTATATTAATTTCAAGCTTATTTTCCATTAAATGAGGGAGAAAAGTCAAATTTATTTGTAATTTTAATTAATATGTCAAATACTGGGGGGATTTATAGCTACCATGTAAAATTGGTTCTCTAACCTGAGTTTGAAGCAATTTCTTCAGCATTTCTAAGACCAGTGATTCTCAGACCTTAATATGCAATGAGATTACCTGGGGATCTTGTTAAAATACAAATTCTGATTTATATTCTGCATCTGTAGGACTGGGTTGGGTATAAGATTCTGCTTTTCTAACATCCTTCTAAGTGGTACTAATTTTCTGGGCTGGGGACCACCCTGTGATTCACAATATCCAAGACTTTCAGCTCATGTTATAAAATCTCCAATTCTTATATAATGTATCAATTTTGATTGTTTAAAATTAAAGATCAATTATCAAGTCGACAGTTACTTCTCTTTCCGAAAAATTAATATTTATCATGAGTTAGAGGAGATTGGTAAGAGAGCACCAAAGATAATCTGTTTTTGTTTGTTTTAATACTAAAAGCAATTTCAAGCTATGAAAGATTAGTTTGGAGTGATTTATGACTTCAGACTTGAAGCAATAAAACACAAGTTTAGGAAGGGGAGAGACATGTTACGGAACACAGAACAAGGTCTTACTTGATGTTTTCCCGTCTGAGTTAAAATGTAAAGCATGACTATAGAGTTGCTTATCTCACTGGGGATGATGCATGAGCACCTGTTTGAAGCAGCCTGGAAAGGGATGGGATGAAGGGCAGGAGCAGGTACGAACACTTCTCCAGCACTTCTCGGGAGCGCTGTCTAGGACTGTTATGTTGGGCCATACAGAAGGTACCCTGGTTTTGAGCAGTGCAGTGGCCTTGCAGGGCTGGCTCTGGAAGTATGGCTAGGTACCCTGGTCCTGATTTTAAAGCAGCAGTACAGTTACAATCCAATAAATGTGGGCGCAATTATATTTATGCAGCTGGGCAAGGGAGGACCCTTAGGGGAGAGGTCAAGATCCCCCCCAGATCAGCAGTTCTCAGTCCTGACTGCACAGAAGAATCACCTGGGGTATGTTTAAAGTATCTTACTACCAGGGACCCACCCTCACAGGTTCTGATGCAACTGGCCCATGGAAAGGTTCAGACATCAGTAGTTTTAAGTTCCCCAAGTGGTTTTAATATGCAACATGGATGGGAACCACAGCTGTAAGTGCTCTCAGGATAAAAACCCTCCTTCCCAGATATGGCAGAACACCTCTCTCCAGAGCTAGGCCCCTTAATTCCAATGTGCAGGCTTAGACGCATTCCTTTCTCTAAGACGGTGGTTGTGCAGCCTCAGTGGGCACCAGAATCATCTACAGGGCTTGTTAAAACAGAAATTGTTCGGGTCTCATCCCCAGAGTTTCCAGTGCCATAGGTCTGGGGTGGGGCTGAAATTTGCATTTCTAACCAGCTCCCTGGCGGTGCTGAGGCTGCTGGTCTGGGGGACCCCACTCTGAAGACCTAGGACCAAGCCTAGTTTTTGAATCTTAATCTCAGCATGAAACCAACCTCAGTGTTATTCCAAAATTGTACTGATTCCAAATCGAGTTATAGAATCTATAGGTAGGCTTTGTTGCCCTGACTTAGTCCTCATCCTGTGTGTGTGCTGGTTTAGATGCCTGGCTTTCTAGTATTTCTCATTGTCTCCTAACTTGGAAGACCAGATATGGTACTTTCTAATTCAGAATCAAAAACCTTGAGCATCCCAAAGATGGTAAGCAATGGGTTAAGATTAAATTTGTCATTTAGAAAATTATCACTGATTGTGGAGTTGAGGAGGGATTGGAGAAGGATGGCAAGTGAGGGTGGTGAAAGACGGGAGGAGACAGACCAGGTAAGAGCAGTGGCTTTGGGATGGAGGGAAGGAAACAATAAAGTTAAGGAAATTGTTTGACACAATTTATTGACTGATGATTGTATGCTAAATTGAAGGAGAAGAAAGAGTCAAGGATAGTTAATCATAATCCATGATTGATCAGTAAGATAACTCATAACAAAATTTATCATCACTAGTTATGACTCAATATAGAGAGTAGAGAATTGTCACCAAATAGTCTAATACAAAAGTGATAGGTGTTCATTACATCTTTTATAGAAGGAGTCAAGGTGATCATGTGATGTGTTTTAAGTCTGACCCTGTTCAACTTTTATCTTTGTATAAAGGAACAACTAAAAACACAGATGGTTATCTAAGATTCCTCAGTGTTTTTCACCAGGAACTGTTACCATGTTACAGTAAGTTAGATTTCTTGGAGGAAGTGCATTAATTCTTCCATGACATGAAGAAACTTCTATGTAGCTGAGATTAGAAACCTATCAGACTGCAGAGGAGAAAAGCTCAGAATTTCTGCAGTGCACACCAGAAGACTCTGAGCATTTTTCAGGACAACGTGATTTCTCATTTTTAGCATTCTCTTCTAGCAAAATTTCAGATTGTCTTATTCTACTTCTTGGAAAGGAACCCAATAAAATGGCAAATATGCTTAGTGAGCCAAAGAAAACATTTGAAGTTGAATTTTATGTCTTTGAATTTTTTCCTTTGTTTTCATTGCTAAACAACTTCTTTGTCTTTAAACATGAGATTGGCATTAAATTAATAGAATGATCTAATCAAGTCCCCTTGCTTCACAGTTCAGAGAATGCTAAGAAATGAATACTCAGTATTATGGCTAAATTTTCACATGGCATGAATCATTGCAATTTCCTTTTCCTTTTCTGGCTTGAAAAATAATACAGAACCAATACCAACGAAAGATGAGGTGTCAAGGAAAACAGGAGCTCTGAAGTAAAGTATGTAAGTTTTTATGGAGCTGCCTGGAAATCAAAGTTGTTTGTATAATTCAGAAGAAGTAATCTGATCTGGTGTTCCCAAAATTCCTTAAAATATTCATCTAGAAAACAGAAGATGTACTCTGGCATCTTGAAACACTTTCTGTCATAAGACTATATCTCCTCCAAACTGTGATCCAGGATAAAGCTACATGAGAGCAAAAGGAATAACAGTTGGTGGAAATATAACAAGATAAAATGTACAAGACAGAAATATCCACTCTAAAATCCCAGATGTACAAAAGTGATCTATAACTTCAGCAGTCATTGTTACATCTTGAATTTTAATTTTTCATATTTCCTCAGAATTACAAATTACAGAATGTTGTAAAAAACATTTTTAATATTAGCAAAATTCAAATCTTTCATTTTAAGAACATTCTAAGTGGGAGGATATTGAAAGGAGAAAGGAAGATTTCTGTATAGCCACTCCCATTTTTCCTCTGAATTAGTTGAAACTATCTTTAAGATAATTCCATAAAACTTGGAAATTCAGTTATCGATGGAAAATCTATAAGGCTTTTGAGCCAAAGTTTCTCTGATTTACAAAGTTTTCTTTGTGCTGCTATCAAAAATACTCATGATAAACAACACCTTCCATTTACAGAGCAGTCTCAGAATTCTTAAGAATTCTAAACTTTTCCAGAAAAGTCTAATATATGAAATATAAGCTTGAAACGATTTTACATGGAGAAGGTTAAACATTTGCCCAGCTTTTTGCTATATAGAGAATGTGCCAAAAAAATGGAGAATAAGCTAAAATCAGAGCAAGTGAAGAGGTAGTCATATCAGTTTTGCTTGCAATAAAGGCATAATGACCAGAAAGACCATACAAGTAAAACTTACCCTATAGCAAGGCTGGTAGCTTTTATTCTTCAGTTCCAAAAGGGCAAAATTTTGCTTTGGGTCTGAACACTGCAATCTCTTGACACTGCTTGAAAGTCTTGGAAGGACTTCTGTGGTTGAGAATGACTGTAAAATGAGTTAATGCAACTCTGATCATTCCATCTAGTCTTTGAGAATAATTTAATTAATAATTCTCTGCTTTTAAGGAAACCTGATATCTCAGAGTAGTCATTATAGACTTGCCAAAGTTTAGAATTTGACCAAAATCTTTCCAGGTGGGTGTATGATATACAGTCAGCCCTCCTTGTCTGCCGAAGCAAAACACGCGGTACCTGAGTATCCACCAATTTTGGTTTCTGAGGAGTTTCCTGGAACGAACCCTCCCCGGATGCTGAGGAATGACTGCAGTAGGCATAAATGCTCCGCAAGGCAAAAAGGATGGAGACAGCTGGAGGACGGTGACCAACAATGATACTGACACAAGTTTAGAATGATCATGAATGTTGGACCTTCAAGTGTGTTCTGAAGCAAGGCTATCCCAGTGAAATAATGATGATTGTTCATCTGAAGATACTTAAATATTTGGGGGTAGGAAAGTACAGGACAGGTCATGATTTGATTTACAAACTTCCATTAAAGGGAGCTGCCCCTTATGCAACAGGATGAACTATTCTCTGGAATAATGCTGTCTGACTCTATTGGATGCGTCTCAAATTACTCTGTTTCCCATTCTTAGCATTTTTTTGCTTCTGACTACCAGAAAAATGCTGCTTTTCCTCACACTCTTTAGCACAATGTCTCCCTTAACAATTTCTTTCAGATTTCATTCATTTCTTACAATAACACTGTAATAATTCTTCCATAGCTGAAGGACACTTTAGTTGCACTTCTGCTGAGTGTTTTTGTTACTAAGTTTCATGGGATGTCATAGGTCCACAAGGACCAAGCATTATGAACTCCACAGCATGTACTGTTATCAGTAAAATTAGACAAGGAGGTTTCAGCTGACAGATAATAATAATGAGGATGATGAAGGTGACTAGTTAGCTCCATATTTTCATAATTATATTTTTAACTTCTCTGATGCTTTCCCATGTCTTACCTCTTTCAAGTCTTACAAAAATCCTGTAAGATCAGATATCTATTATTATCTCCATCTTCTCTTAAATGAGAATACTGAAGGTTTTGCATTTCACTGGCCCACACTAAAGGAGTAGGAACAATGCAGTAGAAGTTGAAAATTAAGGAAAATTTTGAGACAGGAAAGATATTCACAAATGCACACACCCTTTGGAATTCTCTAGATTACTGTGTGGGATTTGTATTTCTGATGGGGCAAGGGGCTGCACTTGAATTCTCAAGCTGCCTGGCATGTGTCTAAAGGTCTCGGGCCCTCACAGAATAAAATACTCGGGGCAGTAGAAATGGAAATCTCACAGCTGGGAACAATTAAGAACAAAAGAAAATGGAGTAGAATCAGATTTAAAATAATTTAGGTACATTTTAAAGACATTTTTTATATAATCAACCAAAAAAGAAGTCAAGTGTAAACCTTAAACTCTTTGTAGAGAAGAATTTTGGGAATAAAACCATAAAATACTCTACCTCTTTGTACCTGGTATCCTGAGGTATTAAAACTAGATGCCCGTTGCTCTGTTAAGACTGCTTTTTTTTTTTTTTTTAAACAACTAACTAAAATGCTGTAGGATTAGAGTTATTGCTCTTTAGATACTAAATAATGAACATCCCAGCAGGGCAGTTTGTGAGTTACATATGATGGCATAACCATACATCAAAGAGATTCAAGTTAAGAAACATGTATTATTTCCTGGGACAGAACCTTCTCTTAAGATTATAGATAAAGAGCATTCTCCTAAGGAAGGAATAAAAGCTCACTTGACTTTGAGCAATGGTGAAAATGTTCTTTTGAGGATTTAAACACACCCTTGATCCTATATCTTCCTTTTTCTTTTCATGGGTTTGATCTTTGCTTCATTATTATTATGTTTTTATTGAAGTACACTTCGTTATTATTTTAATGGCTCTTAAGCATCTGTGTATATATTTTAAGTTCCTCAGTTTCCTTTTGGAAGGTGTTTGCTATGAACAAGTGAGATAAATAGTATACCTGTCATGTAGTGGAAAATATGGCATTTGTCACTCAAATTATTGAAAGAGTAGAAAAAAAAAGACCACTCAAGCACTTAACATTTTGTTTCTTAGGCTAAACTGAGAAATATTATTTTTCTCTAAGCAGATGATATACTTATTTGAAAAAGTGACCATTCCTGCTAACAAGCTTACTGATAAGTATTTGCTGGAGAGAGCAGCCTGTTCCAATGACGGCTTCATTTAATGACGGGATGGTGTTTGAGACACGGATACGATGCCACTGACCACAACATATGCCAGTTGATTTGATTTCAGGAGGAGTGTTGGGTCATATTTAATGAGCAAAGTCATATGCATTTTTAAAGTCTTGTTAGCAATTCTAACTTACTATTTGAGTTCCAAAAAATCGTAATCGGTAAATGATTTCCTGAAAGAGTTAGTATAAAATAAGCAGTACATTGTAGGCTGTCTGATCCGCAGTCCTCTCCTTCACATGCTGGAGCTGTTCCTGATGGAAGGGATAATGAACATCCTCTCTTTTATTTCTTTGCACCCCCCCTTCCCCCACCAGCAGCCAGACCAAAAGGGTGAATTTCCTGGCACACTGATGTGACTTGAGCAACTGAGGGGAAAAGCCAGGGGTGCTGTCTGGCCCCCAGGACAGCATTATCAGACTCAGCTAATATTTACTATGTCACAGGCACAAATTTATCTCAACAACATGTGAGAAAAGCTTTCCTATTCCAAGGACCCTGAAGCTAAGAGAAAGGGTTAAGAGACCCCAAACTCTTGTTTCTAAATCCATAGGGCCTCAGCTGATCTACCCATTTAAAAAATAATAAACGTGTAGAAGTGCTAAAGAGCAGATCATCAATAAATGGGAGTAGGAAGTGCTGGAAATTCTAAACCTTTTTGCTTTGTCTTCCAACACTAACAGGTGTTAGTATGTCTGGGCCATGGCCCTATATTTCTTAGCATAATTAACTTGAAGTCTAATCTCACTAGATACAAAGTACTCCACTAATATGGAAAACGTCTGTGGGAGATAAATGGATGGATATAGAGGGAGGACTTGTCATTGAAAATTCTTCCCATACCCTTTATACTTTTTGGTAAAGCTGCCTGTGAACTCACAAGCACACACATCTTTGAAACTATTCAAGGTTTTCTGTTTGCTGCATATAAGCAGGGCCCAAAGCTTTAATGTCTGACTCAATTTTAGTCTATTCATGAATACTCAACACGACTGCAATAAATTATAAAGCCTCCGGTTCATGTGAATGCATGCATCTTAGGGTACCTTTTCTTACAGGCAAAACCATGGTAGGTCTGTATTGAAGTACATTCTCTGTCATGTGTTTCCATTGAAAGTGAAAGAACAGCTTGCAAAAGATGTAAGACTGTATATAACGATTGGCACAGATATCTAATATCGGCGAATTATATTCATTACACGGTGTGTGCGTAGTTTGGTGCGTGCATCACTACATTTGGTTTTGGACATCACTATGCGTTTCCTTGTCAAACTATTCACACTCACAGTGTTTATTTCTGAGCCTGATCCATTAAGATTCCCTGTCTGTGGTCAGACCTTCAAAAACTGTTGTCTCTAAAAAGTTGATTTGAAATACTTCTGGCCATAAAACTTTAAATATTTTCCCCAAAAACTATTTGAGAAGCAAATGTGGTTTTAATTTTCTATAACTATTTATCTTTTAGTTGTGCAAAGTATTTCCTGTGGGTGGTTTATGCTCCTATCCAGGTGAAGGGGGTTGCCAATGTGTTATGTCAAAAAATAAACTTTAAAAAAAGGCTCTCCAAAAGTAGTGTTTGGAAACTCTTCATTTGACCTTCAGTGACAAAGTGTATGCCTTGCAAATTGATTAATACAGATACAATATCAAATCATTTTTCATACAATTTTTTAATGTTTGTTAAGTGCTGGAGCAGTATGTAAACAGAGTATTTGGCATTTTTATTAGGCTGCGGAACTCAGTCATTTCCTTTGCAACTACATCTCATAAACTATTTTGACAGTCTAATAAACTATAAAAAGCTGTGGTAAAAACTGGCTCTCAATGTTATAACCGTACAAAATGGAAAGAGCAAGAGAAAACATCTATCACCGGGATTATTATCACTGTTGCTATGGCAACCTGGTTGCAATGGCAATATCTCCACGGTTCTGTTGTTTGTTATCATCTTTCTTGATTTTACATCATTGAAATTGTAGTAATTACACTGTGCCTGATGAAAAATGCATGCTGTCATGGCAACTAAGTCAAATATTCTTAATCATTTCACCTCTTCAATCTAAAATGTAATTGTTTGTCAGTAAAATAGGTTATGCAGAAGGCTTCTATGGACTTATGATTGCCTTAAGTGTTCTGCAAAAAATAGTGCTTTTAGGCTCAAGACCCTAAGCTCAACTAATAGCCTGGGATGGTAAACAATGACTCATTATAATAAGTAAGCAGCATTAATTGTAGAGTGACTTATCCAGTGTGGTAAAATTATAAACCACGGTGACTCTAATATAATACTTAAAATCAAAGACACAAGAGAACACTTTCAGTCGTCCTGAGATCTTCAGTAAATTATTTGAGTCAGATGTTATGTGCATTTTGGCCTGCCCCACTTATACTTTATGAGTCAATGTCTTCTGATGAATATGCTTTAGAATGTTTTCTTTGTGTTGTGCATAATTAAGGCACGAAGACTCCTTTGGGCAAATATGAAAAAAATAAAGTAATAAGATATAAAAAGAATGCCCTTCTAACTAGAGCAGTTGGTTACAATACAAGTCCGTCAGCTCTTCCTTAAACTAATATGTTTTGTGTGGTATTTTCAAAAGGACATGATTCGGGGGGGGGGGGGTCTTATCTACCCATGCATCTGAGTAGTATGCATGTCTTATTAGAAGAGAATGGAAGAATCAATATACAAAGTTGTGCTATGAAATGCCAAATATATCCTCCTGAGTGGGAATCCATAAATAACCTATAAGATTTCAATAGTAACATGGAAACCATAGTACACATTTTTATAATTACCTATTCTATTTCCTCAGAAGGATAGAGTTTTTGCTTGAATAGGAAGAGAAAATTGAGTCTAAGAAATGTTTTCTTTTGATAATAGCAGAATTTTTATAGCTCAGTTCATATTTCTCTTATTTAATTCTTGATGTAATGTTGCTATAAATGAGAGCAGCAAAATATTATTTTATGCTTTTTCAAGAATTTATGAATGGTATACTTATCTTTATTTGTATCTTTACGTGTATGTACTTTACATTTGGAAACACAGGATGAGCTAAATGTTATATCCTCTGAGTTTTAGATTCATAAGAAAATTTTATTGCAAACAGAAAATTATACACTTTCATTTCAAACACAGCTAATCATAATTCTTCCCTCTATATACCTATATTTCTCCTTTTTGTTAGCTTGTCATTACCTTTATAGGACAAACAGGTACCAGCTAGCTGTAATATGATTAATCCATTTCTGCCAAAAGCAGAATATGTCTTTGCTATTGTAAAGCCCAGATTTTTATCAACACTGGGGGAGGGGAAGAGAAATGAAATGCAAGTATGTATTTTCAGAGCTTGAGTACCAATGTATTTAGAATGATGAGAGTAATTTGATTGTGATGGTGACGGTTTGCTTCATATTTAATGGATTTAATCGTAAAATTGCCTTAAGACTTATTTATTGCTTCTACATGAAAACAAAATATTACCCAAATAAAATGAATATAAAACACTGAAATACAAAAGGAGATGTTATTTGTAATAAGTTTAGCTAAAAGTAAAATCTTTTAATGAAAATATCAGAGAAGCACATTTGAAGAAGAGACTGAACCTGTTACTCAAACCTGTTATAAGTTAAAAAATTATGCAGCCAGTGACTATTAACATGCATTATACAAATAAAAAATAAGCAGCGGGCTTGGCAACTTTTAAGGATGTTAAATAACATCATCAAAATCCTTGAAGTTGTCTAGAATTGGAAATTAATAAAAGTGTCATATGAATAACTATCTTCAGCCTAGAGACACTGAAACTGCAACATAACTAGGAAGGTAATATTTGTTTGAGAATCCTAGTATTGATAATATTTTTAATGCTGTAATCAGTTTCCCAAAACCATTGCCTTAAACCCTAGCTTCCTCAAGAATATATCTATGGGTGGATGTGTTTTGTCACTAAAATAGCAGCCCCAGTTGTGGCCACACCTCCTGTCCCCTCCCTCCCCACTCCCCATCCCAGGGATATGATTAATACTAGACTTAAATATTGTAATATATATATATATATATATATATATACACATATATAATATATACCCGTATATAATATATGTGTATGAAAAAAGTTCATGGCTTAGTATGATTAATCCTAGACTTAAAGATTCTTTTACATATATACATATTTTATATATAATATTTTTTATATAAAAAATATAATACAAATATGAAAAAAAAGTTCATGGCTCTATATTAACTTAAGGCTTTTCTCTGGCTTTCTTTCAACTTGAGCCTGCCCCAATAACTGATTCATTTTCTATGTTCTAGTTAAAATTCCCATGAGCAATAAATCGGTTTGTTTCATCCTTGTTTGGGCCAGATTTCCATTTCAATCCTTCATTAGCCGCTGGCTTGACTTGGCGAGGACCGTGGCCACTCAGCAGCTCTGTTCCTGGGACACCGCTCTTCTTGTCCTTTCAACTCTGGCCCGGCAGAGATGGGATCACCTGGGCCAGAGCAGGATGGCACAGAGCTGACCCCTCAGCAGGAAATTGAAATTTCATCTTGTCATCAAATACCAACTGTGCACAAATGTCGTACCATTTTGAGGCACCTGGGGTTTTGTTGGCCCCCCCAAATCCCTGCCTTTATGGAGTGCTTTTCCTTTGACATAGCTGTCACGTGGCAGATACCATTTTTTACATTACAACACAACTTCTCTAACCGGTTCCTAATGGTGGAGACCAACTCAGTTAGAATCAACAAATCATGTTGTAAACTCTGAAGTGGTTAGGAACACGAGTGATCATTATTATTTAATCTAATTTCTCCTCCCCTCCAGGAAATTTTCTCCTCCATTCTTCTCACTGTCAGTTGTGAGCTCAGGGAATTCAAATTAATTTAAAGATTAGACTGAGTAAAACATAATTAGGAAGGTAAATGTTCAGGGGAAAAGAGGGCAGCAGAAAACGTGTTCTAGACATAAATACAAATGATGCTTGTGTTATCTGCCATTTTGACATGATCTGTGTCACTGTTCCCACTTTTATGGCATGGATAATCTGAAGCTAATGAAAGTTACACAAAAAATAAAACTGTATAGATGGTAACCTAGGGAATTAGGAATATTAGAAGCAAATTCCAAAGGCTTCCGTGCATAAATTTGATTTAGAAATACACATTAAATAAGGTTTTTAGTTTTGTGTTAAACAGACATGTTTGACTAAATAAATTTTCTTCTGAAAATACAGATGTATCCTAAATTTCAGCTGTATCTCAGCCCTGGAGTGTTTCCAAATGTTACCTTAAAATATACAAAAGCAGCAACAACATGTGGGACAGAATATTTAGGACCTAAATAATTTACATCCTGTTGCTCAGTCTTTGTGTATGTGTGTGTGTGTGTGTGTGTGTGTGTGCGTGTGTGTGTGTGTATGTATTTTAACAACTTTTATGTGATGATAAAGTTCAGGTATTTTTTTTATTAACTAGAAGTCTCTGATACCTAGAGAAAGTCCTATAGATGAAATTTTCTCTTTATAAACTCCAGGGGAGTTACTTTAGAATTCTGATTAGTCAATATTTTTATTGCTTATTATTTTCCCATAAAACAGACTATTAAATTAGTCAGAATTAAAGAGTACCACATTGGAAAATGTTTTATATCTGGAAATCAGATTATTCACATTCTTATGGAATCTTCTCAAAAAGCTAAAGATATAGAAGATTGAAGAAAAAAAGCATATTGCGTTTGTGAATCACAAGTTAAATATGAAATATTTCTTACAGCCTCCAAGGCAAAAATACTATTAATGTACTGAAAATCTGAGCAACCTTTCTGTGCCACATTTAAACTTAATTGATGGAGCTCTTAGGTCAGAATGAAACTTCCAGATTCAGTAATGTGAATTTTGTTTCATTGTATAACCTTCTTAGAACTGCCTGAAGGCTCAGACTAATAATATTTCTAATAAATGACAAGCTTTTTAAATATGTGGACTCAGTCCAGCACTTGTGCTGAGAACATTTGAAAAAGCAAAATCTCATTTTTTTCATTCATTTTCTCTACTGTATTTAAATATTGGAGTCTCAAAATATGAACTAAAAAACTAGTCTGTAACTTAAAAAATGCATATTTTAGAAGTTTTTGTACTCTTTTATATGTAAAAATTTCTAAATCACAATGTAAATATGCAAGCCAAGTCAGTATTAACACATTTAGTATCATTTCTAATCCATTTCCATGTTTTTGCCACTAAATGGAGCTAAAACTGTCAGGTCATTCAAGTTACATCAATGAGACACAAAAAATCATGGCTCCATTCCATAACAGTATTGGGTAAATGAGAGGATTAATTTTTGTGACATCATGGTTCACCTCCTAACAACATAACTTGAGGGTATTACATGAATACTCACAGTGAATCAGAGACGGACTTTAAAAGCTAAAAACTAAAAGAAGTGAATCCATGTTAACTGTCTTCTACTGCATTTTGTTTAGAGGAAAATAAAATATTTGTGAATTTCCTATTCTTGTTAGCTACCTGTTAAAGGCAAGATCAAAGTCAGAATCTCAAAACTAGTAAAATACATACATATGGCCAACAGGGACATGAAAAAAATGCTCAACATCACCAATCATCAAGGAAATGCAAATCAAAACCACAATGAGATATCACCTCACAATGTCAGAATGGTTATTATCAAAACAGCCACAAAAACAATAACAACCAAAATAACAAGTGTTGGCGAGGATGTGGAAAAAAAGAATCCCTCATTCACTGTGAGTGGGAATGTAAATTGGTGTAGCCACTATGGAAAACAGTGTGGAGGCTCCTCAAAAAATTAAAAATAGAACTACCATATGATCCAGCAATTCCACTTCTGGGTATTATTGACAAAAACACTAATTCAAAAAGATATCTGTACTCCTATGTTCACTGCAGTATTACTTACAGTAGCCAAGATGTGGAAGCAATCTGTGTCCATCACTAGATAAATGGATAAACAAGATGTGGTATATATATACAATGGAATACTATTCCGCCATAAAAAGGAATAAAATCTTTTCATTTGTGAAAACATGGCTGAACCCAGAGGTTATTATGCTTTAATGAAGTAAGTTGGACAGAGAAAGACAAACACTGTATGATTTCACTTAGATGTGGAATTAAAAGTAATACAAAACAAACAAACAAAACAAAACAAAGAGATTCATAGGCACAGAGAATAAACTGGTGGTTGCCAGGGAGAAGGAGGGTGAAGGGATGGGAGAAATAGATGAAGGGGATTAAGAGGCAAAAACTTCCAGTTTTAAAATAAGTAAGTCATGGGGATGTAATATACAGAATAGGGAATATAGTCAACAATATTTTAATAACTTTACATTATGATGGATGGTAGCACCTTATCATGGTGATCATCTCCTAATGTATATAAATGTCAAGTCACTATGTTGTACACCTGAAACTAATATAACATTTCAGTCAATTATACTTCAGTTAAAAGGATCTCAAAACTAGGGCATGAATGGAGAAGACAGAGAAGAAAAACGCAAAATGTTTTCTTGAAAATCAAATAAAATCTCATGTCTCTGCTATGTGAAATCTCCTTCTTAAAAAAAATTCTATTAGATTGATGATTTAAATTCTACCCAGGTCATGAGTGAATGAAAATTGATTGTGGCTTGGTATCATAGGAAATATACTCTTGGATTAGGTCCTGCATTTAACAGTTAAGAGAGAGAAACTCAAGAGTTTTGAAACTCAGAGTCCTGTCACCCTAGGATCTTCAGAGAAAAACCAAGGAAGGGATATGGAAGCAATGGTTCTCTTGGAAGATTATATATTCCTAAACTCCAAGGGAAATATTCGGGCATTACCTTCTCTTCTGCATCTATTTTATAAATATCTTGAAAATGTTGTCTCAATAAAATGTTTCAATTGTAAGTGATTAGCAACACAACCCAAACTAGCTCCACTGGAAAAAGGAATTTGTTGGCTGCTTCTGGGCAGTGCTGGCTTCAGGGCTTAAGGCTGGCTGCAGGCTGGATTTCTCTCATCTGCCTTTAGTTTCAGCCCTGCCTGGGGCAAGATAGATTCCAGCTTTAGCCTCATTTTCTTTCCGTTTCAACTCCAGCAGGAAAGAGTAAGCCCCCTGAATAGAAACCCTGGGGAAAAAAGCCCTGAGTTTCATTCCACTTATCCTCCTGACAAGCCTCCATCGCTGTGGGGAGAGGAATACGTTGTACTCCGACCTTGGCCTGGATTATGTACTCTACCTCTGAATTCACGGTGATGCATCCCCACCCCAGACATGGGCCTGGAAAGTGTAGGAAGCATGGATCCCCGAATGGAAACCAGGGTAAATGGCCAGAAGAAGGGGGAGTAGATGTGAGGGAGGCAGCGGACACAGAGCCACTACACTGTCGATGAACCATTTCCATATCACTTGAAAATGATCACACTTGCTTGCCTACTTTTTCAATTCCTTGTGTTCACATGTAACACATGCCATTCCCTCTCAGCAGAATATTAACTCTGGCTTCATGATTATATTCAGTGAGTGATGCAATTTTATGTTTGGGTACCATAATCTGTGGTTTAACACAAGTTAGCTGTAACAGGATGGGCCACGGTCGTGATACCAGAGGAAGGAAAGGTAGAATGCCTGGCAGCCCCTGGGTGTGTAGGATTCTCAAAGGTAATAATAATAGAAGGGCTGTGAGTAGCTTCAAATTCCTTTTTCTTTCTAATTGGCAATTAGTTCTAATTAACTTTTAATTAATATTCAATGTTTTCTTTAACAAATGGAACCCTGATGAGATCACATCTGTCAATACCACTCAGTTTCTATTTTGGTAGTCTACAATTTTCTATTATGACTGTAGCAAGTGCAACTTCAGACAAAAAAGTGATCACCTTTTAGCTAGGTTGAAAAAGTGGCCTGATTTAAAGTCATTGTGCTTTAAATGTGATGTTGGCAAAAACTAAGGCTCTATGAAATTGGATTTTGCTCTATAATCTTAAGAGATAGGATCAGGAATTAGAAGTTACAGCCTGCCACTTGTCTGTGGCCTCGGTGAGAATTCTTTTCAAGAATTGCAAGCTGTATAAAAATCCCCCTTTTATCTGGGATAGACACACAGAACACAGAATGTAGAATGTAGAATGTAATGCGTAGAAAGATACATAAAGATCTCTTCCAGCCAGTTACTTTAGAGACAAAGTTGAAGTTCAGAGAGAATTTGTATGCAGTTCTATACAACCAATATTATTAGAAGAAACAAAAACAGACAAATCTGCAGGTATCTTACTTTATAGAAAGTTGAACCTTGCAAGAAGAAAACTCTGCCTTATTTTCTGACAATTAGTTCTCTTAGCTTTCCAAAGTTTTGTTGCTTTCAGACTGTAGATATCATTCCAATAAATGTTTTTTTGTTACATTCTTTAGCTTTTTAGTCTAGCTAGTGTTCGGGTTTGTGCCTTAGATAATCTTTCTTTGTATCTATTTTTTTTGTTTTTTGGGTTTTTTTTGTACTTTGTGAGCAAGCTTTTAGTAAATATGCAGATGCATGTCCTTTCAGATTATCTCAATTTTACCTTTGCTGATTAGAATAATTTTTCAAATATGCTTCTGTGGTTGCTCAATATTAAATAAAACTGGAGCCATTGTTCATCATGATGTGTGGATTAAGTAGACTAACTTGGGTCCATCAAGTCATTTCTCAATTTCAAGCAGAAGTCAGAGTGGGCAAACCACAGATGCTTCTGGCTAATTTTTGGTTTGAATGTCCAATTTCATTCTCCTTGATGAGAGGCCAAAATTCAAAACCTTGGTTTAAAGAAGCAAAATTCAAGTGGGCTGATTATTCTTCTTGATGTTGGCTGCAGAAATGAGGTTTAAGGAATTGGTTGGTTTGACAGAGATTTTGGCCCTTGTAGAGTAATAATTAAGATGGTTATATATGGGTAAATGGGTTGTAGTTAGTTCTTTTCTGCTTGAAAGTGAAAAATAATTTGCCAAACCCCAAGTTCTCTTTCTACATTGATCTTCTATTGCCCAAGATACTTTGGAAATGCGAATAAAGTTTTTCTGCAGCAAGCCAACCACCATAATTATAACAGATGAAATCTTATGACTTAACAAAACTAATATTTGATGACTTCTTGAGAACTGGACTTCCTTCTTGAATACATATTTTTAGGACAGTACATTATGTAGGGGAACATCATGTACTATGAGAGACTTGTTTTGATAAGATATTTGATAAAATAACATGTAATTAGTAATAAATTTTCTTGAAATGTTCTACACATTGAAATTTGCTTTGGTTTTTTTTTTGACAGGGCACTTATGATAAAGTAGAGGGATATATGACCAAGAACCAATCAGGTCGAGATTCTAATTATGCCATTAATTTCGTTCTTCCAAACACTTAGGCTCAATTTAAATGCTAAATCATTGTTGGTAAGCATTCTGAACGATGATACTTCCTGCATCTTAGGTTGAAAATTTCAAACAGCATTTTATTTTTTGTAGTTTTTCTTTTTATTAAAAAATTGATTTGTATTTTCTTTTGTACTCTTTTTGCTCAAACAGCATTTTAAAGAAACCCTTTTTTCTTTCATATGTAAGAAGATAACTGAGGTTTTCAGCATCATTCCCTTACAACAAATGGGTATGAATCTATTATTGTTAATAACTTATACATATTTATTTGTAATTCTTTCTGAGTGACCCATAAAAGGAACGTTGACATAATTATATAATATTTTAAGAATACTTTAAAATAGTACATATAGACTTTATTGTAAGTAAATGAATAATACAAAAATCAGTTCTTGTGAAATCTGTACCGTAGAAAATATTTACACATTGAACATATTCGTTGCAGATGTTAGGATCCCCAATATTATTAGATATTGGCTAAAACCAATCAGCTAGGGAAGAAAAAAATTTTTTTTATTAACTGCTTAACCAAAATAAAATCTAACTGTGATTAGATTGTGAAATTCAAAAGTCAAAAGAAAATGCGATACCAAAGAAAATTCAAAACATTGATTTAAAAATTCAAAATAAATGTCAAAACATTTAAAATTCTAAGTAAAATAAAATTTAAAAGTCAAAAGAAACCCCAAAGAAAACTCATTCAGTTTTTCCTAATAATCCCACTTCTGGGGATTCCTCAGATGGAAATCATCAAACTGAAATAAAATCCCAGAAGGATGTCCATTGCAGAGAAATGTACAATAGCAACAACAGGAAAATGATCCAACTAATAATATCCATATTGTTAAGCTGTGACATCTAATTTTAGCAAATTATTATGAACTTAGTAAAATGCTTAAACTATGCAAAATTGTACGTGCCCTATATTATTATGTATTACATGTGGACAAAAGACTTGGGTTGATCAAATTAAAATGGAAATAAGAAATTTGTAGGGAAAATTGTAGGTACATGTTTCTTGTTTTAAAAATATCCTTTTTTCATAAAGTCTTACTTCCTTAAAAATGCTAAATTTGAAAAACTAATTTTATTGATAATCTTCAATGTGATGCAGCAGGTATTTCTGTGTTATCTAGCAATTATAGAACTTCTGAAATTCAGAATCATCTAATTTAAAGTCAGATGATATTCCATAAGCTCATTGGTAAAGCAATTGTTTATAACATGCAAAAATATATTTTCCTTGTGAAATAAGATTATTAATAATTAGAAATATTGTACAGTTACCATGAAAAGTAATAGAAGAAACACTGTTGTAAAAGTGACTAAAACAGACTTTAAAATAAGAGAGGATTTTTTTTTTTTCCTTAAAATTTGGGGAGTGTAACTTAATTGGGTTGACAGAAACTTCTATGACAAAATGACAACTCTGAAGGAAACTTTTGGAGTCTCTTCAGGGGGTTAAATTTTCTCTTTAAAAATGTTCATTTTCTCTTTAAAAGGTTTGTTTCCCTCTTTATTAGTACAAATATATGCTAAAGATGTTGTTGTATAATTCAGAGTAAGCATTACTCGGGACTTTTTTTGGAATGGAGTTGATAAAACTTTTAAATATCAACATCTGTCATGTTTGTTTCTGTTTTCCAGGTTAGGCGTTTCTCTAGTTCGCCAGTCTTGTTTTGGGAGTTGGCAGAGAGGCAATGTGAGATATATCTTTATTTGAAAGATATATTAAATTGAGCATTTTTTTAAAATCAGTCATCAATTTTATACACATCACTGTATACATGTCACTGTATACATGTTAAATTGAGCATTTTTGATTCAAGGTATTCCTCTCCCACCCTGGAAACCATGCCGGAGCAGATGCCCTCAGGGCAAGCCCCGCTTAGGGATCATGTACCGTCGTGCGATTTTCTTTGCTCTCAGCTCTTTACGTTGAACATGATTTTTCTTTTGCAAACAATCCCCAATTTACTATAAGTGATCAGGAAAATTAGGATGTAAGCTCAGCTTTTCAAGGGACAACTCTATTTTGTAATTGAGAGGGAATTGTATTGCAAATTGTATACGTATCCTAGATTTGTTCACATTTTTTTTTTTTTTTTTGGTAAATAGAGATAAGCTGTTGGTTAGGTGATGTTCATAAAGTGATTTGCACTCTTCCCTGCTCTATAAATATAAGGTATTATATTCTTTGGATTAAAATAAAATCGTATATTATTCTGGTTAATAGACGACCTGATATAACACAAACTTTGAAAGCAGGATTCCTTGTTCTTGATTGGCCGCTGAGTGAATAATAAGACATATCTTTTAAATGAGGCTAATTAAGAAAAACATTCCTTTAAACTTCAAATGCAGGCATGAGTTTTAGGGTTCCCTAGGCAAGGCAAACGAGGACATATTTATGTTCATTAAAAATACTGTGTTACTCTGCAATGTTAGTTATATGAGTTTGGAAATGGATTTTAAAAGATGCAAATAATATGTGACTTATTACACTTCTTGCAATACTATATTATAGAAAAGAGTGTAATGACTGATAATTTCAAAATTGTCAAAAAAAAAAAGCCTTGATCTCTAAAGGAACTGGTTGATAGGAGATGGCTTTAGCTAGAGTAGATTTTTTTTTTTTTTCCTGGCTGTTAATTTGGTGATTCTCCTTGTCACACTAACAACTGCTGGTTTTCATGGTTTCCTTCACATTTCATATCCACACCTATGTGGATATCACAGGCAGAGGCATTTGAAATTGGAAAATCACATGCTCAGGAAGAAAGAGATTCCATCCAGATTACTTCTGGGCAAGGTTTGCACTCCCCAACACCTTACTGCCCTCACTGGTAAGATAAAATAAAATATAAAGTAAAACAAAATGAAATAAAATAAAATAGAACAATGCAATCCTTTAAAACTGAAAAAAGAACCAAATATTTTTCAAAACTGCATTTTGCCCCCTATGTTTTCATTTATTTTTAGTGAAAAACCTTGCACAAACAACAAGCAAAAAAGTAACAAATATGTCCTCATCTTATCTTCCGTATCCCAAAGTCTATGAGCATTCTTTCAAATAGACATTTTAGTGAGCAGTCCCGCACCTCTGCACCAGTAGAGCTGGAGATCATAGGAAGCCTATGTTTCTTTATCTCAAATGTAAGAGGACATCATTTCTCCCCCTCAAAACGAAATATCTAGTCTGTTTATCATTACATGGGTTTGAAGCCAAGACAGAGTCAAACTGTAAAAGTCAGAAAAAGAAAAAACATTTAGGTCTTTTCCTTAGGGGACTTTCCTGTTGATTTAGTCCCTATCTTCTTTTGTCCTAAAATAAAATAACATCAGTTGTGTCCATCAGATACCTAGTTCACAATCCAATAGACCACACTGCCAGCATCTTTGCCTGATGGCCTGAGATGCATGTTTCTCTAACCTTGACCCACTACCTCCACCCTTTTTGTGTGGACTAATTCTGGGTGCTGCTGCTGAAGCCCAGAAGGGAAACTTCAGGCTAGATTTTTTTCTCCATGGTCCTATCAGCAAATGTCATCTTGGCCACCCTTTGGAAATACCACAGGGCTCGTAGACATGGAGAAGGAAGGTGTTTCCATTGATCCCAATGATCTACTTCAGGATTAGAGTATTCCTTGTGTACAACAAGACACATTTATAGTCTATTATGGGCAAAATGTTTTGCTAGGTCTTTCATCAGAATATTCTAACCTACTACCTTAGCGTTTGGCTCCAGGCATAGCCTTGGGCTCCACTGAGGTACATGGGGGAAGGAAGCCTTAACACACTCCCATGCAAGCTCTGTGTGGCTGCAGGACGGTGTGCTGAGACCGCCAATATAAATCAATGTTATCCGGCTAGAGTTGCTGTGACAACAAAAAGAAACAAGCTATCATTACTCCACGATGGAATATTCCTTTTGTGCGTGTGTGTGTAAATTATAAATATTACTTTTTCTCCCCACCTTCAGCTTTTAAAATGTGGTTTTACATTTCATTTAATGCTAAATGGTTCATTACATAGAGTAGCAACTCAGTTCTCTTATTACGGTGTTAGCTTTCACTTTGTCAAAATATGTCTACTTGATAAGAAATCTGACAGAAGTTGCTTATGATGGGATCACTAACAGCCATCAGTTTCTCTCTAGCAAATGAAACTGTAACCATGGTGACGGCCTTTTTTTTGCCAGAATGAAAATGAGACAGCACTCTGCTGCAGCCATTAGCAGAATACACAAATGTCCCTCAAGGCAAACATCTAAAGCAAATGGACTGCAAAGGAAGGAGCACTAATTTCTATTTATTTAGGATTTGTAAACCTAGCAGAGCAAGATATTAACAAAGGAACAAACAAAGAAAGCTTAAAAAATCCCTGCTGTTTGTGTTTTTCTTTTGGTTTATGAAACTCCTTGTTTCAAATCTAAAATACTCCAGTCTGATTTCCCTCCTCTAGTATTGAATAATACCAACAAATGTGCTTTTCCTCTACCGCCAGATAGTTCATGGGCTTTCATTTCCCCCTTGCATAAAGGGGAAAAGAGAACTTAATCAATCAAGTCGAAAAAGTACTTTAAATGATAAGGAGTTTCGTCCTATATCTTTTAAACGTGCATTTTAGGGAAAACTATCAAAAACGAAATACAAGATGTCCTTTTTCATATACTTTAATTTTCAAAGAGGCATGTTCGTTCTGATAAGGTGCGTAGAAGCTGATAATAAGTCTATTCTAACACTATCAGCAATCAGCCACGGCTGTCAAAGACCTTTCAAGGGTCAGACCCTTCTCACTGTCTTCTTATTCACCATTAGACCTATCTCACCAGAAACGACTTAGTGTATGCAGATATTCTTTTGACAGACATGGCTTAGGTGGAATTTCTTTAGCCATTCATGATATGAGAAAGTGATTTTTTTAAACTCTTACAGCTAAACCAAAATATTGGTTTGAATGGTTTCTTGGTCTCTGTCTCTCTTTCTTTTTCTTCCTCTTTCCTGTATCCTTTTCTGTCCCTCTCCCTCTCTCCCTCCCTCCTTTCTTCCCTCTTCAACTATTCTAATGATTAAGCAAAAACAATATTTTTTCCAGGGACTGATCCAGTTTATTTGCTATAAATGTCCACTTAATTTTTAATTTATGCTTTGACCAAAAGAGTAAATGACTTCAGCATACTCTAGGAAGCCCACTAGAAGCCTCCTGAAGGCCCGCGGATGTATACATCATTTTGGAATACTTGCTCCCACCCCAAAAAGACATAAAGATATCAGGTTCAGGCAATGAGATTTTTGCCCAGCATCTTATTCAGAAGGTCTGAGTTGGGAGATGATGAAGCCCAGTAAGGGGGATGAGTCTAAAAATCTGTGGTTATATTTGTACAATTAACCTGTGTAATTTGTCTGTCAGTGACTACCATGTATGTACTCTGCATACCCATCTGTTTTCCTGGGTTTTTTTGTTTTTCCCAGTTGTTTGTTGGGCAGATGATCTGTGTATTTGTTTTTCTTGACAACTTAAGCATCTTCCTCAAAGCACTGTGGATTGAAGCTCAGTTGTGTTGGACATAGAAACTTGCCCTGGCCAGATTAGTCACCAACTCACTCTTAAGCTGCTGGACATCTGAGAGACATCACTATATAATATCTCTAAAATTGGTATCAGGGGTCAACAGGAAAGGGGGTTAGGCTTTGATTTTGAACGTGGGAACCAAGTTTGGTTGGCAGTGTTTCCTTTTTGGGGGTCATCTTTTTATATTTATGGAGTCAGTGTTCTTTGTGGTAGAGTGAAAGCAAAAGTACTTTAATCCATAACAGTAACATTGGCTAATTTTTATCTCTAGCTTGCAACTTATTTTAAGAACTTTTTAATAAAAAGGTTTGTCTGTGAATTCACCATATACGTTGAGTGCCTGATGTACATAAGATACAATCTAGACACCAACATACTAGATGAGATACGGTTTGCATATAAAGAGCTAAATGTGCTATAATCACAGTCAATATTTATTACATTTCATAAGTACCAGGCACTGTGAGGTGGTGGGAACACCGTCTAGGAGCCAGAAGAGTAGTAATAAAATCTGTCCTTGGTTAATTATAGTGAGGACAGAGAGCTAGAATAAATGGACTTTATAAGGAAGGGAAAGGAGAGAGTAAGCTCTCTGAGATTTTGGTATTTCCAACTCAAACATAAAATATAATTTTTCATATGTAATTTGTTCTAGGAGTACCCAGTATGATGTAATGGTGAACTGCCTGTGTTTGCACCATCACTGGCTGTACATGTGGGAAAGCTCAATGCCATCCATGCAGCTCAGTTTCCTCACCTGTTAAACTGTAAATTTAGTAGCTTCTGGTATTTAGTGCACATTCAATAATTGTTAGCTATTTTGTTGTCCACAGAGTGGGATGTATTTTAAAAGATACCACATGGTATGCTTTTCACAGTGATGTTTGATTAATTTATAATTGTCTAATCAGCTCAGTCAAAGTTGTGATGAGGAGCTTTTGCCAGAAGGTAGGTCAACACGCTGCTTCCTTCATCCACAAAGGAAGTGGCCCCAGAACTAAGCGAAGTGCTCCGTGGCTTAGTCAACGGATGTTCTGGAGCAGGTTCCTCCCCTCCTCGTAGGCTGGGAAGAAGCAGTGCTTTGGCTCCAGCCCACAGTGGAATTTCCAGGGTCCACACTTAGCATATTACTGATCTCCACATTGATTCAAAAGCAGGAAACTGAATTGAGTCTAAAAGATGCACATCAGAGCACTTTTAGACCACCTGAGACCTTTGATTTTCTCTTGTAGGACAGACACGCAGAGGTTCTCCACAAGGAACAGAGAGAATGCACGTGACTTTATCTGTCCACGGCCAATCCCAGCCCCACGGGCCTGAAGGACTTACTTTTTCCTTTTTCTAGAGGGGTGCTTGGCCACCCACCTCAGACACACCTCAGCCACGTGGCAGGAGGTTAAGCCATTCCATCAGCTCCCCCGAGCATTTCTAGCTGCTAAGCTCACTCTCAGTGAACCCATGAGGAAGATCAAATTTCTGGTAATTCCTTGCGGTCTGTATTATCTCAAGGGTAATATCAAATCACCTGACGCTCACTTGAAGCCACCACCAATATGGACCTGCAACCTCACACTCTACTCGGGTTAAAAGCTGCCTCTTCAAAATGGAAGACGAGAGACTGGCAGCCCAACATGCATGGTTCTTTACTGTCGCTTGAGGGCCATTTTTGAAGTTTTAGTGCAACAGGCGTCTTTGCAAGGGAGGTAAATGAAAATTCAAAAGATCCATATGATTCTAAAGCCCTTAATATCTGAATATGTACTCCGATTGCTTCTCTTTGTCACTGCTCCTGTGCAAGAAGCTTCTAGAACATCTCCATCTGGAGAGTTTTGCATCCCAGAGGCTGACTCATGTTGAGGTCTGAAAGCCAGCAGTGAAGTCTGTTGTGCTTTCCATTTCTCCTTTACATAACTTGCCCCACTTCTTAGCAACTTCACCGGCAAGAACTACTTCCTTATGATGCAAACTGAAACTCCAACTCACCCATAGGTATAAATGACAATTTATAGAATTTACAAAAAGAACTTGCTTTTGCAAAAGCCCTTACAAGGAGTGGGTAAATGTGTCGCTAATGAAGGTATTATATGTGCGTACCATCGTTATGCTTTGGGGAAAATCAGCTTTCCATGTGTCCCTAAAATCACTGTCCAACATTCTGAACTATAAGGTTGGCCCGACAACATACGTATCGAGACCTCTCAGCTAGACATCATGGGCACAGAGGAGACAAAAGGCAAATGCCTCAACTAATTCACTCAGTGAGCACTTGCTCTGATTCCTACTGTATTAAGTTGACTAGCCATGCAAAAAATAGGATTAACTGTCCAATTAGGGACTCGTGATTTTTTTTTTTTAAACAATTGAGCTTGCCTGTACCAGGAAGTTATTAATAAAATAAACAATTCAATTCAAAATAGACAGTAGTTAAGTTGAGAAATTCCATCTTTATCAAATCACATTTCAACTCACCTAAAAGCAATACCAGGCTTCCAGCTTTCAAAATAAATGAAGGCTCCTCAATAAATACCTAACACCCATAAAAATCTGAGCCAAGTGAGTGTTATTTCAGGCTGGTATTTATCCCAGGGGTAAAGTTTTATGGGAAGCATAAAAGAAACATATGTATGTTTCAATACATATCATATTTATTAAAATATTTTTAAGCATTTTTGTGGTTTTCTTGGCAACGTAGAAATTCATCCTTCAAGTAAATTAAGTTACAAACATATGAAAATGATATATACTTAGTTTATATTTCTTAGTAGTGAATATTCTCTTTTAACACTTCTTCTTCTTAATAAGTTACTTCTTTTTCTCTAATCTTAAAAGACCCACAACCTTTACCTATATACGTTGGTTCCTTGGTGGTGAATATTCACAGTGATCATTTTAATGATCTCAATTAAGACTAAGTGAGGCAAAGTTTTCAGAAAGTTGAGCATGACGCAGACCTTAGAGCCTCTGGTTTCCCCTCTTAGAGATTCTTCTGAGTCACAAGAAGGTTGGAAACTTCAACTCTTAGGGCCAAATTCTAACCTCTTCTTAGCTCTAATGCTCCATTGGCCAGCCAGACCCAGCTTGCATGATTTCAACAAAGTCTCTTCCCTTGCTTTGATTCAGATCTTACACTTCTTTGAGTTACTCTTCTGCCGGTGCCCAAAGACAGATCTTGACTCCCCACCACGCTCAGCTCTTGATTTTGCACTCGACACTGCTAGTTTTAATGAATGAGGCAGAAAACAAACACTTCTACAAGACTTTTCATATTAAGAAGAAAGGAGGCCAATGCCATTCAATCTTTCTGCTCACAGATGTCAATGTGGTATTCAAAAAGTGTGCAGTTAAGCTGTATATAAAACATTTTGTTGGACTTAAAACCACCACAGTATTTCTCCTAATTTTATAGGTCATGTTGATGATATTGTTGAAGAGAATCCATGGAATGGTTTAGATAATAAATGGCAGGTTATAGTTTTAACAGATGTTTGCATTTTATTAATAATTTTATACATTTAGCCACTTAACGTGAAAGAGCTGGCTTGAGTAGAATTCGAGTACATAGTTGAAAATGCTCTTGCTTTTGTAACTCTAGTAGAATTCATTTGTAACTTCCAGTCTCTAGGTATGTGGCTACCTGGGCATGCTATCCATTAAAATACTTCAAAACAAGCATTTGTCTTCCACACACTGTTTCCTAGAGCCTCAGAATATAGCATTTAAAAAATTAAAACACAGAGAATAGAGAAATATGACAAGGGTCAGCTTTTGTCATAAAGCTTATGAATTGTTTAGAGGTATCTTAAAAGGTAGCTGCAATTCACGCATCAACTTGCAAAAGTTCCAATTTCCAGTTTGTAGTTCTAGATCATTCCCTGTGTCTTATTTCCTTGGCTTAAAATCTTTTTGTTAAACCAGCTAGCTACCTCTGACTCTCACATGTTCTGAAAACTCCTTGTGCCCCTTCCTGAGCCCTTGGAATCATTTCTCACAGGAGCATTATATAGGTAGTTTGATGAATTTCAGAGAGGAGAAAACAACTCATCTACAATTCAATCGTATTACTAACTCTTCATCATTGAGAATCTCCCTTACACTGGATGCTGGGGATGGTAGACTCTTGTAACTGCTTTCAGGAATATGGGAGATTGAGGAATGTTATATTGTGCATGGGGGCTGGCTAGCTGCCTCCCCACATGAACACTGGAAATCTGTAAAATTGGACTGGGGGATTGGAACAGTAAAATACTAAATAGTAAAGAAACTGGTAGGGTCACAATATAGCATTGTACAGAAACCTCACTACCTTTGATCCTTGGAGATTTTTCTGTTTTTCTCTTTTTTTAAAAAAAAATTTAGGGAATTCCCTAGTGGTCCAGTGGTTAGGACTCTGAGCTTCCAATGCAGGGGCACGGGTTCGAACACTCGTCGGGGAACTAAGATCCCTCAAGCCATGTGGCGTGGACAAAAAAAAAATTATATTCACATAGTTCCTAGAGGTATGAGATGATCATATTGTAACTGACTCATACACTTTATTCTGATAAGACTTTCACCAAACTCTTCATCATGATTACTTATCATCAATTAGGGAGAGGTAGAAAAATAATAGAGAAGACTAGATTGTAAGGCTAATGCCAAAGGAATAATACAAAGACAGTGCTCTAAGGACTCTGAAGAAAGCAAGTCTTTCTGGAGGTATAAAGGATTTGGCATTTGAACTGAGGTAGATAAAGCTTTAGTAGGAAAAATAGTAGAAGGTAATCCATTCTAGAGTGAGAAACCAGTATGAACATAAGCATGACAGAGGAAACTCAGTGTTATGAATTTTGTAAACAGTAACATGGAGCAGAAATAGATTTGACAATGGAGAAAAATTTGAATCCCAATCCTACTGTGAGCTTTAAAACTTTGAATGTGTTTTTATATTGAGGTTTCATTTATAAATTTGATGTAATGCCATTTTATAGAGTTGTGAGGATTAAATAGAACAGCTTTTGCATACTACCTGGTTCACAATAAATGCTCAACAAAACATTGCTATGTTTTGATTTTTATGGAAGGCAATGATAATAATTTGAGCTATCATTTTGTTTTCCTAAGCACAGATTATTTCTTGAAATTAAAAGAGAACAGAAGGCATTTTCCCCAATGTTAAACTTCATAGAAAAAAACACTTAATTTAGGGATTAGTATAGCTATGATTAATCCTATATAATAAGTGGCTAATTGCATATCAAACTCAAAGACTCTAAGGATTGAAACTTCAGTGATACTATTAATATGGTGAACTTGGATTATATACTAATCAGTGCTGGAAGTGAGAAAGATAGTAAGAATTGTGTCTCTTATTCATTGAAGTAATAAATGAGGGATTGAGACAGTTCTTTTATGAAGTAGTCATAAAGTCAAATTTTGGAATCATAATTCATCGTTGTGGTTATTTAGTCTAACTCCCTCATTTTCCAACAAGGAATTTAAGGAACGTCTAGATTAAGACATTAAGGAATGCTGTCTAAATGTCATTCTGAAGAACAGTGGCAACCCTTGGCAAATGTTCGTTGGTTCATGGCAAAATAAGAAATGTTTTCATGGTGTGAGCTTTTTTATGAAGTTAAATTTATTTATTTACAATTTTCATATTATTATTTTATGTTAATGTGTCCACATTAAATAAGATAATAGTGAAGTAAATGATAGTTTTTTCTTTTCACTATCCTTATTAAGCAACACATAAAGTAATCACTTGCTTGTCACCTTATTCCTTTTAAAAAACAGTTAATAGTTCATGAAATCAAAATTCTGGGAACCACGAAGTTAAGCAATTTGAGAGTTTTCTAGACTAATGAGTAACTGACTAGAGTCATAACACAGGTCTCCTAGCTCAGTACTCTCTCCAAAACATCTCGGTGTAATTCTATTGCGAATCTCATTTATAGGATTCAGAAAAGTAAGTACAATCTTCCTGTGTTCTCTCCTCCTCATTTTTTAGCCATTCTCTTTCTTCACAAAATTTTCCCAAGTTAAGGAGAGTAAAAGAAAACTAATTTTAAAACTCTAAATGCATCAGTATTCCTACCTGATGACTATTCTTAGAATGCTTTATAGAGCAAGCAGTGAATGTAATGAAAAATTTTTTAATATAATTATCTCTATTTTATTTATTCTTTTCCCTCTGGATGACCTAAATGATAAGCCATGGACTTTTTTGGCCAAGTATGTTTCATGGACATGGATTTTGAATATATATACGTTATCACTTCACAAAAACAACATTTCTAATATAATAAAGAATAATGAATATGTTTGGTCCAAAATTTAGTTTCTCAGTTAATTGGTTGAAATGCGGAACTTATTTTTATAAAGAAATAATATGATCACTGGTAGTTTAGCTTTTTAGGTTTGCTTACAAAAACCCATTTTTAATCCATAATGTAGCTGGATCATATCATCCTAGCTCCTGGTCCTCAATAAAGAAAGGCACTGTTCATGAGAGGAAAACATCCAAAGCCCTCAGAAGTCAAGAAAGGCAAAATTATAATTTCAAAACTTTTAAATTTCAAGGATTTACTCTATATATCATATTCTTTACGAAACATATTGTTTGCCTCTCTTTCTTTCAGCCCTATCATCGGGCTCCTTATGGAATGTGGTAGTGAGGATGAGGTGTGGATTGCAACACCTACATTTGTACGGGAATGAGTCAATATGCCCCTTCGTCATCAAGACAGGAGATGCGATCTTTACTTCTCCCTCAAGGGTTATATTCCAGTTTGACAGAAGTCCCATGGTGATGGAGCCCTGGGAGAAAGCCCATGGAGGAAGCCAATAATCGTGGTCTTGGCTTCCTCAACTCTCCCCCTCCCCTTTCTACTGGCACAGAGTCTCAGTCAATGACTGTTGTCACCACTCTAAGGTGTTGAAAGTAGCCCTCTCCCACTCCACCCCCCAAAATAACACACTTTCCCTTGCCTTCTGATTCTCCCCTCCCAGACTGTCCCTGGGAATTATTCTTCAAGGTAGGTTGTCAGTCCTCAGTCATTGCTGTTTCTGCTGCTGCATAGGGTTGGGGCTGAAAGATTAGATCCCGCATGGAGCAGAAAGGAGACACTACAACCGATGCCACAGGAATAAAAAGGAATAGCGAAGACTGCTATGAACAATCACATGACACCAAATTGGGTAACAGAAATAGATAAATTTATCCAGAAGAAACAGATAAATTCTTAGAAATATACAATCTACCAAGACTGAATCATGAAGAAACAAAATCTGGCTGCTATATTTCTCCTGTAACTTATGATATGCTAATAGAGTATCCTCTGCCTTTCTAGCTTTGAGTGACATTATAAATGTGCATTCAATTGCCTTAACCTCAGGGGGTTCCTGGTGTTAGGAAAAGGTTGTATTTCAGTCAGTGTGAAAATTGATTATGAAGTAACCTAGGAATATTTTTTTGAAAATTAAAGAAATGGCTAACTTATGGTATTAAAAGTTTATGAAAAAGATATGACCTTTGGCAGAAAATGTAATTTCATCAAATGTTAGGTACCCCTTCAATATTTACATAAAGCAACAGATACGATCATAAAGCAACAGCATGACCATTGAGCCAACTTTCCTTTTGATGTTTTTAAGATGCATTTTTATTTTCATAATGTGAAGTTTAAACAGCTAGAGCAGTTTATAGACAAGAAATGTTTGAGGTAAGAAAAAGCTTTGAACACAGATGAAATCTGCCTCTGTGAGAAGAAAATGCTTTCATAGTCATACATCTCTAAAGAGAATGGAGAGGGGTAGACCAAGTCTGTGGATTTGTAACAAAGTATGAAGCTGGCCAATTAAGTCAGGCTTATGCTCTTGTTCTACAAATCCCAGTTCACTAAAGAATAATTCACTTGAAAAGTTTTAGTCATGGTACTAGTTTGTGTACCAGTTTCATGAGTATTTTGTGTTAGAGTGTTATTTGAGGACTTACAAAGATCAGGGATCTGCTCTATCTGGAGACAACAAGGAGGTCACTCTCAAAAACCTGCAAAAGAGGAAAACAAGTTGCTCTCTGAGAGTGAGATGGCTCCTAGCCTAATAGACTGCAATAGAAATAAGCTGTCAACCCTAGTATATAAGTTTTGATAACAAGAAGAAGAGGAGAAGATCTTCAATGAAAACATAGAAAATCAAGAATCAGATAAGCACATATGATTGGGTTGTTTGTTTTTTTAATATTGAGCTGCATGAGCTGTTTATATATTTTGGAGATTAACCCTTTGTCCATTGATTCATTTGCAAATATTTTCTCCCATTCTGAGGGTTGCCTTTTCATCTTGTTTATAGTTTCCTTTGCTGTGCAAAAGCTTTGAAGTTTCATTAGGTCCCATTTGTTTATTTTTGTTTTTATTTCCATTACTCTAGGAGGTGGGTCAAAAAAGATCTTGCTGTGATTTATGTCAAACAGTGTTCCTCCTATGTTTTCCTCTAAGAGTTTTATAGTGTGCGGTCTTACATTTAGGTCTCAAATCCATTTTGAGTTTATTTTTGTGTATGGTGTTAGGGAATGTTCTAATTTAATTCTTTTACATGTAGCTGTCCAGTTTTCCCAGCACCACTTATTGAAGAGGCTGTCTTTTCTCCATTGTATATCCTTGCCTCCTTTGTCATAGATTAGTTGACCACAGGTGCATGGGTTTATCTCTGGGCTTTCCATCCTGTTCCATTAATCTATATTTCTGGTTTTGTGCCAGTACCATATTGCCTTGATTACTGTAGCTTTGTAGTATAGTCTGAAGTCAAGGAGTCTGCTTCCTCCAGCTCCATTTTTTCCCCTCAAGATTGCTTTGGCTGTTCAGGGTCTTTTGTGTCTCCATACAAATTGTAAAATTTTTTGTTCTAGTTCTGTAAAAAATGCCATTGGTAATTTGATAGGGATTGCATTGAATCTGTTGATTGCTTTGGGTAGTATAGTCATTTTCACAATACTGATTCTTCCAATCCAAGAACACGGTATATCTCTCCATCTGTTTGTGTCATCTTTGATTTCTTTCATCAGTGTCTTATAGTTTTCTATAGTTTTCTGCATACAAGTCTTTTACCTCCTTAGGTAGGTTTATTCCTAGATATTTTATTCTTTTTGTTGCAATGGTGAATGGTATTGTTTCCTTAAGTTCTCTTTCTGATTTTTCGTTGTTAGTGTATAGGAATGCAAGAGATCTCTGTGCATTAATTTTGTATCCTGCTACTTTACCAAATTCATTGTTAGCTCTAGTAGTTTTCTGGTGGCATCTTTAGGATTTCCTACATATAGTAACATGTCCTCTGCAAACAGTGACAGTTTTACTTCTTCTTTTCCAATTTGTATTATTTTTAGTTCTTTTTCTTCTCTGATTGCTGTGGCTAGGACTTCCAAAACTATGTTGAATAATAGTGGTGAAAGTGGACATCCTTGTCTTGTTCCTGATCTTAGAGGAAATGCTTTCAGCTTTTCACCATTGAAAAAGATGTTTGCTGTGGGTTTGTCATATTTTCACCATTGAGAATGATGTTTGCTGTGGGTTTGCCATATATGACCTTTATTATGTTGAGGTAGGTTCCCTCTATGCCCACTTTCTGGAGAGTTTTTATCATAAATGGGTGTTGAATTTGTCAAAAGCTTTTTCTGTATCTATTGAGATGATCATATGGTTTTTATTCTTCAATTTGTTAATATGGCATATCACATTGATTGATTTGCATATACTGAAGAATCCTTGCATCCTGGGATAAATCCCACTTGATCATGGTGTATGATCCTTTTAATGTGTTGTTAGATTCTGTTTGCTAGTATTGTGTTGAGGATTTTTGCATCTATATTTATCAGTGATATTGGTCTGCAATTTTCTTTTTTTGTAGTATCTTTGTCTGGTTTTGGTATTAGGGTGATGGTGACCTCATAGAATGAGTTTGTGAGTGTTCCTCCCTCTGCAATTTTTTGGAAGAGTTTGAGAAGGATTGGTGTTAGCTCTTCTCTAAATGTTTGATAGAATTCACCTGTTAAGCTATCTGGTCCTGGACTTTTGTTTATTGGAAGATTTTTAATCAGAGTTTCAATTTCATTCCTTGTGGTTGGTCTGTTCATATTTTCTATTTCTTCCTGGTTCAGTCTTGGAAGCTTATACCTTTCTAAGAATTTGTCCATTTCTTCCAGGTTGTCCATTTTATTGGCATAGAGTTGCTTGTAGTAGTCTCTTAGGATGCTTTGTATTTCTGCGGTGTCTGTTGTAACTTCTCCTTTTTCATTTCTAATTTTATTGATTTGAGTCCTCTCCCTCTTTTTCTTGATGAGTCTGGCTAATGGTTAATCAATTTTGTTTATCTTCTCAAGGAACCAGCTTTTAGTTTTATTGATCTTTGCTATTGTTTTCTTTGTTTCTATTTCATTTATTTCTGCTCTGATCTTTATGATTTCTTTCCTTCTACTAACTTTGGGTTTTGTTTGTTCTTTCTCTAGTTCCTTTAGATGTAAGGTTAGATTGTTTATTTGAGATTTTTCTTGTTTCTTGAGGTAGGATTGTATTGCTATAAACTTCCCTCTTAGAACTGCTTTTGCTGCATGCCATAGCAGATAAGCAAATATGGAGAACACCTAGACAAACCTTTTCTTGAGAGAGTAACCTGCCCATCTGATGCTGGTTTTCGCGATTGTAAAAACATAAGCATTCAACTTAAGTTTTTCAAAATTTAGCATTCATCAAAATCACATGCAAAGGTTGTCAAAACACGGATTTTGGGCCCCACCACCAGAGTTCCTGACTCAGTGGGTCTGGAATGAGGCTTGAGAATTTACATTTTCGGCCATTTCCCAGGTGAGGTAGATGCTTTTGGTCCTAGAACTGCACTTGAAAAACCATTGCATTCAGCCAGCAGAAACTGCTGCCATTAAACATTGAAACCAAATGAATATCTCTCAACTTGTTTCTTCCTCGTTCTCCATGAACTTGAATATATCTTGCCTAGAAGGATAAAAATATGCTAAACAGGGCAATGTAAGTCATCATTCAGCATTTATGTTTAGCTTTGTAAATCAATAATTTGGTTTTCTGAATTTATACAGTCTTCTGTGAGCAGAAACATATCTAAGTTTCATTTTGTCTTGATTTACACAATTTGTTGGGGAAGATCCTTTAAGGAAAAGAATTTCAAATTTTGAATGAAATCTTTGGTATCAAGCTGAGTATTTATCTAGAAAATAAATCACAACAAGTTATAAACTGGAAAACGCTTACAAGTACCACAAACACCACAACATCCAGGAAATGAAGAATCTAGGTTCTGTCTCTGTACAGTGGAATCTTCTTCTTCTCCACTAGTCACACACCTGTGCTGGGCACCATAGCACAAGATCACATGGGAATATGACCTCTGGTCCTGCACTTTCATGATGAAGCTATGTGATTTCATGCAAGTGGTGGCTAGAATATCACTAAAAGTTATTCCTACTTAGATGGCTAACAAGAACAACACAGAAGTGATGACAAGCCACTAAATATAATCCACTCTATCCAAACTAATTATATCCCAACTCAGCTGTTCCTTAACAGAATCCCGCAAATGCCTGGACCATTTCAATGCCACTCCAACGCCACTGGGGAAGTTTAAATGGAAGAGACAGCAGTCTTAACCAATTGTAACTAAAATAGTCTATTTTTGTCAGTTCTACTAAGATGTGTGTCATATGAACCCATTATTAGACTCCCTCCCATGGGCTTAGAGGGTTCCATGTTACTTAGGGATCCTGAAACTTCAACTTGTTTATACTTACAGCTACTCCATGGGGAGAAAGAGAAGGAATGTCAGAGTCTGATCAGATGTAGATCCCCAAGTATTTCCAATTGCTGAGTTAATAGAGCTGAGGGTTGGTGATTAGTCAACATGGATTCAATGAGAGAATGGCCATGTTTGTAGCTCATTAGGAGCATACCTTGTGTCACCAAGCACCACATGCCTAGATTTGTAGAAATTCCACCAGCCTTTGACATTAGTAACTGGGACATGCTCCACTTTCCCCCTTTTCTTCCACACCTGTTGGTTTTCTCCTTGGGAGGTGTGCAAGGAAGTGATAGGGAGGAGCACGAAGTTACCACGAATGTGAAAGGTAGCTTTTGAAAGTGAGCTCCATGGCAACAAGAAGGTCAGAAGAGAGGCAAGCAGTGGAGTGGACTACCTGGGTCTTGATTTCTGCTTTTCACCAGCTGTGAGACCTTGGCCTTGTTATCACTACGTCTCTAGTTGAAATAGAAAAAATAATGGCACCTCCCTCGTAGGGCTGTCACACAACTCTTTCAGGACTAAAAGAGTTAATATGAGTATATGTAAAACATGTAGAAGAGTGCCTGGCACACAGTAACCACTCAATAAAAGTTAGCTCTTATTATTTGGAAAGTAAAAGGCATTTTAAAATGTGATTTCCAAAGCAGTAGCAGAGATTTTTGGATTTATTTCCACTCTCCTCTTTTAATACTAAAATTAGCACCCTTCCAAGTCCAGTTCCTGGGCAACTGCTGTTGCTATTCTGGGCCATCTGTGATCTTCAATAGCACCAAGCTTGGCGTTCCAATCCACAGCTAGATCACGTCACAACTCCTAGTGATCTGTTGTCTGTTTATTTGCAGAACTGGTCACAATTTGGTCTTTTTTTGTATAAATTGTCTACTTAGCTCTTAAAACGCTGCAGTCGTCTACTGGGGCACCAGCATTTGGATGGGTGTTATAACACTACATTTTCTCTTCATTACAAGTCCTAAAAATAGGGTGCAACTGACTAATGTTTTCAGCCTTCACAGCAAGATTTGGTTTGTCAGGAAATGGTGTGGGAGTAGTTCTCATATGCACTGAAGGTGCAAAGTGCAAAACAAAAATAACTCAACAAGAGTTTAACAGCCCTTCTTGATGTACGTTATTTACAAAGGCCACAATCTGGAGCTCCAGGCAGAGCCTTAGGAAGCTCGGGAGACCCTTCTGGAACAGGAAAAATGCCAATATAGATTACACAAAAGGGAACATGGGATGAAGAAAGACAAGGTTTAATCTGCTATCTCTTCTGTCTTCATCAGTATTCATGTCTGCTCAGGCATCACAGGACTTTGAGTTTAGTCAAACTTGGAAGAACTCTTCAATAACATAATGCATAAAAACATATGGAGAAACTGCTAAACCATTGCTGCTTTCATTTTCATATGTAAAAATTTCCCCATCCACTCTAGTGGGTGACTACTTTTCTTTCAACTGTCTTATTTTCTTGTATGAAACAAGACATATTGCATTAGTAAATCTTAATTGCATTTTCACTTTCTGTGGTTTTAGAATGTTTGGTAGCAAATATTTTGCAAACACTGAGATGCTTCAGAATCAATCCCTACCCTTCAAAAGAAATTCTAAGTATTGTCAGAAGGCAGGAGAAAAACAGTTGTATTCATTAATATCACTACAACAAAGAAAAAAATGCCATGATGCTTGGTGTATTCTTTATTCCAGCTTTAATAAACATCACATTCTTGCTTAGGCTAAAAGTCTCAGATGCACATAATTAAGTAATTTTCCTGCATTTTTTAAAAATCAAAAAAATGTTGTTGTCTAGCTTGCTGTTATTCTTTCCACTACCAACTTAGAAGAAAATTCTTGTGCCTCTCAATGCATTGAGGATGAATTCTTTATTTTCATGCCAAGGAAATATTGTCACAAATACTTTGTTCAGGCAAAAGAAGATTTAGAATAGCTTTGCTTTATCACAGTTTGCAATGTACTTTTGGAGTTAATAGACTCATACAAATGAAATAACCAAAGACATTTCCCCCTTTGAATTTTTTTGAGTTACTTTCTCATCAAAAGTTTTTCAGTTTTACAGTATGGAAAACTTTCCCTTTGTACTTAAAAATCAGAGAGAGAAAAACACACTATTATATTTGAAAAGCAAAGAAGATGATGGATTAAAGCAGATGTAGAGTGTTTGCAGTTATATAAGACTATTAGGGACCCCGCTTGCTCTGGTTTTTGTAATTTGTCCATGTCCTACTTTATATAACTCAATCCGTTGTGAGCCAGACATGAAATAAGCTAATACAGTATTCCATATTTCACTTTGTCAGCAAATTAAGAAAAGTCTAGAACAAACACAATAGTCATCATGGTTCTTGAATAGAGAAGGAAGCATTTTTCAAATCCCAGGGAACTTTAAGAGACAGAAGGTTAAGGAGTTTTTTTTTTTTTTTTTTTACAGTGAGCAGATGTGTTTGTTATTGTTGATGGACAAGCTTATCCATTTACTTCAATTAATAACAAGAGTGAGCACATCAATACGTGAGCTTGTCCTGATGCCTTGATTTTTTTCCAATTTGACAGGTAATAGTGGGGCTGGGAAAATGTCACAACAATTTAGTCCTGCCTCACTGGCTTTAACTACTTCGATGACAATGGAAAGGCATCTTGCTAAGATTTCTTATGATTCATAATAATGCTACATTCGTTGGCTCTTACAGAGGGTTTAAAATCTCTGATAATTAATGGTTGAAAATCATTCCTTTCATGGGCTGTTCATTTGGGCACTAAGTAAAATCAAGTTAAAATATTTATGAGCAGTATGAAAATGTGGAAACTTTCTTTAGGAACCTGTCTTTTCACATTGAGTCATAAATGAAATCAACTCTGTTTGACAAAAAAAGGCCATTTTACCATACAGCCGAGCAACTAACCTCCTCTCGTGTTCTGAAAGATCTTTTCTACAATCTAACAGGCTTTGTCAGAGAAACTCTAATGATTTTTAAAAGCCCATGATCTCCCAAATTTTAGCATATGAGAGCAAATTATGCCTCCAACAAACTTGACAATGGGTATCAAAATCTAACAATTTGCTTCAGTGCTCACTGACCCAGTAAATAAATGCTTTCCTTTTAACATTGAAGCTTGAATGATTAATACCTGTACAGGAGGGGAGGGAAAAGTTAGCAATTTATTTTTTAGGGCAAAAAATAAAAGCCCATTTATACTATTCCGGGAGCAATGGCGTTGGTGTAGGTGGCAGCCTTAACAGTCCACAAAGGTGTAAGTGTCTCAGAGAATGCTTGGAGTGGACACATCCCAGCTTCTGCAGGGCCAGAACAGCATTACGTTCATCTTTGTACTTCCACAGCGTCTAACACAATCCTTCTCACACATAAAGAACTCAACAAATGTTTTTTGTCAAGCAACATTCTTCTAGACCACTCCCTAGAGTAGAGGGAACCAAGTGTCTTAAATATAGATGTACAAAATTTAAACTTTGTTGGAATCATGGAGGACAACCTTATTAATATCTCCCCAAAACTTATCTTCTCACCACCCCCCACTTCATTCTGTACATAATCTCCTTTGTGAGGCTCTTCTTAACACTGAGTATCTCCAAAATGAATCACATATTTTCTCCTCTCTTTGACCAGAGTACCTGTAGATCACCTTAACATGGCACTTATTATTTTATATTTTAACAAGTTTTCTTTGTCTTTGCAACCACATTTGAGATGTGCAGATACTTTTTTCTTATTTGTTATGAAATCATTTGATTCTGGAAACTAGCATATCTCTGTTGCTGCGTAAATGCTCAATAAATGTTTGAATTGCATTGAATTTCTCTAATCCTTTGGACAATCCTATTACGGAAGGCCTACCAACTACTTACAAGGAGACAGGACAAAATAGAGCAAAAGCAAATGTTAAGGGTTGAATTGTGTTCCCCTCGCCCCAAACTTATATGTCGATGTCCTAACACCTAGTATTTCAGAATGTGACCTTATTTGTAAATAGAGTCTTTACAGCGGTAACCAAGTTAAAATAAAATCATTAAAGTGGGACCTAGTCCAGTATGATTGGTGTTCTTGTGAGAAAGGAAAAATTGTACACAGACAAGCACAGAGGGAAGATAAAGTGAAGACCCAGTGAGAAGGCCATCTCCAAACCAAAGAGAGAGGTCTGGAATAGAATTTCCCATCACAGCCCTCAGAGGAAACCCATCTTTCAACTCCTTGATCTGAGACCCCTAGCCTCCAGAACTATGATACAATAAATTTCTGTTGTTTAAACCACCCAGTTTGTGGTTCTTTGTTACAGCAGTCCTTGCAAACTAACACAAGTATCCAGTTTTCTTTGCCCATTAAAAAGAAAAGCTAGACAGAAAGTAGTTTGTAACAGCATTGTGACATTGTTGGGGAAGGTTGGTAATATAAAAACTCATATGTGACCTCTACAGAATAACATAGAAAAGCTTGCATTCTTTTCTCCTATAGAAAAACATTATCTTCATGCTATTACTATCTTGCACTAACTCAGTGTTCAAATGCTTTGTGTAATATGAAATGGATCTTCGAGCAGGATGGGAAATTACATTTGCCATAATCAATCAGCCTGTTCTGCAAAATAGATTATTAAAAATGTCTTCATTTGATTACCTGGGTGAAAATATAAATGGAAAATAACAATTCTAAATGTAGTGTAAGTATTGATAATGTGATGACTAGAGCAACTGTATTCATTCCTAACATTAATAAATTTTTAAGTTTCATTAATGCCTACAATAATACAGTTTTGCTATAATAACCATAATTTACTTAGGCTTATCAACACAATGACTATAGGTTAAACTAAAGGGTCTGCTATTTTCTGAAATGAAAATAGAGACAAAGAAACAAAGAGAGGTATGTTTACTGAGATGGTATATAAAGTGGGGTGGGAAAAACAAAGAACCCAAAAGAGCTTATTTTTAAATTATTCCTTTAAAGAAATTGAGATCATATACTTGAAAAGGTAAGGTTAGACTTTGACCCGTTATGTAGTTTTGTTCTTCAAGGTTTTAACTTGATTCCAGCCTCAGAGAGTTGAAAATTGTTTTCTTTCAGACAAAATCCTGCTCCCATTCTATGGAAAAAAAACACAAGAGTAAGAAAATATAGAAAGTTGTATTGGGAGCACAATAGATTCTTGACTTTAAAATAGCTCATACAAACCTACAATAATAACCAAAAGAATCACTAGTATCCAGATCATATTTCACTAAAAGAAAAATCCCTGAACTGTAAACCCTCGTCTACATTACCAAATAAGAACCCGATATGCCAATAAGTGCTTTTCTATCATTTATTACAGTTGTTTTCTTGCTGCTAGATAAGCCATTGCTTCAAAACATAAAATAGAAAAATTAAAGACCATTAAGAAAGACCTCTGTGAAGAGTTATAACAGCAAGAGATTTAAATGTAAAAATATAGAAAGCATTCAGTTGATGAAAAAGGAAAATAATAAAACCTTGTGTTATCTAGATTTCTGTCTCCAAAATCACATTTTCAGTAATTCAGCAAATAATTATTGACCATTAAATTATTTTACTATGTCTTTGCTCATATATTGTGTTTACATATGCATGAAAATATACTACATAAACTCTTATTTTATTCTGAAATGGACCCAAATTCCTATTTTCATTTCTTACCATAAATACATCTTTCCTTAAATATAAGGACTACTTCAAGCCACTTTTACATATTTCAGAAGTCAATATAAATCTGTATTGAATAAATAAATAATGAATGATTCCTCTCTTTCATAATTTAATTTTAAATAAGGGATAAGAGAATGCAAGAAAATAATTTGAAGAGAGAGTACAGTCTGCTCTCATTAACAGTTTCCTTTAAGACATTTCCAAATCTGCCTCAAGTGATTTTTCTTGCCTAAGCCTCCATGTCTGTAAAGAGCATGGTAACACTACCCTACAAAGACCATTGGTTAAACTAATGGCAGTTGTAGTCATTGAATAGACAGTGACTTCAGAAACAGTTCAACAAGATACCATCAATGTTTATTTTCTCCTCTTCCTTTTGTTACACCTATATCTCCACAACACGTCAGCATTGGATCAGTCCAAACACTGTCACTTCTTCACTCCTACACCTTGACTGATGGAAATGAACCACAGGGCCATGTAGACAGGAGTCTCTGACTTCAGCCTTCATACTGCTAGGAACTCTTTCTAAAAAGTTCTTTATCAGCTATGTCTTCTCTTCTTCTATGGTTTTCCAAGCCTATGCTTCTCTTCTCAAAACTATCCATTCCTCTATCCCCCACTCTCAGAAGATGATCTCCCTTCTACATCCATGAGAAAAATCAAGACCTTCAGGCAATAAGTTTGAATTTCGTTACCCAGTACCTATAAGTAAACAGACATCTATATGCATTTGTGCCTATGTGTCAAAGATTGCCAAGACTGTAAGGTGAGTCTAATTCACCTTAGACCCAATGATTTGTTAAAAGAATTTGGACAACTAGGGAAAGCTGTTATTCTCATGATTACAGTAAGTTTATGAACTGACTGTATTTTACAGTCATGGTCACTCAGTTCATTATAGTGAAATAATACAGATTAAAATCAGCACAAGGAAAGGCACGTAGGGTGAAGTCCAGAAGAAACCAGGCACAAGTTTCCATTTGTCCCTTTCCATTGGAGTCACACAAGGACACTCTGAATTCTACTAACAATGCTGTGTGATAACACATGTGAAGTATTGCCAAGCAGGGAAGCTTACCTGAGCCTTGATGTCCAGAGTTTTTATTGTGGGTCAGTCACACAGGTTTGCAGCATCCATGTGTCAGCTGCTTAGACACCAGCCCCTCCCCTCCAAAAGCAAAAACAGGTGAGTACATAATCATATTGTCAGGATAAACAGAAATCCTAACCCCTTATTACTACTCATGTACTTTACTCCATCAGTTATTCTTTCTTCTCTTCCTTCAATCTCTGTTTCTATCAAGTGTAAATATGCTTAATCTCTCTTATTTCAAAAGTAATTGCAGAGACTTTCATTCTGTCAAGGTAGAGTAACCCCATTCTTCCCAGGTATAGTGAAAGTAAAAGTATGGAGAAAGATAATCATGAAAATATTAATTTTTTAAAAAGCAGGACTAGTTATATCAATATCAAATAAAGTGGACCTCAGAACAAAGAAAATTACTAGAGATAAAGAGAGATATTACCTAATGATAAAAGTATCAATCTGCCAGGGAGACAAAAGAACCCATAATTTATATGCATCAAATACAGAACCTCAAATTATATTAAGCAAAAAACTGAGATGATTGAAAGGAGAAATAGATCCAAAGTTATGGCTGGAGAAATCAACACTCCTCTCTCAACAATTGATAGAACTAAAGGACAGAAAATGAGCAAAGATATAAAAGATCTGAACAGCAAAAATTAGCAAGACCCAATTGGCACATATAAAACTCTCTACCCTACAATAGCAGAAAACAAATTTTTTCAAACTTCCGTAGAACATTCTCCAAAATAGAACATAACCTTGGCCATAAAATAAAGTTCAATAAATCAAAAATAACGAAAATCATACAGAGTATGTTCTCTGACCATCATGGAATAAAACTATAAATCAATAACAGAAAGACAACAGGAAAATCTCCAAACATTTGGAAAATAAACAGCAAACCTCTAAATAATCCACGAGTCAAAGAGACTCTCAGAGGAAATTTTAAAAGTCAGTAGAATTAAATGAAAATAAAAATACAACATATCAAAATAAGTGTTACACAGCTGAAACAGTGGTAAGGGAAACATATGTAGCACTCAATGCTTATTTAGAAAACTGGAAAAGTCTCAAAATAAAAATCTTAGTTCTGACCTCAAGAAACTAGAAAGAGTAGAGCACAAAATAAGCCCAAGGCAAGAAGAAGGAAGGAAATAAAAGCAGAAATCAATGAAATTGATAACAGGAGCAATACAGAATATTAACAGAACAAAAAAACTATTTCTTAAAAAAAATCAATAAAATCAATAAATGTCTAGGAAGATTGACAAAAACAAAAAGACAGAATGCATGAAACATCAATATGAAGAAATGAAATACTGGATATCACTACAGATTCTGCAGCTATTAAAAGAACAATAAGGGAATACAATGAGAAATTTTATGCTCACAAACTTAACAACTTATAAGAAATGGACCAATTTCTTGAGAAGTGTGACCTTTAAATACTCAGCCAACTGAAAATAGAGAACCTGCATAGTCTTATAAGCATTAAAAGAAAAACTGAATGTATAGTGAAAACTCTCAAAAAGGATATCTCCATGTTTGGATGGTTTCCCTGGAGAATTCTACTAGCATTTAAAAATTTTTATACAACCTCTTCTATAAAATAGAAGGGAACACTCCTCAACTCATTTAATGAGACCAGTACTACCCAGCTAACAAGACCAGACAAAAAACAGCACAAAAAGGCAAAAAACTGAAGACCAATATCTCTTATGAACTTAGACCCAAAAATACTAAACACAGTATTAGCAAATCCAATCCAGCAATGTATAAAAATAATTATATACCAAGACCAAATGGGATTTATTCCAGGTATGCAGGCTGCTTCAATAATCAGATGTTAATCAATGTAGTTCACTGTATCAACATACTTAAGAAGAAAAACCATATAATCATATCAGTTGACACAGAAAATACATTTGACAAAATTAAATTCCCACTTGTGATTTTTAAAAAACAAAACTTTCAGCGAACTAAGAATAGAGGGGACCTTGCCCAATTTTGATAAGCATATTTATGAGACACCTACAGCTAACATGGTACTTGGTCAAAGACGAAGAAATTCATTCTCTCTATGATTGGGAACAAGGTAAGGATGTACACTCTTACCAATCTTATTCAACATATTACTGGAAGTTCAAACCAGTAATAAAGGAAGAAAAATTAATGAAAAACATGTAGATTAGAAAGTTAGGGGAAAAAAATTGTCCCTGTTTCCCAGTGACATGACTGTCTACATAGAAAATCTCAAAGAATCTACCAAAAAAACCTTCATGGAAATAATATCTTAGCTCAGCTAGATTGCAGGATACAGGATAAGCACATGAAAATCAGTTGGATTTCTGTATACTAATAATAAGCATATGTAAATCAAAATTTAAAAATCAATACCATTTCAATCATTCAAAAGAAAATAAAATACTCAGATACAAACTTAGCAAAGCACATACAAGGAGCTGTATGTTGACAATTACAAACTACAGATGCAAGAAATCAAAGAACCAAATTTAATGGAGAGACATACCATGCTCATGCTTAGAAGACTCAGTAGTAAAGACGTTAATTTTCTCCCCAAATTTACCTAAGCGTTTAACTTAATTCCTATCAAAATTCCAGCAAGGGTTTTGGTAGATATAGACAATTTTATTTTAAAATTTATGTGAAAATGCAAGGACCTAGAATAGATAAAATAGTCTTGGTGAAAAAAAGGGAGAAATTATTCTAGCCAATATTAAAGCTGTATAGCTATAGTTATCAATCAAGTTTGATGCTGGCCTAAGAATACACACAGGTTCTGGAGACCCAAGAAATAGACCTGCCAAATATTTCCAGTTGATTTTTTTTTTTTTTTATGTGGGATCTTCCCGGACCAGGGCTCGAACCCATGTCCCCTGCATTAGCAGGTGGATTCTTAACCACTGCGCCACCAGGGAAGCCCCCCAGTTGATTTTTGACAAAAGTGAAAAAGCATTTCAGTGCAGGAAGTACAGACTTCAAAAAATGGTACTGGAGCAATTGGACATTCATAGGTTAAAAAATGAATCTCAACCTCCACCTCACGCCTTTTACAAAAATTAATTCAAAATGCATCAAAGACTTAAATGTAAAATGTAGAAGTATAAAATATTCAGAAAAAAATAGAAAATCTTTGTGATCTAGGGCTAAGAAAAGAGTTCTTAGACTCCATGATAAAGAGTTCTTTATCATGATTCATAAAAGGAATATTTCATAAATTAGACTTCATCAAAATTAAAAACTTTTGTTTTTTAAAATACCCGGATAAGAGGATGAAAAAAAGCTACAGACTGGGACATAGTATTTCCAAGCCATATACCTCACAAAGGACTAGTATCTAGAATACATAAATGTTCAATGTTTGATGTTCAATAGTAAGAGAAAAAACACAATTACAAAATGGGCAAAAGTCATGAGAGCCATTTACTAAAGAGGACATACAGGTGTCAAAAAAACACATGAAAAATGTTCATTGTCATTCACCATTAGAGAAATGCAAATTGACCACAATATATCATTACACACCTATCTAAATGGTTAATAAAAATATAGAGACCACAGCAAAAGTTGGCAAAGGTGCAGAGAATTAATATATAATGCATATATTACTAGTAGGAATATAAAATGGTACAGCCACTCTGGAAAACAGCTGGTGGTTTCTTGTAAAACTGAATATGCAGCTATCATGTGATCCAGCAATTTCATTCTGGGACATTTATCCCATAGAAATGAAAAATGTAAGTTCACACAAAAACCTGTACATGAATGTTTATAGCAGCTTAATTTGTAATAGCCAAAAACTAAAAAAACGCAGATGTCCTTCAAAGGAAAAATGGTTATACCAGCTGTGGTACAGTCAGACAAAGAAATACTAATCAGTAATGAAAAACAATAAACTATCTATACACCTAAAAACTTGATGAATCTCCAGAGAGTTATGCTGAGTGGAAAAAACCAATTCGAAAGATCCCATACTGTAGGATACTATTTATATTATGTTTTTGAAATAACAAAATTGTAGAAATGGTTAACAGACTAGTTGTTGTCAGGAGCGGGGGTGTGGAAATTAGGCGTGGGTCTTCAAGGGCAACATAAGTGATCCTTGTTCTGATGGGACTGTAATGTATCTTGACTATCTCAAAGATACATTACATAGTACAATGTAATATACTATTACCACCAGGTTTGCAAGATGTCTCCACTGGGGAACTGGGTAAAAAGTACACAGGATATCTCTGTTTTCTTAATTATAATTGCATGTGAACGTACAATTCTCTCAAATAAAAAGTTTGGTTAAAAATTTAGATTGTAAAAACTCACCTTCATTGATCTTATATTTCCCTATAGATGCTATATTGAGTGTACATTTACTGTTACTACTGCCTCAATGCCCGTTCACCCCTTGCCACATAGTTCTTAAGCTAACTCATTGAAATTACCCTCACTAACATTACCAGAGGTCTCCATATGGTCAAAATCAAAGACACTCATCAGACGGTATACTCCTGGGCCCTTTCACTGCATTACTGACCACTCCCATTACCTTAGACCAACTTGTGAAATGCCTGGCTGCTGGGTCCTTCCCCGAGAGCTTTAATCCAACACCCTAGAAAACAGGTCTCCACTGGCTTCTCTCCCACCCCTGGGCTGGCACCCACCTGAACACTCTCAGATCACATCTTCAAAACCATTGGCCCTCAAATTACACATCTGTCATTGGAGGTGGTCTGTCCATATGATCTCAAAGAAACTTACTGTGTCAATGTAGTATAGTCATATATAATGGTGACAGGAAGTAAACATGTAACAAATCAGGTAACACATTTTCATTCAATACTGAATTGTTATGTCTATGTCTGCCTGGCATTATTCATATAAATATGCATATACATAATTTTATTTATTTAAAAGGCTATAAATCATTTGTGATTATCTTATGAATGATATTAGCTAAATATAGCACATCACATGTCTAAATGAATCGCATTTGGGAGATCTAAGGAAAAATTTTGTCTTAAGGATTGCTCTGTGGGTACTTTTTAAAATTACTCTTTGTTTCAGATCTCATTTATTAAATTGAAAAATAAACATGTTATTTTTGCAAAATTTGTTTGCCATTTTTCACTATTTCCCACACGTAATTATATCTGAATTGATTTTTTTTTAATAAATTTATTTATTTATTTAGGGCTGCATTGGGTCTTCGTTGCTGCGCGCGGTCTTTTCTCTAGTTGCGGTGAGCGGGGGCTACTCACAATTGCGGTGCACGGTCTTCTCATTGCGGTGGCTTCTCTTGTTGCAGAGCACAGGTTCTAGGTGCACAGGCTTCAGTAGTTTTGGCTTGCGGGCTCTAGAGTGCAGGCTCAGTAGTTGTGGCGTATGGGCTTAGTTGCTCCGCGGCATGTGGGATCTTCCCGGACCAGGGCTCGAACCCGTGTCCCCTGCATTGGCAGACAGATTCTCAACCACTGCGCCACGAGGGAAGCCCATGACTTGATTTTTATCTTACCCATTAAAACACATGTAGAAAAAATGCTGATTGCCAAATACTGATGTTGTATTTCTCTAATGAATTTTTATTCAGGAATAAAAGTGAAAAAAGTAGTTTTTCGAAGGAAATTTTGATAACTGTTGAAAAATATGTAACCAGAAAAATCAATTTGTGTTGAATGTGACTATATAAAGAAGCAAAATATTTTCATTTTATTTTAAAGGAATTCATCATATTCTGATATCAATAAAACTTATGAGACCTAGATCTTAAAATAAGGCTATTTTTTCTAAGAATATTATTTACTTTGAATAAAAATAACTGTGCTTTTTTCTCTGGGGTACTTCAGGAAAATTATTTTGTATAGAAAATTGATTAACACATTAAAGAAATATTTTAACTCTGATTTTTATGTAAACTTAATAATAGTGTGGCAAATTGTAGTTTAAGTGGAAAAGCAGAGGAAAATAAAATAAAAACATTCTTTTAAAAAATATTTTGCTATAGTTCCACCTAAGGTAAAACATTAATTCCATGGCAGAATGAAAAGAGGCTAAGAGTATAAGGTGATAAAAACCCACTTAATTTTATAGGCCTTAAGCTTTGCCAAATTAAATCAGGCTCATTCATTTTAGGGGACTTCTTATTGCTAAGTAATAGTTGTAAGAATGTAAAAGCCAGAGAAATTTAACATTTAGTCCTGCATTTAATTTCCCATTCATGAGCATATTTTCTATTATTTGCAAGGTAGGTAAGAGGTAAAAAACAAAAAAAGGACACAAGTAAGAAGAGACATAGAAATGAAAAGTTGAGAGACATGTTCTTACAGCAAAAGACTGACTTTATAGGCAATAAGCCTAAGAGTTAGTGAGAAGCAATGAAAAAGTGCATAATTCTGGAACTATGCTGAGGTTGCCATGGCTCTGGATAGCTGCAGGACTGTTAATGGATAAGCAATGCTGCTCACCCTTAGCTTCTTTTTCTCTCTTTCTGTCTTTCTCTAGAACTTTGCCTTGTACTCTATTCAGACTACCATTGCGATTCATTAAGCACTTGGTGTATTACCGGATATTGGGTGTCCGAATGTCAGCTGACTGCATGCATGTTCCCGGTAGTTTGCCTTGACTGCCAAGATTATAAAAGCTCTAAAGTATATTTAACTTCATTTTTATCATTATTAAAAGTGACCTTTTAGACATTTTGCTCTACTGATACCCAAACTTCAGTGGAGGCCCTTTTTGAAGACGGTGTTTGGGCTCAGCAAACAATGGCAAAGTGACTGGTGAAAACTGTAGGTGAAAACCACAGTTGCTGCACATAGAAGTAGATCCACATTTCTTTTCTTCCCCAAATCTCCTAGGTTGTAGTTGTCAAAGATTTAGTAGGAGCTAGAAGAGCTAAACATATATCTGTAGCCAAATAGAGCATGGGTAAAAGGCCAATGATCAATGTATCAACTGTGCTTTTAAAATGATGATAAAGCAAACTCTCTTTAGATTCTCATTGGTTTGAAATAGGTTAAGTTTTAATGCAAAGTTATAGATGAATCAGTTATGATCACCTCACTTTAAGGTATATTCTGGGCTCAGAATTAAACTATATTAAGGAGACACACACACAAGCATACACACACACACACACACACACACACACACACACACACACTAGACATTAGAGCCCATCCTTGGACTTCCCAAAATAACTGGCTTGGAACAGAGAGAATTTTTGCACCCCAAGAGTACATCCTCCAAACATCTTAGCTTTTAAAAATGTTGCAGGCGTGTGCTAAATTTCCAGTTTTTAAGACTAATGACTAGATCTTGAAGCAACGCTCTTCAAACTGCAGATTGCAACCTATTAGGTAAATAAAATCATTTCAGAGGGTACTAACTAACACTTTTATTGATACATAAATTAAAATTTTATTTCTTTTAAAAAATGACAAAATAACCAAACCAATAGCTAAAGTAATGAATACTAGTACACACAAATGATAAATAATAATTGAAACAGAGATATCAAAATTTCATAGAAGTCTGCTTTAGACACTGTTATGCAAATAAATTTTAGAACTGCAAGAAATAGATAATTTTTTAGAAAAATAAAGTTTACTAAAATTGACTTCAGTAAAAATAGAACAATTAAACAAACAAATATTCATAGAATGAATAATGAAAATTATCAGTGAAATACCTAACACCCTCCAGCTAGAAAATAATGAAAAAAAAAAAAAAAACTAGGCCCAGGTGGTTTTTACAGGAGAATTCTAATAATCTTTCATAGAATAGTTAAATCCAACGTTATTTAAATGGTTCCAGATTCATATGAAAAAGAAGGAAAGCTTTCAAATTCTTTATATGGAGCAAGTATAACATTGATTTTAAAACCTAATAAATATAGCATAAAATGGATGACCATACACCAAATTTACTCACGAATATTGAAGTAAAAATACTATAGAAAATATTAGCAAAGAACAGGTTGAAAAATAGCCCTGCGGAATTTATTCTAGGAGTGCAAAGACGGTTTAATATTAGAAAATTAATAATGAAATTTACCATATTAAAGGATTTAATTTTTTTTAAAGAAATGCCTAATACCAGGGCTGCAGCAGAGAACATGCAAAGTGAAATAGAATAGAAAGTAATCAAAGATTAACAGAGATATGTCAAAAGGATATAGGAGATGACTTATCAGAACTCTCACTGGTCAAATTTGGAGCAATATGAGCAGCAAACTAATGATAGTGATGTATTAGAACATATTGAATAAAAATGAATCCACGAGCTCATAGTGATATTCATAGAATGTGTATTTGAGTGGTGAGAGAGAGAATAAATCTTTTCTACACTGAAGACTGCCAGATAATACATGCAGAAGGGATGATCGGATTAGAGAGCACTAGTTTGCAACATACAGTAAAAATGGTTTAGGAAAGGGTTATTGACAAATGGTAACACGACAAAGTGAAAGATTGTTGGGAAGAGGTCACACTATCACTATGGAACCATCCATAGATTACGCATTTATTACAAAAAGAAAATGTATCATTACAATGGAAAGATCTGGCGTTCATCATTGTAAACAAGTGATCAAATTTAACATCACCAATAATGGGTCAAACTAACCTTATGTCTGCAATGGGAAGTACACATCACTGCCTATGTAGTATTTTTGAAACAGTGTTTGGCTACAAGTGGTCCAAGGTAGACAAAGAAGTGTAGGAAGGACAATGAAATAATGAACTTCCCAACAACCTTGCCCCAAGGATTGCATCCAAATCCTCTCCAAAGGGAAACCCGTTTAATATGAGAAAGCACGATTGATGGAAGAATTAAAAATTCATGTGGAGTGAGGATAACTTAGAAGAATTCCACAAGGATCTGGCACTTGAGCATTCTTGGTGAGTAGATTAATGTTTGACCACCCTAAGAGATGACATCACCACTTCGTCCGGCATCTAAACTCACACAGCACTCACATTTCCGTAGGTAATGTGCGTGGGACACCACCTGCCAACGGAGAAAAGGATGAAAAACAATTTCTTGCCTCCAGTGAGTGTTGATATTTCTTATTGCCAATATTTTATCTCATTTTAAAAGAACCTGCTTCCTTGTAGAATTACTTCAGGATGAACTACGTAAATAAAATTACTTCTTCTGGGAAGAAGTCAGTGAACTCAGAAAGGGAAATTTCTTATTTATGTGTTGGAGGAATTATCCTACCTCTTGCTGTAGATAAATTCATTTCTCTTGTTCATTTTCCTCCCTTGCTATAGAAATAGTTTTAAAAAGGAGAAATATAGAGAACCAAAAATAGAAAGAACCTTATGTGTCTTTGCTAGAATCCTCTCCTGTGACTTTACACTGAGCCGGATGATAATTACCAGTTGCTTTCTTCTCAGTGTTTCTATAGTATTCTATGTATAATCTTATTGTAGCATTTCATTGCATTGTAATTACTTATTTACATGTTAGCCTTTACTGTTGGCCTGTAAGTTCGTTGAAGGCAAGAAGCATGCATGCCTTATTTGTGGTGTATGCCGGTGCCCAGCATGATGGCTAGCCTGGTGTAGACACTCAATAACTGTCCATAGAACAGATATCAACTTCCTTTTCCCTTCTCCCTCCCTCTCCCCGGCTCCTGCTTCTCCTCCATATCTGCTTCAGATCTATTTATGTCTTCACTATCCTATGAGGCTGCTGTAATTAAAGATAGGTTTATCTTTTTTTTTTTTTTTTTTTGTCTGCATTGGGTCTTCGTTGCTGCGGACAGGCTTTCTCTAGTTGCGGCGAGCGGGGGCTACTCTTCGTTATGGTGCACAGGCTTCTCATTGCGGTGGCTTCTCTTGTTGAGGAGCACGGGCTCTAGGCGCACGGGCTTCAGTAGTTGTGGCACACGGGCTCAGTAGCTGTGGCTCGCGGGCTCTAGAGCGCAGGTTCAGTAGTTGTGGTGCACGGGCTTAGTTGCTCCACGGTATGTGGGATCTTCCCGGACCTGGGCTCAAACCCATGTCCCCCTGCATTGGCAGGCAGATTCTTAACCACTGCGCCACCAGGGAAGCCCAGGTCTATCTTTTATATATATATTTTTTACTTTTCAATTTCCTATGACTCTATAGAAGAAATAGTTCATAATATGTCTGCTTTATATACGCCAAGTTATGTCACCTTTAAAAATTTACTACCACACACAAAAGTTCTCAGGCCTCCACGACTGATGTTCTTGTCAGGAAACACAATAAATTGTGTCTTTCTAGTAACTTTTAGTAAGTTACACACTGTGAACTACAAGTCCTGTTCAATGCTGAGTCATTGACATTTGATTATTAATTTTGAATAAATAATAATATTTCATGACTTCCAAATGTTCGTCTAAACATTTGAATACATCTTTCGGTTGCTTTAGAAAGATAATCTGTATCCCCAGAGTATCAGATATACATAGCCCTTTAGATGAATCCTCTGGACCTCTTATACAGGGATGAAACTGAGAGTCAGAAATATTTGTCAGGACATAGATACAATGCAAAACTTATTATTATTATTTTTTGGTGAAGACTGTGATCAAAATACATTAGTTGAATTGATATTTCTATCCCACTTATTCTCATACAAAATTATTCAGACTTGATTTTCTTTCTTTAGGAGAAGTTAGAAGATACTAAATTTAAGTTAATTTTCTCATGAACCTTTTTCAAGTTATTTTTATATATCATTGATTTTTATTTTTCTTTTAGAGTGAAGACATAGATAACATATAGATACTCAGCAGCCCTTACAAAGGGTTTCTAAAACATTTTGTTTTCTAAAACATTTATAGTTGCTTTAACAAAAAGAGACATTTGGATGATTACAGTTCTCCTAAAATGCTCTACTTTTTCTCTGCTGTGCCTTAAAATCTCTATCATTTTTATAGATCAAAAGATTGGTGTTCAGAAAGTTTTAAGATGTTCAGAATAGCATACAGCACACAAAGTGAAGTCCATTTCCATGAAGCAAATAGTTTTAATTGCTGAACTAGAGGTTTTAATGACAATGTCTATAAAAATTTTATATATATGAGATGTATTCCTGAAAGCATCATTCAGTTGCTTGTGAGGATTCAAAGCTCAATTCTTTCATATTTCTGCAAATGGGACAACTTCTTTCTATGTATAATGTAATCACTGACCTTAATTCTTGTTAACTTAGTAACTGGATTAACTCTTTTAGACTTGTCCAGTTAAGTATTTCTAACAATTCAGAACAAGGATGAACCTAAAATTCTTATTGCAATATGCAGAAAATAGTATATGCTAGATTGCTACAGCCTCAGATCTACTACACATTAAGTTTAGGAAGACCATACAGAATGAAAAAAATATATATCTCCCAAAAACTCAATAAAGATGATATATTACTTTACTTTTCCCATGTGTTTAAAAGTTCTTTCTCTAGGTATTTAATCATGCTAGAGGAAAAGTTCTATATTTATACATATTGGTATGAAATTACATATCCCTTATAAAATACATAATAAACCATATTAATTTTGCCATATGTTGGTGGATGACATTATTATTACTTAACCAGTTCACTCATTTGTAGAGATATGGATGGACCCAGAGTCTGTCATACAGAGTGAAGTAAGCCAGAAAGAGAAAAACAAATATCATATATTAACGCATATATATGGCATTTAGAAAAATGGTACAGATGAACCTATCTGCAGGGCAGGAATAGACACATAGATGTAGAGAACGGACATGTAGACCCAGCGGGGGAAGGAGAGGGTGGGATGAACTGGGAGATTAGGATGGACATATATACACTACCATGAGTAAAATAGATAGCTAGTGGGAAGCAGCTATAAAGCACAGGAAGCTCAGCTCAGTGCTCTGTGGGATGAATGCGGGCGTGGGAGGGATGTCCAAGAGGGAGGGGATATAAGGATATGTAAAGCTGATTCATTTGATCGTACAGCAGAAACTAACACAACATTGTAAAGCAGTTATACTCCAATAAAAATAAAAAAATAAAAATAAGGTATCTGAATTTTAAAACAAGAGACTTCCAGTTGGCAAAAATACATTATTTAAAGCTTTCTTTAATATCCTTATCCACGGGAGCTCTGCTATGTGTCACATAAAAGACAATGAAAAGACAAGACAACTCCCATCCAGGAAGCTAACAGTCTGCATAAGACAAAGTTGGTATGAACAGTCCTAAGAGATAAGCTGTTTAGTGAAGCTCCTAGTTAGGCTAGATGAGTAATTACTTTGATGAAGAAAATAAAATACAACAGGAATTTTGAAATGTTCTTGATCGTGGGAGATGAGAAAAGTGCCGGGGTAGGGAAGCAAACCTCAGTTACATATGAAATGTTGTGTCTGAAGGGTTTACTAAAAGTTTACTTGTGGGATGAGTTAGAAAAAGCGATGCCAAATATTCAATTGGAAATGGTTTGCTCCTCTCTTCTAGAATAATCTTTAGTTATTTTCAAACCTGTAGTAAAAAATCTGTTATCCAAACAACTTTGTATCAGTGGTGCCTTGAGGAATGAAGAGAAATGCAAGTGTCTACCCTTGGGACAATGTGAGTGAGGTAGTCAAGATCACAGCTTCAGGAGGTGAGATAGCAAGTGGGTTTGATAATTGAATGAGAAATAAGAATTGAGAGCAGGACATAAATCACCCTCAAAGTATTTGTAAATATGGTCTTTCTCCGGCACACGTAATGGAAGCTTGAGCATTTTGTTTGGATATTCAAGGGTGAGATAAGCATGCTAAAGATTGAAGACCAGTGAGTTAAAAATGCAATTTACAAGTTGCTCAAATACTTGCATTACATAGTGAGGAAAGGATGTGTTTGTGTGTGAGACAGGTGTGTGTGTGTGTGTGTGTGTGTGTGTGTGTGTGTGTGTGTGTGTGGCATGGTCCGGGAGGAGGGGCGTGGCATGGTGGGGTGAGTGAATGGAGGGAGACAATAGCCCGGGAGAGAAATAGAGTGTTTGAGATTCATGTGTAGAGAGTGGAAGAAAAAATAAACTGTAATTTGTGCTGTACTTCCTCCCTAATTTATCAAAGGTATCTTTGGCAAATTTTGTCAGAACTTTTTTTTTCATAGAATTGATTTTTTTTCCATCTAAGATGAAGAAAGGGCTTGGGCAGTTATATAAAGAATTCATAAAAGTCAAGTGAACTTGGGCAACTACTCCAACTCCCCCCCACCCAAAGGGCAAAGTGTATATAAAACCCAAAAATAATTAGTAAAGAATTTTAATTCACTCTTATTGTAACTGAGTCTTTGTTCTAGCAAAATCAAATTAAAATGTGGCTTGTGCTTTTCAAAAGAAGTTTAAATAAATGATTCTTGACTATAAATAAACAAAATTCAGAGAAATAGAAATTTGGTTTTTGACAGATAGTTATGTTTATGGGAAATCATGCTCTTTTATTTGAAACACCAAAAGGACCAGTGTTTATATGGATCAAATGATATGAGAGTTGTAATCTGTAATTAAAGCTGGAGTTTTAAAGTAAATATCAACTGCAATCAAGGAATAGTACAATTTAGGAGCTGTATGTGCAGAAGAAAGATGGAGGTATAGTTTTTAAAAGATTAAGCACACTTTTAAATAGAAATCTCTCAATGTGGGATGTATTTTTACTACCATTATAGTAGATCAATATGAATATAAAATTGACTATTTAAGTTAAACATATGCTGTACATATCTAGAAAGTCTTTGCTGCATCAAGTAATTAGGCTTAGTAAATTTGAGCATTTCTGAGATTTTTACAAACAATCATGCACTTAACAACATCAATCAATTAAATTTTCAAGGTATCTCAGATGCAGTCAACATTCTTAAAAAAATGGAAACCACTTCGGATCACACCATAGCCCCTCCTCTACGCCACCCCCTCGGAGCCAAAAGAGGTGTTTTCGTTAAGTTCCTGTGTCACTAGTATGTCTTTATCCATGCCTTCTCTAAACCTCTTAAATACAAATAAACACAGAATACAGGCATATTTCTCATTATGCAAGCAGACTTCCACATACATATTCTAAAGAAAAGCACAGAACAGCTGCCTTCCACTTTTTTTAATGGTATGAATAGGGCCTTTAATATCAATACTGAAATGGAAGTGATTAGTATTATTTACTGAATTTTAAAGCACCTTAGGATGTTCAGCCAGACAGTTTATTTGATTGGCTGAATACACAGACACCTCATTTTGGGAAAAATATGTTGGCACAGGCAAAGAAACAGCTATCTGGCTGCTTCACAGACATTTACAGAGGATTTGAACTAACAATTCTACTTTTAAAAATGATGCTTGTAGAGAATAACATGCTCTTTCTAGCATCATATGGTCTTCTTTACCTAATCACACTCCTTACTCTAAAATTAGGAGCATTGAGGATGATAATTTAGAATTGGCTCAGCTTACAGAAAGCTTTTATTTTTGATGCTTTGATGTATAGTACCTGATGCAGAAACTATCCATTTAAATTTTAGTACATTGATAGCACAGGATAAATATATGAAATAAGTTGCATTTCTATACCCAGAAAAGAAGAATCTGAAACTGAAATTAGTAAAATAATTTCATTTACAGTTGCATCCAAAAGAATTAAATAGTTAAGAATAAATTTAACAAAAGAAGTGCAAAACTTGTACACTGAAAAATACAAAACATCATTGAAAGATGTTTAAGTATTGATATATATGTATATGTATATGCATATACTTCAAATTTAAAAATAGATCAAAACATGAAAAGATGCTCTATTACACTGAAAATTAGGAGAATGTAAATTAAAAACCAAGGTAAATGATGAATTGGGAGATTGGGATTGACATATATACACTAATATGTAGAAAATGGATAACTAATAAAAACCTGCTGTATAAAAAAATAAATAAAATAAAATTCAAAAATTAAAAAAAAAAAAACCAAGGTAAATTCCGCCATTAAATTCACAAACATTTTAAATTATGACATCATCATTTTTTAAAAATGTGGCAGGAATGTGAAACAATGGAAATTCTTACACACTATCGAAGGAAGTATAAATTGGTACAACTGTTCTTCTGGTTGTTTTCTTTCACTTGTCTCCCAAATCCATTCTCCTCTGTTTTTTTGCTCTGTTTTTAGTCCCAAACGGTTGAATCCTGAAGATTGTATCACCCAAGCTCCCTTGCTATTAGTTTCAAGTTTGATTCAGCCAATGGGTGGCACTGGCAGAGAACTAAGGGACTGAGTGAGAGGTCATGAAATTTCTTTCTTAGAACATGGAACACTGGGGGTGAAATTTGTTTCTTTCTGATACCACTAGTTGTTGGAAGAGAAATTAGGCAGGGTTGAAACTTTCATACTCTGATGTCCAGCAAGTTTACCTATAGGAATATATATACCATAGAGAAGCTCTCATATATGCACTAGGAAACTGGTACAAGAAGATTCATGGCAACTTCGAAAAAAAAAATTAGAAACTGCCAAAATGTTCATTAACGTGATTAAAAATTAATTAATTAATTATAAATAAATTGGATACATTCACAGAATGAAGTATTATACAATGGTGACAGTGAACCTATATATCATCATCAATAGATTTTAAAAGCACAACTTTAGAACTGCAGAAGCAAACTGAGGACTTCTGGTTAACGGTCTGACAAATTGTTAACCCAAAAATTGTAGAGACAGAATTCTGAATACAGAGAAGCACAGCTTATCAGGGCAGAAGTCCAAGAGCAGGAACCTGCCGCTGGAGTCAGCACTGGGATAGAAACACAGACTATGATGGATGGATTGCTAGAAGATCAGTGCGGACAATCACAAGAAGTAAAAACTCCAGGGTGTTCAGTCATAGAAGGGTTCTCACACTATCAGAGCTTTCACTCCAGGAGTCCTTCTAGGTTCTCAGGGTATAAATTAGATAGAACTCTCATTGAGCATCTGGTAGGAGGAGGAGAAAATTAACCATTCTGGAATATGTTCAGAACACTTTTTTCAACTTAATGAAATTCTTCTGTCAAGGGAAAATACTTTACCAGAACCTAGCCAACTTTGGAGAAAGGAAATATCTAACTTCCAAGCTATCTAGTTGTCCTGTCTCACATACATGGGAGGAAGAAATAATGCTGATAATCCCTTCTCTAAGTCACAGCTCAGGGACATAGACTTACTAAATGACTGAGACCTAATCATAGGGCTACTGAATGCTTCTCCTCCTTCCATACATTACCACCACATCAGTAGAACTCATGTATAATAAGAGAGTATTACAACAGAAAGAACTGGCAATTTCAGACATCATGTAAGAAGAATTCTCTAGGGAAATTCAAAGATAACTGTGGACACAAAAACAAGGACACCAGAGAAAAGTTGAGTCTCTGACACCTACAGCTACAAGTTAATAGCCTAACTCCGCTACAAGTTAATAGCCTAACTCCTAGCCAGATAAACATAATATCTCACATTAGGGGCCTATTTATCTCAGTTTATTTATTTATTTTTTTAAAAAATTTTTATTTTTTAACATCTTTATTAGAGTATAATTGCTTTACAAAGGTGTGTTCTGCTTTATAACAAAGTGAATAAGCTATACATATACATATATCCCCATAACTCCTGCGTTTCCCTCCCACCCTCCCTATCCCACCCCTCTAGGTGGTCACAAAGCACCGAGCTGATCTCCCTGTGCTATGCGCCTGCTTCCCACTAGCTATCTATTTTACATTTGGTAGTGTATTTTCTTCTGAATTTACAATACATTTGTTCTCTATTATTTAGGTTAGTCTATCAGAATGGATGTGAATGCATTGGAAATGTTTTATTTTGGCAAAGAAGAAGAGGGGAGAATTAAATTCTACAGATATTGTGCTTATTTCTATATTTATCTGTATAAATTTACCAGTAAACATAATAACAAAATATAAAATTAACATCTTTAATGCATACTGAATGCACTGGATTAAGTAAACGTCACAAATATGGGACACAGAATAATTTGTTTTTGCCAACTATTCCAAGGTTGGGAACATACCTTTTATTTATTTATTTTGCTTATGGAAACTACATAGATTAAAAATTGATTCTGACTCTGGAGAATAATTCTGTCATCTAATGCCTATAATAAATGCCCAATGTGGTTTAACTCATCAGAACAATTAGCCTTGAAAAAATTGATATACCATAAAATTTTGAAATTATATTCATATTGCAGATAATAGTGAAAGAATCCATTACCCTCTGGATTCTGATCATTGCCTCTTAGAAGTGCTTACTACAGAGAAATGTTAAAATTGTATAATGAAATTTCATAAGCAGACAGAATAGTCAAAATATGTGTGAGTTATAGATCAGAGCACATCTCATTTTTAGAGATAAAAGTATATTTTCAGGTATGGAATGATATTTACTGTAGTATAATAAATGAGTCTAAAAACGTATAAACTTTGCCCATTAATTCTTTTTTTCGGTAAGAATACATTACTGGTAGAAGGAAATTCTTGTAGTTGAAAACTATTCAAATAATTCTCCTCTCTCTCCCCAAGTCCACTAAATCCCAGAAACGTATAAATGTTGGCTGCATCCCAATTCACAAAACAGGATTTAACTTCTCCCCTTAAATCAAAGGACATCTTACTAAAGGTATACTTTAGAAAATTTAGGGTTTTCTCATGCCAGGCTTTAAAACAATCCATGCTGAAGTATGTTATACCCTACTTCCAAACCAAAATTTTGACCTCTACTCACTTTGGGGTATAGAATTCTCATTCTTCATCATTCCCCGGAAAAGGAGGTAAGTACAAATCAAGCCCATGATAGTGCTTTTCTTAAAATTAGACCATACTTGTTATGGTCAATTTCTCGCTGGCCATATATCTCTTTAGGTTCTAGCATACCACCATTTTGCTAGGCTTCTTGAGAACTGTAGAGGATACTCATCACTTTTATGATAACTGTCTTTATATGATGGAGGAGAAGGGGCAGGAAGACTGTCAATCAAAAGGTACCATTTTCTCCACCACAGAAGTGGGTATATAACCTAAAGTAGACAATCAGAGCATCTTATCTTCCTGTGTTCAGTTATGGGTTGGGGATAGACATGTAAGTCAGTTTCTGTATAAATTCCTTCTGGGGAATTTATACAGAAACTGGAAAAGAGATTCTAAACTGTAATCTCTATGCTGTCAATGATCAGTTATCATGTTCTTACATTTATATGTTTACCTTATACTTCATAGTAATCCTGAATTATAAAACCACCAAGTTCTGATTTGAAAACTACATATTAAAATATTTTTCTATCCACATCCATTTAAAAGGAACTAGAACTGCTAATTCCATCCCACATCACTTCACCTTTCTTTGCTACGGATCAATGGCAAATTTACTTTACTAGCTGAACAGTGGGGAATAAGGTGACTCAGGCTGTTAGTGACGGATTATGGAGCCATTATCATCTAACACGTCTATTTGAATATAATGTTACTATCTGTGGGAAATTCTGTGAATTATGAGGTAAATAATAGCCTCTGCCCTTATTTCATAGCCATATATCCACAATACAATCTTCACATATGCCCCTAAGCCCTTAAATGACGCAGTGATAGGTACACTGGGAATAGATCCATAGAATTAACAGTTTCAGTTGAGAGGCCAAGGATTAAATGGGCATTGAAAATGAACAAACTTCGAAAAGTCATAGAGAGAAAATGTGGTTCTGAGAAATGAGTAATGTCCTGGATACTCCTTTACAGACACAGATTTTCCATCTTGGGTATGTTATTAGTTTACTGGTTTCCTAATACAGACATGCATAGAGAATTGCTAATTAAATTAGGATCGCCTTAATTACCAATCACTGGATATTCTTAAGTGAAAATTTAAGATAGATTTTTGTGTGTATCTATGTGAAATTTTTTGTATTGATTATGCTTACACAGAAACTCATTATAATTCTCATGATTTGAAATAATTGTGTCCTTCTGGTTCTAACTAAGGCAGCAATTGATTCACTCATCTCTGTACCCACTCTGTGCACAGGATCAGCAATAATACCAGTACTTCCAAACACAAAAACAGACATTGTATCCAAGTGGAAACTACTGTCAGCACTGAAGATTGTGGTTCTTATACCTATTTGACAACTAGTACCTTTCCTGAGAATATATAGCTAATCCCTAAATTGGGAAGCTTGCATTAAGACATCACAGCACTACTCCTGGTAGTGGTAGTTTGGTGACTGCTTACTTGTGTTTGAAGGCTGGTGGAGGGATAAGCAATCTGGGCCATTTTGTATATATTGCATTATGGGAAAAACCTATGTATTAATTTGTAATACACAGAATATACATATGAATACACAGACACATACACATATGTTTATATGTGCATATGTCTCATAAGTGGATATAATCCAACACACATACACACACACACATACACACACACACACACACACACACATACACACACCCCTCGGCACTTATTATAATCACTACAAGCACCTAAAAATCCAAGAAATATAAGCAACAGGTGCAGTGTCTCTTCAAAGGCAAAGTCCATAACCAGCACCTTCCATTCCTCCTTCAAATGAATCTTTCAGGGGTCAAAAGTGGAAGAAAAGAGAGGAAATATTTCAAAATCTTGTTTTGAATTTGTCACTAAAATATTAAACTGTATTTAAGGATATATGTTTAATTGTCTATTATATGTACCCAGAATTATATACTTTGTCCAGAACCTTATAAATAGACATGTTAAGTCTACAAAGAACGTATAAAAGCCTTGCTACACATTTCATACTCCTTTTATATCAGCCCTTTTGGCCCGCTATTATTTGATGTCTTAGCTTCTGCTTCACCGTCAGGCTCCTTCTAGTAACCTTACGCCTTCTTTGTGTTAAGAATTTGATTGTACCTATTTGTCTGGCTTTGACCATACATGCTCTCTCTTAGACAGGATTCGTATTTAATTATTTAATTTTTTTTTCATAGCTATGGAGTAAGGAATTTCCACTACCTTCTCTGGTGCAGCATGTCTCACCCATTCTGGCCTGGCCCCAAATAAAGAGTAAGACAATAAGAGGTACGATCAACCTATTAGGACAGTCCTTCATTTCAGGAGTAGTATTGGTTGGCCAAAAAGTTCACTCGGGTTTTCCCACATGATGGTACAGAAAAAACCCGAACGAATTTTTGGCCAAGCCAATATGTGTGGGGTTTTTTCTGTTATATACTTGTTGTTTCATTGCAAAGACCATCAAAAGCTATTTGCTTTTACCTGGCAGAGGCAACAATATACTTTCCCTACCTTGCCTCAGTGTTATGCCAAATCTTTCACTCTCTGCCGTAACTTAGACAAGAGATATGTTCATTTTCTTGGCATCCATATGACATCACATTGGTTTACTACACTATTATCACAGTACATGATAATCAGAAAGTAGCAAACATTAAGAACCATAGATGCCTTTGTCAAACATGATTGTGCCGGAGGGTGGGAAATCAACTATGAAGATTGAAGGGTCTACCTCTGGAAGCATAGACTGGAGTGTGTTAGGACATTCTTTCTATAGGAAAATACTGCTGTTGCATCTTACACCTCCTACCATTACAAAGAGATATCTTCAGATTTTAGAGGAAATATATCACTTTCAATTGTGCTGCTCTGACTCATTTACCAAGTAATTTTTAAGGCTGCTACTTCCGAGTGAGATCCAGAGAAAAATTAGTATTCATAGCAAGTCCAGGTTACAGTGCAAATTGCTTTGCCACTTGGGACTTCCGACCCTCAAATACTTGAAGTATGTGTGACAAAAAGGGATGTTCAATGGAGACTTTAGTGAACTTTAATTGGAATCATAGCACAGATACTTAAGGGATTGGAATAAAGTCATGCTTTCTTCTGCAGATAACTTTCTTTTCTTCTTTGGAGAAATATCTCCTAGCTTGCTATGGCCTTAGAAGAGACTGAATCCATGACTAGGGCACAACAAGTGAACTTCACATTGTGAAATAAATATTCCTGGGCACATCATGTCATAAGATCGAAATGTACACCAGCAATCCAGCATTGAGTGGAAAGGGCAAATAAGAGGTTAAAATCAGGGAGTTCTGAAGTCACACATAGTTTGTATGAGAAGTGTGTCATACCCTCCGGCATTGTATGCTGCCTTGCCTCCTCTTCAATCAACATCAATATCTCACGGGAACTTTCCAAGTATATGCACTGAATCTTTGAATCCCTTTATTTTCCCATTTTCCCCATAATTTGATTTCAGGGGTTCAGAAATCAAGGCATAGAATTGGGATGTTTCTTCTCGCTACTTAGGAAAACGTATTGTATTGAAGTATGTATTACTATTTTTAAAATATGCTATACTGCTCAAATTTGGCATCAGTAGGGATGGTCTTTGTTTCTTTTTGTTTGTTTCTGATAATACAACAATATGAATTAGGTATTGGACTATTAGTCACAAAAATAGTCCCAAGCTATTTTATCGTACATAAATCATTCATTAGTGTCTTGTTACTTAAATACATAATTTCTCTCTAGATAGATAGATATCCTTATATTACTTTGATTCCAACTGATCCCATATCTCAAAACAATGCTTTCTTTTAAAACTTTATCCACATTGGCTTTATAATTTCATTTAAATAGATAAATGTTAAAAGAAACTTAACACATATTTGACTTCTAGAAAATACTGTGGGTTATCTCTCTTGTCTCCTACTGATTTAACTGCTAAGTCCTTCTTAGGGGTTTGGTCTTATATCTACTGGCTTTTCCATCTATGAAAAAAATGTTTATCCTCTTCCTGTGAAGAGACGGCATATGGTTGGTCCTTTTTGGAATTTTTTTTCTCTTTGCAATATATGGTGATCTATTAATGTCTTGGTATAAATATTGGATTGGAGTAAGTCTCCTTATCAAACAGGAAAGCCTGCATGGATATGAATATAAACAGGGGTTTTCTTCCCACTTTTCAGATCATTTCTCCATGTAGTGAACATTTTCTCTTGTTCTGATGTCGGATAATCTAGAGCAAGAAGAAGCCATTACAAACCTTCGTGTTATACACTTACCTCCATAAGACCCTATTATAAATTCTAAGAATAACGATAATTAAGATTTAAGGAATTGTCATAGTTTAATTTCATTTCTTTACATCAGTTTGCTTATTATCTCATAAGCCAGAATGGTGATGAGGTGGCTTAATATTCTTTATACTCTTACAAATCAAAACTTTTCATTAGGGCTTATAATAACTTAAATTTTTACAGTGAACTTTACAAGAGAGTTTTTATATTTTAACAAGGATCATTGCTAGATGGATGAGGTTGTAAAAATGATATTTGAAACCACCCAGCTCTATGAAAAATGTTTGGGCATTATAAATTTCCAATGTCTCAGTGGAATTCTAGGTCTAAGAAATACTCCATGTTGTTAGGAAGTTGTCAGTGTCAGAATGGAGGTATACAATAGTACATTAATCTTGGAATTCAGTTTAATAACAATTCAGCAAACATTTGATTGTCTCTGACAAACCAGACATTCTCTTAGTTTCAGGGACTAAAGAGAGGCTATAGAATAAAAAAATAGAAGGAAGGAGAGATAAACAAGTACAGAAGTAATCATGACTTGCAAGACAATTTTAGTGACAGAAATGTATTACCATCAAATGTAGGATAAATTAATTTGGAGTAGAAGTTAAGGGTCATGATTGTGTCTTTATTGGTCACAGAGGGAGGCAAGATCTCAGGAGAATATGAATTTGCTAGCTAGATACAATGGAGTTAGGGGAAAACATGGGAGAAAAGACCCAGATCTGTGAACTGAAGTGGTTTAAATAACAAGTAGTTTAGTGTTGCTGCAGCAAAGAACTCAAAGAGAAGTAAAAAGAGACTAATCTGGAACAATCAACTGGGAAGATCATGGATGGCTTCACTCATCCATCTATTTGTTTATCCTTCCATCATTGAATTTTGAACCATGATAAGGAGCTTGTGCTTTGTCCTGAAGTCCAAGGGAACTTTCCTGAGTTCTGTCAACATTGTCCATCAAGTGGATTTTGGATTAATGAGGGACCAGATGGGAGACAGGGAGACCAGATGAGTCTCCTAGAAACCTAACACTGAAATTATAGAGCAGTAATAGAGAACCTTGTATATTATTATAGAGCACCATATATATATGGTGTAATCCAATACGTATATATATATACACATATTGGATTACACTATACTACAGTATATTATATTATGGTATATCTATATGTATATACTCTCTTATAATAGCATATATATTATCCACTCTGTATAATATTATATATACTTTATATATAGTATAGAGTATCATATCTATTCTATTTGCTATAAAATATATAATTTATATTCTATTCTCCATCATGTACTTTATATTATAAAGTACTACATATTTTAGAGTATATTGTGAAATAAAAAGACCCATATATATTATAAAGTATACATAATATGCATACAGAAAGTTGTGCCTGAAAACATTGTCCCCAGAATATTAAACATCAATAATCTTTGGGTAGTACCTTTTTAAATATTCCTTGTACTTTTTAGAGTTATTTTAACTTTTTTCAAAGAATGTGTACTATTTTTACAAAAATTGATTTTTTAAATATAAAGTCAGCTATACTAACTTAAAGTTAATTATACAGCAGGTGGAGATTGTAAGTCAGATTTAATAGGCATTTTGGAGGTAAAAGTGGCAACACTGGATGCTTTGTCAAATGTGGGCATTAGGAGTTCCATAGGATTTCCAAGTATCTGCTTTTGGTGAGTACATCAGTCTGTGGTTTCAGGAGAAAATAGATGGTGTAGAGACGTAGATGGGATGAAAGAAGTTAAGACAAGGATGAACTTGAAGTTCCCAGGGAACATCTTTGGGAATGTATCCAATTGAATATCTACACCTCTTGGAGCTAAGAGTAGAGTATGAAACTAGAGGCATAATTTGGGGAACCATCAAAATATATTAGTGTAATCTTCACCAATAGTACTATGATATGTCTTCTATTGTTTCAATTTTTGCCTTTAAAGTCTAATGATTTCACCAGGTGTTATGGGCTAAATTGCATACCCTGCCCCAATTCATATGTTGAAGCCCTAAACCCCAGTATCTCAGAATGTGACTGTTTTGGAGGTAGGTTCTTTAAGGAAGTAATTAAGGTTAAATGAGCACATACGGGTGGGGCATAATGTCATAGGACCGATGTCTTTATAAGAAGAGGAAGAGACACCAGCGCTCTCTCTCTCCGGCTCCCTCTCTTGATCTCTGAGTACATGCACAGAGGAAAGGACATGTGAGGACACAGCAAGAAGACAGCCTTCTACAAGCCAGGAAGAGAAACCTCATCAGAAATCAACCCTCCTCACCTTGATCTTGGACTTCCAGCCATCAGAACTGTAAGAAAATACATTTCTGTTGTTTAAGCTACCAGTCTGTGGAATCTCGTTATGGCAGCCCAAGCTGACTAATATACCAGGATAAGTGTCAGAAATTATCTTCCATGTCAAGTCCCCTAGGTACACCATGGATCTTTTCAATACATAGTTTTAAGTGTTCACTTATTTCTCGGAAGCAGATACTAAAGCAAAATGGTTAAATAGTATGGCTATAGCCACACAAACAGTAAGGAATGAAGACAGGATCCTAATCCAGAACATTTGATTCTGCCCTAGACCAGAAATACTTCCTTTTACCTTCACCAAATAAGGGTGATCAACAATGTCACAATGAGAAGGGACTGGAAGTTACTATTAGAACCCTCTGTATGGTTAAATCTATGCAAGCCTCTGTATAGTAAGTTTATGCAAGTAGAAATAACAAACTACACATTGTTTAAATCTTTAACTCCATATATAAATAATATTGACACAAATAACTCGAGGCTATATGTACTCCTTGGCAATAAGAAGGTGAGAAAAAATAAAGGTTCGATTGGAAACATAGGTTCAAAAAGACGACCAGGAAGAAGCTATAGAATGAGATGAGGGCTGTGAATAGAGTCATGGGCTGCATTCAATCCAACAGGTGAGCAAAGTAGTGGGTTTCAGATGGAAGAGAAGGCTAAGAAAAGGAGAGGTAGACCTGGGTAAGAATTTGTGATAAGAGAGAAGAAAGTTTCTAGGGGGAAAAAGGGGTAATAGTTCTTCCTTTGCTTAACAATTGAATTGGGAAAACACATAGGTACAGGTCAGTTCATTCCTTTTTGTTTTTGGCTTTGAGCAGATTCAGATTATTTTGATCCCATTTTGATTCAGTTTTGTTGTGACTACAACATGAGTTAAGAAAGGAGTAATGATGTTGGATGAACCTCAGTCCTCCGTGTGGCATGGAAGATCTCTGTAACAACTCTGGCTTCATGACACCAGACAGGAGAGAGGAACAGTACCGCACTATTTATGGAGCTATCGTGTTTCTCTGACTGCCCTTTATTATACTGCAAGTACAGTAGTTTTCACTTTCCCAAACTGGGAAGGGTTCCAGAGGAATGCATCTGGATAGCATTTGCCCATTACCCTCCCCAGAAAAAGAATTAGTCAGCAAGGACCCTATTCATAAAAACAAATTCCATCCATTTCTACTTGAATGTCATGTCTTTATGTGGAGAAGTGTGGAGTGAGCCCCTTTTGCTACATAAAGAATGCTTTTTTTGTGATTAATGAACCTCTCTCCCCCCAACATGTAAGTAGACACCTCCTGATTACATACCTGAGGGAGCTACAGACATGGTGAGAGGGGCTTGATATGATATTTCTGGACTGAATTGTATCCTTTCTGAAAATGGATAATGTGTAAGGTACTGGTTTCAAAAGAAATGCATGCTTTTTAAACCATAGAAGGTATTTAACAGGACATTTTTAACATAAAGACAGAAAAACGTACACTCATATTCCCGAGTCCAGTGGAAGTTTTAAGAATCATCTCTACTAACGATCTGTAGTTTCCAGATCTGAGACTCTCAATCTGGTGTTTTACTTCACAAAATTCTAATTCCCAGAAGTCAGGAGTTAATCTTAATGGAGTAATATAGCTTTAATCGCCCCATAAGGTTGATAGATTGGGTTGATTGAAATCACATCATTAGACAGTGAATTTTGGTAGATACCTAATAGTCACTGAGGGTGCCTGAGACTTATGGTCTAGCCAGATTATTATTTTCTTTTGGCTGAATGATCATTTTAATGTTCTGTGACATACAGTATACCTTCCCTACTGTGAAATTTATTCAATGACAAAAGTTTTTAACATACTGTAAGTCCACATCATTATATTTCAACTAAGGAGCAGCATACATCTTAGGTGTTATGCTTTACTTCAGGCACTTCAGGGAGATGAGGTGTTTTAATGGAGATTTTTTTAATGCAGTTTCCAACTGTTGATCTAAGGTCCTGCATAAAAGAGGCTCATGCTGAAGTGAACCTCACCAACCAAAAGACAGCATCGCCTTTAGAAAAATTGGAATTAAAAAAAAAATGTTTTGCCAGAATAGCATTGTAGTTTATTCATGTGGTTATCACTGCCGTGTTTATTGTAGATGCAGCTGACTCTTTAGACAGTTTTACACCTCCAATAAACACACATATGCATGCAACAAAGAACATAGGCAAATAAACTTTACATCTCCATTTGCCCAAATATGATTTACTCTCAGCAATTACTATATGTATATATACTCTAAGAAAATTTTAGGGGCAAAGTCTCTCCATATCTTCTTTCCAATGATTACAGCTGAGTAGAGTGGGATTCTAATCCCAGAAAGGTGAGTACAGTCCCTCCACTCCCCTAAAGAGGGTGAGCTCAGCAAAGCACTGTGAACACTTTTCAGTGGGCTGCTTGAATGGAAATATGGAGATTTAAAGGAAATGGAAGCTACACCACTATAAAAATTCATCTGTCAACCCTAGTTGTAATACTACTATGCAGGTATCGTATAAACAGTGATTTCCAGGATTAAACGAGACCCCAAATGTGAGAGTGTAATGAGAAAAATATGAAATGAGATTCATATCACCTTTGTGTCAGACACCTTAATAATCACTTGGTTTCCATCAATTTATTTATCCTCACAATAATTGGATGAGGCAGGTCCCATCCCTCCCACTTTTTAGATAAAGAAATTTTGGCTTAAAGAGGCTAAGTCTCTGTGTAAAATCACACGGTCGGTAAGTGTGACACCAGGACTCAGTTCTCGGTGCATGTGACACCAAGTGATCCTCAAAGCACATTATTTGCCTCAGAACTAATCACGACACCACCAAACTGCATAGTTGGTAGTCATATGAGGCTCTTGGCCATTATGCTTTCCTTTCTTTGGGTCATTTAAAGCCCAATTTGATAGGGCAACTAATTAGTATGTCATATGATTACTTCCTCTCAACCGATAAAGAAATCTGGAACCCAGGTCAATGGAAGATGGACCTGGTCCCAAGAACACAGTATGGAGGATTAAGGTGCTATCTGCCTGCCTTCCTGATTGACTCACAAGGTTCCAGTATTGAAAACTCCATATAAAACCCCTTTGGTGGGAATTATCACAAATTACCTCAAAATCTTCTTCCAGTAGTAACTCATCTCCCCTGTATTATTTTCTTTCTCATTCTTCTTAGATCACAGACCCTCCATAGGCTGATGAAATGGTCTTTTCTCCTAACACATCTACTAACCTAGAGCCCCAGGAGAAATGCCCAAGAATCCTCTGCTAATGCCTAACAGTATAATGAGCACAAATTCTCTTCTGCAAGACTTATAAATAAAGAATTCACTGTTGCCATTCTTCTTATAAAATTTAAATCATTTGCATAAAGTAGTATGATTTAAACGTATAAACAAAAAAACCAAAACAATAAACAAACATCTAACTTTCTGTCAATCTCCACTAAACAAGACACTGGCATTTTTATTTCCAAATGTCTCGTGAGGATGGCTCACTGGCTACATAAATATAAATGCACGTATCTGAAATTCAAATGTCTGTTTTCAAATAACCAGTCATAGGCCAAAACTGTTGGCGAGATCACTCACAGATGTTTCATAGAAATGGGGAAAAGGGAGGTCACCGTACTGTAAATACATGTAGTTGCCCGATGCTTCTCTGGTCAATTTCCTCCTCAGCAGAATACATTTAGTGTAATAAATGTTTCATCTGGGAAGCTTTCCAGATTTATCATTAAAATAAAAAAGTAAGCACAGTTGTTCTTAGTGGATCTTTTTTCCATCACAGTATCAGTCACATCTCAGAGGCATGCTGAAATGTGTTGGTGAGTACAAAAGGGTCTGAAGAGAAATGAGAATGTAAAAGAAAGAGAAATAAAAAATAAGAGAGGTGTATGGATTTTACAGGGGAAATCCCTCACTTGTGGAACACATTTAAGTTTCATGTCTCTTTGTCATCTGCTGGAGGATAGCACAATATATTAGGAATAAAATTTTATCTTTCAATTCCTTTTGGCTTTGGCTTAAGCCAAAATGATCTCTCTTTCCTAAATTCCTATTATATTTGTGGGTTATCCTATCTTGCGTTGTTAGTTATTCTACCTTGTATTGTTTATATTGTTGGTTATTTTATATGCCCTGGAGTCAGGGACTATGTCTTATATTCTATGAATTCCTCATTTGCCTTGACTGCCACAAGAAAATACTATAGACTGGGTTGCCTGAACAACAGAGATTTATTTTCTGAGGTTCTGGAGGCTAGAAGTCCATGATCAGGTTGCCAGCATAGTTGATGTCTGCTGAGAGCTCTCTTCCTGTCTTGTAGATGGTCACCATCTTACTGTGTGCTCACATGACTTCTTCTTTGTGCTTGCATGGAGAAAGAGAGAGACAGACAGACAGAGACAGAGACAGAGAGGCACAGAGAGAGAGATTTCCTCTATGGTGTCTCTTCTTATTAAGGTACCAATCCCATCATGAAGGTCCCATCATCATGCCCTCATCTAAACTTAATTATTTCCCAAAGTCTCAATCTCCAAATATTACCACATTAGGGCTTCAACATATGAATTTGGGAGGAGCACAAACGCTCAGTCCAAAACACTCATTTCACATAACACAGTGCCTTGCCCACTGAAAATGGTCTATAAATATCAGCTCATTGACTGAATTAAAGAGTTTATTGGCATGATTTATACAATCAGAATTAAAATATTTTCTGTTCATTTTTTAGAACTTTTTAATACCAGGATACAAGAATCTGAGTGATGCTTTTAGTAAGGAAGGGGAACTTTTGGTAAGAACTGCATTAGAAGAAAGACACATTTAAATTTAAAAATTTAAGGAAACCACAAACAAAACGAAAAGACAACCGTAGAATGGGAGAAAATATTTGCAAACAATGTGACCAACAAGGGATTAGTCTCCAAAATTTACAAACAGCACATGTGGCTCAATATCCAAAAAACAACCCAATCAAAAAATGGGCAGAAGACCTAAATAGACATTTCTCCAAAGAAGACATACAGATGGGCAAGAGGCACATGAAAAGATGCTCAACATTGCTAATTATTAGAGAAATGCAAATCAAAACTACAATAAAATAACACCTCACACCAGTCAGAATGGCCATAATCAAAAAATCTACAAACAATAAATGCTGGAGAGGGTGTGGAGAAAAGGGAATCCTCCTACACTGTTGGTGGGAATGTAAATTGGTGCAGCCACTATGGAGAACAGAAAAGAGGTTCTTTAAGAAACTAAAAATATAGCTACCGTATGATCCAGCAATCCCACTCCTGTGTGTATATCTGGAGAAAAACATGGTTTGAAAGGTTACCTGCACCCCAATGTTCATTACTGCACTGTTTACAACAGCCAAGACATGGAAGCAACCTAAATGTCCATCGACAATTGAATGGATAAAGAAGATGTGGTACATATATACAATGGAATATTACTCAGCCATAAAAAAGAATGAAATAATGCCATTTGCAGCAACATGGATGGACCTGGAGATTATCATACCTTTAAGTGAACTAAGTCAGACAGAGAAAGACAAATATTATATGATATTGCTTATATGCAGAATCTAAAAAAATGATACAAATGAACTTATTTACAAAACAGAAAGAGACTCACAGACTTAAGAGAATGAATTTATGGTTACCAGGGGGGAAGGGTAGGGGAAAGGTAGATTGAGAGTTTGGTATTGACATGTACACACTGCTATATTTAAAACAGATAACCAACAAGGACCTACTGTAAAAAATAAATAAATAAATAAATAAAAATTTAAAAGTAAAATTTAAAAAAAGAAAGAAAAAACTCAAAGAGAAGGCCAGGAGGAAGCCTTATTGTTTTCATCCGATTATTTCAGTTAAAGAATCAATTAAATAGTGAGATCCTGTTATTTTAACTATAGAATCACAACAGTCAGAAAGTCTAGAAAATTTAAGTTATTTCCCTAATTATCTGAAGCATTAAAAGTGAAATGCACTCATTCTATACAGTACAAGATGATCTACTGGATATAGGAAGAAATAATGCAACTGTTATTTATATTTTTATCTGCAAAGGTAAGGAATCAATTAAGTTCCTATGTTATAGGAGACTTCCTAAGGAGAACATCTTAGTGTGTCTTTATATAAGCATCTTGTGGTGTTTTGTAGTTTATGTGGGCTTGTCTAGTTTTAATGAAGAAAAGTCTCTCCAAATAGCCAAGTGGCTTTGAATAATCCCAGGAAAATAAAAATCATTCTATAGTATTTCAAGCAGAAATAGACTTAATTCAGGGAATGAGGTGATTAGAAAACTATTGGAAGGCCTGAAAGAGTAAAATCACCACCAATTCTCAGTTGTTGCTGTAGAAAACTAGGAAGTGCTGCTGCCATTCTAGGCTCAGGAAGTGCAGGAAACTGTGATCAAGGTCATGGTCACCACTGCCATGGCCCTGAAGATGCTGATTGTAAGAGGACGGCATTTGGCCGGCTGTGGTTACTACTCTCAGCTACCTAAGTCCAGGCACCCCTCCCTCCATTACCTGCAGAAGATGGAATGGCTTGGAGCACCCTTCCGCCTTACAAGTCTTCTGAACCGCTTTTTGTTGGTAGAACCTAAACTCTTTGGAGAGCCCTGCTGGCTAAGGAGTCTGGGAAAGTCTTCCGCACCCTGCAGTAAAAGGAAAGCCCAGGGGAGAATGGAATAGTTGCTGAGCATTAACCTGCCATTTCCAGCCAAGAGGAAAATGCTAATAATGCCAACACCAGAAAATAAGAAAACTGCAGAGCTGACACTTTACTCATGGTATGAACTCTGTCAGACATACTGCAAATTTTTTTTAAATTGTTTTTACATATGTATGATAGACATAGATATTCTAATTGAATATGTATGTGTGTGTATTTTTCTCTGTGTGTATATGTGTGTGTGTATGTGCATATATATGAAAATATTATACAATCATCAAGAAGAGTATTTTAAATACAGATTTCTCTTCACTAGTATTAGGTATGGCTTTCACTCTAAATTGTAGATTGTGATATTAGCTGATAATAATAAGAACCCATGATGCATAAGAATACATTTACAACTTTGCATCCAGAACATGAAAACAATGATTAGGTTGTTTCGGGTGATATTTAAGCAATACAAGCCTTGATCCAGTAGTTTATAGAATTTCACTAAACTTAATGATAAATATTTGGAAACATCTGTTGAAGTTGTAAAATAAATAATGAAAGGGGAAAGACAGGTACATGCCAGTGGGGAAACAACTGTTCTTTCTGCCATAGTAAAAGTATTTGTAATAATAAATAGAAAATATAGCAACAAACTAACCACATTCTTTAGTTAGTCAATACTGCTGGATGATGTGTATAGTACATTTCTGAATGTTTGTAAAAAATAAATACAAAAAAGGATGCAGCCTGAAAGGTGTGCTATACAGTTCTGTAAAAGTATAGATGTTTCTATCATGTATCATGTTATTTTCTAGAATCTCTGCCAATAATGAAATGAATCTAGAAGTAATCATTTTAAGTCACTAAAGAAAAGAGGTCCTAGAAAGATGTAGTTCAAACATTAAAACTTTCTTTAATCAAACAATGTTTGAAGGAGAAAAATGTGTAGATATAGAGGAACCGCTCTGACAAAAATAAAAATAGTACTATTATTTAAAGGTGTCCAGAATAAGTTTACAGAGATAGTACCAGATCTGAAATTATTCACAATATTACTCACAGAGATGTTATTGCAACAAAGGGATGTATAAAGTGTTATAGGAGGATCAATGCAGTTAATTTAGTAAAAGCTGGAGCTTTAAAACACAAGAAAAATTTCAAAACACTATATTATCAGATTGGGATGACCATTAATATCTTTTGAAACAAATAGAGATATTTCTCTAGTTCTTTCATGGCAAAGTGTGTAAAAGATTGTTAATTTAAAGTTGTTACACCTTTTTCTTTTTTTCTACATTAACAAGTGTTCCGATTCTGTTGATTTTGTTGGGGGTGATATATAGATGTCAAATAGCAAATAAATAGATAATTTAAAAATAATCACATTTAATTGGGCCCCGCAAAAAATTTTCACAGTGAATGAGAAACTAACCGCTTTTCAAAAGAAACAAATACTGTGGGAAAATGATTTGAAATCAATATTTGGAATAATTCCATCATTGTGTAGTTGCTTATTGCCAAATACAGTATGTGGGAACTAAAAACATTCTAAGAGTACACCACTAAGAAATTGGAAAAAATTCATAGCTTATTTTAAAAAAATCAAAATCAAAAGCTTCATCAGATTTTGGCATCAAGGATTATTATCAAGAAAAATAGAAACATTTTAAGGCACTTTTAGGAAAAATCTTATGCTACTGAAAAATAAATATCATGGTTTCCTAAGTGCAAACAATATTCTTCCTTTCTGATCTACTTTGGAGTGATGTTTTTCATTAATGATACCCATTAAAATCAAGCATCAAAATAAACTGAAGTTAAACACGATATTGCTGGAGGTTAATTTGAGATTTAAAAAATTATTGATCATATTTAATCACATTACTTAATATTTTGGTTAGAGTGAAAATAGTTACTCAAGTAAAAATATTATAAAATATTTTGTATTTACTCTTTATCTCATCCTTTTTTGATTTGTTGTGTATTTTTTACAACATAAAATTACACAATAAATTAGCATGGTATATTAGCTACAAAACAAATTACTCCTAAACTTAGGGGCTTCAAATAGCAAATACTTATTTCCCAACATTTCTGTGGTGAGAATGCAAGTGTGGCTTAGCTGTGAGCCTCTGGCTCAGTGCTTCCATGAGGGAACACTCAAGGTGGGCGGGGGCTGCAGTCTTCTCAAGAATTGACACGAGGTGAAGGATCTGCTTCCACACTCCCTCACGTGGATTTTGGCAGGTTTCAGTTCCTCATGATCTGACAGACGGAGGGCCTCAGTTCATTGCCATGCTGCATGGGTTTTTTTATAAGGCTGTTCACATTATGGCATTTGGCTTCACTCAGAGTGGATGAATGAGGAAGTAAGAAAGGGTGTCAAGATGGAAGCCAGAGTCTTTTTGTACCCTAATCTCAAAATGACAACCTACCGCTTTTTCCATATTCATTAGAAGTGCATCACTAGGTCCAACCCGTGCTCAAGGCTAAAGGGAACCCATGCTCAGGGCTAAACAAAGGCATGAACACCAGAATACATAGATCATTGAAGGCCACATTAGAGGCTGCCTACTACATACAGTAATGCATGTATACAATTATTAAGTATACAAATATGTGAATATTGAGTTGCAGAGTTTCTGTTTGGGATGATGAAAACTTCTGGAAATAGATAGTGGTGATAGCTACACAAACTTTTTGTATGTACTTAATGCCACTGAAGTATACACTTAAAACGGTTAAAGTGGTAGATTTTATGTTGTCTATGTTTACTGCAATAAAAACAATAAAGTTTAGAGAACAATTTTTTACAAAATTAACTTTCAAATTTTTTCAAGTAACCTATACACAGGAGCCTGCAATAAGAGATCAGATTCTTTCTTCAAAATCACAGAATGTTAAATGTTTGGAGCTATAAATAAATGGGGTTTGCAAACAACATTTTGACTGAAACATACAATTCTTTTTCACTTTTCATAAGGAAGAGAGTAGAGAGGAGTGGCAATCAGATAAGAGCTGGGATGGATCTTTGATTTACTTAGCCTCTTCTAAGATGCTATATGAACCCTGAATTCAAAAGGTAGGTGAATTTTAGCATATGATTTTAAAGCAGAAGTTTAAACTGAATTCAACATCAACTTATCAACCATTCCCAGCCCTCCACAATGGAAATATTCCTATTCTTGTATTTTTCCCTTGAAAGCGGTCATGAAAGTCTTCACCCAAAATGGAAGTCTATTGGCTACCAGGTTTGTCAATCTTCCTTTTAAATATCTCTAAAATCTGTGCTTTTTTCTGTTTTAAACTGTTAATGTGATGTTTTATATTAATTGGTTTCTGAATATTGAACCAGCCTTGCATACCTGGAATAAATCCCACTTAGTTGAGGTATATAATTCTTTTTATACTTCTTTGGATTGGATTTGCTAATAATTTATCAAGGATTTCTGCATTTACATTCATGAAAGATATTAGTGTATAATTTTCTTTTCTTGTAATGTTTTTGTCTGGTTTTGGTATTAAGGGTACTGCTGGACACATAGAATGAGTTAGGAAGTATTTCCTCTGCTTCTGTTTTCTGAAAGAGATTGTAGAGAATTGGTATAATTTCTTCCTTAAATGTTTGATAGACTTCACCAGTGAAGCCACATGGGTCTGGTGCTTTCTGTATTGGAAGGTTTGTATTTATTGAGTCAATGTCTTTAATAGATATAGAACAATTTAGATCATATATTTCTTCCTGTGTGAGTTTGGCAGATTTTATCTTTCAAGGAATTGGACCATTTCCTCTAGGTTATCAAATTTGTGGGTATAGAGTTGTTCATAGTATTCCTTTATTATCCTTTTAATTTCCATAAGATCTGTAGTGGTGTCCTCTTTTCATTTCTCATATTAGTAATTCGTGTTCTCTCTCTTTTTTACTTAGCTTGGGTAAGGGCTTATTTATGGACTGATCTTTTCGAAGGAACCGCTTTTGGTTTCATGGATTTTCTCTGTTGATTTTCTATTTTCAATTTTATTGATTTTGCTCTAATTTTTAATTTGTTTTCTTCTGCTTACTTTGGATTTAATTTGCTCTTCTTTTCCTAGTTTCCTAGGTGGAAACTTAAACTTATTTTAGAACTTACTTATAGCCTAATATATCTATTCAATGCTATAAATTTCCCTCTCTGCATTGCTTTTTACTGCATCCTATAATGTGCTTTTGCTTTCACCCCAAACATGAATGCCCTAGTACAGGCTCTCATCCTTTCACTCCTGGGTTAGTAAAAGTACTATGACTGAATTTTCTATGTCTCCATTTACTTTCCCTCTAGGAGTCATCCTTCACACTATTACAGAGTGACTTTTCTATTCTCAGATATGATCCTGTTACTTCTTTTCTTAAAATCCTTCATTAACAGCTTGGTAGGTAAATGCCAAAAACCTTTGTATAACATACAAAACCCTTCACCATCTGAGCCTGACTTCCTTTTCAACCTCATCGTACCTTAAACCCATCTAAAGTAGGTGAAATGAATGAAATATTTATGTAATAAAAGAGACACGAGAGTCACATGGGATCTTATATAAAATAACTTCTGAAGTCACTTCTATCCCTTTAACCCAAGACTATTCTGATTTTATCTTTTAGTGATAAAGTGTGGGAAATAGTTGGATCAATGTTGTGTGGAAAAGCACATTAAGATAGGTTTCAAGGGAACTAATTTTGCTATTATTATTACTCCTTAGTTTCTCTCTCTCTATCCTTATAAAAGCATTTAAATATTTATCTTCTGTTGACTTTATGACAATTTTCTTAGATAGATATATCGGAGAGTGTGTCCTTGTCCTGGACCAGCTTTTGCTTTCTGTGACTTTGGATGAGTCACTTTGAAAAGTAAAGATGATTATGCTAATTATTATTGTTATGAATTACAGCTTCTTCAACTCTGCACTGACATTTCATCAAAGCTTACCTATTTGTTAGCATTTATAGAGAGACATGTTTATGATATCCCCTTGTTACAGAGGTGTTTTGAATACAATGAGGGACAAATATTTTATGAGCTTTATAGGACAATAATTTTTTACTGTCCTAAACAACAAAAATTTATTCATTATTGCCCCTGACATTTGACTTTGTTTATAAGGGTTTATATCTTTACAAATTAAGAAAAGTAATTGTCTATGTTTTCACCCTTGCAGTTTTTTGTTTCTCGCTCCAGATCTTTATTGAAGTGAGACTGTGAGTTTAATAAATAATGTACTATTTAAATTCAGAGTATTATTGCTTTCCTGAATGAATGAATGAATTTAAGCAAATGCTCAGGGTCATTGTGAACTGTACTGTGTGGACATGGGTCCTTCCTATTTACCTCCCTGACACAGGTATCAAAAGGACCTTCAAATTGCATCTAGTACATCCACTTGCCTGGAAAATCATTTGCTTTTAAATAGGTCTTTAAAAATTCTATGTTTCTGTAATATATTCTATAATATATTATGTTTCCCTAATGATTGATGATGTTGAACACCTTTTCATATACTTGTTGACCATTCGTATATATTCTTTGCAGAAATGTCTATTCAGTTTCTTTGCCCATTTTAAAATTGGGTTTTGTTTGTTTACTATTAAATTGTAGGAGTTCCTTATGTATTTTGGATATTAATTCTTTATCAAATATTTGGTTTGCAAACACTTTCTCTCATTCTGTAGGTTGCCTTCTCATTTTGTTGATTGTTTCCTTTGCTCTGCAGAAACATTTTAGTTTGAAATAATTCCACACATCAATTTTTGCTGCTGTTGCCAGGGAAATGCAAATCAAAATTACAATGAAATATCACCTCACACTGTTATGATGGTTAGTATCAAAACAAAACAAAATGAAATAGAAGATAACAAGTATTGGTAAGAACGTGGAAAGAAGGGAGCCCTTGTACACTGTTGGTGGGAACGTAAATTGGGGCAGTCACTCTGGAAAATAGTATGGAGGTTTCTCAAAAAATTAACAATAGAACTACCATGTGATCCAGAATCCCCACTTCTGCTTATATATACAAAGGAATTAGGACTTTGAAGAGATACCTGCATTGCCATGTTTGTTGCAGCATTATTCACAATAGCCAAGACATGGAAGCAACCTAAATGTTCATCAGTGGATGAATGGATAAAGAAAAGGTAGTGTATACATAAAATGGAATATTATTTATTTTTTTAAAAAGAAAGAAATCCTACCATTTGCGATAACATGGATGAACTTGGGGGACTTATGCTAAGTGAATAAATCAGACAAGAAGGATAAATACTACAATGATACCACTGAAAAAAGAATCTAAAGTGATCAAATTCCTAGAAGCAAAGTAGAATGGTGGTGGCTAGGAGTTGGGGGTGGGGGGAGAGGTAAATAGAGAGGTATTAGTCAAAGGATACAAAGTTTTATTTATAAGATGAATAAGTCCTATAGAGCTACTATAGGTCACAGTGCCTATATATGGTTAACAATACTATACTGTATACTTAAAAATTAGCTAAGAGGATAGATCTTATGTTAAGTGTTCTCATCACAAGATAATAAAAATGATAATGGTAATAATAATAAATAAAGAGGTTGGGAAGAAATTTTTGGAGGTGATGGATATATTTACGGCATAGATTGTGGTGATGATTTCACAGGGGTATACTTATCTCCAAGCTCACCAAGTTGTATACATTAATTATGTACCATCTTTTTTATGTCAATCATACTTCAATAAAGTGATTTTTTTAAAATTTCAAATTTGAGAATCACATTAAGATTGTTATTTTTCCAAACTGTATTCTGCTGAATTTCTATTTCCAGGAGCAGGAGCTCTCCTCACTGGAGAGCATGTTTACAGATCAGTTTGTCATCTTATAAAGGCATCAGAAACACAGAACTAAATGGAGCATCCCTGAACCAATTAGATTAGCCTGAGCTCTTTCCACATGTGATTGGAGGTGATCTAATTGGCCTGTGCAGTAAGTAAGTTATCCTGAGTGTATGAATATAATGCACATATGTTTACAATACCAGAACACATTAGGAATAGTTTCATTTACTGCCTTTCTCTTGGCATTACTACTGCTAGAGAAAGATTTCCACAGTGCTTCCAATGGGAAGTGGGAACATTTGAGGTGATTTGTCACAGCTTCCCAAGAATTTTGCTCCATCTGAATCATCAGCTGTCTTTGAATGCTGTTTTAAGAGAAAGGTGCTTTCTGAGTCTATCCTTAGCTAAATAGTTTTCCATGATTGGTCTCCCACGTGAAAGAAAAAGGAGCCCACTCTCAACAATGCATTCAATTGTGTTGAAAACTATATTATTTTCCCTTTTACCCAGTCTTGTCTTCTGTCTTAATATAAGCAATTGAGTAATAATAATAATAAAAGATTCAGATCTGAGAAAAAGAACATTTCATCTTCATTATTAGAGATACTGTTTCTAGCTATTAAATTCTCTAATCCTCTAAACACATAGTGTGTATATATATATTGCTAGAAACAGAAAGAATGTAATTACATGAATGTTACATTAATTAATGGGATACTTTATGGAGGTTTTATATTCTGAGGATTGTGTGTAGGAATGAATAGCAAGATGACTAAATAGATCATTTGGACCACAAAGGAACTGTTCCTAATTGCTAACTATTTTTTTTTAGTATTCATGAAATGAACAAATGTTGACAAAGGCATGGAATTAAATTGATAATAGAAAAAGACATCATCTAATTGCAATAAAAATTGAAGAGCAATCAATGTGTATGTATTAAACATTGTGAGAGTTACTTCTACAACTAAGGTCCTGAGTCACTTTTGTTTTTCATCTAAAATATAATAGCCCTCACTATGTTTCACTCACCATTCAGCTTTTATTCATTCAGTAACCATGTGCTGAGTACCTACTTCATGCTGAACACATTTTGCTGCCCAAGGTCTCAACAAGAGCGTGTCTCTAGTAGCCAGGTAAATCTGACACCTGCACTAAATTTTAACATCTTTTTGCTCTGAGCATCAATTAACATTGTTTTATGAGTTTGGATAGGCAACACACACACAACTAGCTTTTAATAGTCCATTACACAACAACTGTGCAAGGCAATACACTGGAGAGATTCACAATTGTTCCACTATGACAAAAGGGAGGGTAAGCTTTCAAAGCCACCAGATCCTTGTTCATTTGACTTCTTCATCCTCAGCTCTGCTTCAAAGGAGACAATAGTATGACCACATTATGTCTCTTCTAGGAGTCTGAATTCTGGAAGGGTGTTTCTTCTTAGTGCTCATAGATTTGCTAACCAATTCAATCTTATTATTTTACTCAGGCCAAGAGAGGAGAAATGCCCTATCCAGGTCATGTGGTTCATTTCAATTCAGTTAATATGAGAAACTCTACTTGTTATGGACTCAATTGTGTCCTCCCAAAACTCATACGTTAAAGCCCTAATCTCCAATTTGACTGTATTTTGAGATAGGGCTTTAAGGAAGAAATTAAAGTTAAATGAGGTCATAGGATAGGGCCTTAATCTATAGAACTGCTGTCCTTATAAGAAGAGGAAGAGATACCAGAGCTCTCGCTCTCTACATGCATGCACAGAGAAAATGCCATATGAGGACACAGTGAGAAGGTGCCACTGCAAGCTAAGCAGGGAGGTCTCATCAGACACAGATTCAGCTGGCATCTTGATCTAGGACTTTCTGCCTCCAGAACGGTGAGAAAATACATTTCTATTGCTTAAGCCACCCATTCTGTGGTATTTTGTTATGGCAGCTCAAGCAGACTATGACACTTCCCAGGGTCAAGGAGCCCTGAGAGACAAACATAGGAACCCAGAGTGATGTGGAACAAAGTCAACAAGAGGCTCAGCTAGTGGTACCCGGGGAAGTGCATCGGTTCATGTCCTCGGAGAATCAGACCTCAAGATAGAATTAGATGTGCAAGAGACTCACTGAGGGAAAAACCTGTGAAAGATCTAGGAGAGAGGGAGCAGGAGTAGATGGGCACGACCTTCATATTGTCATGCAGGGCTTGATAGCTGTGAAGAGGGAAAAAGACAGAGGGAGGATTAGGTAAGAAGAGTTCTAAACTACAAAGATAGCTCCAAGACATTCTTGGTCAGGCTGAAGTGGCAAACCAAAGCAAAGGTTACTCGTCTGAGGATTCCTCCCTTGGGATGAATTGGCCAAGTTTTGTATCTCCCACTGTTCTCATTCATTGACCGGGAGAAGCCTGGAGTGAATGTGACCTTGGCATGAACATTGAAGTGGATCTGAAGGTGCAGCAACTGGAGGCTGTCTATCAACTGGCCTCCTCCCAGTAGCTTCCCCTGAAGGGTCATCAGAACAGCCTACCTCAAGGGTCAGGAAGTCAGTGTATCAGAGAAAAACCAGGACTTGAACTTGGATGAACTTGTTCCTTTCCAATTCTAATGTATTACAAAGTTTTAAGGATAAAGAATGAATAAAAGTCAGTTATGCTACACAGAGAATTGTAAAGCTTGAGTCTGGGTAGATAGGTAGTTTAACACATGTTTTTAATGCATGATGTTTCTAGTGATTTGTTTTTGGTTGCCCCTTGAACAACACAGGGGTTAGTGGCAACAACCTCCATACAGTTGAAAACCCATAACTTTACAGTCTTCCCTACATATGCGAGGTTCTACATCCTCGGATTCCACCAAACTTGGATCCTGTAGTACTGTAGTACATATTTATTGAAAAAAAGTCAAGTACAAGTAGACCCGTGCAGTTCAAACCAGTGTTGTTCATGGATCAACCGTACATTTTTTTGAAATATATTAGTTGACTTACAATATTATGTTAGTTTCAAGTGTACAAAATATTACAATATTATGCTACAATATTATGTAATATATGTAATATGTTACACATGTAACATATGTAATATTATGTTAGTTTCAGGTGTACAAATATTATGTTAGTTTCAGGTGTACAAAATAGTAATTTGATGTTTAAATACACTACAGAATGGTCACCATGATAAGTCTAGTAACCATCTGTCACCAATCAAAATTACTATAGTGTTATTGACTATATTCTTTTTGCTGTATATTGCATCCCTGTGATTTATTTATTTCATAACTGGAAGTTTGTGCCATTAAATCCCCTTCAGATATTTTGGCCAATCCCCTAACTCCCTCCCCTCTAGGACCCACTGGTTTGTTCTCTGTATCTATGAATCTGTTTCTGTTCTGTGTTATTTATTTGTTTATTTGTTTTTCAGATTCCACATATATGTAAAATCAAATGGTATTTGTCTTTCTGTGTCTGACTTTATCTCACTTAGCATAATACCCTCTAAGTCCATCCATGTTGTCACAAATGGGAAGATTTCAATCTTTTTTATGGCTGAGTAATATTTATACATACTTTCATTCATATATTCATTTCCAGGAGTGAAGTTGCTGGATCATATGGTAGTTCTATTTTTAATTTTTTGAGGAACACTTCAAACTCTTTTCCATAGTGGCTGCACCAATTTACGTTTCCACAAAGAGTGCATGGGGGTACCCTTTTCTCCATATCCTTGCCAACGCTTGTTATTTGTTGTCTTTTTGATGATAGCCATTCTGAAAGGTGTGAGATGGTAGTTCATTGTGGCTTTGATTTGCATTTCCCTAATGACTAGTAATGTTGAGTATCTTTTCATATGTCTGTTGGATAATCTGTATGTCTTCTTTGGAAAAATGTCTGTTCAGGTCCTCTGCCCATTTTTTAATCAAATTGTTTTTTTAATATTGAATTGTATGAGATCTTCATATATTTGGGATATTAACCCCTTATTGGCTATATCATTTGCAAATATTTTCTCCCATTTAGTAGGTTGCCTTTTCATTTTGTTGATGGTTTCCTTTGCTGTACAAATGCTTTAGTTTCCAGTGATTTAAAAGCCAATAATAATACTTACTTTTTCTTCTGTTTATTGTGATGAGATGAAAAACACAATTAATGTGATTTATTCTGCCACATTGACAGTTACGAGTCTAATATTTGCAAATAAAGTGATAACACATCTCTTCGGGTGTGAAGCCATCTGTCATCATCACAAAACTTATCCTTGCTAAATCATCAAACGGTCATGTGCAATTTTAAAGACCTAAGTGGAATGAGATGGGACCGTGGAAACTTCATGAAAGGAGGCACCTACAGCAGAGAAGGTCCCTCTGTGGAAGAAAGCTCACCATATCCGTTATGGACTGAATCATGTCCCCACAAGAGTCATATGCTGAAGCCCTGATCTCCAATGTAATTGTATTTGGGGATGGGGCCTTTGGTAGATAATTAATTAGCTTTAGATGAGGTGGTGAGTATAGTCTCCAAGATGGGATTAGTGCCTTATAAGAAGAGGAAGAGACAAGAGATTTCTCTCTCTCTCTCTCTCTCTCTCTCTCACCACCCATGAAAAAAAAGGTTGTGTGAGCACACAGAGAGATGGCAGTACTTTGCAAGCCCGGAAGAGAAGCTTCGCCAAGAACCGAATCTGATGGCACCTTGATCTTGGATTTTCCATCTTCCAGAACTGTGAGAAACAAATGTCTGCTCTTTAAGCCACTCATTCTACCGAGTGGTATTTTGTTACCAAAGTCCAAGCTCACCAAGGCACACCCTTAGTTCAGCTAAAGCAACTTCCACAAGAAAGCTCTCCCTTTCTGAATTTGGAGTCTTCATTACAAGAGACAGAATAGAGAACCCTCAGAACAAACAGGAGTTGTTCTGTTCAGAAAGCAGGTTCCTTATTGCAGAAACACCTCCCCGAAGGCTGGAAATACATCAGGGTGTCTAGCTTCTCCATGCTAAGCTGAGTTCATGGTAGCGTTTGTAGCTCTTCATTCATTGTTGACATTATGGTTTCAGTTTTGCTTCCATGAGCCTCCAGCAGAATGGGGCTTCCATTTGTCCATCGTCTCACCCCCTGCTACAACTCTGGAGAGTCTGAGATAATGATAAGAGGCATTAACAAAGATAATAAGAAATGAAATATATGTGCCCTGGGCATTGTGTTATTTCTATGTGTGTGAACAGATGATAATAAACGCTTTCTTCCATAAATGACCCTGGAGCCCTTTAACTACTATCACCAAAGAGTCCTTGTAATGACTTGGAAGATAGTTTGGTTCAGAGGATACCAGAGCTAATGGGTAGTGGGGAGCTTCCAGGGGACAGTGGTCCCTTTGAAATCTTTCACAACTTTCTTGCCAGTGCTTATCAGACACAGAGACGAAACAAAAGTCTCTGGGGGTGACTCAAGGTCATGACTGGCTGAGTGGACTTATGCTGTTGAAATATGTCATAGGTCTAAAATATGCTGCACATGCTGATCTGCAAAAGTTCAGTGGAATGTAATGACTCAGAAATGTTGAACATTCCAAAACACAAGTTTTGCTAAGTTCTCTACTTTCTAAGTTGTACTGGAGTACTTGTTTATAGCTCCGTGCCAGAAAAAGAATATAAAACAGATTTTTTCTTTTGATTCAGACTAATATACTCATTACTAAGAAGGGGAAAAACATATCATTATACCCAGAGTCATTTCCTTATTAGGATGGAACAATAGTTTATAGTCAACAAAAGGATATTGTGCATGGTGACAAGGCTCAAATATGACTGGCTTGATGGAATGTTTCACATATTTTATACATTTCAAAAGCTCAGCTAATACTTCATAAATTTAGGTGAAATATTTGTTCTTTTCACAAAAATGTGTTTCTCTGTGCTTTTTCTTGTTCAAATAATTGACCAGAGTCCAGGCTTTGGGAGACAGCATTCAAACACAATTCATTTTCATAATTGAAGAAAGAAATATCAGCTCTGAGTGGTTTTTTTTGTTTTGTTTTATAATTGTATTAAAAATTGGGTATTCCTGAGCTCCTGCTGCCTGGGCAGTACTTCCTAATTTCAAGCTGATGCTGAAAACCTAGACCTGGGGAAAGAGCTTCCAAACAAACACAAACATATGCCCCTCAATCTCATTCTTTTTATTAACATTAGCACTTGTAAGGCATTACTGCAATAGGCAATTTACTGTTGGTTTTAACTGATATTATATATTTTCGGCTTCTTTGGTGATTCAGGCTTATCGCATGGATCATGAAAGAGGGCTGGCCCAGGAGTGAGCAGGCCAGTTCTTACCTGACTCTGCATTAACCAGGAAAAATCACTTTTTCTCTAAGCTGAAAAAAGAAGCAGGAGGGGCAGTAGTCTCTTATTTCGTCGGGATGCTTTGCATAGATTTAAATGAAGTTACAGGTATGAAACAATTAAAATATGGCTAGACACGTGGTTGGAAGAATTGGCAATTTCCTACCACTTAATTTCCTACCCTCTCGTGCCCTGAACACTCAGGGAGGTCCTGACTGGCAGCAGAGATAACATTGGCATCACCAGCATTCATTCTTATCGCCCATCCTCAGTTATTTTATTTTGCCAAACAGCACTAACTCTCTCTGAGGAAAGCACACCACCAAACCGGCATATTCCAGCACAGCTGAAGAGAAAACCTCCATGAACCCACGTGGAGAGGCAGAGGATCCGAGGAGCCAATTAGTTCTTGGAGAACAACTCACACAGGCACAGACCTAAGTCCCCCAGACCTTGATGGAAGATGCGGGTCAACCTCTGAACACGCTGCAAGCCCTTCTCAGCTTCACATTCAGTGCAAATTCCTTCCGAGAAATGAACTGATTTTTTTTTTTCCCTGAGATTTGTTGCTTCTAGGGATGAGATGAGACATTCAAACCCATTTCCCTAGAGGCTCAAACCAAATTTGAAACTAGCAGAGGAACAGTGAAAGCCCAATAATTTCACCAGCTGGCTCTCCCACAATAATCTAACATCGTATGGGAAGCTGTAATATGTTGTGTGATTACTTCCTCTCTTTTATTTGTTTGCTTTTCCTCCTCTATTTGTGAAGAACAATATAAATATATAATGTTTTCAGGGTTGGAAACGAGTCTGTTCAAAGCTGGGTTATTTTATTTCTGAATACTTTGAACGGGAAGTTACAATTTTCGTTCTCCCCCATGTAAAAGATAAAGAAAGAGTAACCACAGAGCTAGGTACATAATGATTAGAACAAGTAATTATTTTATTGGAATCCTGCATGCTCTGGGTTATTAGGTTGCTGGTTTTCTGTAACATTCAACTCTTTTCAAACAGTGAAATCTGTTCAGTTTTTATTAGAAACATGATGGTATTTCAGCCAGAGTTTAATCTTCTACTTAAATTATATGTCTCTAGCCCATAATTCAGTAAAGAATGAATGCATATAGTATAATTATTTCATTTCCAATATTACATATATTTTTCTAAAATACATATAGACATATATCTGCATAAAAATTTGTGCATGCAACCCCTGTCATAATACAGATATCTTGGGTTTGAGAAGTTTTGCATATTCTTTGAAACATGCAATATGAATTATACAGAAAAGCACAAACACATTTGATGTTTAAATGCCTTTTTTCCTGCGAGGTATTTTAATATAACATTAGTTATAATAATAATAATCTGAATATTATATCTAAACTAGATAGATTTTTAATCCATAATTTCATTTATTTCCATCCAATCCTCCCTGATCTCTATAAAATATTACAGAGTGTACTCCACCCCCATGCTATCTTACTACTGATTGGTCCATACAATACTTCTCAAGCATTCGTCTGTTGTGTGCTGTGACAGGTCCTGGTCTGACAACAGTAACAAGTGACACAGGCTGCTGCCCAAGGACCCTATGACTCAGGCAGGTGCTCAGATATTGCAGGAAGAGATTTCAGTAAGCAAGAGTACAAATTTTTTCCATAATAACAATTTCTCTTTTAAGTTGCCATTCTATTAGTTAATTGAAATTTAATCAATTTAACAACAACTCCCTACTACTCTCCTTGCTTTGCCCAGGCCATGTCTGTGTTCTCGGGTTCATATAGTACCCAGGGATTGCTGGGGGGCTCTGTCCTGGGCTGGTCCCTGTGCACAGCAGCATTGCCTGGGATGTCCTTCTCCTGTCAAGTGTTCCTTCATCCATCCATCCCTCTAAAGACCTTGTTCCAGCTACTAAGCCCCGTCAGGCTCTCTGCCCCTTCTGTTATCCTCTTCGGGTTCATAGTACTGCATTGTTTCTCTCATGTCACTTGGGGTGAAAGGCCACTTACTGGAGCCAACAAAGCCTCTTCATCCCCTGCGTCCTGATCTCTGACACTCAAATCCTCTCATGCGTGAGGCGCCCAGGTCCCTCTGCCTTGGCACACAGGCATTTCTACTCTTCTCTTCCCACATCCACATATGGGAAAACTGAGGCTTTGTCACCTCTCCCAGGTCTGACAGACAAGGTCTCTCTTCTCCCAGACCCACGTGAAGTGTCCGTTGTCCCCTCTGCTGGTGGGACCTATAACTCCATTCACAAGAACACCCATCAGCACACACCCTCCCTGGCTTCCCCTGCAACTCTCCTCCCATCAATCCAGGGAATCCTTTCTGGACTGGAGTTGAGAGCTACCAGAAGCCTTGCTCCAACTTTCCGTCCTCTGAGTTCCCCTGGACCTCAGCTCTTGAAATACGAAAGACTTTTCTCTGCTGTAAATCCTTTCCCTGAAACAAACTTCTTATTGACAAAACAGGAAAGAGATCACAGGCTCAAAGGAAGTATGAGAGAGGAAGGCGGACTTATCAGTTACATCAGAGTGTTTATGTAGACTATGTAGCCTCGCAGGATTCAGGATTGGGAGAAACACTAGTTAAAAGGAGGTCGCTTCACTTGATTTGCACAGACAATGAAATCACTGAGCAACCAAAGTCAGAGCTGAGACCTAGAAGGTTAATAAACGCTAGTTGGGCAAAGGGAAAATCTGTTCTAAGCATAGGCACACCAAGGCATGGATGCTAAGAGCACACAGAACTTTCTAGAAACTAAAAGAAGTTCAGGATAACTAGAATATAGTGTAGTAGAAGGAGACTGAGAGAATAAGGATCACGGGGAAGAATCCTGTGGTAGCTGCAGAGATAAACTCGGTTCAGCAGACATCTCTGGTTGCTGATCACAGCCACTCTTCTTCCTTGTTAAGGAATCCCATGTTTATTCAGGACTAACTGTGCTTAGTCCTAGAGGGTGAATCATGACTAACGTGAGCCAATCACAGCAATCTCGTGCAAGCGATTGGTGTAAGGGTGGTTGAAATATCAAGTCTGGTCAACCAGCCACAAAAGTATGTCAGCTGAAGACTTAAGAAAAAGTTTTCTCCCTGATACTAGAGAGGTGCGGGAGGTGAATGGAGAGCATTCTCTTTCTCATGCTGTCCTTCCTGCTTTTGAATATAATTGTTCATTGTTCTGATGTCAGGAACTAGAGCATATAAAATGTGAACACAGGGCAACAAATTTCCAGATGGAAGACAAGATGCTGATGATGTGAAAAGATAGAAAGAGCTGGGGTTCTTGGTTGAGGCAGGAACTCAAACTGGAATTGTTTACCTTGGGATAGTCTATCAATGAATATCGTTATGTAGACCAGTATTAGTTAGATATTCGGTACAACTAAATTCTTCCCACCATGGTAAGAAATTTCAGGATTTTGCAAAGGGAGCATATAGCATTGGGGCCAAGTGTGGGAAGATGTTCTGCAGACAAATGTGAAGACCCACATTAAAGAAAAAGCATAATATGGACAAAGGAGCAAATTGAAAGAAATTTAGTATGGTTGGAATTTTAAATGTGTTTTAAGAAATGAAGTTGAGATATAGGTACAAACAAAATCATGGAGGACCTTATCATCCAAGAAATGACATTTGGCTTTTATCCTAAGGGCAAAGAATTTATTGATGGTGTTAGGAAAGTTAGGTGATCAGATTTGCAATTTTAGAATTTATTCTGGATGAACAGCCTAAACGAGGTTGATAGCAGAGGATTTGGAGAGTAAGTTCCAGAACAGGAGATGGAATTAATTCGATCTTGCAGTTGATTGGATTTCTATGATGAGGAAGTGGGAGGAGCACCCAATGATGCTAAATATCTGTCATGGCAACAAGGAGGAGTAACAAGAAACCTGTAAGAAGTGAAGACATTGATAATGGAGATTTCTTTTAAAAATCGCTGTCTTGAATATTAGTGGTTATCTAAATTTGAATTCTCTAATAATAGAGTTACAAATCAAATAGATGCATAAAATAGCCTTACATGATTATGATGGACCAGAAGACCTTAAAACACGTGAAGAAGCCAAATCCCAACTGCATTTCTTTTCCAATGACCACCTTATTTCCTTCCAGCCTAGGTTCAACTTTCATCATCAGTGTCAAGTGTTCATTGGGAGATTAAGAACTCCACAGAGACTAATGATGTGCATCAAGGATGTATTTATCAATCATGGTACTTACAGGTCTAATATAAGATTAATAATCTGCTATGTGAAGACCCTATACCATAGTTTAGTGTATTCATCAGGATCCCAATAAGAAAAAAAATGTACTTTCAACCTAGGATGATTCAAGAAGAGTTCATTTACAAAGGGACTATTTACTAAACGTTGCCGGAGTACAGAGGAACCACAAAGGATAGTACAGTCACTGAGGGCTAGAAACAGAGTTGTTACCACCCACAAGCCCAAAAGGACAAGGAAGAGGCAGTTACTAGAACCCATAAGAAGAGAGAAATGCATATAAGACTGTCTTGAGAGAAGCATCCCTTCAGTCTGAGGGCATACCCAGCAGAAACAATTGCACAGACAGCCAACCAGAGGAATAAAATATCCTGACCTCACTCTCTTCCTTCCTCCAAGTTTCTGCTAGGGCTCCTAATTAGCTGAACTCAACTGGGGGACCTTGGATAAGGCACCTCTTCGATATAATCATGTAGTCAGCCTGCACCCAAACAGGGGCGAGAAGAGGAAAGAGTTAGTCTGAAGGGGTAAATAGTATATATCTGGCATGAATGTAAGTGGAAATATTATCTGAATCCATTACTTATGTCAAAAGGAAATATGTGAATTTAACAGCTAGGTTTTCAAACACTATGAGATGAATGGCTAGAATAGAGACAGAAATGTTTCAGCTCAAAAGATCTGCATTGATAAAATAAATGCTCACCAAAGCCTAATTAAGTATTTTTAATTAGTCTTTCCTGCTAAAGATATTAGCCCATATTTGCTTTTAGCCATTAACAGCTTTGTGGGTGGGAGAAGGAGCTATGAAAGATTAATTATGAATGAAAGTGAACAAAATTGCAATATTAAACTACATTACTGCTTAGCCATTACTTAAAATTATAATTGTGTTTTTAGTGAATTATACTTTTATAGTTCAAGTGGTATGATAGTTTCTAATAATGAAAGGAAATAATGGCAGTAAAAGATTTCTTAATTTGATTTGGGTTTTGGAAAACATTTTATTTTTTATTTATTTATTTTTGGCTGTGTTGGGTCTTTGTTGCTGATCGCAGGCTTTCTCTAGTTGTGGTGAGCGGGGGCTACTCTTCGTTGCGGAGCACGGGCCCTAGGCGGGCAGGCTTCAGTAGTTGTGGCTCGTGGGCTCAGTAGTTGTGGCGCATGGGCTTAGTTGCTCTGCGGCATGTGGGATCTTCCCGGACCAGGGCTCGAACGCATGTCCCCTGCACTGGCAGGCGGATTCTTAACCACTGCACCACCAGGGAAGTCCCTTCCCCTTAAGTTTCAATATTTATGTTCTACACTCTTCTTCAGGTTAGGGAAGGTAACCTGAGGGTTACATATTATAGCATAACTTTACTATGAGTGTATAATAATCTGTTGATTATTTATACAAAAAAGTCAACAGCACCACTCGTAACATAACAAAACACATATTGGGATTTATTATTAGTGTTTAATTGTTCATTCAATCACTTAAAACATTTCTTAAGATCCTGCTATGTGAAAGAAAGATGTTAGAGGTTTTTTTTTCATTTTATTAATATTTAAATTTATGTGTTCAGTAACTCATGGGTGAAAGAAAAATAGGAGGAAAGAGAAGAAGAAGGAAGCCCAATATTTGCTATATGGAGATGTGAACATTTGCTATGGATAAACAGCAATGAATAATATAATTTAATATATTAGTTATAATTGATTTGGCTTTTTAAAGTATCTCAAATAATGCTTAAACTTCATTGATTTTGATTTTGAGGGTTTTCTTTTTAATTGATGTCTAAAGTAGATGACGACTGAGAAAATATATTTGAAATGTTATATGTGAAAAATAAACTCTCTTCAGCAATATAAAGACATTAGTTTACCTACCTCTTAGAACATTAGAGGTCTTTTAGTGCATTTTCATTATGAAATAAGTATCACCTCTAGGGAAATCAATATAAAACTGAAGCTACTAACGTTTTTCCTGTGGTTACATTTCTACCAAGTCGTTTTTCTTGTATAAGTCCTATGGTTTCCATTTTAGAAATTTATAACATAGAGTGACAAGAAAAATAATCACAGCCATAAGATTTTATTTCTATATGCCAAGTTTACACTCAGATTCTAACATTAAAACCAATTTGTTAGACCAATTCCAGAAGAGACAATATTAAGTTTAAGCCATATATGCAAAAAGTGAGTATTTATAGTTATAATATTTTATTCACCCTTAAATGTGTTTTTCTCTCCAAATATTTTATTTTAAGTGTTAGACAGAGATGGAAAGGATTTATGTAATGGGATAAGATGATATTATAAACAAGTGGACATTCGTGGTCTTGGCTAAGGTGTAAAATCTAATCTCCATATCTATAGTGCCACTTTATAACAAATTCAATACCGTATCTTTTTACCAGGTTTGGGGAGTGGGAATGTGGTTTATTGGATGGGCTTCAGGTTGCTATTATTCATCACTTACATAAACTCCATTGACAGCCATTTCTAAGGCAAACAAAGAAAATATTTGTATTCATTTAATAGAATTCTTTATTCCGTGTGAGAGAATACTTGTGTTGGTTTGGACATTTTTTATGAAATGATTTAAAATAAGTTTTATTATGAAATGACTGCACAATATCTTTCACAAGAAATGGGAAATAAGCTTATTGATTAAGAGTTTAATCTTCCAATTTTTCTCAACTTAACCAAAGATAATTTCAAACCCCAAGGGTTTTAGTATGTTATTGATTAAATAGTTCTAAACAGTCAACTTTTTATTCATTAATACATATGAATATAATAATGTAATATTATCATTTATGAGTAATATCAAAAACAATATTAGAGTTTCAGATTATTTGACTATAGCTTATTTTTACTATGAATGGAAAAGCATTTTTCATATGAATAAATCATCCTATTTTTCATGTCATATTCCTGCAGGTGCTAGTTTTATAGTTGACATTTAGCAACTGATCTGCACCTACTAGGATGTAATGAAGACAATTTAGGTATAATATAATACCTTAAGATGTGAAGATAAACAGTTTGTGTGGGGTATTGTCATTATCCTGATAGAAAATAGTACAAGGCCAAAACAAAACAAAAAAAAAACCTAGAGAAAAAAACTGTTTCTCTTCCCTACAATGCTACTTTAACATGCAAACACTGTGATCTGCCAGCAATGTTGCAGCAATAACAAACTCTCATCTGATTAGGGATCACTTTAAAGTTCACATACTTAGTTGACATTGACCAGTTTCCCAGAATGCCTCACATGGTTTGTCACCATCTTCGGTTAACATAATGGCTGTTCTCTTGGAGAGAAAAAATGTTTTCAAGTTAATATTATATCTCAATTCAGTCAAATATTTATGGAGCAGCTACTTGTGCCAAACCTTCTGCAAGTTCCTGGAGGAAATGAAGCTAAATAAGACTCATGCCATTTAACACCTAGAATTCCAAAGAAGATAGAACCCGAGACGATGGAGAGTAAACTCCAAAACATCTTATTTAATGGCTTTATGGAAAACCATTGATTTTGGTACTGACTACAAATGCTCAAGAACTAAATGAGAGCAAAACTAAGCATTTCTTTTGATCATCTCCTGAGCTTCAAACTGTTTTTCTAGCTATTATTTATTCATTCCTCTTTTGATAATTACCATATTCTAAAATTAACTAGTTTTTCTGCCAAACTCAACCACTTCAGCCTTCCTCCTCCTCCAGTTCTATCTTGATTAATGACATTGCACAAGGATTCCCTTTTCTCTACATCTTCATCTGTATTTGTTAATGCTTATCTTTTTAATGATGGCCATTCTAACAGGCATGAGGTGGTATTTCATTGTGGTTTTGATTTGCATTTCCCTAATGACTAGTGGTGTTGAGCATCTTTTCATGTACCTGTTGGTCATTCATATATCTTCTTTGGAAAAATGTCTATTCAAGTCCTTTGCTCATTTTTAAATTGGGTTATTTAATTTGGTCATCGAGTTGTACGAGTTCTTTATGTTTTAGATATTAACCCCTTATGAGATATATGGCTTGAAATTTTTTTCCCCAGTCTGTAGGTGGTCTTTTCACTTTTTTGATGTTTTCTTTTGCTGCGCAGAAGCTTTTCAGTTCGATGTAATCCCACTTTTTGTTTTTGCTTTCATTGTTTTTGCTTTAGGCGTCATATTAAAAAAAATCACTGCCAAGACTCATGTCAAGGAGATTTTTTCCTATAGTTTCTTCAAGGAGTTTCATGGTTTTAGGTCTTACATTTAAGCTTTTAATTCATTTCAAGTTAATTTTCCTGAGTGGTGTAAGATAGGGGTCTAGTTTCATTTTCTTACTTGTGAATATCCAATTTTACCAGCACCATGTATTGAGGAGACTTTTTCTCTGTTGAGTATTCTTGGCTGCCTTGTCAAATATTAGTTGACCATATATGCTTGGGTTTATTGTGGGCTCTTGATTCTGTTCCACTGGTCTATGTATCTATTGTTTTGATTACTAGAGCTTTGTAGCACAGTTTGAAATCAGGAAGTGTCAAGTAATTTATGTAGATACTCCACTCATAAAGAAGTACAGCATAACTCCCATTTCCCAAGTGCTCTATACATGTGACTTTCTTCCAAAAATCACAAGATGGAAAGGAGGTCAAGAGTGACTTTAGAGTGGAGAAATATGACCAAACTACCTCAGACCGATGACCAAGGTTAATGTCAACAATGATAAGCCTTTGATAGTATGTACCCTTGATGTGATATGCTGAAAATGGTGCTTTATCTTCATGGTTTTCTCCACCAAATCCATAACCACATTCTTATCATGAGAAAAACATCAGACAAATTCCAGCTGACAGACATACTACAAAATACCTGATTAGTATTTTTCAAAATAGTCAAGGTCATCAAAAACAAGGAAAGTCTGAAAAATTGTCACAATCAAAAGTAGCCTAAGGAGACTTGAGCACTAAATATAAAGTGGTATCGTGGATGGAATCCTGGAAGAGAAAAGGGATATTGGGTTAAAACTAAGAAATTTGAATAAACTATGGATTTTTAGTTAATAATAATGTATAATATTTATCCATTAATTGTAATAAATATACTATTTGTTACTAATTTACTAGTGTAAAATGTTAATAATAGAGAAGTCTGAGTGTAGCATATATGAGAAATCTCTGTACTATCTTTGTAATTTTCCTGTAAATCGAAAACTGTTTTAAAATTTAAAACAATATTAAAAATAAAATAATGAATAAAATTAGACTCCCTGTCCTGTCTCGGAATTCCAACATCCAAATAATGAGTATCAATAAGTGAAAAAAAAATAAAACATGAAGGGGAAATAATTCAACAAATTTTTTCCTAATCAAAGAACATCAGTTTTTGGATTAAAAATCTGCACTGTGTGCAACTGTGTTTCCAGCTCAACAGATGAAAATAGACTCATATCAAGACATGTCAGTATGAATTTCAGAACACTTGGGGCAAGGAAATTTCCTACAACTTTCTATTAACAATACCAGGCTACACAAAAATACTAGAAATTGCCATGGCTTCCAATTTCTCCACAGTAACACTGAAAACTATATAAACATCTTAAAAATTCTCAGTGAAATAAACTTTAATCTAGAATTCTATACCAAGTCAAACCCTTAATCTTATGAGAATTAAATAAAGCCATTATTGAACATGCAAAAATCACAAAAACATTACTTTCTGTGCATTCTTCCTCTGGGAGATATTGGGAGGGATGTGCTCTTTAAAAGGAAAGATGAGGGGAGACGTGGACTTTAGGAACCAAGGGGTTCAACATAAGAATAAAACAAGAGGGAGGGGCTATGGAGATGTACGTATACATATAGCTGATTCACTCTGTTGTACAGCAGAAACTAACACAACATTGTAAAGCGATTATACTCCAATAAAGACGTTAAAAAAAAAAAAAAAGAATAAAACAAAGAAGGTATCCAGGATAATGGTGAAGGGATAATACAACATAATTGCTGTATAACAAGCAAAGGGAGAATCCAGTCCATACTGGGTCAAGATAGAAGGTTCAGGAAGAGATTGATAAAAATACTTGACACATATAAGCATACAGAGAAAAAATTTAGACAATTGCTGGACTTGGGATTGGATGAATGATGCACAGAAAATTAACATAATATAAAAACAATGTTACTATTTTCCCCAGGCAAATAAAAATTATATAGGAAAGGGAAAGTAATCATTATATATATATTTATATACACTACGTCATTCCACTGAGACTATCCTCTACACAGGCCTAATAATATAAAAATGAAATGATGATTTAACCAACTATGTATATATACTCATATTTATATATTTATGTACCATATATTACATATTATATTTATTATATAAGTCATTATGGAGAGAGAGAGAGAATAGCTAATGGGAAGAGTTTGTGTGTATAATAGAGTCACCAGACTGAAAGGCAAAATTTACATTTTCCTATAATGGAATAGAAAGTTCCTAAATAATGCTAAATACTGAAAAATAAAGAATTTTATATAAGCAATCTAGACATGTTATTCAGAGATATAGAGTAATTATCAAAACTGTATATTCACATAAATGTATACAATTTAAAAGAAAAATAAATTTAGACTCAAAGTATTACAACATGCATTTATTGAATCTTTACTTTGTGACAGGTTCTGTGTGAGTGCTTCGATGCATACCTGATTTAATTTAAAAGTTTAGGAAGGATTTTTGACTCTTCATGTATAAAGAATGTAAGAAGACGTATTTATCTAGAGTGCTGCAGACTACTTCTCCTGTCTTGATGAGAAGAAAAACTTGTATCTATAACTCATAAAGATATTTGAAAAATGGAGGAAGTGCTATTTTCCAAGTCTACCAATGCAATTTCAGTTTGTGTTTCTACTATTACAAGTGTGATTTTCTTTGGCCTCTTTGAAAACAGATGGGAGCAAAAATCCATGTGGGTGTGTTAACTATGATATTGGCGAGGAAATTGATTTTTCTTCTTTTCTATAGAAATGAGAATAAAATCAGTACTTTTGTATGCATTGCTCTTGCTTTCCCCAAATAAAATAATTCTCTCTACTGAAGGGTTTTGTTAAACTCCAAGTCTCTGAAAGGATTACACCAATTAAAATGTCGTGTATGTTGAACAGCCCAGGAATGAAACAACGTACACCTGTGGTGGGCGGGAAATGGTGTGCCGTTGTCCCCTTTTCTCACCATTTTAATTAAAGAAAGAGAATTGTTTATGGCTCCCAAGTCCTTCGTGGCTGTGACTGGCGATGTGAGCTTCATTCTGATGGGCTGGACTCTCCTGAAGAAACACTATTTTTGTTTTAATCAAGAGAAATTTGATCAATTCTTAATCCACAGCTAGCCACAACGTTTAGTTTTAACTCTGAGCAAGTCCAGTTACAGTGAAACCAAAATCACAAACTCATTATGAAGTATTTTTCCCTTGCTTCCTTCCTTTCACATCTCCAATTCTACCTTATTTCTTCCCTTTCCTAATCTGAAATGCCTCCATTACCAATAACTGTTACTGAGTTCTGAGGCACCAGTGATTTTCACCCAATTTTTAAATGATCCAGATCTGCAGCTATTAGATTATATTTACACCTTGAACTATCTCCTATGGAACTACATTCCTCAGAGAGTTGTTTCGTTTCAAAGGAAACTTTCTTACTTTGCGGGAATGTGAATTAAAGTTCATTTCTATTAAAAATAATTTGTTTTCCAAGTAATTTAATGTGTCCATTATTTAGTAATAAAGAACTGTTTTAGAAAAAGTTAATGATAATTTTTCCTGAAACCCTATCATCGCCTATGTCCAATAATTTTCCAGAATAATAAATGGAAAAGTTCTGAGCTCAAGCAATGTTTGGCTAAAGTCAAGTCAGCTTTCATCAAATGAACAAAAAACTCAGCAGATTTTTTTTTAAACAACTTACACTAAGTTTGGATTATAACTGAAATTTGATTTCAGAAAGGAAATTTCAGTACATTAAATTACCTCCCAATGACTAAAACAGGATTATAAACTCTCTTTACTGAGAGTTTCTATAATATAATTTTGACATACTTATGACCCATTAAAAATCTACCCTATGACAAAAACTGGACATATTTATATTTTATTATTCATTTATTTTGAAAATTTATCTAGACTACTTTTTCACATAATTTGGAAAACTCTCCCCAGGCATTTTCCAAAAAAGGGCCTTTCTTTCACTTAAACAGAAAAACAAATCAATTTCTGGTTTAAAAAAAAATTAAAAGTCTCATTGTATGCATCTATTTTCTCACCTAAATGTAAAGGCTTCACGGGAAGTGTTTTGACTTGTGTTTGTGATACTGACCAGGGTTCTTGGCCTTCCCTAATCAAAATAAATTGACTAGAGGCCAGACAAGAAATTCAGGCAAGATTTTACTGGGGATCCTGCTGTAGCAGGAGGGAGTGAGAACAGACAACATGTTCCCTTGCTTGCTCGCTCCCCGGGGCACGGGGGGTGCGGGGGTGGCGAGCTTGTTCCTTATATGGGGTGAAGGTAGGGGTGTGTCCAGGGGGTCGGGCCAGAGGGGTGGCTTAGGTAGTTTGCCCAGCCCTTAAGTTGTGTTGTGTGCAGGAAGCATGCTCAGTACACTGCCTTTGCTCCAGGCTCTTCAAAAGTGGCAGTTGGGTTTTTTTGTCTCTTTGTATCTTTTGTCCAGAATTTGCCCTAACTGTGCATGCATGCAGTTATTTTTAGTCCCATATAGTTTCTTTGTACTTTGTTGCTCAAGGAGAGGTATGTCCAGGTGCAAGCATTGCAGGACTGCAGCATAGGGTCACAGGTCCCAGCCTGTCTCATTTGTAAGTTAACATTTCTCCCAAAATGAAGCATTATAAAGTCATCTTAGTTCCATTATGCCACCTGGATCTCCACATGTGACTAAAACGTGAAAGGAGTATTTCAGAAATTTGAAAAATAGATGTTGTCTTTGACCTCAAGGGTTTATTATAGAAGACTGTAAAACTACATCTGATTCAGTACCAAAAGAGGTGCTTTGGTTAATTTTTACTGTATGTGTAATTTTCTGAAACTCTTCTGTAAGAATCACATAAGATTCCACACGACGTCAATTTATATTCGTGAGTACTAAACAAATTTCATGATATTAGGTACAGATTTTAGAAGACAGGAAATAAAGCTTTCTCCGACTTTTCATTCTTCATTCATCGTCTATTAACCATGTATTTGCACCCTTACCCTCTCTCAAGAGAAGTCTTACCCTTTATTTGGGGGCAAAGCCACATAGGTCAGCTACATAGCTGGTATAATACGTAGTTCCCTTTTGTATAAAATTAATTCTGATATATCCTCAGTGTTTACTTAATATATTTGTTTTTAAATGCAACATTAACCCATACAAACAAAAATTTATAAAAATTAGCTAGTGCTTATATGTGTTACCTATTTTAATTTTTAAAAATTATTATCACTACAAACAAAACTATAAATCAACATACTCCAAAGTAAAAAAAATTAGTGTATAATGTTTTACTGATGAACATCTATCACCTATTTTAGGGTTAATAACAGAGTTTAATTTTACAAGTCTGATGCTTTATTTTCTGTCATCTTGGTTTTTTTGCATCTTAGCCCCGTGGACAATCCCATAAGTCACCACAATTATTATTGTTGTTTTAGAAATGAGGTAGTTTTTAACCATTGGTCAACTACCCTATGGGCTAATGAATTTAATACTGAATCTGAAATGCAATAGTGAAAAACTTTAAAGAATTAGTGACCAAACAATGGTTCATTGTATATTTACCACTCTTCTCATATTTAATTGGGGCATACAAAAAGAGTATCTGTTCAAGTAATCTACTTAAAATGTGAGCACAGTCTTTACTACAAAACATGTTGTTTTCTGTTTGGCATTTTGTATGCCATGTGATGGTTGAATCCTCCCATCACTCTCTCTGCTCAAATCATTGAAAAACTTTCAGTTTTATAGAACACCATGACATCCTATGGCCTTCCTTTGGCACAAGCAAGAGGGTGACAATAACACAAACAGAAACATTTAAGTCATATATCACTCTCCTTTTATAAAGTCATTTTCAAATATTTTGGAACATATGTGTAAGTGTTTTGTAATATCATTAAGATAAAAGCACAAAATATTAAAAAATCCCATAGAAATCAAGCTCTTCAGAATATATGCTTTAGGGACACTGGAGATTGAAGGTTTATATAGTTTTGGAAATCCTGATTGTTTCCTAAGCATCTCTTTGTGGGAAGTGAGCAGGTACAGGAAGCAGAAAGGCCGTTGAGACTAGGCCTGGATAAGACACTGCTTCAGGAGAGAAGGAAGTGTTATAAATGGGACAGAAGAAGTTAAAATACTTAGAAGTCAGAACACTGGACGCATTTTCCCAGTTGGGCTGAGGCTGGATTGTCCCAATCATATCAGCAGCTAATCCTCATTTCATGTTGTTAAATTAGAATTTATTTAATCCTAACGCTTCAATGAGGTGTAAATGTAGATACATTCCTGTTTGGGGACTAAATTGCTGCCAGAATTATGCCTTTTCATGTGTCTGGAAAAGGATGTGATATGCAGAGAAAAATATGTATCTTTCCTTTTTTCACTTTCTTTGCTTTGTATAACTAGGAAGTGAGAAAAACTAAAAAACAAAACAAAACATTGAAACTAAGGCAAATGCAACTTGGTAGCTCTGTTATGGAAGTCTGGGACCTGACAAATGACCATGACATTTGTTACCTCAACCTTGCATGATTCCTGTATCTTCTTAAGGATAGCTGCCTGGAATTAGTTCAAGCTCCAAGAACTTTAACCTTCCCTAACCTTTTCTGAATGAGACCTCAATACACTGCATCAAGCACAGGGCCAGAAAGAAAGGAGACTGTCCTAAAGAAAAAAAAATTGTATATCTGTATTTTGTATCTGCATCTATGTGAGCACACACACACACACACACACACACACACAAGACATGTTGCTATCCACATAGCTAAAAAGGTGGAGCAGAAAAGCGATACAGAGACACAAGAGTCCTAGTGAAGTGGGGATGGGGCTGACAGTCTGTGATATAGATGCCTCCGTGGGAAAGTACAGAAGGGATTGCTCTGCTACATATTTCTAACCTCCACCAGTACTATTTTTCTCTTCTTTCCTTTCTTAACACCAAATGTTTTTCTGGTCATATAAAGAAACATATTTTTCTATCTTTGTTGATACAAAAACATTTGGGTATATATAATATGATTACATATACTATCTATATGTAGCTCTATAGAGACACAACTTGTATCTCCAAATTTAAGCTCTTGATTAAAATCACTTTCATTCGTAATCTAAGAGTGTTGCTGTTCTGAAGCCGTCAGGTTTTGCAAGAGGAATTTTCTGCTTTCTATATTTCATTTTTTCTCTGCACCTTCTTTTGTTTCTTCCCCATATTTCCCTAACAGTCAACGCTAATAGTGCCTCTTCTTAGCCTCTTATAAGCAGTCATTCTATTAGAAAATTCTTCACTCTTTTGTAGGTTATATTTAAATTAAATACAGCTGCGTCTTCTACAACTCAGGGCATATCTATACCTGACTAAATTTAATATAACTGTGTCTACCACAAACTGTCAACACTTTGGTCAAAGTTAGACATGAGATGCATGTGTTTCTAGTCTGCACACACACTATCTTTCAATGTCACCCTTTTAAAAGCTCTGGAGACCAAGGTTTGAGAAGGAAGATAACAGAAAAGAATCTTTGTAAGACTATCTTTAAAAAAGGAAAAAACTGAGAAAAGTGAATTGATTTATTTTTCTAGAAAATAAGACAAGTTTGGGAAATTGAAGAGTTGAGTCCACTAATGAAGACATATCTATAATAAAGGGCCTAAATTTATTAACAGAGAGCTGGATTATCAGATTATCCTCCAAAACAGCTTGTAGCAGAAGATAAGAACAATCTCCCAAACCATTCTCAAAATGCACTTTCTTCAGGAATAAGTAAGAATTTGAAGATTCTGTAGATTAAAAAAAATAGAGTAACCAACTACAGATGACATTAGATTTCAGTTACCAGTCTGATATAACCTAGAAATTAAAGATGGGGTGTAATATTCTTAAAGGGAAGGACAGCCGTGTGATCACAGAGAGTCCAACTGATGTATGGTGTTATATACTATTCATACCGTATGAGAGAATTTTAATTGAACCCTTAATAGCTTTTGGAACAGAGACCTCAAACTGTGCTGGTCAATATAAAATGCAGGATTGAGCAGAAGAGTCTAATTTTCATTATTGAATAACTGAGCCATCAAGTCTCTAAATGTGGCAGTGCTTAAGGGATCTGGTTTTAAGAGGGCAGACTGATCGCCTCCACCATCAGCAGTCTCATGTCCTGCGCCAAATCCTATAAATAATATAAATGTGGCGTTGCTTAAAACTGAGACGAATAATCTTAGTGGTTCAGAGCATGGGAGAAATCTGTAAGAGGCTGAAAAACAACAGTTGGGTATGCCTCACAGTATGACCTGCACACCTGGGCACATCCTAGGTTCTAGCACTGTACTAAAACAGAAAGTTAAAGCAAATTTGAGCATGACCGCAATGGTAGAATCAATGTGCAGAGGACTTCCAGAGACATAAGCAGGGTGATCAACTGGAATAATAAAGTGGGAGAAACCAGAAATAGAGATTTCTCTATACCATCCCCTAACCTCAGGGCCAAGCAGTAGGGTACGGGGCATCTTACTCAAAGAAGGAATATTTACTGTGGGAGTTTGAGGAAGAGAGTCAAGGTAGTCATCTAGTTGCATATCCTGTCTACTACCCTCCCCCTAAAACAGTGTGGACCATAATCCTACAAGTAGTTCCCAGACCTCCCATAGGCTGACTGTCCACGTAGGATGTATAAAAGGCAAAAATACTCAAATGCATACTTGAATACAGAATACAAAAATCACTCAACATTTGAGAAATACCATCAATATCAGTAACAATATCAGTAACAATAAATGTGAACAACAAATAATGTGATGGTTTAAGCTCACCTAAATTATGAAATGCTCATTCTGGACTTATGCTATATCCTGTTAACTGATTATTACAAGCAATACATCTAAAACAAAATAAAATAAGAAAATTGAAAATATTGGAGTGGTGAATTGGGGTTATGTATTATAGAATAAGTACATTATTTATCACTGATTTCCCCATAAAAAATCCCTCGAAAAATAGAAAGAAGAATAAAATAGGCATAGTAGACCAAGAGAACAGTGTGTAAGGGTATCAACAAATTTTTGGAAGGTAGAAAACAAGGAGAAACAGATTCTAGAAGAATTAAGAGCAGTTCAGGAATTCCCTGGCGGTCCAGTGGTTAGGACTCGGCGCTTTCACTGCCGCAGCCTGGATTCAATCCCTGGTCAAGGAACCCTCAAACCATGCGGCATGGCCAAATAAAAATAAAATAGAATAAAATTTAAGAAATTTTAAAAAGAGTAGTGAACATCAAGTGTCTCTAGAAGGTAGCGCTAATGAGAAGTAAGCCAACTGAACTAGCCATTCCTAAAAGTCTCAGGAGTTGGAGGCAAGAGAAACTGTGTAAGGCAAGACTGAAAACGAGGAGATTAATGGAAAATTGAATAAGGAGAAGTATAAGACATCTATTAACCATCAAAAATTTTCAAAACTGATTATCAGCTCACATTTCAAGAAGCTCAGTGAAGCCCTAACAGGGTAAAAGCGGCTATCTCTTTTGGAAAAATTATATTCCTCCATTTACCTCCTGAAGTAAAGCTGCTGGCTCATTGGGGCTCTTGATTCAGTTTCCCCTAAATGCCTAAGTTGGGTGTGCTGGTGATTTGGCTAGACTACGATCCAATGGTGTCCAGCGGATTTCAACACCTTGTGGGAACTGGGGTTCAGGGAAACTGCACAATAAAATTATGACACTCTGGTTACTGTTAGAGCTGTGAGTAAAAGTCTTATGTCTCTGAGTCAGGAATCCCATGTCTTCTACCAACATCCATAAAAATATGGCAGCCTAACTTGCTAGCTTGCAAGAAGGGCAAAATCTCAAATCCTTAATGGTTCTTGACAATTATTATCAAACACAATAGACTTGAAGACAACAAACATTATTAGAGATTATGATACAAAGAGACATTTCATAAATGAGTCATCCTAACAAGAAGACATCACAATCCTAAGTCTGTAGGCACACCAAAAAAAACCCCCAAAAACAAAGACAAAAAGCAACAACAAAAAACACTCACATTTAACAAAATTGACCTAATTAACCTACATAGAAAACTGTATCTAATAGTAATGTAGTTGACATTTTCCCCAAGTTTATAAGAAACATTTATCAAGGTATCATAAGCTGGGGCAAAAAGAAAGCCTCAGGAAATTTGACAAGATTAAAAAGTTTTAGATTCTGTCTTTTGATCAGATTCTTAATTAAACTAGAAATCAATCACAAAAGATTAGTAGAAAATTTTCACATGTCTGAAAATTAAAGCTATATTTCTAAATAAACCATAGGTCAAAATAGAAGTCAAAATGGAAATTATAAAATATCTCAAAATGAAAAAATGACAAAGATGCCACATATCAAAATTTATGGAATGCAGCTAAAGCAGTATTTTCAAGACCTCTTGGCCTTAAATATATATATTAATGAAAAAGAGACGCTAAAGAGCAATGCTTCCAACTTCAATGTTAAAATGCTAGAAAAGTAACAAGTCAAATCTAAGGAAATAGAAAAAGAAATAATAAATATAATAACATGAATATAATATATATGGTATAGACAAAGTAAAAACAATAGACAGTAAAGAGAAAAAACAAAACCAAAAGTCATTTTTTGTGAAAGACCAATGACATTGATTTTCTAAAAAACCTTTAGCAAAATTGATCAAAAAAGGAGAAAACACCAATTATCAATATCACAAATGAAAAGTAAACATTACATATAGATTCTCCACACTTGTAAAGAAAATACGAGTATATTATGAATACCAATAAAGTTGATAATTTGTAAGAAATAGATGAAATCTTCACTAAGAAAATAGCTTACCAAGATGATAGATGAAACAAAAAATCTAAATAATTCTATGCATACTAAGGAAGTTGAATCTATTATTGAAATCCTTGTCAATTAAAAAAAAAAAGTCAAGACTACTTGGCTTCAGCAGCTGATTTATTCCAGGAATTTAAGGAAGAAATAACATGCCTTAAATTCTTCCAGTGAACAGCAAAATAAGGAAACTTCATAACAATCTTTATGAGAATAGCAAGACGGTCCCAAAACCTAACCAGAACATTAGAAATAAAGGAAAATTACAGACCAATTTCTTAACTAATACAGATGCAAAAACTTCTAGCCAGGTATAAGAAAAAAGAATCCAGTGATATATACAAAGTCCAATATGTTTCAGCTAATGAATGTTTATTTCAGGAATTCAAGTATCATTCAAGGTTAGAAAACAATGTAACTTACTACATTAAAACAGGAGAAAAATCACACGTAATCATTTCGATAGATGTATAAACAGCGTAACATAAAATTTAACACCTATTCACGATAAAATGTCTTAGCAAGCCAGGAATGAAAGAGAAATTTCTTAATATTGATAAATAATATCTTTTAAAATCTATAGCAAGTATCATACTCAATGATGCACTATTGAAACCTTCCCTCGAATGAGACAAGTATGCTGACCTTTACAACTATCCCGTGTTGTGCCAGAAGCACTAGCCGGTGAAATAAGAAATAAATAAAAGGTGTAAGGGTTGTAAAGAAAGAAATAAAATGCCATTATTCACAGAAGTCATGTTTGTTAACCTAGAAAATTCAAAATAATCTGTAGATAAACTATTAGAACTGATAAATATAATGCTACTGGATACAAGAATAATGTTCAAATATTAATTATATTTCTATATACCAACCACCAAAAAAAGAAAAGAAAAGAAAAATATACCACTTACGATGGCACTCAGAAACATGAAATACCTTGGAAATATCTAATAAAAGATATGCACATCTTTTTACTGAAAATTATAAAACATTTTTCAGAGAAAATTTCAAGGACCTAAATAAATGGAGGGATACACCATACTTGTGAATTGAAGGACTCAATGTTATAAAGATGTCAGTTCTCTCCAAATTAAACTGTAGATTCAAGGTAATTCCTGTCAATATTTCAGCAATACTTTTTATTGACCAGCTGGTTTTAAAATTCATATGGAAATGCAAAAGACTAAAACGGCTAAGGCATTTTTGAAGAAGTAGAACAAAGCTGGTGGACTGACATTACTCAATACCAAGACCTATTCTGAAATTATACTAATTAAGACAATGTGGTATTAACTCAAAGATAGACAAAGGAATCCCTGCAACAGAATATAGTCTAGAAACAGACTCCCATATATTCAGCCACTGTTTTTTTATGACAAACATGACAAAACAATGTAATAAGAGAAAGTATAGTCTTATTCATAAATGGTGCCAGATGGAGTGGATATTCATTTGGGAAAAAATGAATCTTGACCCCCTACCTCACCCTGTATGAAAAAAATCTATTCCAAATGGATTGAAGATCTAAATGTGAAAGGTGAAACAATAAAGTTTTCAGAGGAAAATATAGGAGAAAATATGATCTTGGAATAGGCAAAATGTTCTTAAACAGAACTCAGAAAGTAGTAACAATAAAAGAAAAATGTTTAATTGAACTTTATTAAAATTTAGACCTTCAGTTCATCAAAGACATTATTATGAGAGTGAAGAGCAATCACAGAACCCAGACAAAATATATCCAATATATCATATTTAGAAAATATAAAGAAATTCTAAATCACTAAGAAAAAGATAGACAAAGCAATTTTTAAAATGGCAAAAGACTTGAACAGATATTTCACAAAAGAGATTGTCAACATGGAAATGAAAATATGAATAAAAAGCTCAATTTATTAGAACTCAAGTGAATGCAAATGAAAACCACAATGATGACTGCTACAAAATGACCAGGTTGGAAATGCCAATTGTCATCTAGGATGTGAAATAAACAGAATCCTCTTACATTGCTGATGACAGTGTGAATTGGAACAAGCATTCTGGAAAACTGTGGCAACGTTTATGGAAGCCAAAAGTATGCATTTTTCTATGACCCAGCAAGTTTACTCCTAGTTACATATCCAAGATAAATGCACACAAATGTTCAGCAAAATTCATTGAGTAAAACATTCAACATAACACTATTAACAATTGACTAAAAATATATTATCCAAATACCATCAACAGTAGAATTGATAAATATATTGCCATATATTAATTAAGTTGAATATTACACAGCAGGGATATGGATTGAAATCTCTACAATTGCATGCAACATTATGAATAAAACTCATGTATATAATCCTTAGTAAAAGAAGTCAGACACATAAGGGTATACTCAATGTGCTTCCATTTATGTAAATTATAAAAACAGGGCAAATTAATCTATACTGTAAGAAGCCAGCATAGTGATTATTCATAAAGGATGTGATATTGACTAGAAGGAAGTATGGCTTCTAAAGTGATGATAATAATTCTGTTTCTTAATCTGGATGCTGGTTACCTGGGTAGGCTTAATTTGTGAAAATTCATCAAACTGTGTACTTAAAGTATGTGCAGTTTTCTTTACATCTATTTTACAGCAATAAATTTTTAATTAATAGTTTTTTGGTATAGCAGTTATATTAAAGCAAAAATAAGAAGTTACTAAGTTCCTAGAAAAAATGTTTTTAGACCTTTTTGGGGGAAAAAATCTGTTAAGCTTCACTTAGTAACAAAAAAGAAAACTACAATAAATGGAGAGCTGTAATGTGTTAATGCTTGGGAACTCTGAATACTGTACAAATGTCTGTTTCCCTTTATTTGTCTGTAAATTCAATCTAACCCAATGCACTGCACAAAAAAATGTTTCTTATGGCCATTGACAAGTTGATTCTTAATTTTTATGCAATCAGAATAGCTGAGACAACTTTAACAAAATGGAACAAGACATTTTATTTTATCAAGCAGCAGGATAAAAAATTTTAAACCCTAGATTTTGACTCCAGAATCATGCATATACAAGAATTTAGTGTGCATCTCACGTTGGTAAGGAAAAGATACACTTTTAATTAAGTGGTGTTGAGAAAATTAAAAACAAAACAAAATGAAGATAGATCCTTATTCATACTATATAAATATAAATTCTAAATGAATTAATGTCTCAAATGTAAGAATGTAACATTGTAAGAAAGCTCTACAGGTATAAAAGGAAAAATATGAACATATGCTTATGATCACATAGCAAAAGTTTAAAAAGCCATGAAGGCTTTTGGACCCTGAGGGCATTATGCTAAGTGAAATAAGTCAGACAGAGAAAGATAAATACTGTATGATCTCACTTATATGTGGAATTAAAAAAAAAAAAAAAAAGACACACAGACACACAGACACACACACACACACACACACACACACACACACAAACCTAACTCAAAGATAGAACAGATTGGTGGTTGCCAGAGGTGGTGGGCATGGATGGTGAAGAGGGAGAGGTGAAATGGGTGAAGCTGGCCAAGTACAAAGTTCCAGTTATAAGATAAATAAATACTGGGATGCAATGCACAGCTTAGTGAATATAGTTAACAATACTCTATTGTATATTTGAAAGTTGCTAAGAGAGTAGATCCTAAAAACTCTCTTTACAAGAAGAAAAGATAGTTTGTAATGATGTGTGGTGATAGGTGTGAACTAAACCTATCGTGGTGATCATTTCCAAAACATACATATATCAAATCATTATGTTGTACACCGACAACTAATACAATGTTGTACATCAATTATATTGCAATTTAAAATAATTAAAAATTAAAAAGTCATGAAGGAATAAATTGATAAATTTTAAAACACAAATAATGAACTGAGTATGAGTATTTATCACTTAGATAAGACAAAGAATTGGTATTCAGAATGCATAAGAAAATTTGACAAATAAGTTAAACAACAAAAAATTATTGACTTAGCAAAGCATATGCTCAGGCAATTTATAGAAAATAAAAAGTAAAAGACCAATACAACCATAAAAGATGATAGCCCTCAATAATCAACAAGGCAATTCAAAAATAAAACAAAAAATCTGATGCCATTTTTTCATCCTTTAGATTAGCAAAAATTACAAGTTGATTATAGCAAGCATTGCTGAGATTGTCAGCAAATAGCTTCATACACTGCTATAAAAGTAGTCGTAAAATGCTATGAGTATAAATTGGTACAGACATTTTGAAGGAACTATGACATTACATAATAATGCTACTTCTGAGAACAATATTTACCCTAAATAAATAATATCATATGTACAAATAGACTTGCACAAGAATATTCATTATTTGGTGTTGCTAATACTAAAAGCAGGGGTGGAGGGGAGAGGGAGAGAGAGAAATCCTTAATTGAATAATAGCTAAGTACACTGTAGTTAAATATACCTAAACATATAGTAGTACAATGTATATTATGTAAAAGTATGCAGTGGTTGTCAGGGTAGATCTATAGATCCTAGCTTTCTTGAGATAGCTCTGTATGTACTTATAATACTATAGAGGTTGATCCACACCTACTAACATGGTTAGATCATCAAGATCAAATGTAAAAAAGCAAGTTGAAGAAAATGTTACTTCATTTAATGTAAAAATGCAGACGAAAAGTAAGAATAAGAACCCTCAATTAAATCTTTCCCTTCATATACAAATATTTTATGTAAATTCACAGAAAAAAATGTGTGGATGAATAGCCAGAAAAAAATTGGTGACAGTGATTATCTTCAGGGAGTTAGGGGATCGGCGTTTGGAAGGTGTCTTCACAGGGGGGTATCATGAACATCTAGTATTTTTATCCCCCAGTATCTGCTCCCCTCCTTAAGGTCCACTGATTTTGCTTTTGGAGAAACCTCCTGTGTCAGCCAAAATGCTTGGGTGAAACTGAACACACCTCATCCTGGACTGAAGCATGTAAATAAGACCAAAAGCAATCAGTATTTTTCAGGTCCATACAAACAGTGATTGGCTCAAGACTATAATTCAGAACAAATGAAATTCAATTCTGGAAACTTTTTAAAAGCTATTATAAAATGCGGAGCCAAAAAAAGGAAAGCTGAAGCCATGGCAACCATCTTGCAACTTTAGAACCAGAGCCTGAGAACAAAGCCAACTTCGTGGGGATGGGGGAGGCGAGCCAACATACAGACAAAGAGAGAATCAGGGTCCTGCCACCCCTGGAACTCTGCTTCCGTCACGTAATCAACACATCCACGCAGGTGCTTAAGCCAGTTGGGTTAACTTTTTAGTGATTTGCCATCAAAAGTTTTCTCTTACAAAGATCTATCAGACTTACCATTTTGTTTTAATTTTTACTGGGGTAATACCTTCATATACTCTATAATTAAAATTACCTTAAAAAGAACAAAAAAGAAAATATCATGTTTAGACTAAAGGATTTCTAAGGTTCACTCATTTTTATTAGTGTAAGATTTTTGTTTGAGGTTTTATTAAAGTATTAGAGATAAAGTCATAAGAAAGTTTTTTTATGAATTATTTAATTGAAGTATAATTGACAGTGTTTCAGGTGTGCAGCAAAGTAATTCAATTATATATATATATATATATATATATATATATATATATATATATATATACACACACACATATATATATTCTTTTCAGATTCTTTTCCATTATAGGTTATTATAAGCTATTGAGTAGAGTTCCCTGTGCTATATAGTAGGCCCATGTTGGTTACCTATTTTATATATAGTAATGTGTATATGTTAATCCCAAACTCCTAATTTATCCCTCCCCTACCCCACTTTCCCCTTAAGTAACCATAAGTTTGTTTTCCATGTTTGTGAGTCTATTTCCATTTTGTAAATAAGTTCATTTGTATCACTTTTTTATATTCCACATATAAGTGATATCATATGATATATGAATGAAATAATGTCATTTGCAGCAACATAGATGGACCTAGAGATTATCATACAAAGTGAAGTAAGTCAGACAAAGACAAATATCATAAGAAAGTATTTTTTAAAATATAACACATTAACTTGGCAGATAGTCTACAAAGACGTAATCACTTCAAATGCTTCTTAGAGTTACGTGGATATAAACAATACATATTTATAATCAGAAAGTAAAAATCGTAGCTGGAATCAAACAAAATCCTTAGATTAAATAACAGAAATGTTTCAGTCATTTTCCAAACTCATTCACCCCTAATTATTGCCAACAGAAAGTGAGCGTTCTTCTTTTAAAATGTCACTCTCTAAAATGATGACACGGACAGCATGAAATATGTAGGTAAAGAGATAAACCCACTTCTTGTAACTGTTGTGCTTGCCTGAAAAGAAAACTACATCTTTGAATAGAACCTTTTAGATAAAGGCTCTTTTGTAATCTTCCTTTTCCCCTGTGCTTTACATTCTGGTCTCTTTTCTTCAACTCTTGGAGGATTTTGAGCACAAGAGGCCCCATTCACTTCCTCTCTGTGTGTCTCTGCTCTCCTTACAGCCAGCTGTGTTCTTTCCCTAGAATGCTGCAGTATTCAACTGGGCATTTTCTACTTCATTTTTCCCATTCGTTACTCATTTTACCCATTTCTAATAAGACCACTGAGAACATAGTTTTCTCAACATAGAAAAAAAATGTTTTTTCTTCAATGGCCATTAGGTGTAATGTTAACATGGATAAATGGTGCCTTGCTGTGAGAGCATGACATTCATCATTCCATCTCAGCCACAGAGGTGCCAATTGTGCAGTGGAGATGACATCTGTTTGTAGCAAAATGGGCCTAGGCCACAGTCATTTCACATGTGTGCTAATAGGCCAAAAAACAATTGCCGCTATAAAAACTTCCAGTTTCTAGATATCAATCTGACTTAACAAATTACATAAAAATTTGTAGTTTCTATCGTGATTGTGTTTTATTTCCATGGCTACTTAGTCCCTCAGTTGTTTTGTAAAATGAAGCTATTGTTTATAATGCTGGATTTGTAAAACCAAAGCAAACAGGTGGTCTGTCTGCCACAAACCAGCAAGCCAGATTGTTCATTGTAAATTAATCACAAGGAAATACCTGGTTTGGGGCATAGAATTAATTCATTTAGCAAAGGAGCAATTTAGTAATCTAAGGCCTTCTTGGAAAGCTAAGTCATTAGTAAATTGGATTGCATGTTTAAAAAGACAAAACAAGTTAAAATGACATATGCACACACTTTTTATTCTTGGACTTCAAAGGCGTAATGCAGATTAAACTATAGCATCCCACTATTGGTCAGTGCAGGGTGCTTTGTGGCTTCATTTTATTTTATTTTTTTAACTTTAACTTTCTATTTTCACTCTTATTTCCATTCTCTTACTACTCTAACTGCTTTAATTCACATCTTTAAAATCAATGCTTACTTCAAACTATGAAGTTCTATTTTATGTGTACTTTTAAAAATTTAAATTGATATACTGCTTTGATCTTGTCTGATGCTTACTCTTCACTTCACATCAATCTAGTCATATTATTGTAAACCTACTACTTCTTACTGTAGCATAGTATTCCTTTGAACATTATCATTACATTTTGCTTCTCTGTTCCCTTAGCAATGAATACAATGAAGGGTTCTTTGCTACTGCAAATCATACTGCAGTGAATATTCTCACCCATATCCATTTTTAACACTTGTGTTAGAATTATTTCATTTAACAAATATGTATTAAACATCTAATAATTATCATGCACTGTTTTCAGCATGTAGGCTACATCAATGAAAAAAAAGAAGCTAAAATCCTGGGCTGCAAGAAGTTTGTGTTCTAGTGGATTTTCTCTAGAGAATATATCCAAGAAAGGAACTGCTGGATTTTATGGAATATACATTCTTAACTTCACTAATTAATTGCATTGCCAGAATCCCCTCTGAAATATTTTCACCAAGTTAAAACATGAGTAATATATGAGTACCATTGCTTCCCTGACTCTAATTTGGTTGATACAGGGAATTATACAACTCTGTAATATTTGGCAACCTGATAGATATAAAATGACATATTATTTCTCTGATTTCTAGAAAGTTTAGTATTTCTACACAGATCTCTAAATCATGTGGTTTTACCTTTGTGTAAACTGCCTATTCCTAATTGTTTTCAATTTTTTTGCTTTCTTTTTTTATTCTTAAGCATTTAAAAATACTTTTATTAGAAAATAAGAAATATGGGGAAAGAAATTAGAAAAAGCACACAGACCCAAAATAAGAAGGCAGGATATAAATAATATATAAATAATAGCAGGACTCAATGAAATAGAGAAATATGGCCACAGTAAAACTTAAAAGATAACAATATTTTAAAAAATGATTCTTTGGGAAAAACGCATCTAAAATAGATATAACTTTTTGCAATACATAACAAATATAACAGAAAGAAGTTACAAATAAAATTCAAAATAAGAAAAGCAGCTAGATATATAACAGTAATTACAAAAATTATAAACTATGCATCAATGAATTTGGAAAATGAGATGAAATGTTAAAATCTCGGGAATAATACACTATTTCAAATTATTAGAAAAACAGAAACTTTAATGTACAAATATCAACTAAATAAAAGTTAAAATGGTGATCTAAAGCAAAAACAAAGCAAAAAACAAACAAACAAAAAAAACCCACATAGCTTGAGAGGTAACTTATAAGTTGTTAATGACCATAAATACAAGTTGTTACAGAAAATATAAAAATAGGAAAGTTGGATATCTCATTTAATAAGGCTAACAAAATTACTTATTTTAAAATCAACAAAGACACAATAATAAGAGATTTTACAAGTTAAAAACAAATAGCAAATTCTACCTTTGCCCATGAAGGATTACTACTATGGGAACTGCTCTCCCTGAAAAACTACAGAACAAGGCAAAATATATGAAGACAGACCAGGACTATAATCTCTAAGAAAAGGGAAAAATGAGGTGAGCCTTATGACTCACCAAATACACCTCCCAGAGGTAGTTCCCAGCCTGCAGCATAGAAGATGGAAACCCAGACAAAGCTCAATAGCCTCCCTGTGTTGAGGAGATAGCAGGTGGAGTTCAGCAAGCCAATGAGCCTAGAATTGTATACTTGGGGCAGGGGGAGTCTCGAGAGGAGGGAACTGCACAGAGAAATAGTTCTGCATGTCTGCAGAGGAATCCCTTTGAGATTTCCACTAAATACTGCTCTGTGTATACAAGAGATCATAATAGAATCACCAGAAAGCAGTAGGCTGAACAATTTCCAGGGCTTTACACAAAGCTGTGAATAGTCTGTGCTGTCACTAGCTATGGTGAACAGACCTCATAAGAATGGGGTATTAAAGTTCTCATGCATTAAAGTTCTTGCCTTAGTAGTAAAACTAATTGAACACTAGGGGAAAGAAGACTTGCCTTGACTAACAGTAACAAAACATAAAAGAAATCCTTGAAAAACTCAAACAGATCACAGGTTACTGCATGCCAGAACAAGGCTGAATATTCTTTAAGGAAATACAAAAATGTCCAGTGTAAATGAGATCATCTAGAATACAAACAAAAACTACCAGGCATTCAAAACAGCCGGGTAATATGATCCATCCATAACTGAGATTAAAGTCAACCAATATAACAAAGAAATAAGAGAGATGATGGAGTTAGCAGAAAATAACATTCACACTTATTATAAAGTTGCTCGTTATGATCAAGAAGGTAAAAGAAAATATAAACAGGATGAAGAGAGAGAAAAAGAAGGTATAAAAAAGGCAAAAATGGAACTTCTAAAAATGAAAAACAAAATATCTAAAATTAGACACTGCAGTAGATTAGACACTACAAAGGAAAGGTAAGTGAACTAAAAGACAAAGCAATAAACTCTATAAAAGAGAAGCACAAAGTGAAAAATATAATTAAAATCATTTACCCGTGGAACAATATCAAGCGGTTAATACAGTGTATGTGGAAATCTAGAATAAGAGTAGGAGTAACAGGAAAAATTTTTCAAGAAATAGTGGCTGAAATTTTTCAGATTTGGTGAAAACCATAAATACACAGATCCAAGAAGCTCAGCTATCTCAAAGCATAATAAATATAAATAAAGTCATGCCAATCATAGCTCCAATTATACTAAAGAGAAAAACTTAAAATCAATCAAAGAAGAATGTATTATATACACAGAAACAAAGATAAAAATGACAGCTGACTCCTCATCAGAAATGATGCAAGCTAGAGGAGAGGGTTCGAGGTGGTAGCAAAGGAAGATTCTTAACTCATCTCCTCCCAAGGGCACAACAAATCTACAGCTACATATAGAATAATTCCCTCAGAAAGTGTCCTGAAAACTGGATGAACAGATCCTCCAAAATAAAGGGTAAAATGACAGCATCCAGTGTGTAGCAGAGGCAGAAAATTGGTCGCACCAAGAAAAGAACCACACCCCAGCCACACAATCCAAAATTGGGAGGGAACATAAAAGTATGGGTCTTCCCCGCAAGAAGGAAGAGATGTGAGTTTCACATCAGCCACTCCAAGCCTTAGATCCTGCACAGGAAAGATGGGTCCCCAAAACACATTTCTTTGAAAGCCAACAGGAAACAAGTCCAGGAAAACTATAGAACTGCAAGGAACAAAAATCTGCTCTCTAGAGGCTCACATGTAAACTCACTAGACCCCAAAATTAGTGCAAACACACCATATTGAAAAGCACAAGGACCATAGGGAAAAGGGACCCACTTAGTAATCTTGAAGCATCAGCCCAAGAGGCAGAAACAAGTTGAGACACTCCCCAGGAACTGAGACACTAGTAGGAGATATTTTTGCCATCTCAGTCTACCTTGATAATGCCAATACTGCTGGACACAATTTTGAAATTCTCCCCATAACCTGTTTGCACCAGTGGGTGTATACTGCTGAGATCTCTGTCTACCTGTATTCCTTGGCCAGGGCTCACATCCAGCAGAGAGAGAGAGAGAACCGTGCCCAAAACACATGAAGCAGTTGAGGACAAGTCTTGAAGTGGGTCCAGGAGCCAGCTCTACCCACCAGTACCCCTGCAGAAGTGGTGGTTGGGCCTGCAGTCAGTCCAGGGACCAGCCCTGCTCACCAAGGCCCTGCAGCATCCACAGAACCACAACAATAGGAAGGCTCACATAGCTTACATAGGTGACATCCCTTAAAGTACCTGGCTCTGATGGCCATGTGGGATTGTGCCTCAGAGTCTCACAAGACATCTCCTAAATAAGACCATTCCTTCAAGACTGGGAGAGATCGCTGATTTACTGAACACATAGAAACAAACACAGAGAATTAGGCAAAATGAGGATAGAGAGGAATATGTTCCAATCAAAAGAACAGACAAAGCCTCAGGAAAAAAACTACTAAATGAAATGGAGATAAGCGATCTACCTGATAAAGAGTTCAAAGTAATGGTTATTTTAAAATGCTCATCAAATTCAGGAAAGATATGGATGAACACAGTGAGAACTTCAATAAAGAGATAAAAAATATGAGAAACTCCCAAATAGAAGTTATAACTGAACTGAAAAATACACGAGGGATTCAAAAGCAGACTAGATGAGGTAGAAACACAAATCAGCAAGCTGGAAGACAAAACAATGGAACTCACCCAGACAGAGCAAAAAATAAATAAAAAGAGAATTTTGAAAAGTGAAGGTATCTTAAAGGACCTTAGGAAAAACATCAAGTGAAATACCATTCACATTATAGGATTTGCAGAAAGAGAAGAGAGAGAAAATTGCCAGAAAAGATATTTGAAGATATAGTGGCTGAAATTTCCTTAATCTGGGAAAAGAAGCAGACATCCAGGTCCAGGAAGCCCAGAGAGTGCCAAATAAGATGAACTCAAAGAGACATAAGCCAAAGCACATCATAATTAAAAAGATAAAAGTTAAGGATAAAGAGAGAATCCTAAAAGCAGCAAGGGAAAAACAACTAGTTACATAGAAAGGAAACCCCATATGGCTATCAGCAGATTTTTTAGCAGAAACTTTACAGGCAAGAAAGAAGTGCCAAAGACGTATTCAATTGCTGAAAGAAAAAAAAAATCAAACCAAGAATTTACTACCTGGTAAAGTTATTACTGAGAATTAAAGGCGATATCAAGAGTTTTCCAGATAAGCAAAAGTTAAATGAGTTCATCACCACTAAAACAGCCTTATGAGAAATGTTAAAGGGACTACTTTAAGCTTAAAAGAAATGACACTAATTAGTAATAAGAAAACATAAGAAAGTAAAAAGCTCACTGATAAAGGTAAACATATAATAAAGGTGGTGGATCAATCACTTATAAGGCAGGTATAAAAGTTAAAAGAAAAAAAGTAGTAAAATGAACTAAAATTATAGTAATTAGTTAAGGGAGGTAAAAATAAAAGGATATAAAAAGTTTCATCAAAATTACAAAATGTGGGAGGCAGGGAGTAAAAAGGTAAAACTTCAGAATGTGTTCAAATTTAAGTTGCTACCAACTTGAAACAGGCAACTATTTCTATAGGATATTATATGTGAACTTCACAGTAACCACAAGGAAAAAGTTTATAGTAAATACAAAGAAGAAAATAAAAACTGAATCTAAACATACCACTAAAGAATACCACCAAAACACAAGAAAAGAGAGAAAGAGAAGAAACAAACAGAGAGGAACTACAAAAACACCCAGAAAACAACAAAATGGCAATAAGTACTTACCTATTATTAATAATTACTTTAAATGTCAGTGGACTAAATTCATCAATCAGAAGACATAGAGTGCCTAAATGGATAAAAAATACATGACCCATCGTGTGCTGCTGCCTACAAAAGATTCACTTCAGAACAAAAGACTCACACAGACTGAAAGTGAAGGGATGGAAAAGATATTCCATGCAAATGGAAATGAAAACTGTAGTAGCTATGCTCATATCAGACAAAATAAACTTTAACACAAAGACTGTAATAAAAGGCAGGAAAGGCATTACATAATGATAAAGTCGTCAATCCAACAAAAAAAATAATGGTTTTAAATTTATATGCATCCAACAGAGTATGGCCAAGATATACAAAGCATATATTAAAGGACTTAAAGGGAAAAATCGGAAGCAAATCAATAATAGTAGGTGACTATAACACCCCACTTATACCAATAGACAGATTATCTAGGCAGAGAATCAGTAAGGAAACTTTGGACTTAAGGAATCACTAGACCAGATGTACTTCATATATAATATACAGAACATTCCATCTAAAAGCATCAGAATACACATTCTTCTCAAGTGCACATGGAACATTATCTAGGATAAATCACATGTTAGGTCACAAAACAATTCTCAATAAATTCAAGAAGAAAATCATAACAGGCATCTTCTCTGACCACAATGGTATGAAACTAGAAGTCAATTACAAGAAAAAAAAAGAAAAAAGAAAAAAACCCCACAAAAACAACATGGTACTGAACAACAAATGGATCATCAAAGAAATCAAATGAGAAATTTTAAAAAATACCTAAAGACAAATGAACACAGAAATATGACATAACAAAATCTACAGAATGAAGCAAAAGTGCATTTTATAGCAATACAGGCCTACTTCAAGAAATGAGAAAAATCCCAAATAAACAAATTAACTTTATACCGAAAGGAATGAGAAAAGGAAGAACAAACAAAGCCCAAAATTAGTAGAAGGGAGACTATAATAAAGATCAGAGTGGAAGTAAATAAAATAGAGAAAAAAAAAGAAAAAACCAGAAGAAAAGATCAATGAAATTTAGAGCTAGTTCTTTGAGAAGATTAAAAAAATTGGCAAACCTTTAGCTGGACTAACCAAGAATAAAAGAGAAAAGATTCAAATAAAATCTGAGATAAAAGAGAAGTTAAAATGATACTTCAGAAATACAAATGATCGTAAGAGATGAACAATTATATGACAACAAATTGGACCACCTAGAAGAAATGGACAAATTCCTAGAAACATACAATCTTCCAAGATGTATCATGAAGAAATAAAAAATCTGAATAGACTGAATACTAGTTAGGAGATTGAAACAGTAATCAAAAATCTCCTTACAAACAAAAGCCCAGATACCAGATGGTGTAACTGGAGAATTCTACAAAACATTCAAATAAGATTTAATACTTATTATTCTCAAACTCTTCCAAAAATTTGAAGAAGAGGACAATCTTTCAAACACATTTTATGAAGCCAGAGTTACCCTGATACCAAAACTACACAAGGACACCACAAAAAAAAAAAAAAAAATTAGAGGCCAGTATATTTGATGAAGAGTAGATGCAAAAATCCTCAACAAAGGGACTTCCCTGGTGGCACAGTAGTTAAGAATCCACCTGCCATTGCAGGTGACATGGGTTCAATCCCTGCTCCGGGAAGATCCCACATGCCGCGGAGCAAATAAGCCCATGCGCCACAGCTACTGAGCCTGCACTCTAGAGCCCACAAGCCACAACTACTGAGCCCATGTGCCACAACAACTGAAGCCTGTGAGCCTAGAGCCCCTGCTCCACAACAAGAGAAGCCACCACAATGAGAAGCCCGCACACCACAATGAAGACCCAATGCAGCCAAAAATAAATAAATAAAATAAATAAATTTATTTTAAAAAATCCTCAACAAAATACTAGTAAACCAAATCTACAATACATGAAAAAATCACACACCATTATCAAGTGGGATTTAGTCCAGGGATGCAAGGATGGTTCAATGTCTGCAAATTAATCCATGTGAAACATCATATTGACAAAATGAATGATGAAATCATTTCAATGGATGCAAAAAAAAAAGCATTTGACAAAATTTAACATCCATTTATGATGAAACTCTCCTTAAAGTGGGTAGAGAGGGAATATAACTCAACATAATAAAGGCCATATATGACAAATTCACAGCTAACACCATACTCGATGATGAAAATCGAAAGCTCTTCCTCTAAGATCAGGTAAGACAAGGAGGCTCACTCTTGCCATTTTTATTCAACGTAGTATTGGAAGGCCTAGCCACTGCAGTTAGGCAAGAAAACGCATCCAAATCACGAAAGATAAATTAAAACTATCACTATTTGCAGATGACATGATACTATATAGAAAGAACCCTAAAGACTCCACTAAAAAAAACACTGTTAGAACAAATAAATGAATTTAATAAAGTTGCAGGAAATAAAATCAGAAATCTGTGACATCAAAAAGAATACAATAGCTAGGAATAAATTTAACCAAGGAGATAAAGACCAGTACTATGAAAACTAGGACACTGGTAAAGGAAATTGAAGAAGGTGCAAATAACCAGAAAGATAGTACACGTTCCTGGATTGGAAGAATTAATATTGTTAAAATGTCCGTCTTACCCAAAGCAATCTACGGATTCAATGCAATCCCTATTAAAATTCCAAAGGCATATTTCACAGAACTAGAACAAATAATCTAAAATTTGTATGAAACCACAGTGATGGTGAATAGCAAAAACAATCTTGAGAAAGAACAAAACATTTATTGAGACATTTGGTCCATGCCAAAAGGTCCTTGAAATTTGGTCCTTCCAAAACATCCATTGAGATGTTTGGTTCTGGCCAAAACATCCATTAAGATATTTGGTCCATGCCAAAAAGACCTTTGAAATTTGGTCCTGTTCAAACGTCCATTGAGATATATGGTCCATGATTTCTTAACTAATACAAGCATTTAACTTTGTTAATGTTTTATTTACATTATTTTATTGTAATTTGTTATGAATTTTGGGTTTCAGATTTATTCTTGTTCTTCCTCATCATGAAGTTCGGCATGGTTACTCTTCAGGTCGATGAGCAATTGAGCCCAAGTATATTTTGACCTGATTTTTGGCTTTATATTCATTATATCTATTAACAATTTCGGTTATACAAATTTCATTTAGTCAGTATTGTCATGAAGTTGTTGGCTGTGTTTGAGTGTGACCACCATGGCCCTGGGTAATAATTTGTTCATGCTTTGCTGTTCATCTTTTAAAACACTTCAATAAATCTCCAAATTGAAGAATAATGCACAACTACGAGCTTTTAAATTTGCTATTCCAACCTTTCACTGCATTATTCATCCTGTGATTGCCATTCAGTACTGATTTACAAATGTTCCAAGTTTCTGGGGAAATCTTAGAGCTTCAGGTCTTCTTCTGCTTCTGCCACACCTTCCATGTGCTCTCTCAACATAATCTATTAGGTCATCTAACTTTTCTTCTACATTCTGTACAAGGTACTCAAAAGTTTCATTTACATCTTCCAAAGGCACAAATGGAAGTCTAAACAAAGTGTCTGTAGCACTTACAAGGTGTTATTTCCATTGTCTTTTCACGTCTCAGACCCAAAGAAGGTATTTTTGGACACAGTGATTATGATAAGTGAAACAAGCATTCTTTTATTTGTGCATTTTGTAGGGGTAGTTAAATCACATGCATATATTCAATCTTTAAATTCATCATCAACAAGGAAGGATTAATGTCAAGATTTCTTTTCTGCTCAAATGCGAGTGTTTTAAGTGTGTGTGTGTGTGTGTGTGTGTGCGTCTTCTCACCTTTTCATTGTTAGTGCATAAATCAGTGCCATAGTATAACCCAATACAACAGGTTTCAAGGACATTTGGATCAAATGTCTCAATGGATATTTTGCATCGAATCAAATGTCTGCTAATCTACACTAGAAGTCTTACCCACTTCACTAAGGGAATAAAAAGAATTAAAGTCAAAATATTGAAAAGGAGTAAGGAAAAGTATATTTGTAGACCACATTATCATAAAAGTAGAAAATTTTTAAAATTTACAAAAAAGCTAGTATCTTAACTGAGTTTGTGAAGTTTCCAAGATAAAAGATCAATATACAATGATCAATTATGTATCTGCATGCACTAGCAACAAACAATTGCAAATTAAAACATTGATATAATTTATAATAGCAAAAGAACAATATGAAATATGCAAATTACTATACTATACTAAGACTTACTATAAGGCTTCAGACATCAGAACAGTCCAGGATTGTCACAAGAATGTATGTATGGATCAATGGAACAGAATAGAGTCCAGAAGTAGACCCACATAAAATGGTTAGCTTTGGAGAAAGTTATGAGGATGATTCAAAGGAGGAAAGGATAGTCTTTCCAGCAAATGATGCTTAAACAATTAAATATTTTTATGGAAAAATAATAAACTTTAACCCCTACTTCACATCAAATATAAAAATTCATTCAACATGCATCATAGACTTAAATGTGAAACCAAAACTATAAATTTTCTTTAAGTAAAAATAGGAGAAAAATCATTAGACCTGTGTTAGGCTAAGATTTCTCAGATAAGACACAAAAAGCACAAGCCATAGATAAATATTAATAAATGAGACAGCATCAAAATTAAAAACTTTTGCTCTTCAAGACACTATCAGAAAGTTAAAAGGCAAGCCACAGATTGGTAGACTATATATTTAAAGATTTGTATCCAGAATGTAAAATTTAACTCTTCACTCAATTTGAAAAAGATATATAAATGACCAAAAAGCACATAAAAAATGCTCATTATCATTAGTTATCAGGGAAATGTAAATTAAAAGTATAATGAAATACAAAAAGTGTATTTAAAAATACCACCTCATAGTACGATTCGGATTATTCTAGGTAAGCAAGAATGGTTTACCATCAGAAAATGCTCAAAAATAACAGGAAAATCTCAGTAGATAAAGAAAAAGAAATTGTTAATTTGTATATATGATTTTAGAAAAACAAGATATGAATGATAAAACTAGGAAAAGAAAAGAATTCCTTAACTTAATATAGGACAGCTGCAAAAATTTTTACCAAACATGTTTAACCAAAGAAGAAAAAATAATACTATGAGATTTTATCTCCTTTCAGACAGGGTCCCAGACGTATTTAGAGACTACCTTTAGGATAGGGAGCTAGATAAGGTTTCTCACCAATGATAAGACAGGGAGCTAGTTGAGGATGATCACTGTCTTTGCTTTTGCTCAGCACAGTAGTGTTTAGGTCTTTGCCAATCCATTGGGAAAGAAAAGTGATAAGAAGAATGAAGGAAAAAACAAAAAAATTATGTTTTGAAGAATATTTGAGCATCTTCTTCACAGAAACCCAATCAGAATGAGCAGATAAGCTATTACAATTTGTAAAGCCTAATTAGTCTGTAGTGTGACAAAAATTAATTTTTTTTCCTGTTGTTTTGCTTGCATTCAGGGAAGAAATTCAAGAGGAAGATGGAATGTTGTTAAACAAGGGGTAGAAGGGATTCATCTCGTTCTAAGATTAGAATCCCTCTGAAGGACTATGAGGGAAGTCTAAGGGAAGCAAGGATGAATTTTGGATTGGCTGCTGTTTTTAAGGAGCAATTCAAAGATACAGGGATGAACTAGGGATTTTGCGCTTTCTTAAATTAATGTGGCTAAGCAGTTTGGAATTCCCTGTACTCAATGAAACAAGCAAAACAGATGAGGGGCATCATTGGGAAGAAAGCAGTAATTACTCAAAATGGGTTCTTTATGTCATTTTACAATTGTGGCACGACCTTCGTAGATACAATGTTGTTAACTTTGTAACTGACTTTATCTGTGTCTATCCTCCCATCCTGATTAATGGTAGGGCTGCTTTTTGCTTTTTCAGTTAAGGCTGATTTTCACTTTTCAGTCCTGGATAGTTTTTGACTCTTTCAAAACTAAAGAAAACCTCAGCAAGATTGGCCATATAGAAGGCCACCTTAAAATTTCAATTGTTTTTCTCAATTCCATTCAAAACAATTAGAAAGAAAATTTGAGAAGTAAAATGTAAATCAAATATTTTAAAAAGCAGAGAATACTAAAAATGTTAAACTTCATTTAATGACATAGAAGAACTTGTAAATAAATTATATTGAAAATATCTTATTCTTGATTGGGATAATTCAGTATTGCAAAGAAATCAATTCCCACTGCACCCTCACAAATTTAACCCTCATATTTAAGTCAATTCACACTCAGATTTTTGGGGGGACCTTGAAAACACAACTTTAAAATTCATATGAAAAATACCTATGAGTATCTAAGGTAATTTTTTAAAAAGTAAACATAAAAGCAAACTGAGAAGAAGCACCCTACTATAGTATAAAACCTACAACAATATCATGGCAATAAATTAATATGTTATAGGAAGCTGAATAAGCCAACAGTCATAAAGCAGCATAAAGGGCCCAGCTACAGACTCATCTATTCATGCGAACTTGGTAAATAATAGAACTGACATTACAAATCACTGAGGTTGTTTCATGATAGTTGCAAGGGAAAATGGCTCACCATGTGGAGAAAAGTAAAGCTGGATCTCTACCTCATAAATAAAAGTTCCAAGTCAGTCAAATTCTTAGACGCTAATGATAAGACTCTAAAGTTAACAGAAGAAATGCAGAATTTCCTTGTCTCTTCAAAATAAGAAAGAAATTACTCTTCAATGGGGTAAAAGTAAAAATCTGAGTCCATCGAAATTAAGGATTGTTCTTTATAAGCCATAAATGAAGTAAAGAGATAGAAGTTATTTACTCCATTGAAAATCTTTTTAAAATAATATAAAATAATTTATATTAGTATAAATATATCTATATCATTTATTAAATATACTTAGTGCATAGTATTTATAGTATATTATAAAATAATAAACTACAATAAAATGATATTTAGAAATGTAATTATTTGCATTTCAAATTGTCAAATATCTTATATACTTGCACATTCCAAAATATCTGAAAATTTTCCCTCATGAATAGGGGTTGTGCTTGTTACTTATAAGTCACACAAATCATTTTGTATCTGGCAATCTGTTGAAAAATTGTTAGTCTTATGAAATAAAAGATAGAAATGTTTTCAAAATCATGAGACCAAAAAAGAAATCATAAAGAATTGAAAAGTATAATTTGAGATACCAAGGTATGAAAACCTTTCTGTCATTCTAAGGTTAAATTGATAAACTGAAAAGAGTAATAAATACTCTAACAGGTGTTGACCAAGAATTGCTAGCATATACTGTTTTTTTGGCCAGTATCACTTTTATAAATTACAAACTCCTATAGTTGTATTTTCCATTTTCTTTCCCTCTTAGAATCTAGTGACCCCTTCATTACTGAAAAATACTAAAAAGCAATTAAGTATAGAAATCAAAAGCTGAGTATTTGGTGGAGAAGAAAGAAAGTTTGACCTTAGTCATCTTTGTAGAAAAAGAATGTGTCTTTTCATTAATTCCTGTTTCATACAAGACAAGGATTACAATTATTTCATAGAAGGAAAAACACAAATCAAATGTTTAAACATTTTGCAACGTTCAGCCTCATTGGCAAGGATGCTTTTATCTTTTCTCACGCTATTCTTAGCTTAAAGCATCCTGTCTCTTTCAACAGAAACACTTGACAGCTGATATTTTCTTCTTTTACTTCTACTTCAACTGCTAATTGCATATTTACCATCCTTCAATCAAGAGGAAAAGAGAAACAAATTAGAAAATTTTTCTATCTGTCAACAGAACTATGTACTATAATGAAACATCTACTCATTAAATATAGAGAACTTCATGGCATCAATAATAAGTGTTGTAAAGGGCACAAAGGTATTATTAATTCTGAAGGAATGCAGGACTGTAAAAACAATAAGTCATTTTGACAGTTGCCATGAGGACTATTACCAAATGTTATGTTTACTTGACTAGCTCAATTTATAAAACAAGACCTACAAAAAAATCTACAGTTTAATCAATTGGATGTGCTATTATAAACAACTGTTAATGGACCGAAGCTTTGCTTCCCTTCTTAATGATTGAATTGTGGCTGCATTTTTAAAAATTAGAATAACTACTAGTGTGGGCAGTTTATGTGCATTTTTAAAAGAATCTTAAATCAGTGAAATAAAACTGTAGAACAGACTTAATGAGAACATAAATGTTTCTTTTTTAAGTTAAATTAAGCTAAAGATGGAAGTCTCTTTAAATACAGCAGGTGATTACCTTTTCAGGAAGAATTCACAAAGATATTTGTTTATCATGCACATTAAGGTACATTAGTGGATTTAAACCCCAACCATAATCATTGATTAAATTTCTCTGTATGTCGCATAAAAATTCAATTCAGAATTGTAGGAAATAGTACTTTATCTGATGCGATTTTATTTAGTTAGAGGAAAAATAGTTGAAGAATTTGATCACCTAAATGATCTAAGAGATTAGATGATGGACTGGCCTGTAGTTTAGGAAGAGATACTGTTTTCTAAATTTTCTATTTGTTTTTGGCTAACTCATATGTGAAGTAGTTTTCAGCGATATCATTAATTTTTCTAAAATGTAAATTATTCATTCTTGCATTCATTCTATAAACATATGTTGAAGGTATTCTTTTGTACCGACTTTTTTTTATAGCTTTATTTAATTTATTTATATATATATTTATTTATTTTTGCTGCGTTGGGTCTTCCGTGGCTGTGCACTGGCTTTCTCTAGTTGCCGAGGGCTTCTCATTGCGATGGCTTCTCTCGTTGCGGAGCACAGGCTCCAGTAGTTGTGGCGCACGGGCTTAGCTGCTCCGTGGCATGTGGGATCTTCCCAGACCAGGGCTCGAACCCGTGTCCCCTGCATTGGCAGGAGGATTCTTAACCACTGTGCCACCAGGGAAGCCCCTGTATTGACTTTTGTAGGCAGTAAAGGACAAGGATTGCATTAAAAAATATATACTTGATTTATGGTCCTATGAATTGTGTATGAAACATTTCATGACATTTACATGTATGTGTTCTTCATTTGTAGATGTTTGTGAGCATGTGTAGGTCTGTGTGTATAAGTAGTTTGTGTATGTGTGTGAGTGTGCCTGAAGGGGTGTGTGTATGTGGGAATTCATGTGAAAATGTATTTGAGAGTATATGTGTTGTACATATTGTTTGTACGTACATATAGGTGATTGTGCATGGATAGATAAATCACATCCAAGTTTAGAGTAAAGGCAACTTCAGCAAAGTAGGGAGGTAATTAAGAAAGGATAAACACATCTTTTGATGATTTTACAGATGTGGTCATACCAGGTATTTGTTCTTTCCTACTTTAAGATGATATCAATAGCTAATTTAAAAAAAAAAAAAAAGAGGCATCAGGAAACTTTTGGAGTTGATAGATATTACCTTGATTGTGATGATAGTTCCACATGTATATGCATATGTCCAAACTCATCAAGTTGTACACACTAAATTTGTGCATTTCTTTGTATATTAGTTATACCTCAATAAAGCTGTTAAAAAATAACCAATCAGAAAAGGTAGGAGGGGAGTGGGTAGGGTAGTAAAAGTAGTGGGAGCATAGATTTTTGGTCTCTGTGAATTTTTATGCACACACCCACACCACAAACATACACACACATACACATACACCAAAAAAAGAAACAAGAGAACTCCAAAAAGACAAAAGCATACGCTGGAACATGCAGTAAGCCCATCTGAGAACAATAGAGAACAGCTGATTTTGGAAGGAGTTCTGCCCACTGGATAAGTGTAAGAAATCTGCAATGAGATCTGATGGGGATAAAACAGGCAAGCCTACATGAACTCTGGAAACAAACCAGTAATGTCTCCTTATGGCTCAAAGACATAAACAAAGGAGAAATAGCTGTGAGTGGAGTCAAAATTGAACAGAATGGAGGAAAACAGAGATAAAATAAAAAGTCCAAATGAAAGTGGGGAAAAGAAACAGAGCCAGGAAATCTCAGAAGGCAAGCAGCTATATTTTTCTAACACTACACTAAAAGATAAATCAGGGAACTTTGCAACATTAAGAACGTTAACTGGAGAACAGATAAATCTTCCAAGCAGGAGAATTCCAAACACTTTGAGTACATACTCCACCCTCAAGCGGGTAGAACATAACTCCCAACTCCTTAAACGTAGGCTGAGTGTAGTGACTTCTTCTAAAATGTGTAATACAGAAAGGATGGAAAAGAATATCTTTACAGTGGAGAAACTGGATAAAAACTATCTCAGCTAGGTGATCAAGGTCAGCATTATCAATGGTAAGTCATGATGATACACTGTAACTTCGGTATGATGTGATGAAATGGCACTTTACCCTTATGAGCTTCCTCTCAAAATCCATCACCCAGTCTAAAAACGAGAAAAACACAGGACAAATCCCAACTGGTAGACATTCTACAAAAGACCAGACTAGTACTCCTCAAGACTGTCAAGGTCATCAAAAACAAGGAAAGTCCGAGAAACTGCCATAGCCAAGAGGAGTTTAACATGACATAACAACTAAATGTAATGTAGAACAGTAAAATAACATTAAGTAAAAAATTGAAGAGATATAAATAAAGTGTGGACTTCAGTTAATAATGTATTGAGGTTGTGTCACTAATTGTGATAAATATAACATACTAACATAAATGTCAATAATAGTAGAAACTAGTGGAGAGCATATGGGAATTCTCCATATTATATTCATAGATTTTCAGCAAAACTAAATGGGTACTAAAACAAAATATTTATCTTTTTAAAAAGTTACCTGAACAAAATCTCCTTTGAAAAGTTTACAAAAACTAAATTCAAATATTGGCAAGACTGAGTCATAAAACATATCCTAACAAATTTGAAAGAATAGAAATCATATGATGTCTGCTCTCACACCACAATGGAATTAAACTAGAAATCAATAACAGACACATTGCTGGAATTCCCCAAATACTAGAAGATTATACAACATACTTCCAAATAACAAAATGAGTCAAAGAAGAAATCTCAAGAAAATTCTTTTAAATGCTGAACTAAACAAAAATGAAAACACAGCTTATCAAAATTTGTGGAATTCAGTGAAAACAGTGCTCAGAGAGAAATTTATGACATTGAATGCATATTTTAGATAAGAAGAAAGATCTAAAATCAATCTAAGTTTCCATTTAGGAAGCTAGGAAAAGAAGATAAAATAAAGTCCAAAGTATGAAGAAAAGAAATAATAACAATTAGAGCAAAATTTAATGATATTGAAAATAGAAAATCAACAGAGAATATCAATGAAACCAAAAGCTGGTTCCTTGAAAAGATCAACAAATCAATATGCCCCTAACCAGGCTAACTAAGAAAAAAAGAGAAAAGACACAAGTTACTGATATCAGAAATGAAAAAGAGGACATCACTATAGAGCTCATAGAAATTAAGAAAATAAGAAAAGAATACAATGAACAACTCTAGGCCCACAAGTTTGACAACCTTGATGAAATGGACTAATTCCTTGAAAGACACAATCTGCCAAACTCACACAAAAAGAAATAGGCCTACATCCATTACAGAAATTGAATCAATAATTAATAATCTTCCAAAACAAAAAGTACCAGGCCCAGATGGGTTTATGGTGAATTCTACCAAATGTATAATGTCAACCTAAATAAACCTAGGAGGCAATAATCAAGCAGAAAGCATTCATTTGGGGTCAGAGAATTAATTTGGGGCATTTGGGTAGCAACCCAAACAGTGTCCCACTAGAAGTAAAAGTCAGGGGCTTTTATAGGCAAAGAAGGGAGGTTTGCATCACAAAGAATTTTAAATGGAGTTAGAGGCAGAGGCTAGTCTTGGCTAAACATGATTGATTGCTAAGGCTATTACTAGAGGGAGGTGAAAGTCCATTACTTTAAGTTGAAGGCATTCTTGCAGAGTCCTTGAAATATTTGTGGTTTGGCCCATTTCACAATTTCCTTGTTCCGCCAGGTGAGGACATGTGTAAGGTCCATTCCTTAATGGCTTCTCAGCACCATTTTAAAACCCCTTGACATAAGTGACTCCATTTTATATCACATTTCACAATAAGAAAGAAATTATACCAATTCTCTATTCTCTTTCAGAAGACAGAAGTAGAGGGAATGCTTCCTAACACATTCTATGAGTCCAGAATTACCCTAATTCCAAAAGCAGACACAGACACTTAAGAAAACTAGGCCAATATCTCTTATGAACATAAATGCAAAAATCTTCAAAATATTAGCAAATTGAATTCAACAATATATAAAAAATAGACACCATGACCAAGCAGGATTAATCTCAGGTATGCAAGGCTGGTTCAACATTTGAAAATCAACTAATGTAATCCATCACATCAACAGGCAAAAAATGAAAAATCATATGATCATATCAATATGCAGAAAAAGCATTTGACAAAATCCAATACCCATTCATGATAAAAACTTAGAAAACTAGGAATAGAAAACATCCTCAACATGATAAAAATATCTACAAAAAAACCTATAACTAACATCATAATCAATGGTGAGAAACTCAAAGCTTTTCCAATAAGATCAGAAACAAAGCAAAGACGCACACTTTTATCACTGCTTTTCAACATCATACTGAAAGTCCTAACTAACGCTATAAGAAGAGGAAATATAAGGTATATAGACTGGAAAAAAAGAAATAAAACTGTGTTTGTTCACAGATGATTTGATTGTCTATATAGAAAATCCAAAAGACTCAACAACAACAACAACAAAATCCTAGAAATAATAGACAATTTTAGAAAGGGTACAGCATATAAGATTAAAATACAAAGGTCAATTGATTTCCTATATACCAGCAATGAACAAATGAATTTGAAATTAAAAACACAATAGTATTTACATTAATAACCCCAAAATGAGATACTTAGGTATAAATCTAACAATATATATACAAGATCTACATGAGAAAAACTACAAAACTCTGATGAAAGAAATCAAAAAAGAACTAAATAAATGAAGATATATTCCATGTTCATGGATAGAAATACTTAATATTGTCAAGATATTAGCTCTTCCCAACTTGATCTATAGATTCAGTCCATCCCAATCAAAATCCAAGTTATCAAATGCACGTTATTTTGTGAATAGTGACAAATTAATTCTAAAGTTTATATGGAAAGACAAAAGACCCACAATTACCAATACAATATTGAAGAAGAACAAAGTTGCAGGACTGACACTATCTAACTTCAAGATTTACTATAAAGCTACGATAATCAAGACAATGTAGTGTTGGTGAAAGAATAAACAAAGAGATTAATGAAGGAGGACAGAGAATCTAGAAATGGACCAACATAAATATAGTCAATAAATCTTTGATGAAGGAGCAAATGCAATACAATAGAGTGAAGATAGTCTTTTCAACAAATGGTGCTGGAACAATTGAACATCCACTTACAAAAAAAAAAGTTTAAATATGAACCTTACATCCTTTACAAAAATTAGCTTAAAGTGGATCACAGCTCTAAATATAAAATGCAAAATGATAAAACGATTAGAAAATAACATAGGAGAATATCTAGATAAATTTGGGTTTGGAGATGACTTTTTAGAAAAAATACCAAAGGCACTGTCCATGAAAGAAATCATTGATAAGCTGGACTTCTTTAAAATTAAAAATTTCTGCTCTGCAAAAGACACTGTCAAGAGAATGAAAACACAAGCCACAGACTAGGAGGAAATATTTACAAAATACATCTGATAAAGGACAAGTATCCAAAATATACAAAGAATTCTTAAAACTCAACAATAAGAAAACAAACTACCTAATCTAAAAAAAAAAAAAGAAAAAAAGCCAAAACCTTAACAGATCCATCGTCAAAGAAGGTGTACGAATGGCAAATAAGCACAAGAAAAGATGCTCAACGTTATATGTCATAAAGAAATGCAAATTAAAACAACAATGAGATACCACTACCCATCTGTCAGAATGACCAAAATCCAGACAACACCAAATGCTGGTGAGGATGTGGAGCAACAAGAGCTCTCATTCACTGCTGGTGTGAATGCAAAATGGTGCAGCACTTTGGAAGACAGTTTGACAGTTTCTTACAAAGCTAAATATATTCTTACCATAAGTTCTAGCAATTGTGCTCCTTGATATTTGCCTAAAGAATTTGAAAACATATCCACACAAAAACCTGCACATGCATGTTTATGTAACTTTATTCACAATTGCCAAAACTTTGAAATAAAGATGTTCTTCAGTAGGTGAATGGACAAATAAACTATGGTACATCCAGGCAGTGGAACATTATTTAGCACTAGAAAGAAATGACCTATCAAGCCATGAAAAGACATGGAGGAAACTTAAATGTGTATTACTAAGTGAAAAAAGATCTGGAAAAGGCTACATACTGTATGATTCCAAATATATGACATTCTGAAAAAGACAAAGCTATAGAGACAGTAAAAGGATCAGTGGTTGCCAGAGGTTGGGGGAAGGAGAGAAGAATAGGCACAGAGGATTTTTTAGGGCAAACTACTCTGTATGATACTGGAATGTTGGATACATGTCATTATACATTTGTCCAAACCCATAGAGTATAACAACAAGGATAAACCCTAATGTGAACTATGGACTTTGGGTGACAATAACGTGTCAATGTAAGTCCATCACTTGTAACAAATGTACCACTCTGGTGAGGGATATTGATAATAGGGGAGGCTATACATTTGTGGGGTAGGGAGTATGAGAAATCTGTATCTTTTTCTCAAGTTTGCTGTGAACCTCAAACTGCTCTAAAAAATAGTTTATTAAAAAATCAATGAGCAACAGAAATGTTTAAGGTCAAATTTCCACACAAAGTTAAAATTAGAGAAAAGAAAATAAGGAACAGAATAATATACCTGCAAGCATTCCAGAAAGTTAGGCTAAAAATTAAGGATAAAAGTAGTAATCTACTATTTCAAAGGAGCTAAAAGACAATATGAAATTATACAAGACATGAAACAAAACATGAACCAGAATTTTAAAAACTCAGAAATTAGGTGAGAAAATTTTTTAAATAATTTAAAATGGAAGAAAAAAAGACTAAATTGGAAGGAATACAAGGTAAATAAACACAGAAGATGGTGTCATAAGTGAAATGGAGACAAAAAGAAAAAAAAATATTTAGAGCAATTTAAAAGATGGTGGGGAGGAAAAAAAAAACTTTTTTTTTCTACTTCTTTGATTATCTGGCTGGGGCCATGCAAATAAGACTGACAAAAGACAGATTAACAGAGAAAATCAAACAGAAGTTTATTAACATGAGCATTATGCATATTTGGGAGAGCTCAGTGATGAGTAGCTCAAAGGGGTGATTAGAACTTGGGGTTTGTATAACATCTGAACAAAGAATGATCAATTTTGTAGAGAAATGACAAGACAAAGGAAAGAGGTTTTACATTCCAAAGGCAACAAATCATCTGAAGGTAAATATAAAGGGGAAACTGAGGCATAAGATTTGTTTGTGAAGGTTCATCTCAGTGCCATCTTTACATCTTCTTCATGGCCATAAGAGTTCTCTGAGAGAGGAGACTTATGGCAGTCCTAATTTCTCAGAACTTTCTGCTTTTAGTCAGATAAGAGAAACCCTGAGAAAGCATTTTTCTGCATATGTTGAGTCTCATTTACTTCTAGCTCAAAATAATCTTTAAGCCAAAGTGGCATATTTTGGGGTGGGATATTCTGGTCCCCTACAAGACATATGAGAATTGGAGAGAAAGTGACAAATATTGAAAAGAAGCCCAAAAATATCTAACCTATGGATAATATAAAACACTGAAGAAAAAACAGAATAAATACTAAAAATTAAAATTTAAGTAACTTTCCTAAAATTGAAGAATGGAAACTACATAGTTAAAGAGTATAGTACATACATGACAATATCGAGTCAGCATGAGGAATACCAAGGTAACTTCCAATAAAATTATTGGACTTTAGATACAAACAGGAAAAAAAAGTACTTTTGAGTGACAACGCAGAAAGATCAAGGAAGTGATTAAGAAAATTATATTATCATGCAGATGATATGATACTATATAAAGAAAACCCTAAAGACTCCACACAAAAACTACTAGAACTGATAAACAAATTCATCAAGGTAGCAGGATACAAGATTAATATACAGAAATCAATTGTACTTCTTTACACCAGGAATGTCATATCAGAAAGGGAATGAAAAAAAACAATATTTTTTAAAATCACACCCACCAAAATTAAATACTTAGTTATAAACCTGATCAAGGAGGTGAAAGACTTATATGCTGAGAACTATAAAGCATTAATAAAGGAAATTGAAGATGATTCAAAGAAATGGAAAGATATCCCATGCTCTTGGATTGGAAGAATTAATATTGTTAAAATGACCATACTACCCAAAGCAATTTACAGATTTGAAGCAATCCCTATCAAATTATCCATGACATTTTTCACAGAACTAGAACAAATAATCCTTAACTTGATATGGAACCATAAAAGACCCAGAATTTCCAAAGCAATCCTGAAGAAAAAGAAGCAGGAGATATTTTCCTCCCAGACTTCAGACAATATTACAAAGTTACTGCAACCAAAACAGCATGGTATTGGCACAAAAACAGACATATGGACCAATGGAACAGAATAGAGAGCCCAGAAAGAGTAACCAAGTTAATGCCAAATTAAAAAAGAAAAGAAAAGAAAAGAAAAAGGCAACTTTTAAAAGGTAGGAAAGTTTGTTGACATTTTTGTTTGTTCTTGCTCTACTCCTCCCCAGCTCAGTGATGGTCATGAAGAAAACACCCTGCATTACCAATGTGGGACCCTGTTCCCTGGTTCCAGAGGTGGTAGAACAGACTATTTACAAATAATTGTGTTTTTCTGTTCTAACCTGTTCGGGGACTACCTGAGAAATTGATACAAGGGTTTGTCTTTGTTTCACTTAACAGGGAACTCACCCAGGGCAGAAAAGCAGCAGGCATTCCTTTAAAACTTGTTAAGTAAACAAACAGCCATAGCTGCCTGGCACAAAAGATTATGATTGAGGCATACAACAGGTTAAAAGCCTGGGAGGAAAAACTGAGGAGAAAGTTTCTTTGAGAAATTAGGGCATTTAAAAGTGCCTGTGTTTGCTGGTGAATTTAGAAAGCCACACATGTGCCCAGGGCAGGTAGCATGCTCAGAAAAGCCCTGAGCAGACTCTAAGCTTTTACCTCCAGCTGATCTCGAGGCTCAGTGCAAGCAGGAAGTGAAGGCTAAGGAAGAGTTGCAAACAGGCTGGCCAAGTGCTGAAGGAGTACCCCCAGCACAGAGCTTCAGCTCAGAGCCAATCTGCAAAGACTAGGAGAGGTTTCTTCTCTCCTTCTCCTTCTTCTTTTCTTTCTCCTTCTTCTTCTATTTCTTCTTCTTCTCCTTCCTCCTCTTCTTCTTCTCTTCCTCTTCCTCCTCCTCTTCCTCCTCCTTCTTCTTTCCCTCTCTCTCTCTCCACACATGACAAAGATTATAGGCTTTTAAAACATTTTAGAAAAATTATCAAGCAAGCACACAACTACAGTTACAGAAGAAAAAAAACTCTAAATAAGGTGAATAATCTGATTTCCAAATTTATCAAAATGCAATATTCAAAATGCAATTGTTGTCAACCAAAAACTACGGAACATGCAAAAAAACAAAACAAAACAAAAAAACACACCACCACCACCACCAACAACAACAAGGAAATTGGTCCTTTCACAGAAGAAATTAACAGAAAATGTCCCTGAGGAAGCACGTACATTTGACTTACTAGACAAAAACCTTAAATCAACTGTTTTAAATATGCTCAAAGAGTTAAATGAAATCAAGGACAAATAGCTACAGAGCTAGACGAATACAAATAGAGAATATCAACAAAGAAATATAAATTATTTAGAAAAAACAGATTCTGAAGCTGCAAGTACAATGACTGAAATGAAAAACTCACTGAAGAGTTTTAATAGCAGGCTGGAGCAGGCAGAAGAAAAAGTTAACAAATTTAAAGATAAGTCAATTGAAGTTATCCAGCTTGAAGAGAGCTAAGAAAAAAGAATTTTAAAAAATTAATAGAAACTAAGGGACTTCTGGGACACAATCAAGTCTATCAACATAAGCATCATAGGAATCCCAGAGAGAAAGGAAAGAGAGAATGAGGCAGAAAGAATATTTGAAGAAATAGTGGCCAAAAACTTCCCAAATTTGACAAATGATAGGAATCTACACATTCTAGAGACTCGATAACCCCAAAGATAAACACAAATAGAATTTGTTTGTTATGGACTGAGTTGGTCAAATGGGATATTGTAAATTGATATGTCCAGAAGAGCTTTCTTTGTTATTTATATAGTCTCAAGTATGCTTCCACCTTAGAATTTTAAGGATGGGGATCATCTATCTAAGAATTAAAAGACTTGAGACTTTTGAGACAAATTCTCATAAGCCTTCCAATGAAATCCTTTCCATTTTTGAGAAAATTTTAGGTGTTCAAAATCTGTTTAGTTTAGGAGCTCAACCATGACTGAAGAGACACTGATTTTGTCAAGTTCAAAGAAGTTCTCTAGGGCTTCCCTGGTGGCACAGTGGTTGAGAATCTGCCTGCCAATGCAGGGGACACGGGTTCGAGCCCTGGTCTGGGAAGATCCCACATGCTACGGAGCAACTGGGCCCGTGAGCCACAACTACTGAGCCTGCGCGTCTGGAGCCTGTGCTCCGCAACAAGAGAGGCCGCGATAGTGAGAGGCCTGTGCACCGCGATGAAGAGTGGCCCCCGCTTGCCGCAACTAGAGAAAGCCCTCGCACAGAAACAAAGACCCAACACAGCCAAAAATAAATATATAAAAAAAATAATAAGTTTAAAAAAAAAGACCTAAAGAAGAAATATATGGCAAAAAAAAAAAGAAGTTCTCTATAGATTTATATTCTGGGTCTCCATTTACCTTCAGAAAAGGGAAGAAAGTCCCAAACAATGGGCTTTCTCAAATTACTGTTCCATAAATCTCTATGAACAGCAGTCTATGAAAACTAAATTTAAATAAAGTATTCAGATTAAAAATGGTCATGGTCTTACTTCATTGACTACAGCACCATCCCAGGAACTGCTCCCCTTCTGATTCACTATGGAAGGAGGAGATATATAAAGTGTTCAGGGGACTATACCTGTATAATTAGGATGATGAGAGATTCTGAAAACCCTCTAATATGTGGAATAGTTCAAGAATATATTTAGTTTGGGAAATTGAAAGGATTCTTGGCAACTGTATTCAAAAATTTCCACAGTTAAATTAAATCAAGAACATACTTATGCTTTGTTATATTTGTTTTTACAATAAGTAGAAATTTACAGAGAGTTCAACTTTACAGTGAGGTAAATTTCAATTCAGTTCGAACAATTAGAACTGTGGGGTTAAGATAAGAAAGAAAATAAGTATCTGTCTTTATGAAAAAATAAGGAGCTGCTCATTTATTCATTCATTCATTCATTTATTAATCAAACATCTATTCATTCAGTGCTTACTATATATCAAGCACTATACTAGATGTGATAGATTCAGTAATGATGAAATCAATTCCATCTGCATCTTTAAAAAATCCTGAAGTTACTCAGGTATTTTAAATCAAAATCATAGGTACACAAGAAGCCCACTGAAACTTTTACCAAAATTGTGTGTGTGTGTGTGTGTGTGTGTGTATGTAACCATGCATATATTTTGGGGAGGGGAAAGAAAAGCCATACGTATCAGATTCTTACAAAGCATCAATAGTTTAGGTGGGTTTTCCATGCCTCCTTCTGATTTTAACATCTTTAGTTTAATATTATGAAATATCAGAGCTAATATTCCACTATTCTCTACCTTACCACTTTCTAAAATTAGTCTTAAATTCTGGCTAATGTTCAAATTTTACTTTAATCTTAAAAGGTAGAACATATTCATTTGAATTGTGAAAATGCCATTGATTGACATGGTAAATTAACAAGTCACAGCTTGTAAAGAACTGAGGGAGATGTTTTCTTGTGTTTCCATGTTCATAAAATGTTAAAATTAGACAAGCCTTCAAGGTAATGCCAAGCAAGGCGTTATTACCTATATCTATATTTGAATTTTAAAACATATATGTTTAAATGCATATGGTCATATATGTGCCCATGTATAAATATAAAGAATGCATTTTGCGATATAAAAATTTCAGCTTAAAAATATAAAGGAAAGAAAAATTTGCAATTCAAAGAAGACCACACTATGTCTAGAAAATCAAAATTTGTAGGGTTATCTCCCTGGAAAGCAAGGGTAAAAAAGGAAAGATAATTGCATTGCAATTCAAGTTCCAAAGCACAAAACTCTATCTAGAAAATCACAGTCATAATGTGCATGAATAAAAATTTGCTATTGCTTGGAGCCTGTGATTAAAAAAATAAAGTGATATCGGGGAGAATATTGAAGCTGACAGTCCAAATACAGGAAAAAGTTAACTGATTCTTCTAACCTCTTAAGAGATAGCATCAAGGTTGAAAATGTGTTCCTTTGGTTACTTTTCCTAGAGAAAATAGAAAAAGGAAAGATTCTGGGGGAATATAACTTTAAGGAAGCCATGGAAATAAGCACTGGCCTATGTCTCTTGGGTCTAAAACCAATCAAGTCTGGCTTAATAAGAAACAGGCTTTTGAAAAATGTAATATTCTACCTTTTTTTTTTTTTTTTTTGCCATGAGACATCTGTGTTTTCGCTACAAACAAATGCTTTTGTTATTTTAATCTAATAAGAGAAGTGGTAGAAAAGCGAGGGTGCCTGGAAAGGAAAGGGCATGATCCTGATATATATGTTCTTATCAGACTATCATCACCCAATTTGCTAAGGTTTAAGCAACTAGAGAGAGCAGGGGACATAACCCCAAGGATAGCGATTTCATGGGCTTACAAAGTGTATATATAGGAAAACAAAGAGTTTAAAGTTGTCTCCTAATGTTCCTTTCCTGGGCTCACATTGAGTCATACCAAACCATGGCATGGGGAAGATCGGATCCCAACGTCACCTTACCCATGTCAAGGAGCCTACAGCTCAACAAAGAAATCAAAAAGAAGGCGATACTAGCACATTGGAACGCCACTGCCATGTTTTACGGACTAAGATAAACAGCACAGTGTCCAGGTGGTGGTTAAATCAATATATACCAGGCAAATTCACTGAATGATGCTGGACAAGGTGTCTAATGCTTCTGAGTCTCTGTTCCTTCTTCTGCAAAACGATGATGTGTAGACTTCGATCCTGTGTTTCATAAAGTGTTTTTCCAGATGATCTTTGCAATCTTTATAATTAACCAGTTTTGGGGGGGGGGGATTGGAGTACAATACATTTAAAAATGCAAATTTCTGTGTCCCTTTCCAGACTTAAGTCAGAATCTTTCAGGTAAGGATTGGGGTGAAGCCTAAGAAACTGCATTTTACCAGATCCCTCAGGTGATACTTATACACACCAAAATATGAGAACCACTAATATAATACCTTCTACCTCTTTCATATACAGTTTTTGAAGAATTAAAATTCTCATTTTCAATTCTTAAGGAGTGGCCAATTACTATCCAAGCAAAGGCAGAGGCCATTTAAATAGCAATGCTGGTTTGAATGAATGTCCCCCCTCTCCTAAACTCTATTTTTCACAGTTCCGCAGGCTCAGTTCTTACTGTATTATGTTCTCTTTATAATATATGTTATTATACAATGCCTATCAGAGACAGGATATATTTGATTGGGGGCTGTTGATCATTTTAGCAATGGGTGAGTGTCCAACAGGGACCAGTTTGCGCTTGAAGATGTGAAGAATTGTTTTATAAAGAAGTCTTACTGATGCGGGGGAAATTTAATCTTGGTAGGAAATTTATCAGTCTATTAACTCTTCAGTCAGTTTGAATTCTGGAAGAATGCAAAGACAAAATTTTCATACTTTTTTTAATACCTTCTTTTCATGGGGAGATGTTCCATCAAACCAGAGGTTTGTTTCCTATTCCTTAATCACTGTTGTATCAACAAACTTTGCCACTGTGTTTTATTGGTAAACCTAGTTTTTATTTTATATTTAACAAAAGTCACTATGAAATTTGTCCTATATGGCCAATACTGTTTTAGATAACTTTATATTGCCCAATGTCTATATTAGGTACCCAATAAATATTTGTCCCTTTCTTCCCATCCTTAAAAATCACAAGCTAGTTAGACTTTTCCAATTCTCAATTGGATTACTGCAGTAGTTCCATAACTAAGTTCTGCCAATCTAATTTCTTTATGTTTTAGAACAGATACATCTGGCTAAAGTACTTCTTTATTCAACTACCTTCAATGATATTGTCAATCAAATTATGTCTAACCTCCTTATCTGGAGTACAACACTCTCCATAATCATGTTGGAACATACTTCCCTAGTTACTTTTGAGAAGTTGACCTCTAGAAAGCAAGGAGTGGGTTCTGTGGCTAACCAAGGAAATGTGCTTTAGGGAAGATTTGATGTAAGTTTTGGCATAATGAGTGGTTGATGCTTGGGGAAGTTAGTGTGGCCTAGAGGAAGGGGCCCCAACCTAGATATTCTCTTTCCTGTCATCTCATTACCCAGCTTTGTGCCTGTTGAAAAGTCCCTTAACCACACGGCACCTGCATTTCCTTGCCTTTAAAATGTAGGTGAATATGCTAGATCCCAATCTTCTCAAATAGATTGTTAACAAGATAAAAAATACTACTGTCACTTTTAAAGTGTGTTATAGCAAAAAGAGTTTGAATTTAGCACTTCTGAGAGTCTCCAAATAGGACATCTTAAAATTAACAAAGCCAAAACCATTTGCTGAAATGTTTCTCAATGACTCAATAGGCTCAAAACCTTACTATACTTTCCTTGCCTTTCCTCTCCATTTTGAGTAATTCTCATAATTTCCACCTCTGAGAACATCTTTATTTCCTCTTCTTTTCTGGAGGAGAGTTTCATTGAATATAGAATTCAATCTGATGGTCTTTTTCTTTCAGAACCTGAAAAATGTGCCTCTTCCTTCTTTGCTCCATGCTTTTAGATGAGAAATCCACTGCCATTCAAATTGAAGTTTCCTATAAGCAATGTGTCGCTTCTCTCTGGTGGCTTTTCCGATTTTTCCTTTGTATTTGGTTTCAGAAGTTTAATTATGATGCTATGAAAAGTAGATCTTTTGTTCTCATCTCACAAATCCTTGAGTCTCTATTCACATCTTTTTCAGTCTAGTTTCCCTCTGTTGTTTAGATTGTGAATTCTACTGATCTGTCCTCAAGTTTACTGATTCTGTCTTCTGTCATCTCCACTCTACTGTCAAGCATTTCTAACGAGATTTTTTTTTGAGTTATTGTATTTTTTGGCTCTATAATTTCTATTCTGTTGTTTTTTTGTAATTTCTATTTCTTCTCTAAGGTTTCCTAGTTTTAGTTCCCAGTGATTTGCTGATGAATTTTTATGATAGCTTCTCTAAGTTGTCACATATTTTTAATATCTGATTCATCTCAATGTTAGCTTCTATTGATTTTTTTTTCATTTAAGTTGTGATTTTCCTGGTTCCACATATGACAAGTGATTTTCCAGTATATCGTGGACATTAAAATAGTATGTTAATTGACACATGATTCTAATTAATTCCTCTGTTTCAGCAGGCAAAGAATCTGTTTCTGCTATTTGTATTTGTCAAATTGGGCAAGTTATAGAATTTCTCCATGCCTCAGTTCCCTCTTTTGAAAAACAGTCATAATTCCTGCCTCATAGAATTATTGTTAGAATAAAAATGGTTGAAACAGTGCTAAGAACATGATAAAGACTCAATAATATCAGATATTTTCATTTTCATTAACTGTCACATTAACTCTAAACTCCTATGCTTGACCTTTAAAAATTCTAGTTAGGGGGAACTTCCATGGAGGTCCAGTGGTTAAGACTCTGTGCTTCCAATGCAAGGGACGTGGGTTAGATTCCTGGTTGGGGAACTAAGATTCCACATGCTGCATGGTGCAGCCAAAATAAAGAAAAAAGAAAAAAATTCTAGTTAAAGTTATGTTATATTTATCCCAAAGTTGGTCAAAAAGCATGTTCATTATTTTTCTCTTAAAAAAAAAAAAAACTCATTTATTCTCTCTTAACATACATTCTCCTGGAATTCTCTTTTCTTGTGCCAGTTTATTCTAACTACATTCATCTTTCAACTTAAGACAATGTCATTGACTGAATGTTTGTGTACCCTCGCACCCCCTCCAGATTCATATGTTGAAGCTCTAATTCCCATTGTAATGGTGTTTGGAGGTGGGCTGGGAGGTAATTAAGTTTAGATGAAGTAATGCCATCATGATGAGATTAGTGCCTGTATAAGGACTTTAGAGGCAAGAGAGATCTTTCTCCCCCCAGAGCACACACAAGTAAGTGCACAGCAAGAAGGCAGGTGTCTACAAGCCAGGAATCAGGTCCTCTTCAGACACCAAATCTGCTGGTACTTTGATCTTGGACTTCCCATCCTCTAGAACTGTGAGAAATAAATGTCTGTTGTTTAAGCCATTCAGTGTGTGGTGTTTTGTTATAGCAGCCAGAGCAGATTAAGACAGATATTAATTCAAATGTCTATAAAGTATTATTTAAATGCCTCTGTATTAACTAAACTTTTTTTCAGTCAGTCATATCACTATGAACATCACACAAATTACTTATGCTATAAATGATTATCTCTTTTTGTTATAAATACTAAATTTTTTTTAGGATTATTAGTCTTGCCTTCCAAATAGGTTATAGATTCCTTAAAACATAGCCCTGTGTTATATTTATGTGTAGGAATCTGTGTGTGATTGTGTGCCTTTCACATTAACTAAGGCAGTGATGGGTTGAAGAATCCATAGACAGTGCTCAATATAGAAGATGTGTCTTTCCGGACCTGAAGTGTGTACGAGAAATAATCTCGCTTGATAATTCATAGCCCCAGACTTTTCTCCTCATGGGATTGGGGTTTAATTTTATGTTACCTGCTTGGTTTAGTTACCTAAAACTGAGAAAGTATCCTAAAATTGTCAAATCTACCTGAGACAAATGAAGAAGCAAATATAAATCCTTTCTAGACCCAATTTTTATATAATATACTTCAATAAAACTCTGATGAGTATAAGTTCATAACCATAATAGTAAAACTCCTCTGGAAAGAGCCACTATACAGGAGAGTGAGTTATTTTAAAAGAACAGCAGAAACTTATACCCAAAACTTTAGAAAATGGAAATATGGTATACATAATATCAAATAATCATGTTTTATACATCCAAGGAAATAAAAGCATATAAAACAGGGGATAAAAATAAGATACTATTTTTAAAAAGGCAAATTTGAACATCTAGAAAAAAACAATAAATTTTGAAATTAAATTCTCAATGATTTGGTTTAACATTATATTCAAATTAGAATTACCTGAAAAAAGAATTTGTGAAATAGAAAATAAAACTAAAAATTTTTCCCAGAATATGTCACAAATGAAATAAGCACTGTGTAAAAGAGGTTTCATCCCAGAGGACAGAATGATAATATATCACATAAAAATAACTGGAGTTCTAGAAAAAATGGATAATAAGAAAAACATTTATATTTAAATTAAGAACAGAATCATCAAGAATTCCAAAGAAGTTCCAAGCATGAAAAAGAAAACCACTCTGGATAAATCATAGTGAAATTATAGAACAAAATAAAAAGATGATCTGAAAAGCATCCCTAATTAAAAGACTGTTTACTTTTAAAAAGAATGTCACTTAGACTGAGTATAGACTCTTCAAGAGAAAAGTAAAAATTGGGAGCCAGTGAAATAATAACTTCAAACTTCTGAGGGAAAAAAAGTCAAAATGAAACTTTATACCTAGCTAAAAATCTCATTTGAGAATGATAAAGATATTTTAGCCAGATAGAAATAGAGTGCTTACCACCAACAAGCCCCCACTAATGAGAATTCTAAAGGATGTACTTCAAGAAGGAAATAAAACTCAAACAGGACAGAAACACAGCAAAATTATAAACTAATTGCTAAACAATTGGCCAAATGTAAAAATATATTGAATGTATAAAATCATAACCATAATGTCTTATTTTGAGGATATAACAATGTAAATAAAATACTAAACAATAATTACTTGTAAAGTGGGAGTAATAACATATCCAGAGTGAGGCAATGGGGATGAGAGCAGTTTATCTAGGCTGGCTCTACTTGCATAAGTGATTCTAATAGGTATGTAGTGATATCTTATTGTGGGTTTAATTTACATTTCACTAATGGGTAATGATGTCAAACATCTTTTCATGTGTTTATTTACCATCTATGTATCCACTTTGATGAAATTTCTGTTTATGTCTTTTGCCTTTTTTGAATTTCTTTTACTGTTGAGTTTTGACAGTTCTTTACATATTTTTTAGGCAGGTCCTTTGTTGTAAATATGTTTGGAAAATATTTTCTTCCAGTCTGTAGCTTATCTTTTCATGCTCTTTACAAAGTATACTACTCAGTAATAAATAGGAAAAAACTATTCATACACATACACATCTTAGGTGGATCTCAAGGGAAATATGCTAAATGAAAAAAAAAAAATCTGTCTCATCACCAGATGAATCTTCACATGACCTTCTCCCCTGTGTCTTTGTGCTTCATCTCCTTCTCTTTTCTCTTATAAGAACGCTAGCCATTTAGGGCCCACCCTAAATCCAGAATTGTCTCATATCAAAGTCCTTAACTTAATCACATCTACATCTACAAAGATTTTATTTCCAAATAAGGTCACAATCACAGGTACTGGATGTAAGGACTTGGACATATCTTTTTGGAGGACACTGCAATCTAGACACAATTTTTTAAAAAGGACTTTGCCATATTTACATTATTTATCTTCATCCATTCCTCTCTCTGTCCCTCTGTCTCTCCTGCAGTGTGCATGTGTAAGCCATTTAAAAATTAATTACAGGGCTTCCCTGGTGGCGCAGTGGTTGAGAATCTGCCTGCTAATGCAGGGGACACGGGTTCGAGCCCTGGTCTGGGAAGATCCCACATGCCACGGAGCAGCTGGGCCCGTGAGCCACAATTGCTGAGCCTGCGCATCTGGAGCCTGTGCCCCGCGACGGGAGGGGCCGCGATAGAGAAAGGCCCGCGCACCGCGATGAAGAGTGGCCCCCGCTTGCCGCAACTGGAGAAAGCCCTCGCACGAACCGAAGACCCAACACAGCCAAAAATAAATAAATAAATAAATAAATAAATAAATAAATAAATAAATAAATAAGAAAATCCTTAAAAAAAAAAAAAAAATTAATTACAGGGGCTTCCCTGGTGGCGCAGTGGTTGAGAATCTGCCTGCTGGTGCAGGGGAAGCGGGTTCGAGCCCTGGTCTGGGAAGATCCCACATGCCGCGGAGCAGCTGGGCCCGTGAGCCACAACTACTGAGCCTGCGCGTCTGGAGCCTGTGCCCCGCGACGGGAGGGGCCGCGATAGTGAAAAGGCCCGCGCACCGCGATGAAGGGCGGTCCCCGCACCGCGATGAAGAGTGGCCCCCGCTTGCCGCAACTAGAGAAAGCCCTCGCACGAACCGAAGACCCAACACAGCCAAAAATAAATAAATAAATAAATAAAGTAGCTATAAAATTAAAAAAAAAAAAATTAATTACAAACATCATGCCTCTTTACTCCTAAATATTTCAGCATGTATTTCTTAGAAACAAAAATAATATTTTACATCACACAGTAATCTAATCAAACTCATGAAATAAAGAATATAAAATCCACATTTGAATTTCACTAATTGTCCAATGATGTTCTTGGTAACAATATTGTTTTTTTCTCTTGACGTAAGATTAAATCCATGGTCATGCATTGTATTAGTTTCATGTGTCTTTAGTTTCTTTTAATCTGGAGTCGTTTCTCTGTGTTCCCTTGTATTTCATGATATTAATATTGTTTTATGTATTTTGAATTTGTTTTGTTAAATGCATACAAGTTTAGAATTTTTCTATCATCTTGGTGCATTGCATTATGTATAACTATGTAGTTATTTTCTTTATCCCTAATAATGTCCTTTGTCTTAAAGACTATTTTGTATGACATTAATATATCTACGTCAGCTTTCTTTTGGCTACCATTTGCCTCATATGTATTTTTAAATCCTTTTATATAACATCATCTCCTAGTCTTTCAGTGTATTTCTTTTACCTATTTTTAAATTTTTTTTAATTTTTTTTTAAATTGAGGTATAGTTGATGCATAATATTATATAAGTTATAGATGTACAGCATAGTGACTCACAATTTTTAAAGGTTATACTCCACTAATAGTTATTATAAAATATTGGCTATATTCTCTGTGCTGTACAATATATCCTTGTAGCTTATTTATCTTATACTTGATTGTTTGTACCTCTTAATCTCATACCCCTATCTTTTATTTATTGTTAAAATTTGTTACCATCACCATCAGTATTAACGGCAGCAGGAGCAGCATTATTTCTACATATAAACAATAAGTGTTTGATTTTAAAACATCTTTACCATTAGGTTTTCTCAGAATGATTTTTTTCTTAAATTTCAAACTGTCCTAGTAATATTTTCCTCCTTCTTAAAATACTTGCATGGACTAATATACACTACCAAATGTAAAATAGATAGCTAGGGGGAAGCAGCCGCATAGCACAGGGAGATCAGCTCAGTGCTTTGTGACCACCTAGAGGGGTGGGATAGGGAGGGTGGGAGGGAGACGCAAGAGGGAGGGGATATGGGGATATATGTATACTTATAGCTGATTCACTTTGTTATACAGCAGCAACTAACACAACATTGTAAAGCAATTATACTCCAATAAAGGTGTTTAAAAAAAATAAAAAATAAAATAAATAAAACAATATAAAAAGAAAAGTACTTGCTTCAGAAAAAAAAGAAAAACTCCTAATGATGTTAAGTTTATGGAGTTAAATAAAGGATTCCTCTCAAAAGCAGTGAGTTGTAGCAGAGAAAACATAGGCTTTGGGGCCAGATAGACTTGCATTCAAAGTGTGACTCTGCCTCTGCCTAACTATGTGAACTTGAACAAGGTCCTACATTTCTTTGCGGATCGGGTTTTGCATCAGGTAAACAATAGCCAGGTAGGAATTTGGTCAAGAATAAAATAAGACAATGTCAGTCTCTACACAGTTTAAGAATTCACAAATAGTTAGTTCTGTCCCTTTTCCTATTTACTGTTTCATGCTTCCCTTATGAGATTTTTTTTTTGGCCTCTTAGCTCCTACTGATTACTAAAATGTTTAATATTTAAATTTTTTGATAACAGTTTATTTAAAAATACAGTAAAGAACAACTATAAGCCATTGCTTGTTACTGGAATCACTATAGCTATTATAGCACAAAATGCAACTCTTTATTATTAAAGTACAGTTAATTTTAATATAAATAATTTATTTTAATTTTAACCACTGCAGGAATAAAATGCAAACTTCTAATATGAAATAGGCAGTAGCTATAGATTAAACATCAGTTCTGTTCACAACCAAGAGGAATTATTTGTTTTGTCAGCGTAAGCTTTTCTTTATTTTAACTAAGATCTTCTGCCTTCATTATATTCATTAGAGCCTGTCAATACGTAATAGTGTATAAATTTCACTTCCTGGCATTCCAGAGTAGAGATTCAGACTAGATCAATATTCACCTATTATCATCTGCAGTCAATGTAAAAAGTCTTACTTGAGCTGATAAATAATTATCTTTTATAATAAGTATTAAAGAGAATTTAAGTTTGTGATTTTGTTAATTGCTCTTTTCTCCAGAAGACATTAGCCACAATAGACATGAGATACCTCTACATGCAAAGCAATATAATTTACATCATCTAACTTGTATATTTCTACATTGCAAATATATGTGTATGTATAAGCACAACATATGTCTCAGATAGTACACAGAGTGAAAATCTGACATGTTCAAATAACCTTGATTGTGATTTACTTGTGTGAGTCGAAGACGTCAGCTTCCTTTCAGGTTGATTTGTAAGATAAATACATATCATGAAACACTAGAATCACTGCAGGATGAGTGTTCGTCTCACAGGAAACACATGGACACATAGACTTATCGAGGAAACCACAGTCTCTGCTCCCCTTCCATTGTCACTATGTATACTGGCTGGCAGAATTATTTAAACTGATGTTTTTTCTTACTTTATTTTGTTTACATTTTTGTATTTATACAGGTACATAGGTAGGTACGTTTGCATTTATTTATTGTTGCTGAGCAAGTAGATTTGAATGTGAGTTAAATATATGTACGAGAGAGTTAAATATATGTAAAAAATATTGCATTCCCTAGTAGTTAAGAACCCAGCCTCCAGTTTACAGACTGTGTAATATTAAGCCAATTATTCTGCCTAAGATTTCCTTACCTCATCATTAGAATGGAGGTGATAATAGTTTTGACTTTGTCAGTCTTAATAATAATATCTACCTTAGAAGACTTTTGTGAGGATTCTATGGCATTTATGGAGTAAATTTTTGTAGGTTCCTGGCACATATTTAATACACAACAAATAGTTGTTAATATTATTATATGTTTGTACACATTAAAAAACATGTTTTTTGAAACAATGTGGTATCACTTAACCAAAGGAATTCAGTCTGAGGCTGTGTCCCCTTGATCCTTTTTGCACCTAAACAATGATGGCCAAGAAAGAGGTTGTACTTGCTCTGGCACAGTACCTTAGGGACCACCAAATTCCAGGACTGCATACTGCAAATGTATGTTTGACCCATTCTGTGACTATGCATTATATTTTCAGGCAATGAAGTCATATGTAGCTAACGTATAAACCTGACTGCTGACCCATTCATTTATATCAGAACATACACACTGCCAGACAGTAGACTATTGATATTGACCAACACTACCTCTCCTTCAAATTATCAGAGCATTAAAACGATAAAGCCCAAAGTTACTTTGTTACAATGGATATTAATTTACTGGCTCTAGAGAAGTGTAATTAACTTTTCCTGCTTCTGGATATGAGTCCCTTAAAAATATATGATTTTCAAGTAATTTATCCCATTCTGCGGGTTGTCTTTTTACTCTCTTGATGATGTTCTCTGAAACACAAAAGCTTTTCATTTTAATGAAGTCCAAATTATCTATTTTTTATTTTGTTGCTTATGCTTTTGGTGTAATATATAAAAATCGTTTGCTATATCCAAGTCATGAAGTGTTATTTCTATGTCTTGTCCTAAGAGTTTTATATTTTTTACTCTACAATTAGGTCTTTAATTTATTACAAGTTAATTTTTGTATAGGGTGTCCAACTTCATTCTTTTGCAGTTCTTTCATCACCATTTATTGAAAAGACTAATGTTTCTCCATTTAATGGTCTTGGCACCATTGTCAAAAATCAGCTAGACAGGGGCTTCCCTGGTGGTGCAGTGGTTGGGAGTCTGCCTGCCAATGCAGGGCACACGGGTTCGAGCCCTGGACCGGGAGGATCCCACATGCCGCGGAGCGGCTGGGCCCGTGAGCCACACCTGCTGAGCCTGTGCGTCTGGGGCCTGTGCTCTGCAACGGGAGAGGCCGCAACAGTGGGAGGCCAGCGCGCGGCGGTGAAGGGTGGCCCCCGCTCGCCGCAACTGGAGGGGGCCCTCGCACAGAACGAAGACCCAACACAGCCAAAAATAAATAAATAAAATTTAAAAAAAAATCAGCTAGACATAAACACCTGATTTTACTTCTAGACTCTCAGTCTATTTCATTGATCCATATATGTCTAGTCTATTTTCAAGTTTTTCATTGTAAGTGTAGACAAATACAATTGATTTTTGTAAATTGATCTTGTGTCCTGGAACTTCAATGAACTCTCTTACTAGTTCTCCTTGTTTTTTAGAGGATTCTGTAGGATTTTTTATATACAAGATTTTGTCATCTGTGAATACAGATAGTTTTACTTCTTTCTTTACAGTTGAGATACATTTTATTTCTTTGCCCTGGCTAGAATCTCCAGTACAATTTTGAAATGAGAATAGACGTCCTTGTCTTGTTCCTGATTTTAGAGGGAAAGTATCCAGTATTTCATCATTAAGTATGATGTTAGCTGTGGGTTTTTCATAGATGCTCTTTACCAGCTTGAGGAAGTTCCCCTCTGTTTCTAGTTTGTTCGTGTTTTTATCAAGGAATGGTATTAGTTTGTGTTGAATGCTTTTTTTTTTTTTTTGTCTATTAAGATAATCATATGATTTTTTATTCTACAGATATGTTATATTACATTAATTGATTTTGAGATGTTAAATCAAGTTTGCATTCCTGAAATAAATCCCAACTGGTTCTAGTGTATAATTATATATACATATATATATATATATATATATATACACACACATATATATGTTGCTAGATTCAGTTTAATAGTATTTTGTTAAGGATTTTGGCATTCATTTTCATAAGAGATATTACCTGTTATTTTCATGTGATGACTTTGTTTTCAGTATTAGGGTAATATTGGCATCATAAAATGAGTTGGGAAGTTTTTCTTTCTGTCCTATTTTTTGGAACAGTTCAAGGAGAATTGGAATGAATTCTTATTTAAATAAATAAAGCTCATCTAAGGTTTTCTTTGTGGGTAGTTTTTCAATTACTACTTCAGTCTCCTAACTTTTTATAGGTTTATTTAGGTTATCTATTTCTCTTTGAGTCAGTTTTGGAAGCCTGTGGATTTCTAGGAGTTTGTCCATTCATCTAAATGATCTAATTTATTGAAAAACATGATATTGGCATACAGGAGTTTTTTGTGGTTTTCCTTTACAATCCTTTTTATTTCTGTAAGGTTGGCAATAATGCCTCCTCTTTCATTTCTGATTCTAATAATTTGAGTTCTCTCTCTATGCACCCTCTCTCTCTTCAATCAGTCTAACTAAAGGTGTATCAATTTGGTTAATCTTCTGAAAGAATTGGCTCTTCATTTTATTGATTATCTCTGCTTTTCTATTCTCTTTTTCATTAACTCCCTCTCTAATATCCATTATTTCCTTCCTTTTGCTTACTTTAAGCTTATTTTGCCCTTCTTTTCTCAGTGTTTTAAGGGGGAAAGTAAGGATATTAATTTTCTTTCTTCCTTTTTTCTTAATATAGGAATTTACAGCTATAAATTCCATATAGGCACTGCTTTAGCTAGATCCTATAAGTTTTATGTCTTTAAGTATGTTGCATTTTTATTGTGTTTCTATATCCTTATTGATCTTGTTGATATTTTGTGTAGTTGCTCTATACATTATTGAAAGTGGGATACTGAAGTCTTCAACACTTATCATTAACTTGTCTTATTTCATCCTTTATTTCTCTCAGTTTTCACTTCATATATTTTGGTGCTTTGTTATTAGGGGCATATATGTTTATAATATTATATATAGTATTAAAATATTACTCCTATATTCCATTCTCCCCATTTTTGTAGTATTACTGTTACACAGATTACATCTATTAAAGTTACAAGTTCAAAAATACTCTGTTATAATTAATTTACCATCTGTAGTCCACAGATTACATCTTTAAAGTTACAAGTTCAACAATACTCTGTTATAATTAATTTTCCATCTGTAGTCATTTCCTTGGCCCAGTACAGCTTTGTTCCCACACACTTCTTTTGTGCTGCTATTGGCAACTATATTACAAATATATTACATTTCTCTATGTTATGAGCCCAAGAATATATTATATACATATTATTTTATACATTTTTTAAATCAGAAAAGAAATGAGAAAAAATGCACTTATACTATCTTTTATAATTTCATAATTACTTTACCAGTGCTTTTTATTTCTTTGTGTGGATTCAAATTATCATCTGTGGTCACCTGCTTTCAGTCTAAAGAACTTTCTTCAGTATTTCTGGTAAGGCATGCCTGCAAGTAACACATTCTCTCAGCTTTGGTTTATCTGGGGATGTCTTTATTTCACTTCACTTTTGAAAGATAGCTCTGCTGAATACAGTAATCTTGGTTGACAGTTTTTATCTTTGAGTGCTTTGAATATGTCATCCCACTACTTTTCTGCTGAGAAGTCAGCTGTTATACTATTGGAGTTCCCTTGTAAGTGACGAGTCATTGTTCTCTTACCGCTTTCAAGATATTCTCCTTATCTTTTCTTTTTTAACATCTTTATTGGAGTATAATTGCTTTACAATGGTGTGTTAGTTTCTGCTGTATAACAAAGTGAATCAGTTATACATATACATATGTTCCCATATCTCTTCCCTCTTGCATCTCCCTCCCTCCCACCCTCCCTATCCCACCCCTCTAGGTGGTCACAGAGCACAGAGCTGATCTCCCTGTGCTATGCGGCTGCTTCCCACTAGCTATCTATTTTACATTTGGTAGTGTATATATGTCCATGCCACTCTCTCACTTTGTCCCAGCTTACCCTTCCCCCTCCCCATGTTCTCAAGTCCATTCTCTATGTCTGTGTCTTTATTCCTGTTCTGCCCCTAGGTTCTTCAAAACATTTTTTTTTTTAGATTCCATATATATGTGTTAGCATACGGTATTTGTTTTTCTCTTTCTGACCTACTTCACTCTGTATGACAGTCTCTTTTTTACTATGATGTGTCTGTTTGTAGATCTCTTTGTGTTTATCCTACTTGGAATTTGTTGCAGTTTCTGAATGTGCACATTAATAATTTTTTTAGTAAATTTGTAGTTCTTTGTCCTAATATTTCCTGCTCTTCTTATTCTCATCTCTTTTTCAGGTACTCTCAATATGCATTTTTTATGTTTTTAGCAGAATCCCACTTTCCTATGAAGATTTTTTTTTCACTTTTCTTCATTCTTTTTCCTCTTTGTTTTTCAGAATAATCTACCTTCAAGTTTGATCATTCTTCCTTCTGACAAATAAAATTTACTATTGAGCCCCTCTAGTGAATTCTTCATTTCAGTTGTTGTATTTTTCAACACCAAAATTTTCATTTGGTTCTTTTCTATTTCTTTATTGATACTGTCTATTTCATACAGTATTGTCATCATATCTTCCATTACTTCAAAAAGAACATACTTTTTGAGGGCCTTTTCTATTATATCCCACATCTGGTCACTCTCACAGGCAGTTTATGCTGCCAGAATATTTTTTCTGGTATATGGATCATACTTTCTTACTGATTTGCATGTCTCATATTTTTATTAACTGGACATTTTTGATAATATATTTAGCAAATCTGGGTACTGGTTCCCTCTCACTTTGGGGCTTGCTTTTTGTTTTGTTTTGTTTTGTTTTTGCTGGTTTATTTGTTCGGTGACTCACTGGGTTATTTCAGTGAAGTTTATTTTTCTTCCATAGTGTTAAGCCTGTGATGTTGGTTCTGAAGAAGACACAGCTTTGGGTATGCCCACATTTACTCTGGAATGACAGTGGCTTTAACAAGGATCCTTCTTCTCTTTCCCTGACCACACCTAGCTACTAGGCTACACTGATCGCAGGCTGATTGCTCTATAGTTTCAACAATGCTCTATGGCATAAATTATTCTATAAACTAATCCAATCAAACTTGGGCTCCTTTGAAGGAACAGTTCCCAAGCTCAGTGTTTGGTGTTTGTTCTCACCCCAGGAGGGCTCCTCCCAACCATCCCCTTCCCTAACTCTCTCCCACAAACTAGTTGGCTTACAGCTCAGCCTGTATCTTGATTCTTCTTCCACTTGTCCCCTAACACAACCCCCAATGTTTTTGAGAGCACCCTTAGGCTTGAACTTCTCTACGTTATGCTGCAAATGATATCAGTTCCTTTGAAAAACGTTTAGGTGCTCTCTGTTTACAGCCTGATTCCCAGCCCAGACAAATCTCTGAGCCAGGAATTTGAAGCTGGGGGTGGGAAAATGGTAAGCTCCACTCAGAGTGATATTCCCACTCTAGGAGCTGAGTGCTTGGTGGCGGGTAATGGACAGCAGCCTAAGGCCCTCTTGGCTCGCTTTTTCTAGTATGGAGCCATTGTTTTACAAGCCTGGGTAAGGAAAATCTTGGTCCAAATAGTCTCAGCAGCTCCCTGCTCAAGGTAGAGCCTTTGTTTAATGAGCAGAGGCTGGCTCCTCACCACTCAACAACACCTGCTCAGAACTTAGCCTCAGGAACAGACAGGATGAGAAATGCTGATGTCATGCTTCTCCTACTGGGAGCGCCTCCTACTGGGAACTGAAGAGAGAGGGATTCCTGTGTTCTTGACTGATAGGAGAGGTGAGGGAGGGCGTGGTCTTGATTTTTTGATGGAATTTTTATAGATTTTCTTGATTAGATATTTCTTCATTTGTATGCCCTGAAGACCATTTTCAGAGGCTTTAAAGGGTTAGTTGTGTTTTTTTAATTAATTTTCATCAGTCCTAATGGGGATTAGGTCCATAGAGCATCTCACACTGTTATGTTGAAAATCAATCTTCCTTTATATTGCATTTTATCTTTTCAAATTATTGATATGATTTGTGTATCCCAACTAAAGCAGGTGATTTCATGAAAATTAGACAACATCTACTTTAGATGCCCATGTATGTTCTTCTTAGGGAAATGATCATGCATGAATTTTTAAATAAAAGATTGCATAGAATGCAGATAGTGATTTTTAAGTGTAATATAGCACACATTGTGCTTCTTTGAAAACTTTCATATTTCTTCTTTTCTAGACTGTTGTGCTGATCAACACTGCTTCAGGTTCCAACAAAAGTTAATAATGAGACTAAGTAATAATAGAGAAAGACTGTAAAACATGCCCATTAAGGAGACTGACCTTATATTAAATTAGTGCTTGCTATGGAATATGAAAAAGTAGTGAGTAATCAAAAAGAATTAGAACAGGTCAAAATGTGTCAGAAGATAAAATTAATTCAATTTAAAATCTTTTCATGTAAATTATAAGTAACGGTAACACAGACCTTATAAATGACATTAAAGCTGTAGACATGTTTAGTGGGAGATCTAATATAAGAATCTTATAAAAATTTCACATTGAAATTTGGCAGATGAAATACTCTGGATATTAAGAATTTAGCCCAATGATAAAGTTGCCTTTTGCATGCATGCTTTTTGTTGAATAACCAATACACTTTTTCTGCTTGAAATAACCTACATAAAACTGCACCATAAACAGTGTATAAACTCTTCCGTCAGTGTCAATGATTGAGAAATAAGACACCATGAGGTTAAGCAGTTTCCCTACTTTTCACATGGTAAAATGGCTCCAAGTAATTTCAAATCAGTTTTCTTTTGAAGAAAAGAATCACAAGTAGATGAGAATATTCCAGAAACCTAGGGTCAGGATTTAAGGTTCTCTGAAAATTTGAAGGGAGTGAAGAATAAGAACGTGAGAGGTGGGTCAAAAATATTAGATGACCCTTTGAATATTTTAAGATTATAAGAAATTTTCCTGAGATCAGAATTTTTGTTCAAAACACATTTAATTTATAGATAAAAAATAATGTAACTGGGATCTCTACTTTTCAGTCTTGCTGTTTTATTCACCATTTGTGAAGTACTGGTGAGTAATTCTGCTCAGATGTTTTGCTAAAACTTTTGGCTGTCACTCAATTCCAAAACTGCAGGAATTGACATTTTTATGAAATGATCCCCTGAAACTGCTGAGTTTTAAACTGAGGTTTTAATATGAGGAGATACAAGCTTTAGTTTCATAATGAAACTCAAGCAGCTCGGTTTAGTTCAAGTTTCACATGAACATAAAACCTAAAGACTAATGAAAACAATCACTAAACTTGATACATTAAATCCAAACTCATAACCCTACTCTAACTAACATGGCTATATTAATAGCATGCTTTTAATCTTATCATTGAAATCCAAATATCTGGAAAGATGTGTGAAATTTCACAGTAAGTCAGAGCCAAATTATCCATTATCAGAGCCATGTTTTTCTTTGTGTCCAAGCCATAATTAAACCCCAGACTTCTGCCTATGAACTTCTGCCTTGAACTTATCCATTCAGCAAACATTAATGAGTGTCTACTATGTGTCAGGCACTGTGATATATTCTGGGCATACAAAGTTGAATAGGGAGTTACTTGTCCTCAAAGAGCTAATGGTGAGGAAATGATCATTCAATGTGACAAGTGTGATGCTTTTAGAATGACAGGAGAATAAAAGGGGAACATGTAAATCATACAGACCAAAGTACAGCTGAGGAAGAGTTTCCAGTGGGTGAACATATTTTAAGAGAAGAAATGGTAGGGAGGTAGGCAGGGGAAGATAAGGGGTTCAAGGCAGAAGTATCTCAGGCAGAAGTAACATGAAGAATGAAAACATGGAAGTGTGAATGAGAGAGAACTTCTTAATTACAGGTAGCTAGGTACATATTACAGAAGCTTAGGGCAAATGGTGAAAGGTGAAGCTGGAAAAGTAGGGCCAGGCCAGTTTGTGGAAGGCCTTATATACTAAACTGAAGAGTTTAAATATTACTTTGAAATCTTAGAGCAAAATAAAGAGATTTGAGTAGAAGAGTGACATGGTCAGGTTGGATTTTCAAAAGATAGCCTCTAATAGTGCAGAAGATGGAGGGAGGAGGGTGAGGAGGGAGGTAGCGAGTAGTAAGGATGCTATTGGATCCCAGTATGAGTCGTAAGTCATTAAGAATAGACCAATAGAGTGTCACAAAGAAAGACAAGGAGCAGATGAATAGGAAAATATTAAGGAAATAGATTTCAGGACTTGGTGTCTGATTGGGTGAAGAGCAGAGAAATAATCTCGAGTGCTAAGATAACCATTGTGACTCCAAAGAATGGATGAAAGGGAATATAAAAGGAAGAGCAAATTTGGGAAATGAGAATATTTGTTTGAATCATGAATGGTGTGATTTATCCATGAAATTTTAAGTGGAAATTATCCATTTGGCAGGTAGGTGTGTGGTTTTAGAGCCCTGGAAAAGGTTTTGCAGATATGCATTCAAGTGTCACAAGAATACATGGTATGTGAAACCATACAACTGTACCTCTGGGTGACTTCCTTAATTAGGGAGTATAGAACTTGAAGAGAAGAAAATTGAACTTTAAATAACAAAGGTATTGAATGGGCAAGTGAACAAGGAGGAAACACAAGTGTTCATGGGTGTGTACATCACACACACACACACACACACACACAGCACTGAGAAGGAGCTGACAGACTAACTTCTCCTGTTACATGGAAAGCCAGGAATCAGTGAAACAGAGAAGAAAGTTTTACAAAAAGAGTGCAGAAAGTGTTTCATTCATTCATTCATTCAACAATGCACTCATTATGCACGTGGTATGAGCCACCACATGCCAGCAGCAGGGGTGCAGGGTGTGCAGCATGGAAAATCCATGCCCTCACCATGTCCTTGGACACTATTTGACATGAGCCTCCTGGAGCACTCCTAGTTCAGGGTGAATAAGAGATACTGTGTTTATCTGGCTCAGTGGAATCAGGAAGAACTTCCACAGCCCCACTTCAGAGAACAATTTTTAAAATTGTGTAAAACTCACTCAATATAAAACTCTAAATTCATGGGTGATGAGTTGAGTTGTATCCCTGAGCCCATTCAAGTTTCACTCATCATCTGAGAATTTAAATTCTTATCCAAGATTCATTAACCTAAAAATATATCATAAGAAATTACCATTGCACACAGCTTTCAGGCACTTTTGCCTGAAAAGTGATTACTGTGTTATACTTTTTTAAAACCATTACATTTAGCTTTAATAAGAAGCAAAAAATTAAAAGGAAATTTAAAAATCAAAAATAAAGGAGAAATCTAGATTAGACATTATTTGTTACCCTCATTTTTGCTTAGATATTTAATTCTCTGGGAATTTATGTAACCACGATATTAAGATAACTTATATTGACCTTGATTCAAAATAATCTACTACTTTTTAAGGTGGTAATAATTAATAATCTACTAATTTAGCCATATATACTCTGCCCTGTGAGCCAATAACCAGACCTTAACCATACTTACCTCTTCATGCAATTATTGGGTTTTGGCCCTATTGTGTGTGTAATGTTTTATTAATGTAACATTCATGTTGTTTTAAAGAATGTATTCCTTTTATTTTAATATGTTACCTTCTTCTTCACCCCTTCCCCTTCTCAGTCTTCCAACCCAGAACTTAGGAGCAAAATTGCTGTTACCTCTTGAGATATATTTATCCTACACATGAAAGTGATTGGGCAGAGGAGGGTCTGCATGTCACATCCTGAAAGAGTAGCATTTCAGAGCGCCTTTCCAGTTGTCACCATCTGTACCCTCCAGAAGTATGGTTTCAATTTTGCTCTTGAAATGTGAGTCAAGCTATGTTACCAACACATATTTTTCCTTGTCATAACATTTCACTTATTCTGTAGTCTGTGGACAGTTTATAAGTTGCATCTTTTCCCTCGTCTTATTGAAATGGTATCTTCTTGCTCTTTCAATTCATTTTTCATTAAGGGAGGCAACATCAGTTTTTGTGCCCAATAAACGGAAGCATCTGGCCTGAGCATGTGTCATCAGTGCTGAGTGTTACCCCCTAGTTATGAAAGCAGTCAGATGCCACTTAGGAGAGGTGACTGTGCCAACTACCCTGCCTCCCTGTATGTACTTCTGTAGTCATTAATGATCTGTCCCTCACCCCTGCCCCAGGAATTAATCAAGCATGTAATATGCAGAGTAGAAACAACTTGAAGCAATGATGCAACGGACCGGAACTTAATCACTGTCCTTTCCCTATTTCATAGCAGTTTTGTAAGTTCACGGATCTGGGTTAAAAGTCCCATTGGACATTTTTCATGTCTTGAGTGGAGCATTGAGGAAGAATATACAGTGCCCTTAGCTTTAGTGTTCTTGATTTTGCAAAATTTTATCACAGCTTTAAGAAATTCTTTAAAGTTAAAAATTTTAGAGGTATTGATGAAGTCAAGCAAAATGATGAAAACAAAATGACAAGACACCATACTAGTTTTATCAGCAAAACAATGCTTTTCTAGTGCTACTCTCATCAGAGTAAGTATTTCCATTAAGGTTGATTCCTTTAGCAGAAAAGATACTAGGTCTCGTTGTTTTAAAAAATGTCTATTATTTCAAGTCAAAGTGAAATTTTTCATCGTTTACAAAATATAAGTATAAAAAAGGAAGGACATAAAGAAACCAAATGAATTTTGATATAAAGTATAAACTAAACAATAAAATCTGGCATATTTTATAAGGAAATCTAGCCAGAGTAATATGAGGGGAAGAGAATAAAATGTAATAAACAATAAGAGAATCATCTTACTTTTATATAGCACATTGCATTTTATAGTATAAAGATGATTATATCAGAAGTAAATCACCAGGCATCGACCTCAAGAATAATAACAGCCACAGAGCAACCACTGTGCTGTTTAAAACAGGCAGTGAAAAAAATATGTCACAGTCAACTGTATTTTTTGATAAAAATGACACACATTAAATATGTGAAATTTGACTCAGTTTTCCCTTTTAGTAAATACTATAGGATCTTGGAAGCCTGGAGGTTGTTACTAAAGGTTTGTTAAGTTTTGTTATGGCCTCCCTCAGCTTAAAATGTTATTTCCTTGAAAAAGCAGTGGGTCTAGTATTGAACAAACCACAAGTTTATCAACACTGATGATGTGTATTTATTTATAGGAAAAGAAAGGATTGAGACTGGAAAAAGGAGGGGAACATGAATATCTATTACATATTCCTTCCAGCTTTGAGCCCAAAATAATATAAAAGGAGATTATCAGCAAAATACAAATAGCAATAATCGTCTAGAAAAATAAAAAAGAAACCAAGGGTAAAATGAACTGAATGAAAATGAAAACAGCTCTATATAGAAGAAAGTAGACACACTGAATTCAAGAGTAAAAATAATCAAATTGATGCCCCAGGTGCAAGGAAGGTAGAAAAATATTTTAGAGCTCTGAGAAACATTTGAGAGCTGAATTAAACAGGCTAAATTAATCTTTGAGCAATTTTCTTACTGGGGAAGACAGAATTCATTTTTTTTCACCTTAGTGAATTTATTAATCTCCCCATGGGCAAAAAAGTCATTTACATTTTTTAAGTACAGAAAGATCTGTGGGTTTTCAAGCCAGCTTTATAAGATATGAGTCATCATTACAAGTGTGTGAACAATCAGGTTTTTAAAGTCCTTTAAGTCTATACTTGTGAGTGATTTTAGAAATCTTTGATACAAATCTCAATATTCACAGCATTTCTTTCCTTGGCAAAGTAAACAGAATAGAAGAGGAAAGTCAAGTAAAATTTTTAAGGTTCTTTACTTATTATTAAATAAGATGTGAATAAGTAATGCATTGTATTAAGTGCAGATTAATTCATTTTATATGGAAATAGAAAGTGTACTATATTTTTTTTCAAAATTATTAGCCCATTGTTTCTGTTTTACCAAAAACTATCTATTTAATATCCTTCACATGCATACACACAGGTTGAGCATAAAGTACTTCTCTGTTTTGCCCCAGAAAATAAAATCATAAATTTTCCATATATGTCAAATTAGACTATTAGCTGAGCCTCCAAATAAGTGACTGAAAACATGCTTTAAAATTAGAAATTTTGACTCCATAAAACTCCTGAAGTTAGCGCAAGATAATGTTTCAAAATTCCCAACAGATATTAATCTTCAGAATTTGGAAACAAAAAATCAGAATTCCTGAGAAGTATCAGGAATTCCTGAAACATTAGGTTAGTCATAAAACACTTCCAACATTCTTCATTCTCTTTCCTGATTATTATAGATATCTTTAAACAATTGTTTAGGCAGTAAGAAACGTTAATTTTGATGGCATTTACCAAGAACTGTCACCTGTAGCAAATATTAAAATAACGGAAAACTCTAATAAGCATTATTAGGTAGTGTCTGCATAATGTAACATTCGGATCTCCTATCAAGGGCATGTGTTAAAATTCCAATTGAAGGACTCATTTGGCTTCCAAAACTTGTTATTTCTTGGAATACCACCAACAGGGTTTGTGTAAAGTATGTGCATAACTTATTAATATTTAATTTACCACAATGACTCACTGTTAGCCAGAGAGGGCCACAAACGCAGTCACAACATAGTTACAAGTTACAAGTTACAAGAAGGCTGCTAGATAGACCCCCTCTCTCCCACCTGCTCCTGTGCCACATCCGGGAAGTGTCAACTTTGACCTTCCACTCCACAGTGTTAGCATATCCCGCTCTTGTTTTTTACTTGGCATCTGTGGATTCCTTCCAACCAGTAACATCTCTCCATAGATTGTTCAATTTTAATTTTCACATGAAAACTATAATTCTTTTCTCCATTTTCCCAATTTAGGCATTAATTTTCCTCAGGATTCAGGATTCAGAAAACATAAATTTCCCAAAAAATGCTGGGCGGGAATTTCTACTGGAAACACTCATTATTTGGAGGTATGAGTATGTGCATGTATGGATGTATATGGATATTGAGTACGTCTAATACATGTTGTGTTCCTTCAAAGTAGCATTTTCTCTACGAGTCAAAGTGACATTCATCCAACATAACACCTCCACACCTTCCTCTGCTACTCAAAGTTATTTCAGAAAACACAGCTTGGATAGTCTTTTTCACCTAATATAAAATCATTTCTTATTACTGATTAGAGAAAAGATTGAGTGAACGAATGAAAGAAAAGTTTGGAAAGCTTTCAGAAATTTATGAAACTGTATTTTTGTTTTAACTTTTGAATTACCTAAGATTTCAGAAGCACATTGATAAAGCTAGGTGAATTATAAATACTTCTTATCTATTTTAGGTAGTAGGACATCGCATTTTGTCTATATTTTCAATTATCCTTTAGTGCAAAATTCATCACCTTACTGTAATAGTATTAATAATATCACTGCCAATTTTATAAAATTTTATATGAATAGGTGTTATATTTACATGTGTGTCTATATGTTTTTAAACCAGGACTCAACTTCCTGAAATACAACCTATACTAGTAATTTTAGAAAAAAACAAACTCACAAAAGTTTCTACATTTTTATGTGAAGTCTTCTGATTTTATACAGGAAAAGTTAAAAGATTAAGACTGCTTGAGACTAATAAAACCCACCTATAGACTAAGTTTGGGTATACAATACCAGTTTAGACCTCTGTGAACGTGGTCACTACTTCACATATGACAACTGCTCCACAGTGTTGCAGGAAACAAAGAAGGCGAGGCTGGGAAAAGGTAGAGGCCAATATATTCCAAGGAAAGAGCTTGCGATACACTTCCGCTACAGAAGAAACGGTGCAGAATTACCAAAGCGTCCTTGGCAATTGTGGAATGCTGTGTAAGCCACCTTAGAACAGCTATGCCTATTTAATATGTTTGGTATATAGCATATATACCAAAATATATGAATATATAAATCACTGGCAGTAATTCTAGTGATAATGACAATTTCTTCTCAACTTCAACTTATGGTGGTTAAATCAGTTACATTCTAGATGTCTTTACCTATTTTGATGGTGACTCAAAGTTTACAGTGCAGGAAGGTGGATCCACAAAAAAGCACAATTTTGATTTCTATGTTCATAAGAATCAGCTGAGGGCTTCCCTGGTGGCACAGTGGTTAAGAATCCTCCTGCCAATGCAGGGGACACGGGTTCAAGCCCTGGCCCGGGAAGATCCCACATGTCAGGGAGCAACTAAGCCTGTGCACCACAACTACTGAGCCTGCACTCTAGTGCCCACAAGCCACAACTACTGAGCCCAAGTGCCACAACTACTGAAGCCTGCATGCCTAGAGCCCATGATCCGCAACAAGAGAAGCCAAGACAGTGAGAAGCCCACACACCGCAACGAAGAGTAGCCCCCGCTCGCCGCAACTAGAGAAAGCCTACAGGCAGCAACGACGACCCAACACAGCCAAAAATAAAAACAAACAAATAAATAACTTAATTAAAAAAAAAAAAGAATCAGCTGAAACTCTGTGTTCATTTTTGAAACAAGGACTCATCTGCTGACGAAAGTGCAACTGTATCTCTTTCTTTTTGGTCGTCAGTGTTTTGGGATAATACTTTTCCAGCGTGAACTCAGGAAATGCTCGATAAAATGTATCCATTCTTGTGGACAGATGGATGAGAAATTCAACGCAAATGTAAACCACATGCTCGCAAAAACATACGTCGCAGAAGGTGAATGTTTTTAAAAAATACTTGGCACATATTCTGGAGTCAGCTATAACAGAGATGGAGTTCCCTTTGAAAGTTCCAGATGTGGTGACTCTGATCAGACCATAATACAATAGCTACTTAATAAGATTGTGTCCAAGCTCTATAATGAGTTTTTGTGAAGTGATAGTCATTTCCTCTCAGATATTATTCACGAAGTTAGTAAAGTGGGTCGAACTTTGCACAACAAGATTTGTTTCTAAATTGTCAAAGTGAGTATTCTCTGACATGAATGTACATTCCGCATTCAAGCAAAACTTGAGAAGGAAGGTGATTTCACTCAGAGCACTGTTCATTGAGGGTCTAGCAGAATATTCTGCTGTGGCACAGTTTTTACTGTGGGCATCTATTGACATCTTATGGGGCTAAAGAACCGCATGAAAGGGGATGATGAGTCATGTGATGTTATGGACTGAATTGTTTCCCCCCCCCCCAAAATTCATACATTGAAGTCTTAATCTCCACTACCTCAGAATGTGACCGTGTTTGGAGATATGGCTTCTAAAGTAGTAATTAAGCTAAAATCAGGCTGTTAGTTTCTGACCTGTGTCATAAGGAGAGGAAATTTGGACACACAGGAAGATACCAGGGATGTACACACACACAGAGGAAACACCATGTGAGGACACAGAGAAAAGGCAGACAACTACAAGCCAAAGAGAGAGGCCTCAGGAGAAACCAACCCTACTGGCACCTTGATCTTGGACTTCTAGCCTCTGGAACTGTGGGAAATAAATGTCTCTTGTTTAAGCCACTATATCTGTGGTATTTTGTTATGGCAGCCTTAGCAAATTAATATATATGTATTTAGCAGTTAGGTTAGAAAGAAACAACCTTGTTTATGCATCTATCTACTTTCACAACTCTGACTCTGCAGAATGTGTACATAAAGATTCAGGATTACTGAACAAGGAGCATGAATTTTATGAAACAAATAGTCATTGAATATATCAATTGAAATTTCTGCTTTTCTAAAGATCATTCCTGGTCAGATTTTAGAAGTTGGAAACAGATGGTTAAGGCTGGTGATGTTTTCAAATGAGTTACTGTTAGAATGGGATGGTTTGTACTCCTCAAGGTGGGGGGAATAGGTCTGCAAAATCTCTGAATTATAAGAAAACGAAGCTTTGGAACACTGTAATAAGTGAAAGGTTTTTGACTTTTCACTTTTCTGATGTAGAAGACAGATGTCAGCCAACACTTAGAAAAGCATAAGAAGAAAGAAAATGAAGCATATTTTAAAACAGATATACTGTAATACTTCAGTAATACATGCATGAAAATAATCATTGTAACAAGACAAAATAGATTTACAAAAAGATCAGAGGAAATTGTCTTACGCTATGGCTGATTTCCAAGAAGCAAATAGTCTCTATTTGATAAAATATTTAGGAAATATAGATGATAAATATATATACATATACACATATCCATATATGCATATTTACTAATTATTTTAATATTAAGGTTAAGTGACTATTTCTGGACTTTATTTGGACTAATATTTTTAAAATATATTGTGCAAAGGGATCTCACTAATTGAAAGCATTATAATAGTCAATTTCCTATACTACTCTATCTTTCCAATATTTTTAAATATTGAAAGATTTCTTTTCAACATTTTTATAGCTTATCAACTCCATTGCAGCATAACTCATTTAAAACTCACTTAAAAGATGAATCCATTTTAAATGAACAGTGTAATGAGTTTGACAAATGCAACCATCATCACAATAAGATACGGAATAATTCCTTTGTGCTCTTTCACAGTTAATCCAGCCCACCTCTGGCCTTAGTCAATCATTGATGCGCTTTCCATCCCTATACATTAGATTTGTCATTTCTAGATTTTCACATAAAGAGAATCATTCAATATGTACTTTTGTGTCTGGCTTTTCCTCTTTGCATACTATTTTTGAGATCCACCCATATTGTTAAATGTATCAGTAGTTTGTTCCTTTTTATTGCTTAGTAATATCCTGTAGCATGGATATTACCACTGTTTGTTTATCTATTCACCAGCTTATGGATATGTTTACAATTTTTGACTTTTATGAATAAAGCTACTACAAACTTTCAGGTGCAAGTTTTTACATAGACATATATTTTCATTTCTCTTTGGTAAATACCTAAAAGTGGAATTGCTAGATCGTATGGAAAATGTATGGCTAACATTAAAGAAACTGCCAGTTTCCCAAAGTGAGGGTATCATTTTACATTTGCACTGGAAATGCATAAAAGTTCCACAAGCCAACACTTCCTATTGCTAATGTTTTTTTAACTTTAGCCATTCTAGTTTGTGAGTAGTGGAACTCATTTTGCTTTGGATTTGCATTTCTCTGATGGCTGATGACGTTGAGCATCTTTTCATGCACTTATTGGCCATTTGTAGTTTATCTTTTTTGAAGCAACCGTTCAAATATTTTGCTCTGTACTGTTGGGTTTATCCTCTTTTTACTACTGAGTTGTATAAGGTAAGGCTACAAGTCTTTGGTCAAATACGTATTGCATGTATTTTCTCCCATTCTGTGGCTTCCCTTTTTGTTTTCTTAATTAAATCTTTCAACAAGCAAGTTTTTTGATAAAGTCAAATTTATCATTTTCTTTAATGGCTAATGCTTTTGTATCTTAAAAAGTCTTTGCCTATCTCAAGGCTGAGAAGATTTTTCCCATATTTTATTTTAGAAATTTTATCATTTTAACTGTTACATTTAGGCCTATGATTCATTTTGTTAATTTTCACATATGTCATAAGAGTCAATGTTTTTTTTTTTTTTTCTTGTCCCAGTATCACTTGTTAAAAAGTATATTCTTTATCCGTTGAACGAATTGGCATTCTTGGTCACAAATCAATGTAAGTTATGTGTGTGATATATTTCTGGAGTCCCTAGTCTCAACTATTTATTTATATGTCTATCCCTGTGCCAATGTTACACTGTCAAAATTACTGCCTCATTATAATAATGAAAGACATATTTAACTACTCTACTCCCGCAATGATCTGAAACAGACTATTTGGGAGTTACCTAGCCATGTAGGAACAGATTTGGAAATATTACCTTCAAATTAATGAGACAACTCTAATTTCCTTCAAATTACCTGTAAATAGAAAGATAAACATCCAAATTTATAAGACAGCTTCAGAAACAAGGGTTGTGGTGAGAGTCAAGCGGAAACTGTGTAGAAAAGAGGAAATGGCAGCATGAAGCCTAGAGATAATGGAATAGAGGGAAAATCATTCCAAATAGGAGAGTACCATCCTTAATGGGAAATACTTGAAACATGTCTGAGTGGTGCTATGATAGCAGTGGCTATTAGGAATTCAAAATGAAAGGAAATTAAATCTAAATTACAATCAGCCCAGAGCAGAAGAGATTTAAATGAAAAGTTAAATAAGAGACATGAAGAAAAGCCAAAAGAATGAAAAAGTTATTTTAAAAAGTGGAAAGAATCACAGATGACATGATAGCAATAGAAGATAAGCAAAGAAGATAGAATACATTCATATAATTATTCATGGAAAAAAGAAGAAATCAATAGAATTATCTAATATTTTAAACTATTATTCTAGAAAACTTCCTGGAAATAAAAGGAGACCTACATCTATACATTGAAAGTCCCCACGGCATACCTTAGAAAACTGACGTATCCTTATAAATCTATTATAGACTTAAAACAAAATTAAAGATTGAGAAAAAATATTCAGGGGATCCAGGAAAAAAAGTATAGTCATTCAGAAAGGAAAGAAAATCCTGTTGACAAGACTTCTTGGCACCCATGTCCAAAGCAAGAAAACAGTAAACCAACATTTTAAAGAAATTCTACACAACAAAGTGAGAATCAATGAATTTTATATCCAGCTAAGTCATAGTGATTTACCGAGGAAAGTCAATCTATTGACCACTGACTTCTTGATAGCTGCATATGAAGCAGTAGAAGAATGTAGCAACATTTTCAGAAACTCAATAAAGCAAACATGGAACCAAGGATTTTATATTCAGCCAAACTATTCTTCAAATATCAAGGCTATAGAAAAGTAGTTATAAACTTGCAGGATCTTAAGAAATACTCTATTCATGAACCTTACCTGAGAAACCCAATAGAGGATGAGTTTCATCCAAGAGATTACTGAGAAACTTCAGCAAAGACAGATGAATTTAATATGTGTGCATAACTTTCTGTCAACTTATTACACAGGTAAATTCACACAACCACTACCACACAATGAAGATACAGAGCTATCACATCACCACAAAGATGTCCCACGTGCTAACCCTTATCAGAGACACCTCCACCATCTCTAATTCCTGACAACCACTAATCTCTTTTCCATCTTATAATTTTGTGTTTTGTAAATACACATTTTGTAAATAAACATTTTGTAAATGTTTTGTAAATACAGTATGGGACCGGCTGAGACTGAGTTTTTTTCCCAACCACATAATGCCCCTGAGATACATCCAAGTTCCTGAGTGTATCAATAGTTTTTTCATTTTTATTGTTGAATATTCATATGGCTATACATTTGGGTCTCTATATATTTCAGGTTTTGAATCCAGGGATTCAACCAACTGCAGACCAGAAGCACACAAAACAAAATAAAAATTCCAGAAATTTCCAAGAAGCAAAACTTAAATTTGCCACATGCTGACAGCTATTTAAATTGTATAGCATTTACACTGTATTAAGTGTAAGATCTAGAGATGAGTTAAAAATATACAGGAGGATGTGCATGGTTTATATGCAAATACTACACACTTTATATATGGGACTTGAGCATTAGTGGATTTTGGTATCCTTGGTGGTCTTGGGACATGGGACAACTTTATCTCACTTTGTTCAACTATTGAGAGACATTTTGGTTGTTTCCAGGTTTTGGCTATTACAAATAAAGCTGCTATGAATTGTGTGTAGGTTTTTGTGTGGATTTAAATTTTTATTTCTCTGTGATAAATGCTCAGGAATTAATTTGCTGACATACAGTGAGTGTATAGATTTTTTAAGAAAATGCTGAAATATTTTCCAGAGTGGTTGGGTATCGTTTTACATACCCACCAGCAATCTACAAGAGATTGAGTGTCCTTGCATCCTTACCAGCATTTGGTGTTATCACTATTTTTAGTTTTAGCCATTCTAATAGATACACAATGATTTCTCGTTGTGGTCTTCATTTGCATTTCCCTGATGACTAGTGATGAACATCTTTTCATTTGCTTGTCTTCATATCCTTTTCGGTGAAGTGGATGTCACCTATGTTCTAAATGGATTGTGTGTTTCTCACTGTTGGCTTTTGAGCCCTTTTTCAGATATGTGGTGTTCATATATTTTCTTCCAATCTATAACTTTTCATCATCTTCATGGAGTCTTTTATAGAGCAAAAGTTTTTAATTGAGATGAAGTCTAATTTATCAACTTAATTTTTTTTTATCAATCATGCTTTTAGTATCACATCTAAGGATTCTTCACCAAACCCTTGTTCTCTCTCAAAGATTTTCTCCTATGTTATCAGCTAAAATTTTTATAATTGTATATTTTATATTTAAATCTATGATCCTTTTTTACTGAATTTTTATATAAGATGTGAGATTATGCCAAGATTCAATGTCTGGTTATAAATTTCTAATTGCTTAACACCATTTTTTGAAAAGACTGTTCATTCTCCATTGAATTCTTTTACATTTTGTCAAAAATTCATTGGCCATACTTTTTTTTTATACGTGTAACTGATTCACTTTACTGTACACCTTTAACTAACACAACGTTGTAAATCAACTATACTCCAATAAAAATTTTAAAAAAAGAAAAATGACTTCGTTCTAGCTTTGTGACCCTTGACATAACACTTAATACACTGGGCTTCTGCTTCCCCACCAGCTCAGTGGAGGCCTGTGGAGGGACCTCCAGCTTTTACACTCTTTGATGCTGTCACTGGCTACCAAGCTAGTTTTTACCACAGTTTCTGAGAAAAACCAAGCTGGTTTTTATCACAGTTTCTGAGAAGCCACCTAACCTTTTTGAGGTTTCCTTATCCATAAGAAAGAAAATAAAATTGGGAGAGGCCATCCTGAGCAGTGAAAAAAAAAAGAACTGTGGATTTAGGCAGACAGACAGTCTCAGTTCTTAGCCCTTGTGACCTAAAGCCGGTTACTTGACCTCTCTGATTCTTACTCTCTTGACTTGCAAAATGGAGATAACAGTGTCTGTCATAAGGATTGTGGAAGGATCTCGCTCCTGCCACCTTACAGTAGGTACAAAATAAATATCATTTTGTTCCTATATCACTTTCAGCAAATGTGAAAGAGAGGGATGTGAATATGCTGAAATGTCTGTTAAAAAAAAAAAAAGTAAACTCTTCTGATCAACACTGCCCACCTCTGTGGTTATTGTAGATGTTCCAAAAGACTGAGGTTAAGAGGCTACAGGGAGGAAAGAGCACCAACCACAAGAAGCACGGTTCAAAGCAGGAAAAGACGTGGTCCTGACCATGGTCCTGTCAGGCACCAACTCAGACGGGCTCTGCGACAGCATCAGGAGGCCTGACGAGACAGTTTGGGCCACCGGCCGGCAGGCACGAGAAGCTCCCAGGCCGGGAGACTTTACCATGATGGTGCAGCGAGCTCCCTAATCTCAAGGCAGCTCAACATCACACCTGAGACCTGGCCCCGAGGCAGCGCAGGAGTAAAAGGCACTACTCCGAGGAGGAGCTTCAGCTCTAAGTTAACCACAGGAAGAAAGACTCTTATCACATGTAAACATGTACGGGTTTCCACAGCTAGCTCTAGGGGACTGTCATCTGAGGGGAGCAGGGCGTGCCCAGAGGGAGCTCAGGCGGGGCCCCCTCGCACACGGGGGAGAAGCTGCACCGCCACCGGTCTCAGCCGGCACGCTGCCCGCGACCCCAGCCTCCCCCTGTGCCGGCTCTAGCACACATGACCCCAGCTCAGGCTCTCACGCTCCAGAAGCTGGTGTAGACAGCAGTGGGTTTCCTGGACAAAGTCTCATCGTCCATAACACAGCAACGGGCCCGTCTGCTCTGCGGGAGGAGAATGTATTTTAAACCTGGAAGAGTCATGATTCTGAGATGCTCCACATGTTGTCAGCTTTGCCTTCTGCAGACACGGGGCTCCTCCCCTTTGAGGGGGACCCCTCTGGCTGTGGGGTGTGCCCTCCCTGTTGGCAGAAACGTGGGGGGCAGGCAAACGACAGGCCTGTGACTTGTGCTGTGTCCTGCGCATAAACACCTGGGAGAGCAGGGCCAGGCAGGGCTGTGGCAGTGGAGAGTGTATGCCGCCGGAGGTGGTGATGAGACAGCGTGGCTATACAAAAGGATCCTGGGTGTGCCAACTCGAGCAGAGCCAGTAGGCAACTCTGGACCTCATGACATCCTGCCCTTGTTTGCCACTCACCACATCCCCAAATCTAGAGGGTCAGCCTTTTTCTAGCTACAGCACCTCACCAGGGAAGTCAATGCTACAGGACCACAGGGAGCCTCGCGGTGCTAAGGTTGAAGACTCTAGTCGGAGAACATCCTCGTGGTGAGGGTCTGTTCTCACGACAGTCTGCAATCCCTGGGAGCGGCTGCACATGGCAGGTAAAGGGGGCGAGTGGCTTGGGCACCTGCACCCCACTGAGGAAGCCAGGACCCCTCACATCTGCAGTGGCCGCGTGTAGCAGAGAGGGGCAAGGCCGCACATGTGAGAAGCAAGCACAGGCTGGCAGTGGACACAGGACTCCTTCCCACTTCGGGACAGCAGGGACCAGGGCCCGAGGCGGGACTCCTTTAGGGCACAGATCGGGTTTTGCTGCAGGACTGGCTCGGCTTTGCTGGTTCCAAGGACTCAGTTCAGCCGTCTTCTACCCTCAGACAAACTGCGACGGGTTGGGGACCTTGATGTTGAGATCGCCAGTGTTGATAATCCGAGGCATCTCCAGCAGGCCGATGTTTTTCACGGTGGACACGGCCCGGGCGGGCGCTGCTGAAAGGCCATCCTCGGATTTCTCCAGCCTGTTCTGAGCTTCAGTCTGAGCCACGATTTCATTCATGTTTATTTCCAACACCATCCTGCCCATCACCACCTCCTGAAGAATGTAGCGCACCTTATCCATATGGAAGATCAAATCCAATTCACAAACATTTTCGAAAGACTTGTCCAGAGTCTCCACAAGATCCTGGATGAGGTCCAAGATCCCAAGTTCACTCTCGAGTCCCCACAAAATACAAAGTAGAGGGTAGCATAATGCTGATAAATCAGTTTGTAGTCAGACCCACCAATCAAACTTCCACCCCACAAGAAGTTACAGATGTTGTCATCCCGTTTGAGAACTAGATGGAAGATCTCTCGAATAATCTGCTGTTGAATTTCTTCTGGGAAACGCTGGTAGAAGCAGACAAGCCACAGCTTCCCATGGTTATTGAAAACCAGGATTGCCTGAATCATCTTTGCCCGCCACACTCCTTTCTCCACCAGCTGCTTCCAGAGAGCCTCTCCTTCCACTACAACCTGGCCATACTTATATGGAACTATTTCTGGGTTTTTATTCTATTTGATTAATACATGTGTATACATATATATGTGTGTGTATCAATTTAATTTCATTAGTCGTTATTGGGCTGTTCATTGGATGAGTTAGAGTAGTTTATATACTTTTCACGGAATTAATCTATTTCATCAAAATTGTCAAATTTATGGGTCTAGGGTTGCTCAGAGTATTCTCTTATTCTTTCGATGTATGCAAACTCTGTAGTGTGATCCTTTGTTTCAAACTGATAATAGAAATTTCTCTCCTGTCTTTTTATTTGTCAATCTTGCTGGAGTTTTGTCTATTTTATTGATCTTTTCAAATAAAAACTTATGTTTCATTGACTTTTCTGTTGTGTGTCTGTTTTCAATTTTATTGATTTTTGCTCTTTTTCTTTTCTCCTCGACTATGGGTTTATTTTGCTCTTCATCTTCTAAGTTCTTGAAGTGAGAGCTTAGATTATTGATTTGGGACTTTTCCATTTTTGTCTGTAAGCATTTAGGGCTACAGATTTTCATCTAAGCGCTGCTTTAGCAGCACCCCACAATTTTTGATGTTTTACTTTCATTTTCACTAAGTTCAATGTATTTGTTATTTGTCTCAAGACTTCTTCCTTGACCAACAGATTATTTATGTGTGCTGTTTTACTTGCCAGGTGTTTGGGGATTCTGCTGATCTCTTCCTGTTCTTGATTTCTAGTGTTATTCCATTGTGGTTAAAGAGAACACTCCATGTGATTTCAATTCTTTTAAATATGTCAAGATTTGTTTTATGGCCCAGGAAAATATTTATTTTGGCATATGTTCCATGGATGCATGAAAATAATGTATATTCTGCTGTTGGTAGGTAGAGTGCTTTATAAATATTGATTAGATCCTTTTGGTTGATGGTCTTGTTGAGTTCTATCCTTGATGATTTTCTATCTAGCTGTTTTGTCAGTTGTTGAGATGGGGTTTTGAAGTCTTTGGCTATAATTGTGGATTTGTCTCTCTCCTTTCAGTTCTATCAGTTTTTGCTTCACAAGTTTTGCAGCTTGGCTTTTTGGTGCATACAAATTTAGGATTCCTGTGTCTTCCTAGTGGATTGAGTCTTGTCTCCAGTGGTTTTCTTTGCCTTGAAGTCCACTTAATCTGATATTAATATAGCCACTCCTGCTTTCTTTTGATCAGTGTTTGTGTAGTATATCTCAGTTTATCCTTTCACTTTCAAACTACACATATCATTATATTTGAAGCAAGTTTCCTATAGATAGCAAATAGTTAGATCATGTTTTCTTTTTGTTTTTTAAATCTATTATGCCAACCTCTATCTTTTAATTCAATATATTCAGACTATTTACATTTTCTGTATTTAGTGATAGGTTGAGACTTAATTATGCCATTTTATTTTTTTTCTGTTTGCTCTCTCTGTTTTGCATTTGTTTCTTTTTTTTCCTATCTTTTTGTCAGTTCCTTAAACTTTCTTTAGAATTCCATTTTGATTTATCCATGTTTTTAAGTGTATCTATTTCCATAACTATATTAGTAGTTACTTTGCATATTATACTATATTAGCATAACTTACAGTCTACTAATGTCGACATTTTATGTGTTTGAGTAGAGTATAGAAACCTTACTTCCCTTTATGTCCATTTACCCTTCCCCATGTATAACATAATTAGCTTTAATTTTTCTTCTACATAAACAGAGGACCACATTACACAGTTATAATTTTTGCTTCAAACATTAAATATAATTATAAAAATGCAAGCGAAGAAGGAAAGTCTTATATTTACTCACATTTTTGTTCATTCTCTTCTTCTTTCTTCCTTCCTGGTGTTGCAAAATTCCTTCTTTTATCATTTCCTTTCTGTTTAGAGGACTTCTTTTAGTCATTCTTTTACAGTAGGTCTACAAGCAATGAATTCTCTTAGTTTTCCTTTCAATCTGAGAATGTCTTAATTTCTTCTTCATTCCTGAAAATATTTTCTCTGGACAGAGAATTCTGGGTTGACTTATTTCAGCACTTGAAAAATGCTATGCTACTTCTTTCTGGCCTCCATGGTTTCTGATAAGAAATCTGCTATCATTCAAATTGTTTGTTGTGTTTCTCTCTGACTGCCTTCAAGATTTTCTTCTTCGTCTTTAATTTTCAGAAGTTTAACTATGATGTGTCTTTAGATTTATCCTTTTTGGGGTTCACTCAGCTTCTTGAATCTGTAAGTTTATATCTTCTGCCAAATTTGGAGAGAATTAATCCATTATTTCTTTGAATTCTCTTTCTCTTCTCCTTCTGGAACACTGATGACATGAACGTTAGATTTTTTGTTATAGCCCACAGGTCCCTGAAGCTCTGTTCACTTTTATTTTCAGTCTATTTTCTCTCTCTCCTATTGTTCTATCATCACATACACTTTTTCTTCTGTTAGACTATTCATTGACTTTATTTTTTGGCTATTGTAGTTTTCAGTTCTAGAATTTCCACCTGATTCTTCTTTATATCTTCTGTTTCTTGCTGATAATGTCTATTTTTCATTTGTTTTGAGGGTGTTCACAATTACCTGTGGAAGCTTTTTAATGAAGGCTGCTTTAAAATCCTTGTTAGATAATTCTAACATCTGTGTTATTTCAGTGTTGACATCTAATGATGTCTTTCTTCATTCAAATTTAGATTTTCCAGGTTATTAGTATAACAAGTGATTTTCTTTTGAAATCTGGACATTTCATATGCTGCGAGACTCTGGGTCTTATATAAGCCTTGTATTTTAGCAAGCTCCCCCTGACATAACTCCAGTTGGGGAACAACTCCACCTTGTTACTGCCAAGTGGAATTAGATGCAGATTCTCCATTAGGATTCTGTTGACAACTTGAAGGGGGAGGGTCCTTGTTAATGATGGGTCCCCACTGACACTGGGAGGAGGGTTGGCCTCATATTCTCTGAGAGGTGGTTAAAGACGTGACCCTCCTCTAGGCTTTCTCTGACACAAGGTCACCAGGTGTTGATGAATTCCAGGCTCCCATGTCATTTTCACCAACACCACAGGCTCTTCATTGCCACTCAGTATGGACAAAGATCCTGTTTCCCCCCTCAGCCTCTGACACAACAATGGCAGGTGGTTTGGGGTACCTTGTTACACACCTAGACTCTCCACTCCAGTTTCGATGATGGGTAAGACTTGGCCACAGCTTCTTCTGTGGTGCTGGGCTGGAGTAGAACCATTATTATCTAAAAGTTTCTGTCTTGCTAGGTAGCCCTTTTCCTGGCCTTTTGGCTAGAGAGAGCATGCTTTTCTTGGTTTTGTTTTGTTTTGTTTTTTTGTCTGTTCCCAGTGGCATTGTTAGGGTGCTAGCTTCTCCAGTCCCAGTGTGGGATAGATGAGACAGAAAGAAAAGGTCAGGGAACTCAGCATTCTTTGGGTCCTAAGCTCCCTATCCAGTCTGCCTTCTCTCCACTTTTCAGAGTCTTCTTATGCTTTTCAATATATAATATCCAGGGACTTTAGATGTATTGTACTCAGTGGGAGGAATATGGAAAGTATGTTTACTCCATCTGTTGTCCTCAATGTTCTTACTTCTTCCAGCAACTGTTCTCACTAAAAGACTAATAGCCTTAATTAAGCTTATTTTCTCTGGACACATTTCTTCATCTGCTGCAATCAAACACAATTAAATTAATTCAACATTGGTAAATGGTTTTCCTTGCTTGGTTAACAAAATGAGCATTTACTTTGACTTCAGCCTTATTTTAATATTTTAAATTTTTTAAAGAAACTTTGTTTCGATGAGATATTCCATTTTAAAATGTCCAGTTTTTCTGAAAATTGCTTTTCTGTGCATGGGACTATTATAAAGAGTGCCTAATCTAATAATATTGATGTATATAGTATTAGTTTAGCACAACTACAGTGTCACTGCATAATAAACACAATGCTTTGCCATCTAATTTGATAACAAATAATTCACCCCCCAACTCTTTCATAAAAGTACAACATTCAAACCCAAATTTTCTTTCCTTATTTTGACATGTTGAGTAGGCACTGTTAATAAAAAAATAAATAATTAAATGCTATGTCACAATAATGAGCATGACATTCAAAATGCTGTTAAGTTATAATTGGATTGCAGTAATTTGTAGTACACCAAGTAGCAACTACAAGCAAGCCTTGTCACAACTACTCAGTGCTGTTTTTACCGTGTGAAAGCATCATAGACTGTACAACTGAATGAGCATGGCTGTGTTCCAATAAAACTTTATTTACAGAGACCAGAATCCAAGACCAGAGAGAAAGAAACTAAACACATAAGAATACACACTGGATGTGAAATTTATGCAAATGTAATCTATAAGGAAAAAATACTGTAGTGGTTTCTTCTAAGAGATGTAGAGGAAAGAGGGCTGACTACAAAGGGGCAATAAAGAACTTTCTTGAGTTACAGAAATACTCTATATCTTGATGGGGGTGTTGGTTACATGAGGGTACACATTTATCAAAACATTAAACTGTACACTTAAATCTGTGCATTTTACAGTATGTAATTATGCTTCAATAAAACATTGAAATATAATGATAAACTATATTATTAACACAAATGGAACAACTTGAATAGGCTGTATATTAAATAATAGTATTGTATCTATGTTAAGTTTCTTGAGTTTGGTAGTTGTATTGTGGTTATACAGCAGACTATACTTGCTGATAGATACATCTGAAATATTTAGGAGTATAGTATCACGATGCTTGTAAACTACCTCTTAAATAGTTTAGACAAAATGTGTGTGTGTGTGTGTGTGTGTGTGTGTGTGTATAAAGAAACAGAGAGGTTGAGCAAGCAAATGTTTCAAAAAGTTAATAACTACAAGCCTCTTAGATAGCCTCATCCAACAGAGGGCACACAGCAGAGCAAGAAGAACTACAGTCCTGCAGCCTGTGGAACAAAAACCACATTCACAGAAAGATAGACAAGATGAAAAGGCAGAGGGCTATGTACCAGATGAAGGAACAAGATAAAACCCCCGGAAAACAACCAAATGAAGTGGAGATAGGCAAACTTCCAGAAAAAGAATTCAGAATAATGACAGTAAAGATGATGCAGGACCTCGGGAAAAAAATGGAGGAAAAGATCAAGAACATGCAAGAAATGTTTAACAAAGACCGAGAAGAATTAAAGAACAAACAAACAGAGATGAACAATACAATAACTGAAATGAAAACTACACTAGAAGGAATCAATAGCAGAATAACTGAGGCAGAAGAACGGATAAGTGACCTGGAAGACAGAATGGTGGAATTCACTGCTGTGGAACAGAATAAAGAAAAAAGAATGAAAAGAAATGAAGACAGCCTAAGAGTTCTCTGGGACAACATTACATGCAACAACATTCGCATTATAGGGGTCCCAGAAGGAGAAGAGAGAGAGAAAGGACCAGAGAAAATATTTGAAGAGATCATAGTCGAAAACTTCCCTAATATGGGAAAGGAAAGAGCCACCCAAGTCCAGGAAGTGCAGCAAGTCCCATATAGGAAAAACCCAAGGAGAAACATGCCAAGACACATAGTAATCAAATTGGCAAAAATTAAAGACAAAGAAAAATTTGAAAACAGAAAGGGAAAAACTAGAGCAAAAAATCTTAAAATTTGTATGGAGACACAAAAGACCCTGAATAGCCAAAGCAGTCTTGAGGGAAAAAAACAGAGCTGGAGGAATCAGACTCCCTAACTTCAGACTATACTACAAAGCTACAGTAATCAAGACAATATGGTACCGACACAAAAACAGAAACATAGATCAATGGAACAAGATAGAAAGCCCAGAGATAAACACACGGACCTAGGGTCAACTAATCTGACAAAGGAGGCAAGGATATACAATGGAGAAAAGACAGCCTCTTCAATTAGTGGTGCTGGGAAAACTGGACAGCTACATGTAAAAGAATTAAATTAGAACATTTCCTAACACCATACACAAAAGTAAACTCAAAATGGATTTGAGACCTAAATGTAAGACTGGACACTATAAAACTCTTAGAGGAAAACATAGGAAGAACACTCTTTGACATAAATCACAGCAAGATCTTTTTTGATCCACCTCCTAGAGTAATGGAAATAAAAACAAAAATAAACAAATGGGACCTAATGAAACTTAAAAGCTTTTGCACAGCAAAGGAAGCCATAAACAAGACGAAAGAGAACCCTCAGAAAGGGAGAAAATATTTGCAAATGAATCAATGGACAAAGGCTTATGGACAAAGGATTAATCTCCATAATATATAAACAGCTCATGCAGCTCAATACCAAAAAAACAAACAACCCAATCCAAAAATGGGCAGAAGACCTAAATAGACATTTCTCCAAAGAAGACATAGAGATGGCCAAGAAGCACATGAAAAGCTGCTCAACGTCACTAATTATTAGAGAAATGCAAATCAAAACTACAATGAGGGGCTTCCCTGGTGGCGCAGTGGTTGAGAATCTGCCTGCTAATGCAGGGGACACGGGTTCGAGCCCTGGTCTGGGAAGATCCCACATGCCACGGAGCAGCTGGGCCCGTGAGCCACAATTGCTGAGCCTGCGCGTCTGGAGCCTGTGCCCCACGACGGGAGGGGCCGCGATAGAGAAAGGCCCGCGCACCGCGATGAAGGGCGGTCCCCGCACCGCGATGAAGAGTGGCCCCCGCTTGCCGCAACTGGAGAAAGCCCTCGCACGAACCGAAGACCCAACACAGCCAAAAATAAATAAAATAAATAAATAAATAAGAAAATCCTTAAAAAAAAAAAAAAAAAAAAAAAAACTACAATGAGGTATCACCTCACACCAGTTAGAATGGGCTTCATCAGAAAATCTACAAACAACAGATGCTGGAGAGGGTGTGGAGAAAAGGGAACCCTCTTGCACTGTTGGTGGGAATGTAAATTGATACAGCCACTATGGAGAACAGTATGGAGGTTCCTTAAAAAACTAAACATAGAATTACCATATGATCCAGCAATCCCACTACTGGGCATATACCCAGAGAAAACCATAATTCAAAAAGATATATGCACCCCAATGTTCACTGCAGCACTATTTACAACAGCCAGGTCATGGAAGCAACCTAAATGCCCATCTACAGACAAATGGATAAAGAAGTTGTGGTACATATAGACAATGGAATATTACTCAGCCATAAAAAGGAACGAAATTGGGTCATCTGTTGAGACGTGGATGTAACTAGAGACTGTCATACAGAGTGAAGTAAGTCAGAAAGAGAAAAACAAATATAGTATATTAACGCATATATGTGGAACCTAGAAAAATGGTACAGATGAACCAGTTTGCAGGGCAGAAACTGAGACACAGATGTAGAGAACAAATGTACGGACACCAAGGGGGGAAAGCGGTGGGGGTGGGGGGGGTGTGATGAATTGGGTGATTGGGAATGACATGTAGACACTGATGTGTATAAAACTGATGACTAATAAGAACCTGCTGTATAAAAAAATAAATAAAATAAAATTGAAGCATTAAAAAAAAAAAATTGGGCTCATAATTTACACACCCTTGTAACAGTTGCAAGAGAGATCCACTGAGGCCATCCTGAAAGGATTTGCAAAGAATGACAGGGAAATTGTCTCGGAAATCTAAGAACAGGGGCCAGGTTAGGGCAGGTTCCCGTGCAAAGGGCTGGAGTCTGGATCTGGAGCCCAGGCATCTGCCAAGAGCCCCACAGCAGGAGCTGGAGTCCCTGATGCAGAGCTGCGCTGACAGCATGGTTGGCTGCCCTCCATCTGCCTGTTTGCCCCGCCTTCAATTGCTCGGTCTACTTATTCTTAATTTTTGTTCCCTCATAGTTTCAGGTTACTACTTCTTACAGCAGTTTCTCAATCTTTAATCTACCTTATTGCCTTTTAACTGAGCTCTCACTCTTATTGCCTCGTGATTTCTGGGTTTTTAGTACAAATTTCAAACTTTGCCCTGCTGTGTTTCATCCAGCGCATACAGATAATAGGTTGCTGGCAGGTCTACTAATTGGTTACCCTGGGATCTGTTACTCTCCTGAGCCAATCAACAACAGTGGAAGGAGGAAACATGTGGTAAAGCAAGGCCCCCCTCCCTGGCTGCAAGAGGAGTGGGTGAGGCTGTTTTGCTCACAACGGGGTGTGGTCAGGGCAGGTGTGTTCACATTTCCAATATATAGAATCATGGAAACATTTTTCCATGTTGTTTAATATCCCCACATGACTATAAATAACTGCATAGTCGTCTATCATATGGAAATTCTGTAATTTATATTATGAATTCCTATTACTGGACCTTTAGATTGTCTTAAGTTATTTTGATACTTTTTTTAAAATAAAATGAAATGAAGCCAGATTTAAAAATCCCTCAAGCTGACAAAAACCCTTTAAGCTACTTATGCAAAACTAAGTGGTTCATTTCATGAACGTAAGTGAAATGTAATTTAGGTTATTTCTTGTCAATGTCTTTGATAATCATAAAACTTAAGTCATCTTCCCCAAATGGTATAAGATAATCACTTTTCACCAAACTCCTGCAGTCTGGAAACCTCCAATGTAATAACCAATCATTGCAAAGGCTAAGCAACATCCTCCTTTTCACTTTAGAAGCTATCCTGTAATGCCATGCCTCTGAACTTTATACCAGTTTTGGGTTTGAAGTCTCCCTGTTCTTGTTTCTCATTCAATAAATTTTTCATATCAAGTAAAAAAAAAAAAAAGTTAATAACTGGTGAATCTTGGTAAAGGTTCTACTCTACTCTTGGCAACTAAAGTCTTAACTAGGCACCTTAACAACAGGTGCCACAGTGAAGAAATGGAAAGGTCTGAGTGGGGGAAAGGCTGCAAAGTCAGTGTTTGGAAGATAGGACCATGTGACTTGCCAGGTATAAGAGAATCTTCAAGGCTGGGCATTTCCTCCCTCTAGTTTGAAAATTGGCATGAGATACAGTGCCAGATGAAGTATTTAGTAAGTACAAAGTCCTAAACAAATTACCTTAAACCATGCAATCTAAAGAAAAGCCCATCATGCTCCATCATCTGAAACTGTACCACGTAACTATTTCCAGTGCGTTCTTCTTCCATTGCATTGGGAGAATCCATTTCCAATATAACACCATGCAGCAAGCTCTGAAACAGGAATGTAAGTCTGAAAAGCAAGTAATTCAATAATGAAAAACAAGTGTGTCTATGAAAATTATTTCAATAAATAATTATTTCACATAGTGAGTGATAGAACACTCCTAGTCTAAGGCACTGGTATTTAATTATTTTTTTTTTTTTTAAACTAAATTTGGTCTAAATAGTAAAACATACAGGATGATTGATTCTTACTGGAAGACCAATGGTAAATACAAGGCACCGAACGAATACTACATGTAAAAATTCTTCAGTATCAGAATCTTACTATAAAAAATATCTATCCATGTAACTTTAATTTTATTTGTTCTTAGCCTTCCCTCACTCCTTGCCTAGCTGTGTTACATAATAATATTGCTTTATGGTATTTTCTGTAAAACAAATGGAACTTATTTTATATCTATGCATTTAAGTTCTCAATTAGAAAATATCTATGTATTAATTTTTGATATTTTCTGGAGTTTGAAATTAGTAAGAGGTTTATATTTTTATCTGTATTGTTATGAACTTTTAACTATTGGTAACATCAGTGGAATCCAGTCATCCCATAGTCCTATAATCTTACAAGTATAATTATTTTTAACTGGTTCATAGTTTTAGTCCTGGTTATTCAGTATGAAAAGAAAACATATTACTTATTTCAAACTGGGTACATAACAGTGTATTTAGGTTGAGTGAATAAGGTAATTTGGCAAACATATGTTAACGTCTCTTCACTCCCACCACCCTGCAAATGTCAAGCCATCACTAAGGAATTTTTCCGGTAAGCTCAAGAATATAACTATCTACCCTGTCAATATGTTCAAGATTTTTAATTTTTAGCCTTTACACATACAATTTTGCTATGCTTGTGATTTGGATATAGGTTACATTGTCAATGTTACCATATTTAATTAGTACTTCATAGTCAAATAAATGGAAACTACTTATTCTGAGAGCAATTGATAGCATATCTCTTGGTGATAGTGGTAAGAAAAACTGGTTAAGGAAGCAGCCCTGGTCAGAAAAGTATGGATGATACATAGTGAAGAGAACCCCAAAATGGGGCATTTGGAAGATTAGAATAGATTTGACAAAAAAGCAGAATAAGGATCTAGCCCTGGCTCAGGGAGAAGGCTTGTACAATTTTGATAATTAAAGGAGGTTTTCCAGGTATTTGCAAAATTAATACCATGAGGAATAATGAATCGTTCCTTATGGTGTTTCATAAATAACACTAGTTTTCCATTAACCTGTAAAGCTAATTATTATTATCCTAGCACACTGATGCAGATGGATTCTTTCCAGAATAATATTTTAAACCTAACATATATACTGCTTTATAATTTACCAATTACACCTATCATGTTTTATTAGTCTATTTTATGACTTTAGGCAGAGTAATCCTAGACTGCTGACTGAGGTCCCCATTGAAGAGAAGACTTCAGCCTCCAATAATCATTCTATTCGATGCAAATGAAATTAAAATAGAATTCAGATTCCACGTGTCTAACACTTATTTCCATAATGTCAGTCAACATGAATCAAGTGCGTTAGCCATACCTCAGCCAGGTGATCAAGGTCAACATAAACAGTGATCAGTCATGTTGTTACTGGGCACCCTTGACAAGATACGATGAGAAGGACACTTCACCTCTGTGATCTTCCTCTTCCAAACCGAGAACCCCAACCTGAAAATGAGAAAAACGTCAGATAATCCCAGTTGATGGATATTATCCAAAGTACCTGACCAGGAATCCCCCAGATTGCTGAGGTCATCAAAAACAAGGAAAGCCTGAGAAATTGTCACAGGCAGAAGGACCCAAGGATACATAACAACTAAATATAATATGGTATCCTAGATGGGACCCTGGAATAGAAAAGGGGCATTAGGTAAAAATTAAGAAACTCTGAATAAACTATGGACTTTAGTTAATAAAAATGCATCAGTATTGGTTCATTAATTGAGACAAGTGTACCATAATAAGTTAAGATGTTAATAATAGTGGGAACAGGGAGTGGGATATATGGGACCTCTCTGTCCTAACTTCACAAGCTTTCTGTACATCTAAAAGTATTCTCAAAAGTTTAATAAAAAATAAAGGTCTTCCCCCACATCTTACTGGTAGTTATTGTCACCTTTCCTCCCCAAAATAATTCCATATATGTTGTTGTGTGTCTTGTCAAACATTATATTTAGCATATACACAATAAAATATTAGCCTTGAAACAGCATTATATCTTTTAAAATATACTGATGATAGAGAAATTATAGGATTTAGTTATCTTCCATTTTGTATTCTTCATCTGGTTTCTCATTACAGAGGTGACAAAACTAAGCTCTAAAATCTGCATTTGCAAATTACCTTAACATTCATAACCTTATTATGTAATCCAGTGGAATGAACACAACAGATATTTATACCATTCTCAAAGCGGCAAAAAGAAAGCTGAGGCTGAGAAAGAGATCAGCGTCTTGCTCAAGGTAATGTGACTGATGTGAGACAAGGCTGGGACTGGACCCGGTTGTTCTGGCTTCTAGGCTGACACCTCATTCCTATACCACTTAGTTTGCCTCTTACCCTGTATTTGTAGTATTTAAAACAATCCTACTCTAAATAATAGTATTTAAAACAATCCTACTCTAAAACAATCCTGCTCTAATAAGCAAATAAAATATTCAACTACAGGGCAATGAAAGTTGCAGTATCTTGTTCAAGGGATTTCATCAATAGAAAAATAATTTCAAATACAGAGTATTCAAGTGCAAAAATGTATGACTAAGCCCAGCCACTGGAAACTGACAAAGCTATCTTTTCAGTCATCCATGCCTACAGCAATTTTTCCCTATCAACAGGCCAGAAATTGAGACAAAATGTTTTTTCAGAAATCAAAGAAGGAATACTTAAAAGGGCCAAAGTACTTAAAAGGGCCAAAGTCATCAAATCTGGGGAGAATTTGAAACTCAACTGTGAGGTTCCGATTGGCAGCTGCCGTTTCTACTTTCCCTAGGACTGAGAGAAATAATAGAGTTGTGTCCTTTGGGCCTTTGTGTGTTTACTCTTTTTTTTTTTTTTATCATTGTTTTTGTCAAAAGTTATAGAGACAGAATGGTTTTCATTACAGAATATCTTAAATTGTGCCTAATGACTTCAGCTGTGAATAGATACAATAAAGACAAGCGATAATAAATAAACTATTATATTTCTGGGTGGCAAAAGTGGTTCCAGCTGCTGGTCTAATTCTATCTTTGTAGAAAACTGCTTTCAGCGAACTCATCCTAAATTGCTTGACTAGCTAGAATGATTGAGATTTCATTTGAAAGCTTACAAAATGTGGTTCATAACAATTAGGTCAAAAGTGTAACAAAATAAATGGGAAGATAATCTCTTTAAAGAATTTATATTGAACTGAAGGGGAGTAGAATATTTATCAAAATTCAATTTAATATTAACTAAAATTGGAAATTCACAGGTACTTAATTTGATTGGAAAAACTCAAAGCAATTTATTTTCATTAAATATTTGTAGAATATGTGTATTATACAACGGTTAATTTATTTATTATTTTTTCTATTTACACACGAAACCCTTCTTGTGGATTAAAATATATCAGCAGCATTCATATCATTAATAATCTCCGTAGATTTATGAAATCAACTTGATCCCTTCATATCAATATAACTTTGTTGAATGTCTGTGTCTTACATCATGCCCTGCAAAAAGAGAGATGAGACTTTTGCCAAATCTAGAGAATCCAAGAACTACAAGCATGAAGTTAGAATATTTTAGAGCTTCAAGGGACATAAAAGATGATATAATCCATTCACTTTATTTTACAGATGGGGAAGTTGAGTACCAGAGTGGTGAACCGGATTGCCCCATTTGATAGAGGTAATTATTAAAAAGCTGGTCCTAGTACACATGTTCCCTTAAATAACTAATCATGTTCCATTGCTGTTCCATCATGCTTCCTCTCAAAAAAGGTCTCTCTGCTGAAGCCTGGTTCTACCTGCTAACATAACAATCAGGGTTTCTCAAAGTTTGGTTTGTAGAAAAACAGCATCAGAATCAGCTCATGTCTGATCATAACTCATTTGGAGGGCTTATCAAAATGCAAAATGCTACCGCATAGAACCACACATGTGCACATGCATACACACAGAGACACACACAAGTGAATGCAGGTTTTAAAATGGTGAAAACTGAATATGATCTGTAGTCTAGTTAATGTGCCAATGTCAGTTTCCTGGTTTTAATATGGTTCTATAGCTACATAAGATGTCACTAGTAGGGGAAGCCAGGTGAAGAGTACACAAAACTATGTACATATTTCCAGGCTCTCACTAAGAGATTCTGATTTAGCAAATCAAGAGTAAACATGGGAAGTGTGTGTGTGCGCACACGAGTGTGTGTGTATGTATGCATGTGCACACGTGTGTGTGTGTGTGTGTGTGTGTATAAACAAGAACCTCAGTGATTCTTCATACTGCATCAGATCTTGGTTTCACCCCCAGCATATATCAGCGCTCCTATATCTCCTATGAGGAGTTTAAACAAAGTAATTTAAATGAAAACCACACAAACAGTATGTATCTCCTCACCACTGGCAAACTTTGGGATAAAAGAACATTTATTCAGAGCCCAGTAAGACCTTTTAAAGAAAAAAGGGGGGAAAAAGTACATTTTTAATTAGGTAATGAGACAGTGAGATAATATTGAGAATTTTTTATCATAAATGATGAACTGTCTAGGGCAAATACGAATCCATGAGAACAGCCCAGCACAAAATTAATAGGAAGATTAAAGAAATTGGAGCTTCTATGTGAGCTTCTCTACTCCTGTTATACTTTTCCTTCACCCCAAATCTAACCTATTATTATTTGCAAGTTCTGTTCACAAAGCACAGAACATTTTGGATCTGTGGATTATTAGGCAATGATCAAAAACAAACAAAATACGGCCACGAAGACCAATCAGTCTCCACTGTGGAAAGTCAAGGGCAATCTATTTCAAATCAGCATTTTAAAATTCTACGGCTTATCGCTCCAAACTGCTGTTTAGTGAGTTGAGTAAGAGATATAATTCCCTGAGCCCATTGCTGCTGCCAAAGACAGCAGTCGCAGCAAGAGGACTGTCTTCACATCTGCCCCCCGGGAGCAGCTGTGCAGTTGCAAGGGACGAGAGCCACAGCACATGCAAAAACTCCAGAGTCCCCCAGATCAGCCCTAAAATCTGTCTGGTGTACCTATGAATGGAAGTTGTCATTTTCATTTGTATTAAAAATTTGGACATTCTTTCCGCTGACATTATGTTTGGGTCCAGAGCTTCCAGGGGTATAAAATGCAGGTTGTACTTTCCATAGGTGGTCCTGCACCCCTTACAAAGTGTGACCTTTTGAAGCTTTTTCGTTTCTGTAATTCATCATCTCACACCAGAGAGCCACCCCCTACTGGTGCTCCTCCCACCTAGACCAACATGGAATCTATACCCCTCATGAGACATGAAGTCATATATGGTAGTTTCCTACATTCATGTATTATCTCTCCTCCTATACTGTAAACTCCTGGATGGAAAATATTCATCTTTTCCTACCTCACAACACCTGGAATATGGCAGATAAACTAATGCTGATTAGTTGAATATATTTCTGCTTATTATTGGATTCTAGTACCAATATCATAACTATCACTGCTTACCAATCATAGTATGTATAGTATGATTATTTTTTTCCTACAGTATTTTTTTGGTAACTATTTTAGCTTTTCAATTGCTCCTGTTATATATGTGTACATATGCATACACATTTTTAACATGCATCTATATTTATACAGTGTATATATTATATACATGTATATATAATACACAACCTCTGCTATTAAATAGGCATTCTTTTATGACCAGCTTCTAGTACACTCCCTTGCAGAAGGAGACAGTCAAAAAACATTATTTTATTAAATAGTTTATTTAAATGGTAATAACAAGAACCAAAAGGAAGATAAAAGTTTTTACCTACACAGAACTGGGTCAGGTTTGAATTTTTAGATATTTTCCCAAAAATGAAGAAAAAGAGTGACATACCCTTTTTGTAATTAGCTCTATTTCTCCTCCTCTCATGATATCAGTGCATTCAGGTGGAGATATTAAAAATCCTCATGTATATGAATAATAAGCCATTATTCATTTATTTTTCATTCCAACCACTTCATACCCTAAGGTATTCAGATGCTTTCCTAGATTCAAAGTAAACAAATTTTATCAATGATAAAACTTTTGTATAAAACTATATTCTTGATATTGAATTCTGTTTTCAATGCTAATAATTTCTGTCAATGAAAGTAACTATATCCTTGGTGTGATCAAATTCCTGTAATAATTTTATTACCTTTGGAAATCACATCTGCCAGTTTCCAAAGTTAGGCTTGAGATATTTTAAAAATATCTTGTCTAAATATGAGCACTATTTCAGAATAATTTCTTAGGCTGATTTCATTAAATATAGAGTTCCTGGTAATTTGGAGAGATGATCCAACTGACAGAAGGGTAAATGGAAAATTTCGTATCCATTTCAAATTTTAAATTCTGCTATTCACCTATATTTTCATTCAGTTACTCATTCATTCATATATGACTGAGCTTTTATCGTGTGTACAACATTGTGCCGTGTTTATACTATAAGATATGTAAATATTAATAAGATATATTCATTGTCCTTATGGAATTCACAGTTTAGAATAGAAAATTGATACCCACAAATACAATAGTACAATATATACACATCATGTGCTGCTACATTGGTAACATTCTTTATCTTAGTAACTGGCAGTGTCAAGATTCAAAACCAGAGAATCTACCTGGCTTAGATGCTTTACTATACTGGGGATAGTAATGACTTCATTTCATTTCTGTGTCTGGGAGAATTATGGTGTCATCAAGAGAAACAGGGAACTCAGAGGGGAAAATAGTAATTTTGAAAGTAAAAAAAAAAAAAAAATTAGTTTTGAGTATACAGTATTTATTCTGAAGTATTGGCCAGATAACAAGCTAGACATGTATTGTAGGCATTTGTAGGACAAAGGAATAGAGAAAATAAAAGCTGGAGAAACAACCTTCAAAAGAGGACCAAACCCAGTGATGTGATTTGCCAAGACAGCACACCATTCCAGTGTCTCCTAGAAATGTGTGCCCTTCTCCAATCGTCATTTTTTTAAGTTTAAAAAGTATATAATTGCTATTGTGAGAATGGTTGAATTATCAATTAAGAAATGACCTCATGAAAATAAGAATTAATCAAACACAATTATGTGTTATGCTTGCTTAGTAAAACAAACAAAAGATGGTACTTATCTAAAAAGTGCTTAGAATCCCATAGCTACATGATTACTACACAATTATAACTTTTCATTGACCATTATAATAATCAATTAAAATGAATAAAATTTGCACTCCAACTTATAGTCAATAAGTAAAAATGAAAGAATGATTGTAGAGAGCCCCAAAACTACACCAACTCCCCAATTTAAAAAAGGATATTTCTAAAATATCCTGCCTTTCATTTTCTCATATCTGTGGCTTGAGCAATGATGTTTCTTTTAGTGTACAACTCTCTTTGCTTAGTGAGTTTACACTCTCCACCCAATCCGCAGTTGATTTAATCTACTTAAGTGAATAAAATCTAGCAGCACAAAGTAGACCAAATAGAGAGATTAGTAGATGCATTCTCTACTTGAAGTATTTGATGTATAGAGACTACAATTTAGGGGTCCTCCAAGACACAACGTGGCAAAGCTTAAAAAACAGTCCTTCTCTGTAACATTAGACAAATCACTCTCTCTGGTCTTTCTGAAGGCAATCAAAATGAACATTAACCATTTAAATGGGAGGAAATCATTGTTTTGAAGAACAAAAAAGGAAGTTAACTTGTGTGAAAATATCTCAAACTAACTGTTGGGGATTTCAGGCTCTACTTTCTGACAGGGAAAATCTGTACTGAAAATAACTTTGTGGAAATAGTGGAAGGAATCAAAGTCTCCAATTGCTTTGAGAAGATAAGGAAATAAATTTTTTATGATGTAGATGGTAGGGAGGAAAACGCATATAATTAGGTGGTCTCAGATGGTAAATTTAGGTAAGACCTTCCTACTAACTAACCAGGCCACCTCAAGTGGGTACATCACTTCCATCTAGTCCCAGCTTCATCATCTGGAAAGTGAGGACAATAGACTAGATGATCTTAAAGCCCTCATTGAATTCTATCCAATATTTCATTACAAATATAAATTTCCAAGGAGCATTTCATTCAGGTCTTGGAGAACTAATGAAGAGGGATTGAGTTGAGCAATTTTCCATTATATTGGATAAAGCTCAGAAAGGTTGAAGAAAATTCATTGCCTTTGATTGTTTTCCCAATAAAAAATAGAGCCTTTGCCGTTCTGAAGCTCTTTTTTCATGCAATACAATATGGAAGCCACAAAGGATCACAGCCAGTAATCTTCAGAGAGCTGAAAGTTTGGGTGGTGACCTAACTCTGAGGCTTTTACAGCATGTAGTATATGGAAACTATTCTACTTCTCTGAAGGTAAACCATTTTTCACAAAACACCATAGTAGAGTCACAGCTGGCTGTCAGAAAATTGCACAGGACTTGAAGACACACTTCCTTTCCATTGGGTCCCCTTTATAAATTATTTCAAACTATTAGTGGGACATCAAGCTTGCAATAGCCAGTGTTTCACCAAACCTAAGAAACACATCAAAATTGTTTCCTCCTGATGCTGCTTTTCCATGTGAGGAATGGAAATTGAAGAGGAAAATTCATCAGATTCCCACTAAAGGGAGCTCTGAGTATGTTGGCATAAACAGCACTGGTTAAAGTTGAAATCCGGTGGCTTTTAAAGAGCTCGTGAAACCGATGAACCTGAGTGGAATATCCATTAGAATAAGGAGGCAAAAACAGTAACATTTCTTGGTAACTTACCATGAGCCAGGCATTGTGTTTGGAAGTTAACTCAATCTTTAAACATTTCTTTACAACAACAAAACAAAGAAAAACCCAAAAAACTAATACTAGATCCTACTCTGTAGACTTTAAAACACAAAACAAAAACCCAAAATCTGACACTTAGAGAAGTTACATAACTTGCAAAAGTCCATATCTTGGTAAACTGCTATGAGGGACATGGATTCGAGCCTGGGGCTGTCTAGCTACAAACACTTCTTTGTAACACACTTATCTTACTACTACACCACAGTATAAAATATTCTTTTCCTTATCTTCTTAAAGCAATTAGAGACTTTGATTCTTTCCACTATTTCCACAAAGCTTTTTGTTTTTTTCAGTACAGATTTTCCCTAACAGAAACTAGAGCCTCACATCACCAACAGCTCAGTCTGAGATCCTTCCAGAAATGTTAAATTTTGTTGTTGTTGTTGTTCTTAAAAACACTGATTTCATCATTTCTTCCCATTTTAATAATTAATGTTCATTTCAGTTGCCACTGGGGAATCTGGAGAAAGTTGTTTGTCTAAAGCTCCCAGGTAAGGATAGTTCATTGAGAATGTGGAAGAGACAAGGGTAGGAAGACAACAGGGAAAGCTGGGATGGGGAGCGCAGGGACAGAGGGCAGAGAGGAGGAGGGCCGTGTGCTGGGCTCTGTTAAGAGAGCCTAGTGACTCACCTAGGCACGCAGCACAGAGATTAGAGTCACAGCTGGAGCCCCTGAGAACTGAAGACGGCATCAGTGACTGGTGACCAAAGGATGTGACAGGTATGGTAAAGGGAAAAATGGATCCTTTAAGCTATGTGTGCATATCTTGGTGCTAGCCAAGAAGGTGTTCATGTGGGAACTGAAAAAACAGAGAGGGTTAGTGGACAATCTTACAAAGAGGGAGGGTTTCAGGAGTGGTGACCCAGCTAGTAGGAGTCAGACCATGGAACATTAGTTTTATGATCACTTTTCACCCTGATTATTCCACTGGGACAGGGAAGTCTTGAGGAAATACAGATAATTTGTAGTTTTAGAGCTGTATGTGGGGGGATCCTTGAGATAATCACTTTTAGAGCAGAGGCCTGCCATAATGCGCCTTTCTTTCCTTCACTGCCTTATGTTCTCTAAATTAGTTGAAGTCTGCAAGTCTTCGACATGAAGTCAGTAACACAACTCAGTCATAATGCTGCGGTTGGCAAAAAGGTATCAATTCATGATTGAAATGTAGGCGTGTGACCTGCTTTAAATAGCACATTTCAAAAAGATTGGTGACTCACTGGAAACGGCATTGTGGCCTGGATACATGACCACCCTCCATTGGTGTTCTCTAAACCGTTGGCCCCATAGGAAGGATACTTTGGCCATCTCTCCAGGGCAGTGTGAGGCACTATGCATGCCTCTGGTCCATGCTGTTCTCCCATCTGTAGATCCAGGGACAGAAGTAACCTCTCCCTTCCTCCAAGAGAATGAGGAAGGATCATTTTCTTGGAGGGCCTATTGGATGCCCAAACTGCAATGTCTCCCAGGACATGCACCTAGAATGGCCAGGAACTGCAGCCCTACCAGCTCCTTGGGTTGGTGACTCCCCCATTTCTTCCCTCTGGTCTAAGGAAGACAGAAGCTGACATTAGGCTTGAATTTCATTCTACTTGTACCCCATGTGTTTGTGATCTTTATGCAAAGGCCACTCATTTAGAGAGAAAGGAACCTTCTCCTAGTTCCATTTCTAGAACTAGAAATGCAGTGGTTAATCTTCATGGCCCAAGAGATAATGCATACTAAACGACTTGCACAGTAACCCAAAGTTATTATGTTTCTATTTTTACATATTGTTTGTTCCATTATTTATTATTAATTACTATGTTTTTGCACTATTACCAATAAGTTAACCTCTTCACAGCTCCCATAACTTGCTTATTTGGTAAGTTTTATCTGCAATTTCATTTACATCACTCCAAGATCTGCCAGAAATCTCTTGAAGCTTCAGAGATGTATGATAGCCTAAGGGTGTGTGAAGATGGGCTTCTTTATAAGGGACAAATGCCCCAGCTCTTTTGAAGGATCCTATTCATTTTGAGTGCTGCATCGGGCTCCAATAGCAGAAAAAAAAAAAAAAAAAAACGGTTAAAGTCAATTTTTTTTCCTACTAAGCCAATTTTTCTTCATATGTTCAGCAGTGCAGCAAAAGTTAATTCATTCTAAAGCACATGGTTTTCCAGAAACATTGTCAATATTATAATGTTCCTTTGCAGCTCTGGCCCAGCCAGTTTATTAGATGAAGGGAAAATACAGATGGGCTGACAAGCAGGGCTGTACTTTGTTGTAGTGGAAAAAACTATCAAAGAGCTCCTCTGAATCATTTTCTTTATTCCAACGTATAGGCTTCTGCTAAAGTTCAGAAGTTAGTGCTTTTATTATTTTATTTTACTTTTTTTGCCCACCCACTTTCTATTAGCTGAGCTGTTTATAGATCTTTAAAACAGGAGAGAGCATTTTTTCCCCTTAAGACAGGCAAAAAGAAAACCTACCAATTACTACTCTTATGACTTCGGTAAAATCTCTTTAAAAGAAAGAAAAAGAGTTCAATATGATTTCTTTAGAGAATGCCCTCCCACTAATATAGTTACATGCAAGGCAGAGAAAATGTCCGCTGTTTCGTACAATAGGAAATGAAAGAGCCTGATCGTTCTCAAATGATTGATGGGAAAATACTAAAAGGGCATATACTGTAGTCTATGATGTCTGCATTCAAACCAGCTCAGCCAGTATCTCCATAGGTAAAGGACAGCTTACCTACTTACTGGGTGTTGGGAACAGTGGTTGGCTGGCCGCCATCTTTGTTCCCTCCAGCCGGGAGGGGTGGGGGCACGGGGGGAGATATCCCACAGGAACTTTGGCAGAGGAGGGGACTCAAAATCAGCATACCCACAGAAACTTCCAGAAACTTCCAGGTGATCAGGATAATTATTCTTTAGTAACAATACCTTCAGCAATGAAGGTCCCTTCCTTTACTCCGTACAGCATTAAATAATATAACAGTGACTCCAACTTTAAATACTTTATTTACCTATTTTATTTTGTATTGCATTTTGAGCTGTAGCCAAGCGCTTTTCTAGCTGAGATCCCAGAGGAGTAGCAACTTGGAGCCCTTCCTATCTCAAAATTTGGTCAGACATCAGAGCCTTTCATGGGAAACTCCTCCTTTTCTTTCTTCTTTAAGGGCCAAGCAGACTAGAAGTCATGAGATATCCTTTTATCCCTCTATAAAATGTTTACATTCTCCAATTTGCTATAAAAAGAAAGAAGATAAGGTAGTTGGTTTGTATAAAGTGGCTGAATATATTGGATAGAATTAAATAATTATGTAATTCTCAATAAACTATTCAATGTTGATAGATACTTATTACAGGCTGCAAGGAGTTGGATCATAGGATCCGTGTGCTTGATCCTTTCCACACACATGGCACAGCGGAAAACCATAGGTCATTCAGTGCCTGCTGTGTTGAGTGCCACAGAGGATACAGAGGTACGTCATCCATGTGCCTTGCTTTCAGTGTGCTTATGATCTAGAATAGACAAAGAGAAAAAGTCAAAACAGCTCTCATTAACTAGAATTAACCATGTGCTAAGCATAGTACTAAGTAATTTCAGACATTATTTTATTACGTCTCATGTTTTTGCAGGTGAGAAGATGACTTTATAATTTGCCTGAACTTGAATCCTTGCTTCAAGATTCAAAGTTGGTTCTAGTTCTGAAGAGCATTTGCTGAACAAATGAATGATATAAGGTAGAATTAAATATGTACCAGAACACACATGCAAAGGAAATGTGTTGGCCCATTATCAATATGATGTATATTTAGAATTATTTTCCCCAGACAATCTTATAGTAATGGCTATGGGTGTGTGCGGGACATCTGGAAAATCTCCCTGGGCCCCAGTTTGTACTTATAATAAGTACTAGAGAAGATGGTTGGCTGGGTGAGAGGTACAGTTCTGGGCTATGGAAGAGTGATTCTCAGAGTGAATTCATCAAGTACATAGATTGAATCTTGATTTTGTCTTTACTCACATGAAATTATCACAGTGCAAATGGTATGCTTTGTTTGTTGTTGTTGTTACCAATTACCATGCTTTCTTAATACCAAAAGTAGAAGCCAAGAAGCAGTAAGAGTGTTTCTGGATGATTCAAGAAATGGGGCTACCTCATGAAAAAGGAAAAGCCAAGTGGCCCCAGATAAATAAAATATATATAATTTTTGCTTTCTTTACGGCAAATTAAAAGACAGATGTGCTTTTTGTTGTTGTTTGCTTTGTTTTATTTTGTTTCTTTTTTTTTTTTTAAGAAATGCTTTGGTTTTGACTTAAGTCAAGTACTTGTGAGAGGCATGATGTAGTGCCACGTGCACAGGCTTTGGAGTAGGAGAGGCCCTGGTTGAAATTCCAGCTCTGCCACTGACTATTTATGTGGCCTTGTTAAGATACTAAATCTCTGAGCTTTTCTCCTAATATTTAAATGGATCTTTTAACATTACCTTATAAGATTTAAAAAATATGAACTGATATAGTAAAAATAAATTGCTTCCTATGTAGTAAGAAAGTCTCCTTTCTTCTTACTACATAAAGGCCCAGAATTGCCCCTTTGACTCAAGACAGAGAATACTAGGTTTTTAAACAGAGGAAGACAGTTTTAGATTCTTGACAAAGGCTGAGAGAGATGAAAGAAAAAATAGCAAGCAAATGTAAAGGAGAAGTGCAGGGAAATATAAGAAGTGAAAACGAAAAAGAGAAGAAAAAAAAGAAGTTACTTCTAAGTTCCAGCGAAACCTGACTCAATTCTGGGATGTTTACAATAATGATGACTAAGCCTTTTAATATATGCCACTGTGGAGCCAAGATTCACATACAGCAACATTTAATTTAGAAAGTGGGGAAATGCTACAATCTGGATAAGCATACACCAAGTTATCTCACACAAATTTATTTCCACATATGAAATTGGAATAAATCTATTTTAATGAAGGCTTCAATTGTCCTTTTCTAGATTAAACCATATGTAATTTAAAGAATTTAGATGTACTTCATTTTAAAACATCTTAAAAATCTCTGTCAGGCAACTCCCTAAGGTATCACACACTTTCTGAGCACCCCACAAGTAAAGTGTGATTCAAATTAGTGCTCAAGCTGTTCAAATAAGGCGCTGTGGCTGAAAGTAACAGAGTTTGAGGCAGAGATGGATGCATTTTAAAAGTTACTTATATTTTAGCGATAAACATGACAAAGTGGATTAAAAAGTGAAATGTGAATGAGTAAATTTAGATTAACCAGTGAACTCTTCTAATCCTGAGGTCAAGTCAAGGTTGTTGGGAAGATAAATATTTCTTCTTCAAATCTGGAGGTTGCTATAATCAACCTTCCTGAAAGTGAGCCTCAAGAAAAGTGTATTATTCTTGCACATAATACCATTTGAATCCAGGATGTGCTACTTGATTGAATTAACGTCTAACTGGCCCCATAACCATTGCCATCTCCCTTCTTCCCCCTCTAGGCTCTGCCTTAATTCTGTAATCAGAATATTCAAATGATAGTATTCTCAATTTGCTATGATTTTTCCTGAAGCTCTGACATCTAGGAAATAGTTGCCTCTACCTCCATTTAACTAAATTAAGAGAAATTGTTATGGTGGAGTGATTCTTCTGACTTGGGCATCAAGACATTTAGTTCTCGCTGTACTGCTAACCTTCAGAGGTAAGTCACTTAACCTCACTGGCCCTCATCTCAGAGTGAAGGGACTGACAAGCCCACCTCCAAGGTCCTCTCCTGCTCAATCATCCTATGATTCTATAATGTATTTGCTAAGTGCTTCACCTAATCATGCAATTACCCAGTGGTCCTCCTGAACTGGAAGTGGATGATCACTTGTCAGGGGCATTGGAGAGGTTATTTGTGAATTAGTTGGAGGTCGGATTATAACCTCCGAAGTCACTTCTGACTCTCATTCTGTTCTGGCACCTGGGTCGGCTGACTCCTAGCCCAATGCACTATCCATCAGAAGGACATTACCACTTCTTGGAAGCAGCCAATTTCTAGTTCATTAACAGAGAGATTGCAAGCATTAAAAGCAGGCTGTGTGAGTGAATGATAAATATAAACCATTACCAACTTGCCCTCATACTAAAATAATTGCAAACGGAATTCTCTTCATCTCATTGTAAAATAATTCTTGCCATGAGAAATAAAGAAAACAGAGGCATCATTTTGGTGCCCCCAAGTGGGGAACTATGATGGCTGCAGTTAAATTACACCTTTCTAAGGCAGTTAGGGGCATTCTGCAGCCACTTGAATGGATATATTGACCCTCTTTTACTGTCCATGTCTATATCTGCTCTACAAGGTCTTCTAGAGGTTTTCAGTCTCAGCTTAGACAGCCTATAGTTATCTACAAAGATAGAGGTCATTTCGAATATCCCCAGTTGTCTGTGGTCTTTTCAGCGATTCCAATTGACTTGGAATCCAATTCCAATTGACTTGGAATTCCAAAAGTTACAAGTTGATCTGGGGCGTCCCCCAAACATCTATCTGAGCCAAGTGTATTAAGAGTGCTGGAGCTGTTTAGCCCTCCTTGCACTCAGGATAATAGGGAAATAGAATGTTTTCTCTTGGGATAGTTAGGTCTCAATCCATTTCCTGGTTTCCACAGCTTGCATTCTAGAGGTAGAGATTCTCAACTAAAGCAATATAAGAAAACCACGGGTTCATTTTGCTAGAAGATTTATTAGCATTTGAGAATGCTGGTTGTACAGCTCTCAGGTGCCGAACCTCCAGGGCAATTTTGTCACAATAGCCAATGACCACAGACAGTTAACACTTTGAGATAGCTCCTCTGAGTAACAGGGTTTTCTTTAAGAATAAAGCATGCTTTTCCACTCCTTTTTCCAGTGATACTCTTAGTACTTCTGACCTTCATTTGAACCATGGCTCCAGCAATTACTATCTGTGTAACTTACATTGGATAAGCTTTTTAACTTCAATATTTCCAAACCTCATAGCTTCTGCAAAGCTTGGATATTATAACACAGCTCATAAGATTTTTACAAGGACTAAATGAGATGATGTAAATACTGCATAGGGCACAAAGTAAAACACACGATGAACCTAGAAATATCTATTAGCATTTGGAATTTAAACCAACAAGATGTCATGAGCACTTACTATGTGAAAGGCAATTTGTTAGGTAAACAGTCCCTCTAGCCTTGGAGATTACTACACATAGTAGCATGTGTAAGCAGGCTTCTTATGTGCCAGGTATATAGAAGCCCTTAAAGTTTAATTAAAGATATAACACAGAAAATGGAAACTGATACTACAAGAGGCGCTTAATAGTTCACATAAAAATACAGGCAATATCCCAAGATACTGTGTGCTTAAATGCCAGATGAACAGCTCAGATAATCATTATCATAGAACTTCAGACGACACTGCTCTGGATTAAACTCTTCTGAGAAAGCTTTACAGAAAATGATGGATTTAAATTGAGAAGAGAGAGAGGAGGTAAGGATATTAAAGGAAGTTCTAAGTGGGGGTAATATATGAGCATTCCGCAGCATGAAAAGCTGGGAGATTTGTTTGAAGAGCAATGAGTTTGCTGAAGCAAAATATTGGGAACTATAAATAAGTAGAGATGTTATTAAAAGCAAGTATGAGCCACAAGCCATGAGCCAAAAATTCAGGCTTTGATTTCTTAGGCTAATAAATATTATCTTTATCTTGTAGGCAAGGAATTTACCTAGTTAGCACACACCACTTACCTCTCTACGTCCCTTCTTCCCAGAGCTATCTCTCAACAGTCATCACGCTGTTTCCTACCGAGTCTTCATGAGACCTCAAAAATCCTTCTTAATGCTTTAGGTAGCAATCACCATCCTACGGGTGGGCTCAAAAGATAAAATCAGCTTGCCACTCCTGTACTTGTCTAGACAACAAAAATGGGAACATATTTCAAGGCAGGTGAAGAATCAATTGGATAAGATACTGGTTGTGAAGATGATGAACATTTAAAGACTTGCTGTACTGGAGATGAGATTATAGGATGTTCTCATTTAGTTCAAATATTCATTTTGAGTGCCCGCTTGTGCTAAGTAATATGGTAGGGGCTGGGACCTCATAGGAAGTAAGGTGATTGCAGTAAACAGACTTATTGAAGGTTTGAGTGGAGGCCCATGATGACATAAACAAAAGCAGGAACCCAGGGGAAAACTAAGCTGGAAGAAAGATAAATTTAATCTATGTTAGATGTAAATGAGTTTTCCTTGGGAGACTCTACAAAGCAAAAATCAAATGGAGAAGATTTAATTATGAAGAAATATGCACTTACAGGGCAGTAAAAATGATAACAATCCCATGAAGAGGATAGAAAATTGCTGATCAGAGAGCTAGAAAAGAACAAGATCAGTCTGGAATTCTGGGGTGCAGAATAGGAGAGTTTCAGAAAGAAAGCTGTTGTAAACAACGAACACAGTTTCTTGAATTGGATTTGACAGTTAGGAAAGTACTGGGACATGAAGAAAATTTTAACGGAGGAAAAAGTATATTTAGCTTACAGGGGCGTGAAGAAAGAATAAGCACTAAAGAATTAGAGGGAATGGATATGGCAGCACATCAAAAGATTTGATAATAAAAGGACACAAGGAATGAGATGTTAGCCAAAGGGAGCGTCAAAAGATAGAGGATGCCTAAATATGTTGAAAAGAGAAGAAGCCGGTGTGGAGAAGAAGAGATTGAAGGTGCTGGGGAGAGAATAATTGATAGATGGGGCCAAGCCCTGATGAGTGAGGTAAGAAGGCAAGTTCAAGAACCCATGTGGAAGTCTGGCAAGAACAAGAGGAATATTGCTTGGTTCAAGGTGGGTAGCAAGGTTGTGGAGATGGAAACAGTCAAAACAGTAACTAGAAATAGCCAAAGAGAAGGAAATACTGAAGGATTTATACCTAATATTCTTAGTAAAATATAAAATGTCATAATTTGCAGGAAGAAAAGAATGGAGTAGAATGCAATTGAGCATATTGATTCAGGTGGAGAATGTGTGGGCAAGATGTTATAGAAAGTTCTTCTTATTTATTCCCCAAATACTTTCCGTGTACTTATCATGTATCAGACAGAATATTAGGTGCTGGGAATACAATAATAAATGGAGCTGATATTGTCTCTGCCCTCAAATATCTGATGTTCCAGAGAGGGAGATAGATTTTTAAAAATGAATAAAATTACAAATAAAATAATTGAAAGTTATGATAGGTACTACAGAGAGAAGCAGGGACCTGATCATAAAGGTTTTTTGTCTGCCATGACACAAAGTGTAGCTGTTATTCCAAGTGTGCTAGAAAGCCATTTAAGGGTTTAAGCATAAAAAATGAGTTTTAAAAAATCTTTTTTTTTTCAGTGTGCAGAATGAAATGGAAAGACTCAATAGTGAAAGCAGAGAGAGTTGGTAGGAAGCTGTAGGTAAAAGAAATAGCTCAAACATGCAGTTCAATATGAAAGGAGAAGTTCGGAGGGTAGGTCGGAACAGAAGATATGAATTAGGGAGGGATACACTTGAAGATGCTTTTTAGAATAAGTGGATATAATTGAGACCACAAAGACAGAGTATGGAGGAAGAAGAGAAGGGCCCAAGACCTCTCAGCATGTGGTTGGAACATTGGTTGTAGAGACCAATGGTTGAGCAGGTGGGGTCTGAATCTAGATGAGATTCTGAGTAGATAGAATCCAAATCTCACTGTTCGTCATTTTATGATGAAGACATTCAGTGGTGAAACTACAAAGGAGGTGGAACATTCTTAAAAGTGCTTAAGGAATAACTGAAATCAGAGTTAGTAGGCTGGCCACGGCAGCAATTGCTACCCTGCAGAACTGGTGAGTCTACAGTGAATGATTTATCCTACCTGGGTCTTATGAAATATAAATTCTGAGTTGTTCTGGTGCAGAGGAAAATCACTGTTTATTTACCACTCATTGAATGAGCATTTACTGTGTGTCGCTACTTGATTAGATCCTAGGAACAGAGAGATTCGGAAGAAAGTCTCTCCCTTGGGTGAGCTCACAATCTAACGGAGCAGGCAAGGCAGATAGGAGTCCTGGGAGTCTTTTCTTTCAGCTACATGTGAATGAATATCAACATTGTGATGGGACCACCTAATTTGGCTTTGTATAAAATGAATAACAAGAATAATAGAATGAAAGATGACAAAAGGCTAAGCAAAGGTAGAGGCCCTCGAAAATTTACTGTAAAAACAGAGCAGCTCTTTTAACAAAGGACTAATAAAAGCAAAACTCTAACATTAAAAAAAGAAATTTTCCGTATCCCATGGTTACAAATTTTTATTTAAGATTTTACTCCTATATAATGGCTTTACTCCTCCAACTATAATGGCTTCATTCTAGCTATTATATCCAATCCCGATACCCCAAGGTGTTTTTCACACTGTAAAGCATCTTCCTGCATTATTAGAGTAAATTAGTTAGCAAAAGAATGAGATATTAATCCTGTAAAGATCACATCATCTTGATTACAAGAAGCCAATAAAATGGAATTCTTGCCTGTAATAGTTGAATGTCACAAGAGGGAAAATAGAGAGTTTTACACTTCCCTCTGTAATGGAGAGATTTTGGTGGGGGGGGTTCTCAAAATTATATTTCTCAAAGTGTTCCTTGTGTTTATTTCTCAAGACGACTGAACTGGCGTGGTCACCAGAGGTTGTACTGTCTGGGGATGAAAACTGTACAGCCAGTCCTGAAGAAAAGACTAGTCTCTCCCTCAGCATAACATGCTTAACATTTACATGAATTTTTTTTCAGGCTTTTGATGAAGATAAACTTCCTTTTTTTTCTTTCAGTTTGCAGAGGCAACCAGGGAGAGAGAAGTAAACCATTTGTCCAATACCACAAGCTAATGGGGATTGGAGATCAGAGATATGGTCATTGCATTCCCAATCCATTGCTGGAACCTGGGTCTTGCTGCTTCCAGCTCACTTCAAGAGTCCTAATCAAAGACAAATTTGCTATATATTTAGATTTCTTGATCTATAACACAGACTGAAGACAACTGGATTTCCTGCTCTGTCTTCAAGAACATCGTAATTAAAACGGCTACACCTCTGCACCAGGTTGAGTTCTAGGGGTTTCAATATATTATTTCATTAACCTCTCACAACAATCCTCTGAGGTACATACTAATATTATCTCTATTTTAGGGATCTGGCAATTGAGACAGAGTTTCGCTATAGGTCACACAGCTAGTCAGCAGTGGAGCCAGGATTTGAACCCAAGAAGTCTGGCATGGGGGGCCAATATTCTTCCCCACTTCACCCACTGCCTCCCTGTGGACCATGTATAGTAAATCCCTGCTCAGGTGTGTGTACCAGTACACGACATTCACCTCTCTAAGCTCAAACAAAAATAAATAAGTGGCAGGAAATACATGGTTATGATTATGGCACGCGATTATGCTGCATCATAAATACAAGAGGGTCATGAGATGTTTTTCAGAATCAGCAAACATTGTGACCAGATTACACATCTCCGGATGAAGGAGGTCTGGTGATACAGAGAGAGCATTTTTTCTGACTAACGGTGCTGGCTCTGAAGTCAAACCACCTGGGTCCAGATCCTGGCTCCACCACTTCCTGCCTAAACTTGGGCAGGTTATTTACCCTCTCTGTGCTTCGGTTTCTCCACCAATAAAAGGGGAGATTAATGACAACTATAGCACCTACTTTATTGCTGTCTTGTAAGAATTCAATTACATAATTCATTTCAAAGAACTGCAAAGGTCTCAGGCACACACAAAAGCCTTAAAGGTATGTTAGCTATTATAACTGCTATTAACAGGAGTAGGGGGAATAGGAGTAGGAAGAAAAGTAGTAAAACTAATAAGCAAGTAAGTTTTTCAAAAGTTCTGATTAGCATGAGAGTCTCTGACTAATCCATCACCTTCAGTGTTTGGGGTGGAAGCGGTGAGAACTGTCCCATCATCTTCCAGGGACCACACCTGTCCTTAGCTATTTGCATCTACCCTACTGAAGATGTAAGAGTAGAGAGAGAGGTAAGTTTTGCTAAAGAGTTTTAAATCTCTTCTCAGTTTAATCTCAGCATTTCCATTTTCCTTCAGTATTGTGAAATTATATTAGATGCCTTCCATAGCCCTTCTAGATCATTCATTCTACTGACTCATCACATTTCCATCAAGGAGTGTGTGTGTGTGTGTGTGTGTGTGTGTGTGTGTGTGTGTGTGTGTATGTGTGTGTGTGTGTACTGGAGTGCAGGAAGGATGCAAAACCAAATTAAGCCTAGATCTTGCCTCTTTGAGCCCTCAGTCTTAACTGTGATTTACAACTGGGGTTGGAAGATAGGCGTTCAACCCCTTAGAGGGGATCGGGTGTGTTGGAATGTGTGGAGACAGATTGAACTGCCACATTAATGAGGGGCCCTGTTCACTCCCAGGACTGCTAAGCACCCTGCAGTATTAGAGATGATTCTGCACACCCAAGGCTAGTCCCACCCCAAATGCCAGGAGTGTCCCCTCTGAGAAACACTGACATAAACAATGAAATAAACTAGGGAACACAAGATCCAAACATGATACAGAATTAGGAACTTACCAATAAATTACTAAGAAATTTAAAGATAGAAATTGCCTTCTTGCTATGCAAGCCTGGAAGGACTACAAAAAAACCTGACTTTAAACAGGGGGGTGAAGAATGGGTAGGATTTGAACACACAAAGTCGGGGAGGCACAAATGACTTTTGAATTCCTGATGCTGCCTCATAACTAGGGGAGTCTTATAAGTTATCTTCCAAACAAAGTCACTTACAGGAAGAGTGAGGGTGATTAATAATTAGCAACCAAGAAAACAGGTACAAACTGAAACTGCCCTGGCAAACTGAGAGGCAGAGTTATCTACTCTAACACAAGCTAATGACAAGGAAAGAAATCCTTGCTTTACCCATGAGGAAACTGGAGCATTAACATGATGTAAGACTCATTCTGAAGTTGTGGGCAGCGTCAGGATGACAGTCAGTTTACATGAATGTGAGAAGTTCTGAGATGGGTGTCCCAGCGTGGTAACCGAGTTCGGGCCATCAATATCAAGTGTAAGATCTTTGGCAATTTACTTACATCTTCTGGGTAATGTGCTTTCACTGGTATAAGGAATAGGCAGGAATATCCAATCTGCAAAATCAGCCTCAGCTCTGATACTGTAAGATTTTTCTTGCCGAGATAATCAGAGACATCAAACCATTTTTTCTACCCTCTACATAGGTTAACTTTTTTCCTCCACTCTCTCCTGTCTTTGTTTAACCGATATTGGCTTTTCCACTCTAACGAAACACATGCATTCCTAAAGGGGAAAAAAACTTAGGTTCTGCAAAATTATACACTAAAAATAATAAGTTTTTGAGAGCAGGGGAAATAAGGCCATAGGCAGTTGCGGAAAGCTATGTAATCTGGTAACCAGAGCATTAACTAAACCAAAATAATCCTAATTAAATTCTAATTCAGAAAAAAGACACATTGAATTCCCAATTTAAAATAATACAGCAGTAGCTATAAGACTTTACCTTTAATTAAAGGTAATGGTAGACTGATTGAAAGGGGTGTGCAGAAGGGTTGAGGCTTTTGGTTTGGACACAAGGGCAAAAAGCTCCCTGGATTCCAGGAACCATGCCCTATGCATTTGCTGAGTTCCCCTGTGCTCTGTACTTGGAGATCAGCTGGTATGATTTGGTGACACAAATCATTAAAATGCTCGGAGAAATTGCTTATGAACCAACACAATTTCCGCATTATAGTAACATGATTCTCCTATTTACTAACCGAGGATGAGCTAATTTGCATTAGAGAAACATGCATCGGAGTAGAAAAATTTATCTATGCAGTCCCATTTATCTTTGCATATTACTGTTGAATTCAGTCATTCCTTCATTTGTTCATTCCACATGTCCTGTCAACCTGCAACGTGCAAGGCACAATGCTAGGACTCCTGGGAAGCAAACACATAAATCTAAATGATATTAAATGGTTATTTGTTCCAAAGCTCGATCGCCATTTTTCGTAATGAATTCTCAGGTTAGAATGTGTAACAACCCGAAAGACTGATCATTTTGAGTTGGACACAGGAGCAGTTATCTGGACCCTTACTGCCACATGTGTAATATTATGAAGTGGGCTGAGGTACCTTTTCTCCGTTTCTTGCTAAGGTCTTTCCCTCAGAAACTGATTTGTTTTGTGCTGCTTTCCATTCACATCACGATCCAATCAAACCACAGAATATAGGAAAGATCAAAGTAGTGCAGTCTAGCCATCTACAGTAATTCGTAGAATATATGAGGCATTAAAATTTTCATTCTTCATTCCTGTGAGAAAGACTATAAAGGTAACCGAAAATGATGCAGAATATGAATTCATTCCTGAGACAATGATTGTAGCAAGAATAGGAAAATGCATAAACCAACAGACCTTTTTTTGCCTCAGTTTTAAACCCTTTTTGAAAAACAGTTCTTGCCTGTGTCATTCACACTTTTACTTTTATCCTTGATCTCTTCAGCTCTTCTTCTATCTAAGTGGTACATGAAAAAAAAGCCCAGAAAAGTTTTCAAGTATTGGCTTCCTGCATTTTCATCCAAAGCAATTTTATAAGCACTCCCATAAACACAAGGAAAATTGTCCAAGGTGATGCCTAGCAGATACAGAAACAATTGATTGAAAAATGAAAACTTCAGTCAAAGAGCAAGGGGTAAGAGTCACCACCTCATGAATTTTACTCTCCTTGGTGTTTTTTTCTGTTATTAACCATGTTTTTCTAGAATACGTTTTTTAATTCCTTGTTTTTTTGTTTAATAAAGTAAGTCTGAATCTAATGATTTACAGCCAGGAAAATGGGAGTTATGTTCATTTTCAGAATTTTAACCAGGAGACTATGGAAGACAAACGTTACAGAAAGAAACAAATATGCAAAATTGTATATCTGAGCCAGTGGTCCAAGTGATGAGATCAAGAAATTCAAATACAAAGTGTTTAAATTTCTTTTTTTCTTTATAGTAACATGCTCTCTTTCCACAGAGTAGGAAACTCAGGGAGGAAAATGTTTTTTGGCCAATTCATACCATTAATCAAATGTGTAATAAAAGCAAATGATGTTCTAAAAGAAAAGTCACTTAGTTTGTGAGTTTTTATTTGTAATCAAAAAGGTTTAAAATGAAGGGATGGCTAATATTCTACATGACATTCTCTAGGCCACCTGTAGTGTCATGAGTCTCCCCCCAAGGTTGTCTGTCCCACACAGGGGAGACGTTGATGGTCAAAGGAGAGGGGCGGATGCAGGGACCTGGGACCTTGGACAACAGCAGTGCCAGGGTGCCCCCAGACCCCTGTGGGCCCCAAGTTACTATCAGAAAGTTGAGGAACTTAGTTTTGGGGCTGCCCCTCCTTCTTTTAGTGGTTTCTCTTTGTGATGGCAACTCCCTGTGTGATCTCGAAGCATCCCAGAGCTCTCTGTAGATGTCACAGAACTTGACAGTGAGAAAGATGGCATGAGAAGGGCATGGATTCATGTCACATGGATCTGAGTTCATATTCCAACCCCACCACTGACCGACTGTGTGAATTGAGACACATTACTTTATCTATCCAAGCCACAGTTTCTTCATCCATAAAAAGAGAATAATAAATCTTACTGCACGGAGCTTCTTGAGAATGGCATCGGATAACATATGTAGAACACAGTCACAGATGTGTTCCTGGCTCAGACTCTGAAATGACTTGGGGTTCAAACCCTGGCTCCACCATTTAACTACTGTGAGACCTGGCCAGTGGTCACTCTGCTTCTCAGGGCCCCATCTGTGAAGACAATAAAACAACTTTTTTCATGGGGTTTAGTTATGAGTGTTCATCATTTGCGTATTTGTTGGTTTGCAAAGGGCTTAGAAGACTGCCTGGCATATAACGAAAATTTGGTCTATTTTGTCCAATATCCTAAAGATCTGACACTCAGCTGCTGTGCACAATGGCAGATTCTAAGGTAAAACAGTCCTCACCAATAAATAGGCTTCACATTAGTAACAAAAGAAAAAAAGTTTCCCCCAGGGCAGAGGTTTGATATAGATATGGGGTGGGGGGGGGGGAAGCATGAACACAAAGTTTTGAAGCACCGGTGTGTCAACTGTTGGAGAAGTTGACAGAAGCAAAGTAGGAGGGGCAAAATCAAGTGTGGTCCCTGGAGATGAACTTTGGGTTGGTGAAATTCAATGGAGGAGCTGAAAGAAAAGAGGGAAATTTCAGAGCAATTGGATACAAAAAAGAAAGGAAATCAAATAAGTTGCCGGAGATCAGGCACTCAGTGAGACTTCAATATAGTTCACAATTTCCAGAAAAATCCCTCTGGCACTCAATAACAAGAGTACTGTGCTGAGAGACAGGAATTCAAAACAGGGGCATTCTAAGGGGCTGGGACCACAGAGAGGTGTGCCCCAGCAAGGAAAAGCACATTATTGCTGACGTTGGACATGACATACATGGTGGTAATAAAAAGCTGACCAGCTTTCAGTCGCTATTATTATTGCTTGCAGTGTCTCTCCAGACAATTCCCTAGTATCCAGCACAGGCTGCATTCACCCTTCCCTGGGTCCTCCGCTGACATAGGTGAGATACACGGGTCTGCAAGGAACATGCAGTGTAACAAGAAACCATTCAGGTGAAATATTCATAAATATTAAATGGGAGCCACACTTATTAATTATTAAAATAAATTCCAGTTGTTATAGATATTTAAATGTACAAAATAAAATTACTTTAAAATCAAAAACTCCTGGAGATTGTCATACAGAGTGAAGTAAGTCAGAAAGAGAAAGACAAATATCGTATGATATCCCTTATATGTGGAATATAGAAAAATGGTACAGATGAACTTATTTACAAAGCAGAAATAGAGTCACAGATATAGGAAACAAACTTATGGTTACCAAGGGGGCAGGGGATGAATTGGGAGATTGGGAATGACCGATATACACTACTATATATAAAATAGATAACTAATAAGAACCTACTATATAGCACAGGGAACTCTACTCAGTACTTTGTAATGACCTAAATAGGAAAAGAATTTTAAAAAGAGTGGATATATGTATATGTATAACTGATTCACTTTGCTGTACAGCAGAAACTAACACAACATTGCAAAGCAACCACACTCCAATAAAAATTAATTTAAAAAATAAAAATAAATAATAAATAAATAAATAAAATCAAAAACCAAAAATCGAGGCTACAGGTAAATTTTTATCTTACTTGAATGTTAGGCAACTTTCTCCAAGAACTAATAGTAAGATTGCCAGATTTAGCAAGTAAAGATACATAACACCAGTTAAATCTGAACTGCAAATAAAGAAGGGGAAATTTTTTTAGTATAATTTTATCCCAAATACTGCATGGATATACTTAAATTAAAAATTATTTTAGCTAACGGCCACTTTCCACCAGACCAGGCCTGCCAAATATGCAAGTGGTACCTGCAACTGAAAAGAGCAAATGAAAACAAAATGTAACTTTTCTAAATTATCAAAAACATAAAACAAATTTCAAGTGACCATGCTAGAGGTTTTCATTTTTTTGTTTTGCTGTATTGAAATTATGATACAAAACAGTTATTTAATACTGATTTCAAAACATGCATCAAAAAATTGGGGGCAATTAATTTAAAAAACAGTCATTTATTTTTGTGGTGTTTGCATTTCTAAGCTTTTTGAAAAGTGTAACTTGATTGTAATTTTTCTCATTTTAAATAATCACCAATTTTCATATTTCATGGTTTCATGATTTTATGTTTCTAAGAGATAACCCCAAATTGTATGAACTCTAAGCCCCAGAAAACCTAGATCTAACTCTGGAAACAGTAATACACAAAATAGACTTTAAAAAAACTTATTGCATGAAGCTTAAGTTGCAGTATGGGAAACAGCCAACAAATAAATCTCATAAGTAAAGTAAGTAGTATATCAGACGGTGATAAGTGCTGTAGAGAAAGACAATGAGAAAGAAGAATGAGCAGTGCTGGAGCGGGGCCAAGGTTCAATTCTCAACAGAGGAGTCTCAGTGAAGCCCTCAGAAGAAGAGAACATTTGAGCAAAGACCTGAAGAAGGTGAGGGAGTGAGCCCAGTGGGTATCTGGGGGAAAAGGGAACCACAGACAGAAAACCCTGGAGCCTGGGGTAAGACTGAGGGGCAGCACCGTGGAGGCTGGTGTGGTTGGGGCATGGAGGGCAAGGAGAGGAGAGAAACCTTGTAAGGCCAGCCTTGTGGGCTATTGGTTCTTAATGAAAGTGACATAGGAGATAATTGGAGGATTTTTAACAAAGAAGCCTGAGGAGCTGACATGGATTTAAAAGGACTACTCTAGCTGCCAGGTTATGCAGAGGCAAGGGCAGGAAGTCTAGTTATGAGGCAGCTGACTCATTCAATAGATGCAAATGGTTTGCCAGGGTGGTGAGAATAGATTAGATCTGGGATCTATTTTTAAGGCAATGGCAGTAGATATGACAGGTGAGATAATATACATAACAGGAGAAGAAAAAGAGAATCAAGGATGATAGTGTGGTTCTTGATGTGAACAATGGGAAATATGGAGTTGCCATTTACTATGATCAGAAAGACTGCAGGAGAAGCAAGTTTTGAGGAAAGATCAAAACCGCTCATTTCAAGATGTCAGTTGGACATCGAACTAAAGGTAGCAAGTAAGAAAAAGCGATTAAAGCAAGCTTGGAATTCAGGGGGAAGGTCTAAGTTGGAGACATAAATCTGTAAGTCTTTGACATAGAAAGCTATGAAACTAGAAGAGCTCTCCAGGGGAGTAAATGTAGAGAGAAAAAATGACCCAAGGACTAAGCATGAACACTGGAAGGGTTTGGGGAGAGGATGAGGAATCCACAGAGAAGACAGAGAAGGAACTCCTGGTGAGACAAGAGAAAAACCAGGAGAATATCGTCCTGGAAGCAAAGTAAAGAGAATGTTTCATAAAGGAAGGAGACATTAACTTAGGTAGATGATGCTGAGAATCAGTTGAGATAAGGATTGACTACTGAGCTTAGTTTGGCAAAATAGAAGCCATTGGTGGCCTTCACGAAAAGTAGTTTTGTTGCAGTTGAGAGGGAGAAGAACTGATTCCATTGGTTTCAAAGGAGAATGGGAGGGGAGGGATTGAACAGAACGAGTACAGACAACTTACGGGATTTTGCTGTAAAGAGGAGGAGAAATGGGGCTCTAAGTGGATGGAGAAGTGGTGTAAGGAAGATTTTTTCTAAATAAATGAAACAGCAAAATGTTTGTATTTTAGTGCAAATGATCCATTAGGGAGAGAGAAACTGGTGTTTAAAGAGAAGGAAGAAATTGTTTTTCATTAGATTAAAAACATAATTATTACTATGTTGCTGTCATTTATTGAGTACTTACTCTAAGTGCTATGTCCTTTGGTCACAAAGAAATTATTTATTTCTGACATTAACTCTAGGAGTTACTTTATCACCACTGGATAAAGAAATGTTTAGGACACTTTCGTAGGGTTACACAGATAATAGGCAGAGTAAATATTTTAATTCAAGTTTACCTGATTCAAACACGGTGACTTCAAGTCTTCCTCTGCTTTGTACTCCTAGCAATTAAACAACAGCACATAGTAAATATGTAGTCAATTTAGTGAATGTATAACTGCATGAATGAATAAATGGTGAATATGTATATACAAACACATGTACTTACAGACATACACACATATACGTATATTTATACATACATTCACCCATACACATGGGATTGCAGTGGATCTTTTGGGGGATAAGTGAGAAGCAGGGAGGTTGAGGAACTCTTTTACTAGATCAGAAATTCCTCTCTTATCTCCTTCTGAAGGTGCTGGCAGAAGGAAATTACCTGAAAGGAGCAGTGGAAGCCAGGAATCCACCTCTTCACAACTTCCTAAGTAAGCAATGTTTCTATCAGTTAAGACATAAGCCTCGGGCTTCCCTGGTGGCGCAGTGGTTAAGAATCCGCCTGCCAATGCAGGGGACACGGGTTCGAGCCCTGGTCCGGGAAGATCCCACATGCCGCAGAGCAACTAAGCTCGTGCGCCACAACTACTGAGCCTGCGCTCTAGAGCCTGTGAGCCACAACTACTGAGCCCAAGTGCCACAACTACTGAAGCCCATGCGCCTAGAGCCCGTGCTCCACAATAAGAGAAGCCACCGCAATGAGAAGCCTGCGCACCGCAATGAAGAGTAGCCCCCGCTCGCCGCAACTAGAGAAAGCCCGCACACAGCAACGAAGACCCAACACAGCCAAAAATAAATAAATAAAATAAATAAATTTATAAAAATTTAAAAAAAAAAAAAAAAAAAAAGACATAAGCCTCATGGCAAAGCCCTTGAGCTAGTGATACTATTTCTGAAAATCACAAGCAAGTAGACAGGGACGATTCCTTGATTGGGGGTACATTTGCTCCCCCTTCAGACCTGTAGGATGGGCAGTGGTTAACATAGGCTGTGTTACAAACAGGAAAAGTATTAACTACCACTTTAGTAACCAAAAACTTCAGCGAAATCTTCTTCATTAATTAGAATCTCATTTCTTCCTTCTGCACTCTATTTTTTTGAATAGTGTAATTTCTCTGGCATTTCATTTAAATGAATAAACAGAGATATATTATAATTTTCAAGATTCCCAGCAGGACATAAGATGGATCTAAACCTTAGTGAAAGCCTGATCTTCAGTTAGCTGCTCATTATATTCTGTAAACACAAATACTTGTAAGCCATCAGGAATGTCTATAACATTCCAACACGTGTGAAATTCACCCTCAAAATAAACTAGCCCTTTGTGAAGAAACGCCATCTACTGTCTCTCTTCTTGCTTCAAAGAATCATCATCTTTCAGCAGTAATGAATCTTTTCTGGTAATCCACTCACATTTTACTGCTATGGAATGATGAGCATATCAGTTTCTATACATTTTTAGATTATATATTTAGCTCTGAGCTGAACAAATTACACAGGCTTGGAGAGTCATTCCATTTTCTTTCCTCATTAAAATTTAGCTTCATTTATGCCATCTCTGATATTAGCAATCATATTTTCAATAGAATTTTGAATAGCATTATTTCAATTTCAGTGCACAAGTAAGTGATATGATCATTCTTGGCTGCATTATAATCTCCTTAGCTTTAATTATTGTTCCTTAGAATACTATGTCTTCCTACTTTATGGGTTTTAAAATGTATTCCTATTTTCTCTTCTAAAACAGTTCCTTCTAGTTGAAAAAGAAAAGAACACGTACATATATGCCACATTCTTTAGAAACTGTGCTTTATCATTTCAATGGTCATTGTACCTAACGCGTTAGGTTTTGGAGTACAATATTGTGCAATCATAAAAGAAACAGAATTTTAGAAAACCACAGGGCTTAACATAAATCAGCAAGCAGGATGAATTTGGGATCAAACATTAGAAAGTGGAGGGATTCTAAAATAGAGATATCATTTTGCTAAGCTTTGGGTAGTATAGAAATACTCAGTTCTATTTGGGTCTCCTACATATAAAAGAAATACAAATCTCTTTTAGTGATGTTAGTGTCCTTTGAAAAAAGCATTTTGACTTACTAAATGATGATTTTGATTTTGTAATGATTTTCTGCCAAGTCAGAGATGGTAAATAGATTTAAAGTTTCATGCCAACTCTCATCATTTAGTAAAATCTGATTGGGAATTTATTGCACACATCCAACACAAACACACACAATCCACATTATACAATCGAAGAAACTGAGAGTTAGTGGTCAGATAACTCACCTAAGATATCTGTTATTAAGTTGTAGAACCAGCATTTGAACCCATGTCTGTCTGTCTCCAAGGCACAAGTGCATGTTTATCCATTTGTCAATCGACAGACCCTCGGATTGTTTCTGTATGTTGACTATAGTGAATAACGGTGCAATGAACGTGGGAGTACAGATATCTCTTCAAGACAGTGATTTTTTTTCCTTTGGATATATACTCAGAAATGAGGTTGGATCATATGGCAGTTCTATTTTTAATTTCTTGAAGAACCCCCATACTGTTCTCCATAGTGACTGTATCAGTTTACATTCCCACCAACAGTGCAAAAGGGTTGCCTTTTCTCCATGTCCTCACCAGCACTTACCTCTCTTTTATATATATGTGACATCTTAACAGAGATGAAGTGATAAATCCTGGTTTTGATTATCATTTCCCCTATGATTAATGATGTTGAGTACATGTTCATGTACCTGTTAGCCATTTGTACGTCTTCTTTGGAAAAAATTTTCAATTCAGTTCCTCTGCCTTTTTAAAAAATTGTGTTATTTGAGGTTTTCTGTTTTGTTCTGTTTTTTTGCTATTGAGTCATATGAGTTCCTTATATATTTTGGATTTTAACCTCTTATCAGTTACATGCTTTGCAAATATTTTCTCCCATTCCATGGACTACCTTTTTATTTTGTTGACGGTTTCCTTTGCTGTGTGGGTGCGGAAGCTTTTTAATTTGATGTAGCCCCACTTGTTTATTTTTGCTTTTGTTGTCTTTGCAGCAAAAATCATTTCCAAGACCAATGTCAAACAGCCCCTGTGTTTTCTTCTGGGAGTGTTACAGTTTCAGGTCTCATGCTGAAGTCTTTAATATGTTTTGAGTTAATTTCTGTGTATAGTATAAGATAGGGGTCCAGTTTCATTCTTTTTTATGTTGCTGTCCAATTTTCCCAGCACTATTTATTAAAGAGACTATCCTTTCCCCCATTGTATATTCTTGCTCCTTTGTCATAAATTAATTGGACATATATGCATATGTTTATTCCTGGGTTCTCTATTATGTTCCATTAACCTATGTGTCTGTTTTATGCCAGTACCACACTGTTTTGATTCTATATCTTTGTAATATAGCTTGAAATTAGAAGTTTGATGCCTTCAGCTTTGTTCTTCTTTCTCAAGGTTGCTTTGACTATTCAGGGTCTTTCATGATTCCATACAAATTTTCAGATTTTTTTTCTATTTCTGTGAAGGAAGTCATTGAAATTTTGATAGGAATTTCATTTAATTGATAGATTACTTTGGGTAGTATGGATATGCTAACAATATTAATTCTTCTGATCCATGAACAAAAAATTTGTTTCCATTCAGTTGTGGCTTCTTTGATTTCTTTCATCAATGTCTTCTATTTTTCAGAGTACAGGTCTTTCACCTCCTTGTTTAAATTTATCTCTAGGTATTTTGTTCTCTCTGATGCAATTGTAAGTGGGATTTTTTTTGTAACTGCTCTTTCTGATAGTTTGTTATTAGTGTATAGAGACACTAATTTTTTGTTTATTGATTTGTACCCTGCAGCTTGACTGAATTAATTTATTAGTTCTAACAACTTTTGTGGAGTCTTTAGAATTTTCTATATGTAATATCATGTCATCTGCAAATAGAGACAATTTTACTTCTTTCTTTCCAAACTGGATGCCTTTTATTTCTTATTATTGTCTAACTGCTCTGGCTAGGACTTACAGTACTATGTTGAATAAAAGTGATGGGAGTGGACATACTTGTCTTGTTTCTGATTGCAGGGGAAAACCTTTCAGATTTTTCCCATTGAGTATTATGTTTACTGTGGGATTGTCATACATAGTCTTTATTATGTTGAGGTATAGTCCTCTGTTGAGAGTTTTTATCATGAAAAGACGTTGAATTTTGCCAAATAATTTTTCTACATCTATTGAGATGATCATTTGATTTTTATCATTCATTTTTTAATATGGTGTATCACATTTGTTGATTTGCATATGTTGAGCCACACTTGCATCCCTGGAACAATTCCCACTTGATCAGGGTGTGTGATCCTTTTAATGTAGTATTGGATTCAGTTTGCTCATATTTTGTTGAGGATTTTTGCAGCTTGGTTCATCAGGAGCTCCTGCTGCTTACTCACCCATGTCTCCAGTTTTCAAAAGACTCTGATTGCTGGGGTTATGCTCTTGATAACTAATCAAATATCACTTCCAGTTCCAGACTACATACTGCTTTTAGCCTCACTTTGAGTCTGTGAGTGAAAGTCTACTTGTTTAATGGGACCCAGGCATATTCAAATACATTTTGTTTGTGGTGTCTCACAAACACATTAACTTGACCCCAGAACTGGTCAACTCATTTCTACTCTAGGGAAACACAAGTTTCTTTTCCTAACATGGAATAGTCACTCTATGTTTAATACAGTTCTCCATTTTTTCTTAATCATTTTCTGTTTTCCTTTTGAGAGAAATATCTTTTTTTCTGAATATATAAATTATGTATACTTACTTAAAAATTATATGATGAACATTCTTCATGAATATTTGTCTGCAGCTTTAATTAAGGTAGAGTTACTGGTTGAAGCAACATGAACTTCCTAAAAGCTTTCGAAACCTGATGTCAAATCGCTTTCTAGGAATGATTTATTTACTTTGCTAGAGCAATGCCTAAGAGCATTGATTTCACTGAATGCATATCAGCATCAGTGATTAAATGTTAAAAGATAGTTTTTCTAATTTGATGAATAAAAATACTATATATTTTTATATTTGCCTTAATTTGAACAATCACGTGAGTTTGAATACCTTTGCATATTTATTTTCATATTTATATGTCTTGTGTAAATTGTTCATGACTCATCTATTTTTAAAAATCAGGATGTAAAATTTATCTTAATCATTCATAAGAGATCATTACATTTAAGGTAATTAAAGGTAAATATAATTTTTAAATTATATTTGTAATACGAATAAAATATAATGTATAAATATAATATTACAGATAGCATATTACAAATATATGCATTACAAATTATTTATACAACAAACATAAAACTCAATTTGTCATTTATTAGATTTTCATATTGATTTATAATATCCAGGTCACCTTGAATTATTAAAGGATAATTCTATCAGTATTTTAGGTGTAATTCTTCATTTTCTTGAAGGCATGCAAAGTCCTTACCTATACAGGGAATAAATATTCATGCATACTTTCTTCTAGGTTTTTCTTTGCCTCTGGTTTCTTTTTTAAATCTAATTGCCTGTAGATTGTAAGGCAAAGACCTAATTTGACTTCTTCTCCAAATAGTCCATTTTACAAAGAGTTATGTAACGTTAATGAATTGATTCCTCATTAATTTGTTATAGTAACTTTATCATAAGCTTAGTACTATGTTCCCAAATAAACAAATAAGCCATTGATCTGTCTATTCCAATATCGGCATTTAATTTTTTTGTATATTGTAGCTTTTAGCACTCTTTGGTATCTTGAGGGCATATTCGTTTGAAAGGAAGGTATAGCCCTCTTTATATAATGTAAAATTTTATCTTTATTAATTCAATCTCATCAATTTATTAATCAATTCCTTGATAGCTCTACTTTTATGTGTTTAAACATTATCTGTCAAAGCCTAAAGAAAGTGTAATAATCTCAAGTAAATTTTCTAAAAGACTTTGTCTTTACTAGGTAAGATTATCACATTTATGTTTATTTTACAGATGGTATGTGTAGTCTTCGTTCAGGCAACAAATAACTGGAGTGTCTATTATATCAGGCATGATTCTGGTAATGCTGGTAAATAAGACCAACAAGATCCTGCCTTGGGGAATTTCTATTGCAGTCAAGGAAGTCAACATGTGCATCATACTTTCTGTTTTTATGCTCTTTTCCATTTCCTTTAACTTCTGTTTTCTATATATGAATATAATCATTTACTTTTACTTTTTCTAGGATTTGTGAGTTATATATTATCAATTTTAAAAGGTAACAGAAATAAAATTTCATGTTTGACTCCTTTAAAAGGAGTAAGCCTACAAATATAGCTCTCTTTTACTCATTCCCTAAATTTCAGTATTTGTTAATACAGTCTGAAATTTTGAGCAGCAGTTATGTTTATTTAGTAGTTTTTTACATTATATCTTTTCTCTTTCAATAATAATTTTTAACATTTTCATTCAATTTTATAATTGGATTTATAAAACAAATATAAACAGTTTAATTAAAAAATAATTATTTATACAACTATATTGAATGGTCTCATGTCAACTATATGAATGGTTTCATATCACCACTATCTTTCTAAGTTATGCCTTCACAATTCTCGAGTTCTTAATTTTGATCCACTTCTTCCTTAACTGGGATATTTTTTCTGTAATTTTTATGACAATTTATCTTTGGAATCCTGGTATATCCGAAAATATACTTTTTGTGGCCTTAAGATACAAAAACTTAGCTATGTATAAAAAGTTTTAATAATAAAGAACACTGTCAATTGATACTAAATATTGCAGAGGAAAAATAAAAATCCAATCTGATATTTCTTTCTTTGTAGGTTACCCAGTTGCCTCTGCTTAGAAGACATTTTTAAATTAGGAATATCTATTTAATGAACCAGTATATCTCTCCTTAGTAGATATCTTTTCATTCAAAATGACTGTGAGCTGTGTCAAAGTGCATACACTAGTCTCTGCCATTGGTTTTGAAAAGTCATGTTCAGTTCATACCAAAATTTGCTTTATTTTTTAATAAGCTTCATGTTGTTGTTGTTCTCTTCTGTTTACACATCTTTAAATGAAGTGTAGCCAGAGACAGCATTTGGCAACTAGAGATATGTGTGGTATCTCAGTGTAGGTTTCCCCAGAAGCCCCTAAGACAAGAATTCAAAGAGAAGTGCTGTGTATGATTGGGGGAAAAACCCACTAAATCCTATCCTGTCCCAGAAATACAGGAGTTTCCCTCCCCAGCTTAAAACAATCATTCTCTATGTATGGTGCCCCTGGCTTTTCCTATATTAAATTGCGTCAAAGATACATTTTCCTTGATCAATCATTTTCTATTCTCAAATTAAAATAACTTATATGTTTGAGTGTTCACATATGTGCCATGCAGAGTTAAATAGTTTACATGGATTGTTTAATTAATTTTCACAATAACTCTCTGAGGAAGTTCCTATTACCATCTCCATTTTCTCAATGGGGAAACTGAGACTTAGAGATTAAATAAACTGTGGAAGTGCCATTGACCCAATAATCTGCTCTTGAGCCCATACTTTTAACCAATGATCCAAACTGATTTGCTGAGTTGAGGTGGTATCCACTCTGACCCTCACCTCCTCATTCTCTGACACTCTGAAATGATGGCATTCAATAGCACTTTTGATCTCCTATATACCTAGGAGAGGGCTCTTGCTACCTCCCTCCCACTTCTATGCCTTTTTCTCTCTCACTGTTATCCAGCCACCAGCAAACGGAATCACTGCCAATATCTTCCTTCCCTGTTGTTCTGTGGGAATTGTGAGATCCAAATTGACAAACAAAAAGAGGTACATCTTTTATATGGAGGTGGTATCAAAAGGAGGTGATGTGCAAACAATTGTATATGCATGGCAGAGTCCCAAGTAAGGATTGGTGAGCCAGTGGACAGATGTTGAAAAGCAATTGTGAGAGAGCCCTAGTTTTGGAAGGTGTGTAGTACATCCCTACTTTGGGAAGAGGTGTGGTAGATCCCCACTTTGGGAAGAGATATGGTTCATAACTACTTTGGGAAGAGATATGGTTCATACCTACTTTGGGAAGAGGTGCGGTAGATCCCTACTTTCTTTCCAGTGAGCAAGTTGCTCTATTGTAAGTGTGGTTTTATACTTTATCTATTGCAATTCCATTTTATCCTATGGCATAAAGTTGATCTTATATTTAACATTGTGAATTGTCATGTCTTTATACCATGTCTTCATTTCTTCATAAGCATTTTTATTGAGAAGCTGAGAGGGTTTATAACATGGAGGTAAAGCAAGTACCACTTGCAATGACCAGACCCGAACTTCAAGAAAACCTCTCACCTTTTCACATCTCCTTTCCTCTGTTTCACCTACACATCAACCCCACCTGCAAGGTCCCTTCTCCCCTGAACCTTGAGAGAATTCCCTTTTCATTTTCTTCATTCTGGAATTCAAAATATCTATTTATATCTAAAAGCAATTATTTTCAATCACTACGACAATTTTTAAATACTTAAAATCCAGTTTACTCATTTGGTAATGGAACTGGTTTAATCATCATTTTGAGGGATGGGAGTTATTTTTTTTTAATTTTTGATGAATTAATCAGTTGTTTTTCTTTTCAAGTGAATAGTCTTAATTGAAATATAAGCCACCCCAAAATCTCTGTGGTGGTGTAAATAAATAAACTAATAATGTAAGGTTATTTGACCCAGTCTTAACTTCTAAATCTACTTGGAAATCACTATAAGGTTTCAATGTTCTATTTGGTGCTTTGGCTAATATGACATTCAAAAGAAAATATATCAAACACTTATGTCATTTTCTGGTTCTGTGGTTTATTTTTTTCAATTAAGTTCTAAAAAGTCATTGTCAGTTGATTCTTACATATTCTTAAAGTCATACTCATGTATTATAAAATAGGTTACCAAAAATACATGGACTCTTATTTAACCATTTTGTAATTAGATATATTTTTAACAAATTTTTAAAATTTTATGAATGGCATTGCTATCTATTGGTATTTAATTCACACCCAACATCCTTTCTAACTTAAATTAAATCCTTATTGGAGATGTTTATTCCAACTGTAACTGTTTTCTCTAATGAACTACCAATTCATTTCCCCACACAGCATGTTCTAATTTGTGCTCGTGGTAGTTTCTAGAAACATATGGGGACCAACTGTGGTTATGTTTGGGGATCTTCTGTACAAAAACATGATAATTGCTTTCGTTTTGCTGCTTACTCTCTAAGACAGTTTCAAAACTCTTCAACTTTTTCTTTATCCACAAGGTTTTTAATTGCAAATTCCCTTCTGTTTTATCAGATGAATTTCCCATAATGAGCATATTGGATGGGCTGCTTCACCTGTCCAGAGGTTCTATGATCTTTAGACTAGATCAACCCCTTGCATAGAATGTACAAACTGTTTCCAGATATCAGACATCATCAGCCTTGTTATTTCCATGGTGCCATAAACACAAAAGCAGAAGAGACATAAAAGGTAAGAGGCCTTTTGCAACATGAAAGAGAAAGCAAGATTGGCGTATCCTTCGCTTGTGGTTCTTTGGGTTGGGGTTGGGGGGGGCCGTTGGTAGCAGCAAAAGATACAATAATACAAGCATCTTCCTGATTGATTAAAGTAGTGAAGTGCATTCTTCGGTTCATAAATAATGCTCTATTACTCTTCTTCAAAGACAAGTAAACCTTGACAGAATGACCTTTTCCAAGGCAGGAGTTGTTTGGATGCCATAAATTATACTGTAAAACGGGTGGAAGTGCTACTGAGAAGTGTGTGACAAAATGAGATTAAAGATTACTATACACAAAAGATTGTTGTTTTATTAATGGTTTCCTGTCAACGGGATGAAAAATCCTCAGCTTTCGACTGGATGTTGAGATCACATCAAGCTGCAAATTAGGAGGGCACTTTCTAAAAAGTAACTAAAAGTGTCAAAATAACAATATTCTGATTAGGGTTTTTTCCTCCTGTATTATACTTGCTCTTCAAACAAATTTAGTTATTGTCAAATACGCTTGTACTTTCCACAGTCATTGGCTCACAAAGAGAAGGATGAAGCTGTCAGCTGACTTTGGTGTTAGGTCTGCAGCTGAGGGGAGGTTGGCAGAAGACTGCTGAAGAGAAGCCCGGCCGGAGGTATCTCCATCAGTGTGCTGTGCATCGCCCAGAGGAGAAAGCATATGGTAATTCTCCAACCATTCATTTATCTGGTGAACACTCAATCTGACAGAGCCATCCATGCCACTTGGAAGAAAAGAAAAATCATCGCCAAGTGACTTAAGCTGTAAGCGGCTCTGAATTTTTTTTGTTGTTGTTAACAATACACTTGTTTCCGATTTTACCAATTAGTAAAAAACAACTTGAAATGATAGAAACTAGACTAAGACCAGTTAAAGTACGATGAAGGATTTAAGTCTACATAAATTGAAAGAGATCATGGGAGTTCAAGGGCTTTTCATAAGCATCCACACCCTGTACAAACACTATATAGAATTCCTTCTAATGTTATTACTGCACGTTTGCTGTTAGTGTAATTAACCCTGCCCAATTTTTCCTTAAAATCAAGACTCTGTGTTTAAAACATTTCTCCGTAGGCTCTTTGGAAATGTGATTGTAATCTGAAATAAATAAATAAACAAACTGATCAAAATGTAGAGACCATGGTGGCAAAAAGGAATGAAAAAAGGAAAAAGAAAAAAATCACAAAGCAGAAGATAAATATTTTGAATGATACATTTCAATAGTAAAATTCATTCAGATCTTAGGGCCCTTTATTGTGTGGCACTAGCAGACATACAATTGAGTAGTAGAGAAACAGAAACAGAAGTCATCCTACAGAATTAAAGTTTTCAGAACTTTCCTTGGAGCTTGATCTAGCGATGGGTCACTCAAATAATAACTACCCTTGATAGATAGAGCATATGCTCAGCACGGCATGTTGCTATAAATCACTCCTTGTCACAAAGAAGAATAGATACACTGGCTCCTACTGCTTTGTTATTCTTTATAACTAGACACAGGGTATCAGTGTTACCTTCATTATTGGAAGAACAGAAATGGATGCTTTAATACACCCACACCATTTTAAAGATAGGTGTCAAGAAGCCAAAAGACAAAACAATGAGATTAGTGTTACACGGAGCACCCATTTACTTCTCAGACAAACGTAAAATTCTAGTTAGTGCACAGGGAGCGGACGTGCTGTTTAGGTAGATATTCTGCATATGCTTTCATTGCGTAAAGCAGAAAGCCGTCTCCTAATCTTGCAGAGTGCTCATCCACTCTTTCTCCAAAATGTACTCTGTTTACTTAGTTTAGCAACTATCTGAGAAGAGATCCAATTATTCAAATTTCACATTGACCTTAGCACAAATTAAACAATATATTAAGTCATACTAGTTTTGAGAATATACCTCAATATCCCCTTTTTAGGCAAAAAAAATTAACTAAAGGATTCCTTGTGATAGGGAGCTTAGAAGTCCCAGTATGATCTTTTGCTGCACCTGTACCCTCCACATTCTCCTTGAGTTGCAGCAAGACTGTGCTCAGCCTGGTCTTAGACAAGGCAGAAGTGAACAGCATATGTGAAGAATCTTCAGGAGCCAATACAGTCTTTAACAAAGCCTGTAATCTAAGAGGCAGAACAACAGCAGTGATTCCAAATGTAGACATCAAGCTTTTGGGCATCCCTAATCTTGGAAGCTAAAGACATATGTTGGATGTCAAAATTTTTTTCTTTAGTAGTTAGTCAATTAACCTACCCATTTGTTTTTTTTTCCCATGGTCTCTTCCCATCCAGAACGTGGAGAAGCTATTTATTCATCAATATTTAATAAGCAGTTGCTGGGTGCCTTCTATGAACCAACCAGTGGGCCTCAGAGCCCCCATGATTCTTCTGGACCACAAGAATCACTCCCCAAAGTCATTCTTCTGCTTCTGATAGAGGGAAGCTAATCCCTCCTGCAACTCTAAACGTTTTCATAAGCAGAAAAATCTTTGTGCTTCCAAATTCTCAGCTTTTAAATCCTAAATTTGGAAAACTGGGACTAGGTTCCTGATCTCACAAAGAGGGGATGATCTAAAAGCATGAAAACTATGTTTTCAATATGATTCCGTATAGATGTTAATTCATATCTAACTCTTAGTATCTGCAGTTGTGAGGCTGAATTCATTTGAGTTTCATGGAATAACATTCTAATAGCAATGCTACAGAATGCTTCTGATCTCTCTTGGAAAATGTAACAAGTTCCACAGAAACAGTTTACATCTGCTTAAACATTTGTACACATCTATAAGCTTATACTCAGAACTACCTCAATTTTTGTCTTAGGGGAAATCTCATAGAGTGCTAGTATAAGTATTGAAAACGTTTAAGCTAAATTCAGATTAAGAATGGCCCTTTCATCATAATGTTCTCCAACATTCTTAGAACAACTAGGAGAGCAGAACAGTCAGATCTTTTCACTTCTTGGTAAAGACTGAGTTTCCTCAAACAAAAGGGACTCAAACGAGACACGCCATGTCTCTTTTCCAAGTTAGTGTTACTGCACTTGTTTCTAATACATACTTCTAACTGATTTGACTGTATATCATACCGTAGTCACTGATAAAGCAAAGACATAGCCAGTAAATAGCAACATAACCCTACCACGTGAGTGTCTCAAACAGTGGAATAAGATTTCAGCCTTACATCATGACATGCAAAAAACAAAACCAAGTTCCAGATCAAGTAAAAGAAAACAACATGTGTTACAATTCTTAAATATAGTAGTAGAAAATATAGGATAATAGTTTTTTTAGGGATATAGAAAGTCTTTCTGAGTAAAACGTACAATTCAGTGGTGGTAGAGAATTATATTGGCAAATTTGACCACATTGAAATTTTCAATTTTATAAAGCCAAACCACCATCAAGAAAGTTAAAAAAGGAGTCACAGACTGTAAGGACACATTTTAATATATATAACATAAAAAAGTAATATTCTTTACATGTTAAAAAGCCACCTCAAATTAATGAAACCAGTCACCCAGTAGAAAAATAGTTAAAGGATATGCACACCCAGTAAAATAGTTATACCACAGAATAAAATAGGAAATGAATATAGAAATGATGATCAACTCATTGATAAGCAAGAAAATGTAAATTAAAGGCGACATTTCTACCCATCAAATTTGCAAATATGTAGAAGAATATTAAGTAATTTGACTTGGGTTTAGGGAGACCATTTGGCAAACTGACTTACAGTTAATGGGAGGAAGTTGGCTTACGTCACTGGATGAATGGTGAACATATTCACCAAGCCTCACAAAACCTCACAGGAGGCAGGCCAGGAAACCCTAGCTCAAAAAAAGCTCAGTGACTAAGCCAAAGTCATGTAAATCTTATTGGTATAGCCTAGGCTTGTACTTGGTTCTCTGACTTCTGTTTTTCTAAACCTCTAAGCTCCTTCTTAAAATTTCCAGACCTCTAAGCTTCTTCTTAGAATTTAATAAGCACTTAATTTTTTTTCTTTTATTTGTACTAGCTGCTAAACATTGGGGATCATTTTTTAAGTAAAATATTGCCATTACACATGTTGCTTCAATTTTCTGAAAATTCTAGTAGTAATAGTGTGACGTTAAATATTAGTTTCTTTGTCTGGAAATAAAGGGGTTAGACTAAATGCTCTTCTTAAATCACTTACATCTCTCAAATTCTATGATTCTATTATTTTATGGATATTTTCAAAGCACTTGCTCTGTGTGTGTGTGTTTCCCTGTGCTCCCTTTCTTGTTCGAGCCCAGTGGGCATCTCAGTTCCAACTTGTGAACTTTAGAGATGCCATTTCTAGAGTTTACATTATATTTTATTCTATGTAGTGAAAATTCAGTTTACATCTTATATTCATAAAAGTCTTTATCTCTAGGACTGATTACTGAAATACATTTTTGTGGGGATCCAATTCATTACTATATAATACTATACTTTTATTATGTAGTGTTAAGTATATATTATCCATTTAAAAAACAAAGAACCTGCTAAGATAAGGAATTACTAATCCAAGGATGTGTGTTCACATGTGTGTATAAGAGAAAAAAATCCTCATTTAAAAATATTTGCACAAGATTATACATAAAAATAACTGATGCTAGCTGTTGTGATTTAGAACATTGCCCTGGGAGAGTCTTTGAACATTTACATTTTTTTATTTGATAATGAATTGGACAATTTTTTCATTCTTTTTAAACATTGGCCCTTTGGAGTTTATAATAAGCAAATCAGGCAAGTGTTGATAGACTTGTTAGGAAGCATCAGTAGTTGTTTTCTTTGCTATACAAATGGCCTCTTATACTCATCTTGTTGCCAATTCGAACTGAAGACGTCCTTGCTGGCATATCCTATGATTGATTATGCAATAAACATTAATTTTTTATGATGTTTATCTCTTTCTGCACCTAATACTAGCTTACTAATACAAAAAAATGACAAGGTAAGTAAGTAGCCATGGTCCTTAAACATATACAGTCCATTATTTAAAGGAGCAGGAGCAGCTTTGCCAAGACGAACATGTATGTGTTGATTAAGCAAAGTCTCTTTAAAAGGCCAAAGAAATGTATTTCAAGCTTGTAGCATTCCTCAAAAAATTAAAAATAGAAGTACCATAGGACCTAGCAATTTCACTTTGGATGAAATTTCTTTTGTCTGAAGAAAGCAAAAACACCAATTCAAAAAGATATGTACTCTTATGTTCACTGAAGCATTGTTTACAGTAGCTAAGATATGGAAGCAACTTAAGTGTCCATTGATAGATGAATGGATGAAGAAAATGTTGTATGTATACAATGCAATATTACTCAACCATAAAAAAAGAGTGAAATCTTGCCATTTGTAACAACCTGGATGGACCTAGAGGGTCTCATGGGTACTGAGAACAACCTGGCGGTTGCCAGAGGGACAGGGATTGGAAGGTTGGGCAAAGTAGGTGAAAGGTATTGAGAGGTATCAAGTTCTAGTTATAAAATAAATAAGTCACAGGGATATAACGTGCAGCGTAAAGAAAATAGTCAATACATACAGATGGGCAAAAAGCACGTGAAAAGATGCTCAACATCACTAATTATCAGAGAAATGCAAATCAAAACTACAATGAGGTATCACCTCACACCGGTCAGAATCAAAAAGTCTACAAACAATAAACAGTGGAGAGGGTGTGGAGAAAAGGGAACCCTCCTACACTGTTGGTGGAAATGTAAATTGGTACAACCATCATGGAGAATAATATAGAGGTTCCTTAAAAAACTAAAAATAGAGGTACCATATGATGCAGCAATCCCACTCCCGGGCATATATCCAGAGAAAAACATGGTTCAAAAGTATACATGCACCCCAATGTTCATAGCAGCACTATTTACAATAACCAAGACATGTAAGCAACCTAAGTGTCCATCGACAGATGAATGGATAAAGAAGATGTGGTACTTATATACAATGGAATATTACTCAGCCATAAAAAAGAATTAAATAATGCCATTTTCAGCAACATGGATGGACCTAGAGATTACCATACTAAGTAAAGTAAGTCAGAAAAGAGAAAGACAAATATCATATGATATCACTTATATGTGGAATCTTAAAAAATGGTACAAATGAACTTATTTACAAAACAGAATTAGAGTCACCGATGTAGAAAACAAACTTATGGTTACCAAGGGGGAAGGTGGGGGAGGGATAAATTGGGAGATTGGGATTGACATATACACACTACTATATATAAACTAGATAACTAATAAGGACCTACTGTATAGCACAGGGAACTCTACTCAATACTCTGTAATGACCTATATGGGAAAAGAATCTAAAAAAGAGTGGATATATGTATATGTATAACTGATTCACTTTGCTGTACAGCAGAAACGAACACAACATTGTAAATCAACTATACTCCAGTAAAAATTTTTTAAAAAAGAATATGGTCAATAGTATTGTAATAACTTTGTATGGTGACAGATAGCAACTAGACTCATCATGGTGATAATTTTGTAATGTATAAAAATATCAAATCACCATGTGGTACACCTTGAATTATAATATTGTAAGTCAAATATACTTCAATTTTAAAAATTAATTAATTTTTTAAAAACAAAGAAAATAAATTTAAAAATAAAAAATAAGCTGTCTCCTTCAGGTGATGCTAAATAAATTTGGTTGATTCAAACTACTGGTTAATTCACTAGGTGGAAGCCTATTAAGGCTTTTCATCAATTGTGGTGACTTTTACCCCTTTTAACTCTATTGATATGATTGGAACTGCACTTCTCTTTCTCAAAATGTATCCTGGTCATTAGATCTTTATTCCATTGGTTCTAATTTAACCCCCCTATAAAATCATTTTCATATCTGGAGCTTCTCTGACTTCCCCACATTTGTCTTGTCTTCTGCACTTCTTAATGTGACCTGCTACTGAAATGAGGTGTGGAGATGCATATATATATATACTATAGCTAGGATTTTACACATTTTATAAATGATTTTTTTTTTTTCAGTGTCATTCTTGTATAAACATTCCTCTTAGTAATAGAGGTTTGGGTCCATAAACTCTGTTATGTTTAATTAGGAAGTTTTGCCTTACATGATGGACCTCATCTTGGGCCAAATCAGTAGAAGTATTTTTTCCTAAGGAAGAAGAAACATTTACTCTGATTATATTTGAAAGAGGATATATTATGCTTATATATTTCCCCTATAATTATACCTTTGATTATGTTGTCTAAAATTGACAACTTTGTTTTACAATTGGAACAACTGGGTTAATTAAAGTTAATTAAGATGAACCTTAAGAAGAATAAAAGCTACACAAGATAGTGGATATTTCATCTGATTCCAACTGGTAAAAATGTCTCTTTAATTAGCCTGTAGTAAAACATTTTTTACAAACAAGGAAGCCAAACTTTACATGGCAAGGGAGATTTTCATTTATTTTTATTGATGTCATCTCGTGGTAACATGGTCTAATTTCCAAGTTGCTTTAGCTAACTTTGGTATGCCAAATAGGAGGAGAAATTATAAATTAAATAATCAGGAGACTCACAGGAAACCCAATTTCTGACTTCCACTGGGAAGGTCTAAGTTTAAGAATTAGAAGTGGAAGTTGAAAGTGTAGTTCCCATGAGTCACTCTTTGAAGTTCCTAACATCCAGAGTTCTATAAGAAGGCCATTTAAAAAAAAAAAGACTAAAAGGAGGTCAAAGTATAGTCCTAGACATTCCCGATTCTAAAGGAATCCTCCTTTAGAAAATTTTTAAAACATATTTTTCATTCCCTTGAACAATCAAATCATTCTTAGAGCTCTAAGGAGAAGAAAAAAAAGTCTTTGAGCATTAGTAGGTAAACCTAATTACCTAGTTTTTTGTAACTAAGAACAAATTAAATGCATTGGCTAGTTTTTAACATGAAGCTATTTATGAACTATTTCTGAAAATTTATTTAAGGAGATAATTTGGTGTCTATACATTTTCCTCTAATACATAATTACAAATATTTAATATTTGTCATAAAAAGGATGATCCAACATGATGCTATAAAATGATTCACAGGCCTTTCCTCTACAAGGAACTTCAAGAATGTGACCGTGAAAAGTCGACCACTGAGGGAAAGCAGATGGGAAGGCTGGCAGTCATGGTCAATAGTAAGAAATCACCACTGTTACCAAAAGCCACTCACATGGCTATATGCTCATAACACGTCTGCCTATATATTCCATGATTCAATGAAATGTATGGAGCTCTTATTCACAGTTCTACCCAGGACGTGAAATAGAGATGTAAATAGATTAATGTGATGTACTAGGTGCAATCACAGAAGTTTACTTAACATGTAAGAAATAATAACAATTTCACCTGAAGACTTGGGCAAAGCATGTGAGAGAAGGTGACCTTTGGTCTGGAGATTGATGAACGCATGTATTTCCTCTGCACTTTTTATTGTAGAGGGTAAAGAGGCATTAGAGTCTGGACTCTGCTTCAGAAAAACTCAAGAAGTTTTTAAGAACTTCAATTCCCAGCCCTTTCCCAGGAAATCCAGATTCAACAGATCTCGAGTGAGATCCAAGAATCTGTATTTTTTTCAAAGTTCCCCAGGGGATATGTGAAGTTCATGGGCTGCTAGTATAATAACCTGGGTAGAAGGTAGAAATAGTTGGGGAAAAAATGCTGTGAAATGTGTCAGGTGTGGTTTGTGAAGACCTTTACTCTGAAAGGTAATCTAAAGTAGTTTTTCTCAATCTTTAATGTACATGTAAATCACCAGGGGACGCTGGTAAAGGCAAACTCTGATTCAGTAAGAGACGAGACATGACAGTCTGCATTTCTAACAAGTTTCCAGGCTATACTGATCCTGCTGGTCTGTGAGTCATACTTTGCTGCTCTAGTTTGATGAATTGAAAAGTAAAAAGGCACATATAAAAATTAAGGGTTTAACGGTAAAAAGGTAGAGGGACCTCTCTTCTGATTTCCAAGCTGATAGGTTGATGATACTGAGTGTTTAGAACTCTTAATAGTCTGTTCTTGGGATATCTTAGATAGTCAGGAGGGAAATAAGTTGCTTTTATTTACTCCACAAATTAAATGCCTATTAAATAGAGAGACAATATAGTGCAATGGTAAAAAACATAGATTCTGAAGCCAGGTTGGCTGAGTTCATATTCTGTCTCCATATTTTGCTAGCTATAATAGTGCAGGCAAAAAAATTAAAACTCTTTGTGCCACATTTTCCTTCTTTGTAAAATGAAGGTAAGAGAGAGTACCTCCCTCTCTGGAGTATGAACAAAATACTGAGTTAACATATGGAAAGCACATAGAACAGGTCCCGGCATGAGTCAAGTGATACAGGCCACTTTCTTTATTATTATTGTTTGTTTTTACAGATATCAATATGAGGTCATATTGAAAAGTGAAAACCGAAATTTTCATCTTGCTGTTTTTCTCAAAACTCTTCCAGGGCTTCCCTGGTGGCACAGTGGTTGAGAATCTGCCTGCCAATGCAGGGGACACGGGTTCGAGCCCTGGTCTGGGAAGATCCCACATGCCGCGGAACAACTGGACCCGTGAGCCACAACTGCTGAGCCTGCGCGTCTGGAGCCTGTGCCCCGCAAAGGGAGGGGCCGCGATAGTGAGAGGCCCGCGCACCGCTATGAAGAGTGGCCCCCACTTGCCGCAACTAGAGAAAGCCCTCGCACAGAAACGAAGACCCAACGCAGCCATAAATTAATTAATTAATTAATTAATTAAAAAAAAAAAAAAAACTCTTCCAGCTTTCTGGTAAACCTAACTTCCAAACTTTTTCCTTTTCCTTGCTGCATAATGAGCATCCCTTTCATTTATTCCTCATCTATCTGTCTAGACCCACCATATTGAAAAATATTATACCTTTACCAAGGTTACCTTTTTTCCTCCTACTTTTAGATCACCTGGTCCTCTGTAAGCCTGCGCAAAATTCTCCCACTCCCAACATTGGGTTGCTCATAACTGTTTTTATCAAGATCAATGAACATTTCCTCTGAGCAAATCTACTTTTTTCACATTGTGAATCACATTCTCCTCAAAATTCTGCAGCCATTTCAAAGTAGTAGAAAAGAGAATTTCAAATACAGATTATAGTATATTTACAAGTGCTATTAAAGTCCTAAATAAAGTCAAAGTCTCTGTAATCTGGTGTTCAATGAATAATCTAAATCAGGGAGTAAGTTTGCAGATGGACAAAGAGAAGGTAGATAAGTACTTCAGATATATGAGATGGTGTTAACAAAGCCCAATGGTAGGATGAGTCAGAGGACTATGAAATGAAGTAAGGAAACCAGTCTGAGAGAAGAAAAAAAGCACTTGAGACTAGGAAATCAGAAGAGATAAGACTGATAGTGGGACTTCCATGGTGGCACAGTGGTTAATAATCCACCTGCCAATGCAGGGGACACGGGTTCGAGCCCTGGTCCGGGAAGATCCCACATGCCGCAGAGCAACTAAGCCCGTGCGCCACAACTACTGAGCCTGCGTTCTAGAGCCCGTGAGCCACAACTACTGAGCCCACGTGCCACAACTACTGAAGCCCACGCTTCAGAGCCCGTGCTCCGCAACAAGAGAAGCCACCGCAATGAGAAGCCCACACACTGCAACCAAGAGTAGCCCCCGCTCACCACAATTAGAGAAAGCCCTCACTCAGCAACAAAGATCCAACGCAGCCAAAAATAAGTAAATAAGTTTATTTTAAAAAAGAGAAAAAAAGCTGATAGTATTACATAAATTTGGCAAGGCTGGAACTATGCTTCACAGAATCACCGTCTTCCATAGTTTCAAGTTAGAGTTGACCAAAAGAGAATTTGCATGATGTTAGGAAGGTGGATATGAGCCAGCAGCCACTACGCTCATTAAGGTCATTAAGGTCAGAGATAGTAAGAGTCAGAGAGGCGCGGCGAGTCCTTACTTCCCTCCACTCTGCATCCAGCTCTTCTCCCTACCTGTCAGCTCTGCTCACCAACTGCAGCTTCAGACCCACCACCTGATGCAGAGGCACAGCCTTCCATAGCATCCTCCAGCAGGTCCCCTCATGGCTCCACTCCAGCAGGGATGCAACTGACTTCAGGAGGGCTGCTGAGGGACTTCTCTCACGCTCCAACTCACCTTTCAGACTTTCACTTCCCCAGCTTCTTGCACAATTGTTTAGGTCTTATTCTTAAAATGACTACCTCATCTAAAATATACACAATGGTCCTGCTTCCCTGATTGACACAGATTTTTAGGATTAAGTCTTGATCTCATTGAAAGTAATTGAACATTAAAGATTCTCAAGCAGGAAATGACATTGGAAATGCGGTTTTCAGGGAGGTGAATCTAACAGTGGTTTTCATCCTGATTTCATCCTGGATTGTGAGAGTTGGCAACTGAAAGCAGGGGTAGGACCAGATGAGTACTGTGGTAATTCAAGGTAATTTAAGTGGGAAATAAGTTAAATCCCCAGAATGGAGACAGAAATAAAGAAATAGTCATCAACTCTTCAAAGTCACTGGCATTTGTGTTCCTCTTTTCAGAGACTTCACGGTGCAGTACAGTCCTGGGCAAACAGTAGAAATCTATCGAAAGTTTACAGCATTTGAAAATGAATAATATCTATAAAAAATGAGTTGTACTCTTCATTTATTAATATATATTAAAATAAAGGAAATACTTTCTGATTTCCATTGAAATGTAAGTTCCATAAGGCCATGGAAGTTGAGGATTTGCCTTTCCTCTACTATATTTTCAGTGCCTAGAACAGGGTTTGGTACATATCAAGGTCTGAATGTATATTTATTGAATGCATAAATTAATGATTGATGTCAGTAGACATCATAAACCCCTATTTAAGTAGGTAAAATAGCATTTTCAGTAAGTTGATTTCTTCATTTCCAAAATCAGAGTTTACAAAGTGCTACACAACCACATAAACATCTCCAAATACTTAATCTACCAATTAAACTTAACTTAGAATTTCAGAGTGCAGGATCCTATAGAAAATCGCTGGATGGAAAGTTTATTTTTTGGTCTAAAGAAAATATATATGTTTAATATACTTCTGTCACAGGATTCTTCATTGTTGTTCCTTTTTTTTCCAGGCAAAAATTGATATTGAGGGTTTTTTTCCACCATTCAGGAAAATCATTTTTTGGCTATAAATATTAATAGGTTTAATAATAAATTACACACTTGAATGGCATTTTATTACTTAAAACTAAAATATTAAAAACCTTATTTGAAATGCACAGAGAAATCATGTAATTTAAATCACCTTAGACTTGGAAATGGACTGCAAACCACTGCTTAGAAAGAAGTATAATACTTAAAATATGTATTTTGGTAATGAGCCAATGTATTCCACAGACTCATCTAAAAAGAAAGTGGATAGGTCCTCTGGTCCATTATGTTTTTCCTCAGATAAGCAAACTCTTTTTAGTTTTCTTCCCCAGGCCATTCTTTAAAATTAATAACATAAGCACTGAAGTTCGAATTGATAAAGACCAATTTTTCTGACTATAGAAGTAAGATTTTCTACTTTCTGAAAATGAATTTACCAACAATGTTATAAGCCAAGAGCATAATCTTCTCAAAAAAAGAAATCCTACAGATTGGCGACATGAAATATATACTCAAAAGTGTCTCCAAATCATGTATCTTCACTTGGAATATTTGGAATTAGTAATTTAAACATTGACATTAATTTATTTCTTGACTGTATAGTAGATGGATTTCAAAGATTAATTCTATCTGATCATTTTAGAGACGGAAATAATAATTTCATTCAGGATTCAATCATTATCACTAGACCCTCAATCAACATTTATCAGGACCAGAGCCTAAGATACTGTTCTTGCCCTAAGTTTTGTCTAGAATTCCTTAATTCTAATGTTACAAAAATACTAAACATGGGGTTTGCTTCAAGATGCTTACTGTAGTAGTAAGTTAGCCTACTTTTATGTAAGATACAATAGGTGTTAAATTTAGCTTTTAAATCTTGCTCAGTTCACTAATCAGAGTTATTTTCATGTCACTTCCTCATTAAGAACTTTCAGTGACTCCACACCGCACACAAAATAAAACCTGTTTTCCTTCACTTGATAGTTAAGCATGTCTCCAATCTACCCGTCTTCTTTTTCAGCCTAATTCTCATTGTTCTTGAACTGTCCACTATATACCAGTCGTATCAGACCTTCTACTTTTCCTGAAGGTGTCTGAAATCTACACCTCCAAGGTGTCTGTGCAACACAAAGGAAAATTCTCCTTTTCCACTAGTAACTCCTCCCATTCTTGAAGGCTACACCAAACACTTGCCCTTAGTTTTATAAAATGTTCCCACCCTTCCCTTATTTGTCCACTCACTTCCCAGTATGAAGTTCTTTGCCACTTTATATTAGAATTTCTTGTATGTCCATCTGCCTTGCCTGCTAAGCTGTGAGGCTGTGATGAAGAGGGATCTTGTCTTATTCATATTTGCATTTATCATATAAATAGATAAGTTTCCCATTAAGAGTTGTGAGCTGAATTGAACAAAATTGAATTGAATTGAACTGAACTGAATTGATGAACTGAATAGAATTAAGTCAAACTGAATTGAAACTGGGAGCCAGGGTAGTGGTGGGGATGGGAATATGACATCAGACCAATTCATTCACAAATCAATTAGCAATTACATTTCTGGGCCCAACTGAGATCTGAGATCTCTATTAGTCACTACTGGAAATACATAAAAAGGAAAACACCTTCAAGAATCCTCTTAATAATGCCTCAAATTATCTCATTGGAGGAAGGAAGAAGAGAGCTAAATTTGACCGTGCAATTTAGCCATTTAATCTTTAAAACAACCATTTAAAGGGAGCATTACTTAAAAATGAAAAAACTGAAGCCCAAAGTCACACAGTAGTTGTGTGCAAGATCACATCTCTCAAGCACAGTGTGTGCTCTCACAACCACATGAAATTGTTATCCACACTTTTTTAAATGTCATTCTTATTTTTATAAATAAAAAGTACTTATTAGCTGCAGAATTGACCCATATTCTCAGAAGTAACTAACATTTTTTTGTTTTCAACTTTTGTCTATGAGAATAAACAAACAACATATATATTTTTTCTAATGTTAGATCGCTCTGCATATGTCACATGGTACAATAATGTTTCACTTTATACACTCAACACTTTCCATATTATTCCAACACTCACCTATAAGTTTTTATGCTCTTACATTCCAGTTATATATTAAACATGATTAATACTATAAATTTTGTATTGTTAGACTTTTAGGTTGTTTTCTACCTTTTATCATTATGTGTAAAATTTTGGTAAGCATCCTTGGGCCTAGATACTTTTGTGCATCTCTGATTGTTTATTTGGTGTTTAAATTTCAGCTTTAATGGAAAAGGGAAAGAAAGGCACAGAGAAATTAAGCTGTATCTGATTTCACACTTCTGAAAAGTGGATTCCAGCCTTCAGTGCAAATCATGTAAAACAGGGTTTCTCAACCTCAAGCACTGTTAACATTTTGAACCAGATAATCCTCTGCTGCAGAGGACTTCCCTGTGTATTGTAAGATGCTTAACAGTATCCCTGGCCTTTATCCCTAGATGTCAGTAGTAACCTCCATCCATGTACTCATGACAATCAAAAATGTCTTCAGATGGCAACAACTGTCCTGGAGGTGGCAGGGTAGGGGAGGAGGTGGATCATAAGACCTCTCCTCTATTGAAAATCACTGAACTTATGTAAGACTCAGTTCCATTATAGCCATCAACATTATACACACCTGACTTTGCAAGAGGAAGAAAAAAATCAACATATAAACATACCTCATTTTCAAAAACTGGTGGAGGTCCAGAAGAGTGCAACATATATTTTGCATTATACAAAACTGTCAAAATCCTCAACTTCAAGGAAATATAACAAGCATTCCTGAACACCCAGACGATATCCAAAAATGTACAGAAAACCAGTACCAGTTTTGTGCCAAGAATGACAAAGCTGAATGTATAAAAAACAGTCTTTTAATAGCCTGCAATATAAGACACTTCTCAGTAACTTGTTGAAAAATGAAGATAAAACCTTGAATAGAGACAGATTGATATGTAAAGGAAAAGGAGTAGAGGTTAATGAATTATTTCTAAATCAATATAATGTAATAAAATTCTCTCTTCTGTGAAAATGTGAAATTTGCATTTATGCCCAGTGAAATATAGATGAACAGTGATTGTGCTTATTACTCCTGTCACAGAGAAAAAAATCAGGGCACATTATCTACTAGTTACATTTCTTCAAAACTGATTAACCTTAACACATTTTTCCCTTCACTGATCTTACAGAGTTTACTGAATATAGCATGTCTTGATTAAAATTGCCCACATCTTAATTCAAGTCACCCCTTTCTGTAACTCATATATCTTCGATCATTTCTTTAAATTAACTGTTTAAGTGATGGGACTAATGCAATCCCTTAGTCATGAGATATTTAAAAACTCAAATAGGGAGTTTCCAAAATGAAATTTTCAAGAAAACTAAACAGAACATATTAAAATAACATGTTTGCCCATCTGTAGGTTTAGGATATAAATTCTTTGAGGATAAGATAGAACTCTACAAAGACTCAGAGGTAAATTTTGCTGATGTTCAAAAGAGCTATGTGTTTGCAGTTTGAGACTATTCTGTCCTGCTTTCTCTAACTCAAGCATTTTTAAGCTTCCATTATTTGATACACAGTCCTTAAATGGATATTTTTGTGGTTGTTAACCCAGTGTGGCACTATATTTTTGTTATTTGCCTACTTAGCAACTGACTGTCCTTAACGGTTGATCTGATTTTGGCATTAAGAAGAGTAAAAACACCTAATTATCCATTTGTCAGTCCACAGTTTATGAAGAAAATTGAGAACTCTTATCCTTTCATTTGGGTCAGATCTATTACTACTGTGGCTGAAACTGCACAACAGAAGTATGTGGGAATTTTTTCATTACAAACCTACAAGGTCATATGAAGAGAAGAAACATGGGACCCAAGGAGGTGTCGAGTGCCACATGATGAGACCAGGGAGTCTCTCAACAAGATTAGTTCACGAGGACAGTGAGTCCTAAACACATCATTTCTTTGCAAATGAAGACTTTTTGATTATTAAAAGTGAAACACACGTCTCAAAATTTTTTGTGAAACACTCCATCAGAGCTATTCGTTGCAGCTTCATAATAATCTTGAGCTATAAAACCAGTACTTATGCTTTTAATTAATAACCTCTTGAGCCTGTGCTTCATAATATTTTTTACAGGGTAAATTTATTTCCTGTGTATGTACACATAAAGTGGAATAGAAAAATAAAACTGTCTCCCTGTCTTTGTTAGGGGTAATGGTGGACTCATTATTTGACTTGTATCCACTCTATGGCATCTTGAACAGCACATATAATCATATGACTTTCACCCCGTACTCACACTTATCCCCAACTCTCATCCCACGGTTAGACTACTTTCTGCTGTGACCCTCTGAAGGGAAAGCATGTGGTATATGGTTCAGAGAAGGAAAAAATAAATGTATTGAAACAGGACTGAAATTGTAAATATTCTGCCTGGACGAACAAATAACTTGCTCTTGTTAGGTCTGTCTAATGTAATATAGCTAATTAAACATAATACACATACGCTTTTTTAGTAAATTACTTTTACCAAATTTCTTTCAATACGTAGTAAAAAGAATGCTCACTAAGTTCACACACACACACATGCACACACAATTAACAGGACTTTAAAGTATGCCAAATAGTCCCATCTTTAAAGCACACTGAGGTAGTCAGAACCGAGTTTGTAGAATATTTTTACAAATTTCTTTAATTAATTTTAAACATGGAGACTGTATGGGGAAATGCAAATTATAAAGTGATAAGTGCTTATGTCGGTTATAAGAGAAATTCTGAAAGGAATAAGTAAGAATAAGCACAAATGTAGTTGTTTTTAGAACCTGCTGAGATTCACCTCCTCAGCAACAGATCCAAGAAAAGTGTGAGACAGAATAAATGTCCTATTTTCTTTCTTGTGCCTGGAGATTACTTTAAGTTGAATAGGTGACTTCATCATTTTCTTGCACTTTTTGTAATTCTAGGACAATTGCCAATGACACGTTTTTCTCACTATTCTAAAGCATCAATTCAAACCTTGTTTACACAAAAATTTCCAGGAAAAATATTCAGCTGAGATATAGTTCCTCTCTCTCTCTCTCTCTCTCTCTCTCTCTCTCTCTCTCTCGTCAGTGCTACCCATCCCAAGGTATTAAGACTTTTTTTTTCCTGTGGCAATTAATACGAAATTGCCCACATCCATCATTTTTAATGCAAGTAATAGTCATACCCATCAGAGAAATATATGAAAGACAAATACCCAGATTGCTTAAGATGGTCTCAAGGTCAATCTCAATGACCAACCAAAAACATTTACAGGCACTGGAAATTGCTTATAATTTGTCGGTAATCTTTTAGAGCACTCTTCGGTAAATAAGTGGCACCTCTCTATTTTGAAATGGCCAATACAAGTTTTGACAAAGAAACAAGCTTGGACTAGGTTGAATGAAAGAGAACATATTTGTGGCTGGGGAAGATCAGTGGTAGACAGCTCCCCCAGTGCTCTTTTCCAGTAGAGGGGCTGATACACATCTTTGACTTCATACAAGACTACCTAGCATTAACCTTGCACTTACTTTTTTTTATGGAAGACATATACAGTGTGAGGTTTGTAAAATATTTCACCTCTGAATTTTTTAATAGGAGATTTATCAATTGAACAAAACTAGAAGGTGAATTGAAGAACCTCAGCAAATTTCTAAATTGGATATTCATCTAATTTTACAACAGATTTTGAAGATGTCAATACTTTTCTTACATGAGATGATGATCCCTAAGTACAGAAGTCTTGAGTAAAAACTAAAATGAAATTTGAAACCAGGACAAAATATCATCCTCCTATGAGAAAGTAGTGAAAAACACTGACATAGCAACATAGACACTGGAGGAAAACTAAGTACTGGGGTGGGAGGTGGTTAAAGCAAAGAGGAAAGCTTTGTGGATTAAATCTCCAAAGAAGTCAATTAAAAGGAAAGAGCAAATATTAATGCTGTCATACAATTTTCAAATAGCACCAGATTAAGAAGAAGAACCACTGGCTGCTTTCATGCTTATTTTTTCCATGAAGAAAAGTTATATCAGCTCTGGTGGGGCAGATCAGATGATTTTAGAAACCACATCCTCATTACTCAGAACCAGATTCCACCTTTCAGTATTATGAGTTCTGTCCCCTATTTCTTCCTTTGAAACCACTGCATGTGTTCTCAGTGGTCCAGTGACTACTACTGATGCTAATCATGTCCCTCATTTTCATAATCATAGCGATGTTGAACACGAAGTAGGTCAGGCAAGACAGGGGAAGGTTATAACTGGAGAGTGGGTCAATGTGTGCTAGAAATATTAAACACACACACATTGACCTTTCTATTTTAAAAAATGGCTACTAAATAAGAGTTAAAAATAATTGTCTGCTTCCCCTTTTCTGATTTTTTCATGATGCATGTTCACTATTGGTGAACACTGATCCCATTTTGATATCATGCCTAGAGTGTTTCTGCACTCACTCCTCTCCATGGTAGAATAATCAGGGCAAAGTCACTCCAGGGAAACAAGGATACTGCCCCTCTCCCTCTCCTGTTCCCTTCAAACAAAGTAAAATCTTCAATTCCTTTTTTATTCATAAGGAAGACCAAGTGAGTTGCAGCCCTTCTGTAGCTTCTTCACCTTGAACCCAGAGGGTAACTTGTTAATTGAGGGTGTAATAAAGAGGCTCTCCTTTGTCTAATCTTCTTTCACCAATGTATTGGTTATCTGTTGCCACATAACAAACATCCCCCCCCAAAATCGTCATTTGTAATTTTTCACACTTTCTGTGAGTCTGAAAGTCCGATGGGGCACAGAGAGACCAGCTCATCTCTGCTCCACGGTGTCTGGGATCTCAGCTAGAACTTGAAAACGCGGCTCCAATCAAGAGAACACTCATTCACTTGTGTGTCATACAGCTGATGCAGGAGGAGATTTTAGCTGGGCTGTTGACTGCAGCATCCACTCATGGCTCTCCATGTGACCTGGGCTTTCTTGTAACATGATGGATGACTCCCAAAGGCATGTGTTCTGAGATAGAAAGAGAGACAGAGAGAGAGAGAGAAAGAGAGACCTAGAGATACACACAGAGAGAGAGACAGAGAGATAGAAAGACAAAAAGAGAGAGAGAGATGGGGAAGTGGGACGATGCTATATCCTTTTATTACCTACTCTCAGAAGACACACAGCATCACTTCCACTATCCTCTGTTGGACAGGACAGTCACAAGGGGAGGGAACACAGACCCATCATCCATGTGGGAGGAGTGTCAGCCACATTATAAGAAGAGCATATGGGACAAGATTGGAAGCACTTCTTTGAAAAACACAATCTATCACCACCAGTATTAGAATGCTATTGTGTGTTTAACTTCAGTTGACTTCTGGAGGAAGGATGAATTATTAGGTTCTCTTAATCTACAACTATTCTCAGCAGTTATTTTAGTTTCACAATCGTGAATTTCCTCCATATACAAGGCAATATGCTAGGAAGTATTATAAGAATATTTGTTTATACTAGGATTCAGACTCTGCCTTCATAGACTTAATAATTTTAATGTCTTACATTTCCATAGTGCTTTATATTTTCAAAACTTATGCATATCGACTATCTTACTTTATCCCTTAAATATTCTTATAATTGGTTGTATCTCTTTTGCATATGAGTAAACTGAAATTCAGAAGGGTTCAGGGACTTACCCAGGGTCATACACATTCGTCGTGTAACGAATAATGGAAACAAGACTCACATTACAGAGAAAACTTCCTATTATTTCTTTACTGTGTAGTGAAGTCTTTTCTATTTTTATTCTCTCCCACTAGACTGCAGAGATATAGTCATCCAAAAAAAGTAATTTTATAACATAAAAATACTTCTTCAAATACAACTATTATAATCTTGTGTTCAGTACTTCTTAATACACCCTCTACTCCCCACATTAAAAAAAAGAAAGAAAACTAACTGGGGTGATGAAGGGTAGAAACTGCCAAAGCAGAGGTGGCCAATAAGGAAAGACAATTCAGATAGCTACTAGGGATTCCTCTGTCCTGGGTTATAAATGGTTATGAATCAGTTAAAAGTAGTGGCTATTTCACTTTTCTTAGTGCTTTGTAGACACACCCCAAAGGATATTTTACTGATGTAGATTTTAAGAATGCCTGAAGCATGTAGCCAAAAAATAAAGACTCAACATGGCAATATAAATGAGAAGACATCTAATCTTTGTCTGGAGTTTGTATTACTTTTCTGAGGTTGCCGCAACAAAACACAACATACTGGGTGGCTTAAACAACAGAGGTTTATTGTCCCACAGCTCTAGAGGCTAGACATCCAAGATCAAAGTGTTGACAGGGTTTGTTCCTTCTGAGGTCTCTCTCCTTGGCTTACGGATGGCCAGCCACCTTCTCACTATGTCTTCACTTTGTCTTCCTTCTGTGCATGTCTCTTTCTCATCACATAGTGTTCTTTTTATAAGGATACAAGTCATATCACATGAGAGCCCACCTTAATTGACCTCATTTTAACTAATTACATTTGCAATGACCCTGCTGCCAAATAAAGTCACATTTTGAGGCATTAGGTAAGAACTTCAATATCTGAATGTGTTGGATACATAATTCAACTCATAACAAAATTCCATCAACTCTACTGCATAAAAACAAATAGAAAAGCCTTACTAATAACATTTAAGACAGGTAGTCATTCTGTTGTAACTGATCAGGGTGAAGTAACATTCCACCACAGAGATCAGATGAAAACAAAATGAAACAAAACACAAAAGTGGGGCCGTGGTAATCCATCCATGTACATGGTTGGGTTGCATTATCGCAAAGGCAAATAATATCTGCATTTTCATAGCAGGGCAGGAGCCAGCACAGAAGCATCTTTCTATTACTTTTTAGCTCATCTACCACCACAATCTATTTACTTAGGTTGCCTCTATAACACCCTTTATGTCTGGGTCTTTCTGAATGATTCCGATATATGGAAGGACAGGGTCTACTCAGAAACTAGTTTCATAATGGTCTTGCTGCCAAATATGCAGGCAGAACCCAGGGATTTATGAATAAATCAAGGCAAACTTTCAGATACCTTGCCAAATGAATTCAAAAAAATATTCTGAAAGCACTGAGAGAAAGGGAAATAAATTTTGATTCAAAACTAATGCCAAGACTGTGGACTTAATAACAATTCAGATTTGACTTTTAAAGTGCTTTTAGAGGAATGTAACTTTAAAATTGATCTAGAAGGTATTTATTTTAACACACTTATCATTTCATTGTTAAGTCTCTTCTTATTAAAAATATAGAACGATAAGCATCCTACTACATTATTCTTTTAATTTTTGCAAAGGCATTCGAGTGGAGAAGTAAGTACCTAAAGACATTAAATTTTAACAGCAACTTGGTAAATCTCATTTTAAAATGTTTCATTATGAAAATTTTAAAACATATGAAAAATAGAATAAGATAATGAATTACCATATATACTTATCACAAGATTCAATTATTATCAAGAATTTGCCACATTTACCTTGTCTAGTGTCTCTCTTTTTCCCCTCCCTCCCTTCCTTTTTTCCTTCCTCCTTTTCTCCTTCCTTCTCTCTGAATTATTAATTAGAGCCGAGCCATTATTTTACCCCTACATACTCTGGAACAGATCTCTAAAAATTATAAACATTTTCTTACAATGTTCACTGCTGTTATCAAACCTAACAGAATTACCGTAATTCCTTAATGTCATCTAATACCTGGTACCTGTTCAAATTTCCCACATTGTCTCCAAACGTATTTGTAGTTGTTTTGTTTGAACTGCAATCTGAATAAGGTCCTCATATCATAATCCCCTGTTACTTTAAGAAGCTAAATTTGTGGTAATTTGATACACAGCAATAAAAAATTAATACATTCTATGCCTATTTTTATATTATCTCTGCATATATTTACACATAAGAAAAAAGGATTACAGCAAGTCTAGGGTCGAGAGGTAATTATAATTATGACAAGTAATATTAGACACAACTACTTGAAAAATGAAAGGGAGAAAAGTGAAATACACTGTGAAGCCCTTGGCACTTCTTCCTTGCTAACAAAGTCCTGATTTTATTCAACATGTATCTGTGTCCTTCAGGGAAGGAGGCAGAAGCCTCAGAGGGTGGATCCAACTTGGTCTGAGCCAGTCATGGTGGTCTCATCGCCTTGGCAGTAATCGGTTTAAGTGAACATGGGGTGACATTCTGAACAGCGAGACTTGAGAAGAAGTTACTGTGTAAAGTTCTCCTCACTGTTAAAAAGTCGCACACAGGAGGAAAATTCTTTCATGTTCCTCTACATTACCTGGGCGTCATGGCTGCAACTGACCACTTATCCTGGGTTAATAAAGAGAGCCAGCATAAGGAAACAACCCAAAACGCTGAACATGGCAGAAGCGAAAGATAGAAACTATGAAACTATGACCTTGATGATGTCATGGACCCCTTAATTAAAACAACGTGAAGTCATTCTACCACAAGACCTTTTGTTTTGAGTGAATAAATAATAAATTAAGCCACTGAGATGTATTTTTTGTTGTTTGCTGCCAAAGGCATTTTAATTTATACTTTTGTACAGTATTATACACAGTGTATTGTGTGTAGAAAGAGCACATATTTAATTAGTGCTTATTATCAAGAAGTCCAAATAAATTGCCCAAACTCTCCTCACTGGACACATTTGAGACCCATCCTAAACAGTATTTTACTATAGTGAAGATACTCTAACATTTAACCATAATGTAGGCCAGACACTATGCTTGGTCCTGTCACATACATTTTCTTATTTATTCCTAACAATAGCTTTTCAGTGTAGTCATAGGTAAGCCTCCAGCATCTCCTGGAATTTATGGTTCACCACAAAAAGACTGCATGTCCTCAAACTCTTCTCTGAAGAGTCCTTCCTTCTCATGCATTCTGATTCTCCCCTGTAGACATTCTCCCCTTCAGTCTTCCCAAGTGATGCAGGTACTGATAAAAGTAGATGTGGAGCAGCTGTCCAGCCTGACTTCATTGATGCTCCCAGACCATTCTCTCTGCTTAAAGCCCCACGAGATTGTATCACACACTACTTGTTGTTCCTGTTACGTACCAACACCCAGGTTCCTTCTCATTTCTCCTTTCATTTCTTCTTCACATTTCCATGGACAACTGACACTCCAAAATTATCCCTGTCTTAATTCTTGACCATCTCAATCTGCACATAGATAATCCTTCCAATATTCTGGCTCTCAGTCTTTGAACTCTTCTCCTTCAATTTGACCTCCACCTTATCTCAGCGACTTCCTCGTAAGGACCTACCTCAGACCCTGCATCATCAATGCCCGCAACTTCTCCACAGCCTCAATTCCAAGAATCCCTTTCTCTGAGCTCCACCTCTTTTCAGCTCACTTCTTTTTGTACTCACATGCCAACAGTTTTTCTATCCCATTGGGACTTTCAACCCATCACTATTCATTGTCTCTCAGCTCCATGATCTCCTTTGTTCCCTTTATACATGGATTAAATTCCATAGTCAATCATTTTCATCACTCCCTAGCATAGACACCCAATTCCCCTGCCCATTACAGTCTTTGTTGGACTTGTTTGACAAAACCACCAGCCTGGATAAAATAACCTATACCATTAGCCGCTGTATAATTAAAGAACATAACAAAAGGAAAGCACAACCGACTTCTTAGTACCATTTTGAATTAATAACCATAACCCCCAATCCTGCTTTTAATAATACCCAGCAACCAAACTATAATTCCTTAGTACATTTACTTTCTCACTGTGGTAATAGACTCCTTCACACCTTTTTCTTGATCCTCAAACCTCCAGCATTTCCTGTCCCATCCTTCTGTAAAATGGATGACTTTTCTTCCTACCTGACTAAAAGAATTCAAGTAATAAGTAACTTCATTTCAAGTGAAAGGGAACTAGACAATTCCCCCATTAAAAACAAGCCATGAGATCTAGAAAAAAATATGCCTGAAAGTTTCTTGAAAGCAAGATAGAACTAATAGGATAATGAAGTACTGTGGCATATGATCCAGGAGAAGAAGAAAACACAGATAACTGAGGCTGCCACTTATCCCAAGGACATCTGCCGATTCAGGATGAGGCACGTGAGGGGCTGAGAAACTCGATAGCACATTCAATACCTTTTCTGGTCTAAGGAGACAAATGTTGGGAAATGGGTCTAACCAAGAAGGAAGGACCCTGGTAAACGACACAAACTTTGGGCTGGGTCAATAAAAACCAGCTATGCCATAAGAACAAAGCGAACTCTGAAATATGTAAGGTTTAGATTATCTCAATCCCTTAAATTAGATTAGATAATTCAGATTGCTAGTGCTCCTAGATATCTACCAGAAGCAAGAATATACCCTTCCTGAAGGAAGATATTATCCTCAATAACTTTTTAAAAATATTTTTACATGCAATGTCCAGAACTTAATCAAAACAGTGTTCATGAAAGAGACAATAGCACACACATAAAAAAGAAAGAAAAGAAACACAAAAGAATATAGATATGCAGAATACTCACAAAATAGTGTTATCAGGCTTGAGGCATTTAAGTAACTATGCTTAATATACTTAGTAAGATAAAAGATAAGATTGAGAATTTCAAAAGAATACTGAAACTATAAAATAAAACAAGATAATTTTAGACCTGAAAAATATAATGATCAAAATTAAGAATCCAAAAGATAACTTTAGCAGCAGATTAAACAGATCTCAAAAGAATAGTATTGGACTAGAAGTCAGGAAGAAGAAAACATCCTGAACAAAACAAGTAGGAAATATATGCATGGAAAATAGAAAAGAGTTAGAGAGGGGGAAAAAAGAAAGAAGCTAATACATATGTAATTAAAGTCCCAGAAGGAAAGCAAAATAGGCCAGAAGTAATATTTGAAAAAATAATGGTTGAAATTTTTCTAAAATGGATGAACATTATGAAGCACAGATTCAGGAAGCACTGTGAGCCTCAAGCAGTATAATTTTTTTTGAAGTTTATCATTTTAAAATGTCGAAAACCAAAAAAATAAAGTCTTACAACTACAGCAGGGGCAAAAAGAGATTAATCTGACAGGACCAGAATAGACTGCAGGAGATTTTTGAACAGAAACAACAGAAGACATAGGGCTTATATCTTCAAAGTACGGAAAGAAAATAACTGCCGACACAGAATGCTACTCGCAAAGAACACATTCTTCAAAAGTGAAGGTACGACAAAGATATTTTCTGACAAAGGAAAACTGAGAAAAGTTAGCTCCAGCAGACTTGCAGTAAAGGAAACCCTAAAAAGTGTTTTCAGACAGAGGGGAAATGAAACCAGATGGGAGCTCAGAAATTCATGAAGGAATGACAAGCAATAAAAATGATAAACATGTGTACAGATTTGAATGGATATTGCTTCTAAAACATAATAAAGGTATAGTGATATTTAACAAATATATGTGTGCTAAGAAAATATATGTGTGTGTGTACAACATTAATCAGACAATATGGTATTGATGAAAAAGGAAACACATAGACTAATAAAATGGAATAAAGATCAAGAAACCTACGCAATCATATATAGATATTCATTTTAAGACTAACGTGGCACTTCAGAGATATGGACAAGGAATGGTCTTTTTAGTAAGTAGTGCTGAGAAAATTAGATTTTTCCTTATGAAAAAAGAATTAATTTTGATCCGATCTCACACCATACTTAATTCCAGGTCAATTATGAATCTAAATGTGAGAAACCATCAATACAACTTTTAGAAATAATATCTTTTTAATGAGGCATAGGAAATGTTTTCTTATAGTATGTAGAAAGCACCAAGCATAAGGGCAAAAATTAATAAATAGGACTATATTAAAATTAAGAACCTCAGCTCCTCAAAAGTACCATTAATAGAGTTAAGAGGCAAACACAGAATGTGAAAATATAGTTACAATATATATAACCAGCTAAGGGGTCATATCCAAAATATATGAAGATCCCTTATTGATGGGAAATAGAAAAGTGGGCAAGAAACTTGAATGGATACTTTATAGAAAAAAATGTATCAAAGTGGACAATACACAGATGAAAATGTGCACCACTTGAGTAGTTTCTAGGGAAATGTGAAATAAAAGCCACACTCACTAGAAACATCAAAATTTAACAGATAATAATTGCAAACATTGGAAAGAATTTGGGACAATGGGAGCACTCATACGCTGCCAGTGGAAGTGCAAATGATACAGCCAAATGATCATGATTGGCATTATCTCCTAAAATTGAACATGTGTACCCATAGGTGTGTATTCAACAAAAATGCCCCCCACACATGTACCATAGAGTTTATAGCAGGCTAAAAGCTCAAAACTAGAAACAGTCCAAATGCCCATCAAGGGTAGAATGGAAAATCAAATTATGTAATCTTACAATGGAATATTCTATGGAAGTAAAAATAAATGTACTACAATAATGTACGACAAAGTAGATGAATTCAACAAACACAATGTTGACGCAAATGCAAAACATTGTATATTCGCTTTTAAAGTTCAAAACTAAACTGTAGCGTGATAATTCAGGATAACTGTTGCTTTGTTGGGGGGGAAGTGCATAAGAATTATGAAGGAACATGTGTGGGTGCGGGCGCTGGGCTGCCTACGTTTTTTTTATTATTTGACCAAGATGATGGCCACATAGTCTTCAGTATGGTGATAACTCACTAAACTGTATGCTGATACTTAGTGTACCCTTCTGTGGTTGTTCTTAACAAAAAAAGTTTTTTAAGTGTAAAGCAATTAGAAGGAGTTATCTGACATCCCACCACCACAGCAATCCACTTACCAGAAACTACACTTATATACTGTCTGCCCACCTAATGCTATTGATAAGGCCAGCCCCCAGCCTGTGCACTAGATTTCATCCCTGCCTGCCTCCTCAAAAACATCACTCTAAGTTTTCTCTCCTGTCTCTCCCACATCACTAATGTCTTCCTTTTTAATGCACCATTTCATCAAAAGCATTCAAATAGAAGTTATTTATTCTATGACTAAAAGTACCTAGAGAGGACTTCCCTGGTGGTACGGTGGTTAAGAATCCGCCTGCCAATTCAGGGGACGCAGGTTCGAGCCCTGGTCTGGGAAGATCCCACATGCCATGGAGCAACTAAGCCCATGCACCACAACTACTGAGCCTGCGCTCTAGAGCCCACAAGCCACAGCTACTGAGCCCTCGTGCCACAACTACTGAAGCCCGCGCACCTAGAGCCCATGTTCTGCAACAAGAGAAGCCACCACAATGAGAAGACCACGCACCGCAACGAAGAGTAGCCCCCGCTCACGCAACTAGAGGAAGCCCGTGCGCAGCAGCAAAGACCCAGAGCAGCCAAAAAAAAGAAAAAAGAAAAAACCTAGAGATTGTCATACTGAGTGAAGTAAGTCAGATAAAGACAAATATCATATATCGCTTATATATAGAATCTAAAAAAATGGTACAAATGAGCCTATTTACAAAACAGAAATAGAGTCACAGATGTAGAAAACAGACTTATGATTACCTAAGGGGAAAGAGGATGTAAGGGATAAATTGGGAGATTGGGAGTGACATATACACACTACTGTATATAAAATAGATAACTAATAAGGACCTACTGTACAGCACAGGGAACTCTACTCAATACTCTGTAATGACCTATATGGGAAAAGAATCTAAAAAAAAGTGGATATATGTATATGTATAACTGATTCACTTTGCTGTACAGCAGAAACTAACACAACATTGTAAATCAACTAGTCCAATAAAAATTAATTTTAAAATTAATTTTAAAAAATACACTGTCAACACTATTTCCCCCACCAGCTAATGCCCTATTTTTTCAACTACCCTTTGCAGTACAGTTCCTGAGACAAGTTGTCTATACTTGCTGCCTCTAATTCCTCTCCCTCCATGCTCTTAAAATACCCTTTCAACCACACTTTTCCCTCACCAGTCCACGAAAACTATTCTCTTGTCAAGGTCAATAATGACCTCCTTATTGACCTTCTAATGACCTTCCTCCTCATCTTGTTTGACCCATCTGCAGGATCGGATAGGACTGATTCCTCTCTCTTTGACGTTCTTTCTTCTGTTGGCTTCCAGGGAGCCCCACTCTGGTTTTCTTTCCACCTCACACTGGGCTTCCCTTTTTAGTTTCTTTTTCTGTGTCTTCCTCTTTTTCTAGGTCACTTATTGTTCAAACTGAGTCATAGTTCTCTAGTCTACGTACCCACACTCTCTTTATGACCTCCTCCAGTCACATGGCTTCAAATACATTTGTATGTTGACAGAAACTCTAAAATTTATATCTCCAGCCCAAATCTATCTTCTGAACTCCAGAGTCATCAATCCAGCTACGTACTTATCATCTTCACTTGGATTTTGACATCTTCAATTCAATATTTCCAAAGCTGAACTTTTGATTTTTCTCCCATCCTGCTCCACTGAATCTTCCCTATCCCAGTGGCAATTCCATCCTTCTAGTTCCTCAGAACAAAAATCTTAAGAGTCATCCCTGCTTCCTCTCTTTCTCTGAAACTCTACATTTAATCCATCAGGAAATGCTATCAGGCTCACTTTTTAAAAATTATCTAGATCCTGATAAATTCTCCCTCTCTCCACATGTGTCATTTTATTCCAAGCAGCCATCACTTCCCACCTGGAGTACTGCAGTGGCCTCTTAAAGTTCTCCCTACCCCTACTGTATCTTCTTCAAACTACTCAAAAATGGCATCCAGAGTGATATTTTTAAATTATTTATCAGATTATGCCACAGATCTGTTTAAACACTTCCAATGGCTTATCATCTCGCTCAGAATAAAAGCCAAATTCCTAGGTCTTCTTGATCTGCTTCCTGTTACTCTGTCTTCATCACCGAGATGCCCCCTTTTCCCCAACTCCTCCTCACCTGCAGTGGCTTCCTGCGGTCTTTCACACCTGCCACACACAGCAACATCCGGGGGCCACTGAACTTGCTCTTCTCTCCATCAAAAATGCACATTGTCAGATCTGAGATTATTTCCCTCACCTGCTTCAGTCTTTGCCCATATTTAATCTTCTCAACAACACTTACTCTAAGCCTTCTATTTCAAATTGTAAACTGCTTCTTTTCACCTCACACTTCTGATTCCCTTAATCTTATTTTATTTTTTATATAGCTTATTATCTTTACCATACCAAATACTGCACATTTATTTATCATGTTTGCTAGATATTATATGCCTCCCTTACTGAAATGTAAAGTCACAGGGCAGCAATTCGTGTTTGTTTTTTTTTAATCAGTGCATTCCAAGTGTCTGATACATGGTAGGTCGTCAATAAATACCTGTTAAGTAAATGAATAAATATGGAATCTTGAAGCTCTTTTTCATGCTTTGTGACTAAATCTAAGGTTGAGAAAAACCACTGGAAGATTATGAGCAAGTGAATATTTTTTCAAGGCAAAAAATGAGAAAAATAAAACTGATATTGATTTTTAAGAGATTGGAATGAATCAGGTATGAATATGTTCAGAGAAATAAAAAGATTCATTAGTTGAGCATGGAGAAGAGATCTTTCTTATTTTCCCTAGAAAATATTGCTCCAGACTGTCAGGGGGACGAGGTAGAGAATATTAAGTTGAAAATTGGAGGGAAGAAAATGGTAGAATACCACGTAATCATGGAGTATTAAATAAGTGACAATAAAGAAATTAGAGAACTAGGACAGAGAAATTTCAATGATTCTTCACTGTATGAAGAAAGGAAAGCCTCTGATCCAAATGTAATGTGCCAGCTTCATCCGTGATGTTCTCAGTGATTATGCCAATATGATGCATGGTTAGCACATTTGTAAACATCATTTCTCTTAACTACAGAATGTTAGATTTTATCTAAAACTCTACATCTTAACTATTTCCCTACATGATCACTAACATTCACACATAGAGACAAACTATTTTTAAAAAATAGTTTCTCCCTTACACTAGATATTTGGAAATAAATGACAGGAAACAAACAAGCATCCTACAACCTCAGAAGTCTCAGATCTCAGGCAGGCTGAGGGCATCTCATAAACTGGACTTGCTTAGGACAATCTTTAATCTACCATGTAATGAGAGTTCCCCTGTGTCTGATTTTCTCAAAATCTTTATCTAAGCTCTCTGTCACCAAGGGTCTACTTTGATCAGAAATAGAGTCATATAGGTAATACTATTATTGAGAAAATCAAAGAGAAATCAATGCCCTCTATGAAAACAATATAAGGTATAGGAAATGCTCTAATTCCTCCATGATATTTTTTGGAAAGAAAAGAGCCTTCTGCTATTACATTTAGAGAAGACCTAAGATGATTCCACTGGGGCGTTAAAGAACAGATTCAGATGGATCCATTCATTTATTTGATAACACTATGTATGTTAATTATATCCTTACTGTGTGCCAGGGATGAAGATTAAAAACTCCTCAACAAATTAACACTCTATTTCTGAAAGAAATAAATTTACCACTACTTTGAGTGAAGTGTTGTAAGTATCAAGTTAAAGATTTTTAAAAAGAATAATCCATAGTCTGTGGGATAAAAAAAGAGAGAAATCATCTAGCTCAGATTAGAGGAGCAATCAGATCCACCTGTCACAAATCCAAAGGAAATTGTAAAAGATGGAGAAAGGGGAGAACAACAGTCTCAAGGGGTGAAAGAACAAAAGTGCATTGCTGAGAGGATCACATACCAAGGACCTTTAATGGTAAATAGTCTGCACTTCAACTTTTCTGGGGGTGCAGCTGGCATGTTGGAGTGGATGCTAAATAAAGCTAGAAAGAAAGACATGGACCTAGTGATGAATGCCTTGTTTGCCAAGCTCAGCAGTTCAGACTTTCCTGAATGCTATGGAAACCCATCACCAGAATTTATTACTGGGAATGCCATGCTTTGATTTGCATTTAACATCCCTCTGTAAGTTCTGTGAAAGATGACTTACAGAGAAAAAAGACTGAAGGCAGGAAGAACATTCAAGAGGTTATTACAGTAATTAAAGCAAGAAGAGATGTAAACTAAAGCAGTAACAAGTAGGGATGGAGAAAAGATGTCTTCCAAATAAAATATAGAAAGTAGACTCAAGAGGATCAAGTGACCAAGCGAAGCTGGGAAAGGATTGAAGGATGGAGGGGCTTAGACTGATTCCAGTTATCTGGTTTAGGTGACTAGATGTCATCACTGATAAAAATAAGGAAAAGGACAATTTTATAGAGGAAAGTATGAAGTCAGTTTTTAATGTTGATTTTGAGATGTGTGTGGAACAACCAAATGGGAAAGATCAGTGGTTGTGCTCATGATTTTAACGTTAGAAAAGGAAATCTGGGAGGTGTATATAAATGTGGGAATCATCAGATTTAAGCAAGTTTACCAATGATGACTGTATAGATAAGAAAAGCAAAAGCCCAAAGATTGAACTCTGGGAAAGACTAGTATCAATATTTCAGTGTTGGATCAAGAAGATAAGTCTTCAAAGGAGACTGAAAACAAGATGCTAGAGGATAGGAGAAACATGGAGTTCAGGGGAGGGGAAACCCAAAGAAGAGAATGGTCCACAGGGTCAGATATCACAGAGCAATCATGTAAGATAGACATAGGAGAAGACGTGCATTATTTCGCAACTGGAAAGTTAACGATGACTTTGCTCAACAGTTTCCGTTGAGTAGTGGGAAAAGAATGAGGTACATTGGTTGAGGGGTGAATATGTGATGAGTTAGAAATGAATGAGCATTATTGTAAGAAGTTTGCCCTCAAATGGAAGGAGAGAGATGGAGTAGGTAGGGGGACAAATGTAATTTTAAAAAGCAGTTTTGTAATGGCTTAAGAGATTTTAACATGGTGGGGGAAAGCAGATAGAAAAAGTTCTGATGCCACATGTAGACAAAATAAGTGATGAGGCAAAACTCCAAGAAGGTATGGAGATGGATCTGGAGCACAGGAGGAGGTGGTAGCTTTGGAGATGAACAAACTGAACACTCAAGCATATGACTCTTATAGAATGGAGACTACTTAATAGTCATTGATTAGAATGGGCATCATCAGAAAATCTACAAACAACAAATGCTGGAGAGGGTGTGGAGAAAAGGGAACCCTCTTGCACTGTTGGTGGGAATGTAAATTGATACAGCCACTATGGAGAACAATATGGAGGTTCCTTAAAAAACTAAAAATAGAATTACCATATGACCCAGCAATCCCACTACTGGGCATATACCCAGAGAAAACCGTAATTCAAAAAGACACGTGCACCCGAATGTTCATTGCAGCACTATTTACAATAGCCAGGTCATGGAAGCAACCTAAATGCCCATCAACAGACGAATGGATAAAGAAGTTGTGGTACATATATACGATGGAATATTATTCAGCCATAAAAAGGAACGAAATTGAGTCATTTGTTGAGAAGTGGATGGATCTAGAGACTGTCATACAGAGTGAAGTAAGTCAGAAAGAGAAAAACAAATATCGTATGTTAATGCATGTATGTGGAACGTAGAAAAATGGTACAGATGAGCCAGTTTGCAGGGCAGAAGTTGAGACACAGATGTAGAGAATGGACATATGGACACCAAGGGGGGAAAACTGCGATGAGGTGGGGATGGTGATGTGCTGAATTGGGCGATTGGGATTGACATGTATACACTGATGTGTATAAAACTGATGCCTAATAAGAACCTGCAGTATAAAAAAACAAACAAAACAACTAATGCTAAACTTTTATTGGGTTATTTGTATGGAAATATGTTAATATAAATGTTTCAGACATTACATGAAATTTCTAAAAATCTTATATTTGTATTTGTATGGAAATATGTATGGAAATATGTTAATATAAATGTTTCAGACATTACATGAAATTTCTAAAAATCTTATATTTGTATTTGTATGGAAATATGTATGGAAATATGTTAATATAAATGTTTCAGACATTACATGAAATTTCTAAAAATCTTATATTTGTATTTGTATGGAAATATGTATGGAAATATGTTAATATAAATGTTTCAGACATTACATGAAATTTCTAAAAATCTTATATTTGTATTTGTATGGAAATATGTATGGAAATATGTTAATATAAATGTTTCAGACATTAAAAAAAAAAAAAAAAGTCATTGAAAGAGTAGATGGAATGAATAAATTCATGAAATACAATAGGCTTAATCATGTAGAGTCTCTATTTTCTCCCTTAAAATATAGGGATACAAATACTTATCTCATTAGGATAATGCAATAATTATTAAGTAAGATTTCAGATACAAATCAGTTAGCAGAGTATCTGGCCCCATGATAGATTCTGATAATTGGTAGATCTTATTATTGTTATTGATGCCACCTATTAGCTTTCCACCCATTGGTGATAATTGTTGCCAAGAGCACCCTATTGCGTTTTGCACCAAGCCCAAGACGATAACTCATGTCCTTGAGAAAAAGCAATAGCAGAAAGGGAATGGAATAGTCAGGGTTTGCCCTAGGGAAAAGTAAAGAGTAGGTCAAATTGTGTTTTGGTTTTGTCTTTCTTGCTCTGAAATTATCCCTCTTATTATTCTTGGGGGCACAAAGAGAGGGAAAGACTCAGATCCTTCTTGAAAACTTTCAGCCATTTCCATTTCACCTCCAACAGGGCTCTGCCTTGGCAGCCTTAAAAGTTAATTAATAGCTGGATTAATAGCTGGTAGCCAAGAGCAAGGATGGCTTCCTTCCGGCCCCTTCACCCCACTGACCGAGGGCCCCCCTGAGTCCTTCCAACCTGACAGCACAGATTCCAGCCTCTCAGATTTACTCTTCTCTACTCTACTCGTTATGGACATGAAATTGTTCACTTTGAAAGACACACATGTGTTTCTCCATTTTGATGTAGACTTTCCCTCCTTTGGATTAAAGAAAAAACTTTCTCGCCTCCATGTTCTTGCCAAATTTTGTGTATATTCTTCATGTCAAATCTTATGTATATTCTACATATTTCATGTATTACAAGCAATTTCTCAGCTACATAATACATGTTATAAGATGAAGAAATATTTAATGAAAAAAATGTATCCTTTTTAAAACACAAATTAAGTGGTGCTGTTATGATTAATCACTGAAATATAAAATTGTCTATTTATAGCTTGTGTGTTTAATTTTCTGACTCACTGTTGTCACTGGTTTTGCAGTTTTAATTCTGATAAGATTTGGAAATATGATAAAACTATTCAAGTCTCTTACTTTTGTACTACCAATATAATGAGCTTATTTCTGACTCAAAAACCCCTTTTCCCACTCCAACAATTCATCTGGCTATTCACGTCAAGAGTCTCAGAAAATATAGCACTGTGATTAAGTTAAAAACAAAAGTTTATTATCTTAAGACTATCTTCTCCTTTCCTTCCTCCCTTCCTTACTTTGTTCTTCTTTCTTCCCTACAAATAACACTTATCTGACTATTGACCAAGCCCTGACTATACGGGGCACCAAGGCAGATATGAAAAATGGTGAGATGCTGTCCATGCCTTTGGGAAGTTCACAGTTGAACAAGGGGACAGAAATGTTAAAAACCCAGGGAAAGTGCTAATGAGAAAGTGCATAATGGAAAGGAAAGTAGGGGAAAAGTGAGTGACTTCATGAAAGACCAGGGAAGATTTCACAGAGGAGCTGTCATTTGAGATTGGCCTTGAAAGATGGCTGGGATATAACCAGATAAAAAAGGCAAGAGACACATGAATATCAATAAAAGCATTATTCAAAATAGCCAAAATTTGGAAACAACCCAAATGTTCATTAGCTAACAAATGTATAAATAAAATTGTACTATATACATGCAATGGAATGTTATTCAGACAGAAAAAGGAATGAACTACATGATAGAACATGGATGAACCACAACAATCATATGCTAAGTTGAAGAAGCCAGTCACAAAAGACCACATATTGTATGATTCTATTTATATGAAATGTCCAGAATAGGCAGATCTATAGAGACAAAAAATAGATTAGTGGTCGTCTAGGACTGGTGACTGTTAGTGGGTATGAATTTCTTGATAGGGGGATGAAAATGTTCTCAAATTAGATCGTGGTGGTATGTGCACTTTAAACAGGTAAATTATATGGTATATAAATTATATTTTTTAAAAGCTGTTATTTTTTAAAAAGAGATAAGAAACTATATTTTAAACAAACAGAAAAGTCTATGCTCAAACCTGGTGGCATAAAAGTTCCAGGCAAAAAATTCCTCCTGGCTGAAAAATAAGATACGTGGTGACAGGTTAGAAAAGGATGAGTGGTACACTATTGGCCTCACCCTTGAGTTGATGAAATTTGTGGGCAAAATGGAGACACCACACATCATTAAGAAGAGTGTGTTATGAGTGTCTGTTTGGGAATAAAAATTCAGCAGCAACTTTAAGGAGGACCCAAGAGAGAAATGGGAGAGTTTGATTGCGTGCCTAATCAACTGTGACAGGAATAAAAGTGGGGATTAGCACAAAACAGAAAACTCAGTCATCTGTACTAATAAGAACCTACCGTATAGCCCAGGGAACTCTATTCAATACTCTGTAATGGCCTATATGGGAAAAGAACCTTTAAAAGAGTGGATAAATGTATATGTAAAACTGATTCACTTTGCTGTACACCTGAATCTAACACATCATTGTAAATCAACTATACTCCCATAAAAAAATTTTTTTAATAAATAAAAATTAAAAAAAAAAAAAACATACTTTTCCCAAGGCTCAAAAAAAAAAAGACCTCAGGCAGCTTTAAATTTGCACTTCTAGAAAAAGGTGCACATAAATCACAAGCCACATGTAGTATTACTATTTACATTTATTGGTAATACACAAATCTTCCCTTGAGCATACATGACAAATGTTTGCAAATATAAACAGTGATATTCTTAACAAAGAAATATAATCATAACCAAATGTACACATATTTATATAAGCTATAAATAAATGTACACAAGTCATGTTACTCACATGATTGATGACCAACAAACTGTAGCTGAAAATATTCTGATTAAAATTTTTCATTTCTATAAATAAAGTCGGATTGTTCTTAAGAACACCATATACTTGCAATCACTCAAGTCCTGGGGCATGAAGGGTTCTCTGGCATTTCTACTGGTGTGGCAGGATATTAACAATGACCATACAGTAAAGAAATTATGCAAGACACAACAAACGAACTTTCCTCATATAACAGAATTTCCCAAAATGTGGTTTGTGGACCATCTTCATCCTAATCTGTGCATTTTTAAAATTCAGATTTCTTGACTCCTACTGAGATACAGTGACTTAGGAATTCTGGATGTGAGGGCTAAGAATCTGCACTTCAATATGTAGCTCAGGTGGTTCTGATGCACCGTAAAATTTCAGCAACCCATGGAAGATAAAAAAGAGATATTCAAGATGGCAATTATTTAGAGAAGTTCATTTTTTTCTCATCCAAACTCATCTTGGACCTATATCTACCCATCACTGGAATGTGAAATGCACCAGTGCGGAGATTTAAGCCTTCTGTGTTAACTGCTATATCCTCTGCACCTAGAATGTTATTTTGCAGCCAGTAGATACTTAATAAGTACTTATTTAATGAATAGCTTGATGAGGCTCTGTGTTTGTGTGCATATATATATTGTGATATATATACATATACACTTATATGAAATATACACTTATATGAAAAATATACACATATGAAATACATATATGAAAAATCATAGAAATTACTTTTATATATATACAGGCTTTCTTTCCATTTAGAGAAAATTTACATAAGGTTCTCATTTAATGTATTTTCTTATTTTGTTTGAAAGTGGGTACATTGCCTATAAACTAAATATAATGAGGGAACAAGTCTCTCTTTACTCTGCTGAAATCAGTGTGCAGCTGTCATTCTGTAGCTTGACTGCATTTGTCCTTTTAGAATAATAAAAGCAAGCATGCTCACAAAGAAAGGGCAGCCCATTAGGGAAGAAATTGTGTTTTCATAACCAAGAACAGTATTTCCTTTTGGAAGTGCAAGTGCAAATAAATGAGGTTGTAGTTGATTTGAGTTTGTAGGAATTACAATTTTAAGTCTCTAGAACCTTCTGAGTAGTTGGATGAAATTTCTGATTTTTAAAACCACAGGCCAAAGCTTCCATTGTGACCTCCATCTGTCCCTCTGCTGTAAGATATTTTTCAGTGCAATTTTCTCCAGGTAGTTCAAACCCAACTCTAACATACTTGAGAGACCGTATATGCTTTTCAGATTCTATAAGGTTATTTCTGCAGTTGCTTCTTGCTTATATGGGCAAAGATTGACAAAAGTACCAATTATTGTCAGTTAATGAGGGCCTCTTGCACATGTTTAATGCAAAAGATCTAATTTTGAATAAATCTATTTCCATAAAAAATAAAAAGTAAATGACTAAGAATATATTCCATTAATTTCACGTGGAAATGTGTATCTTATTTCAAAGGAGGATTTTCTTACTTATTTAACAGTGCTGTAAACACTAGTCACTCTACACCTATGTATGCAATAGAGGTAGACTCTTTTAAAAAGCAAAGCAACAAAAAAAAAAAAGAGTAAATATCACCATGTCTCAGTACATAAAATTCACATAATGTCACACACCATTAGATGCCAAATTAATTATTTAAACTATAATAACGAAAAGGAGCTCTTTATTTCTTTCTACTCCAACCTGCGCCACCTCCTGTGTTCTCTATCTCAAGTAACTGAATTCCCATTTCTTCTTTCTCCCTTATCCCACACATATGAACAGTCATTAGACCCAGTCTATTATAGTCTCTGACTATTTCTTAAATCTGTCAAAATTTTTCCAACTCTTCGATATTTCTAGTTTAGACACTACTCCATCTTAGTTAAATTACCGTAAAAGCCTGGTCCCTGAGAACCCTGCCTCTAATCTTGCCATGTTCCCATCCATTCTCTGTTCTGCAGTCTACTTTTTACCCTTCTCTTAGAAGACTGCATATCAGGACTGTCCATCCCATCCTTTCTGTCATCCCACTCTCTTTAGCAAACCCTGGCTCATCATTCCAGACCCAACAGAAAGAAGAATATACCTAAATCACAAGTGTGAAAATGTCCCCACCCCATGACTGCTTAAAAACCTTCAAGAATTCCCTCCACCTTTCAGACAAGGTTTGAGGTTTTTTCCAAAGGTTGAAAGATCTTTTGTGGTCAAGGTCACAGTTGCTTATACAAGGCTGAGTTCTCTTGACTGCTCTAGTTCAACTCTGTGTTCAGATTTGCTGGATGCAAAGTGTTCTCTTTCCTTCCTGAAGATCTTTGTGTATGCTGTCTCCTCTGCCTACACACTTAAAAACAATTTTCCCCACAAAGCCTTATCCTGAAATTTGGTTGGGTGTCTATGGCAGATTTTATTTTCCAAGGATGGCCACAATATCTTCCCGGCTATATGCTTCTCTACAATGCAGTCTTGACAATTTTCTCTATAAGAGTTGGAGTCTATGTCCCCTGCCCTAGAATCCAGGTGGGCTTAGGACTCTCTTTTCACCAATAAAATGTGGCAGTGTGATGATGCACAACTTTGAAGGCCAGCCAGAAAAGGCAACGCTACCTTGTTCATTGAAAGACTTGTGCTTGAAGCTTTGAGCCTCCAGGTAAGAAGTCCAGCCCCTCTGAGGTTTCCCTGCACTGAGCAAGTCAAGCCACATAGAGTGGACACCCACACGTAACCTTTGAGTCCTCCCAGCCAGGAGCCCAGACATGTGAATGAATGAGCCTTCATACAATTCCAGCCCATAGCAATGGGTCATCTTCTTTCACATCTTCACATTTTCCCAGATGAGGCTCCTCATATCACATGTTGCTTTTCTGAATTCCTGATTCAGAGAATCCAGGCGCATAGTAAAACTGTTGCAGTTTCACACCACTACTTTTGCGGTGGTTTGTTAGGCAACAATAGTAACTGAAGTGTCCCTGGTACTTTTTTTTTTTTTTAAACCCACATTTGTTTATTTATTTATTTTTGGCTGTGTTGGGTCTTCGTTTCTGTGCGAGGGCTTTCTCTAGTTATGGCGAGCGGGGGCCACTCTTCATCGCGGTGCACGGGCCTCTCACTGTCGCGGCCTCTCTTGTTGCGGAGCACAAGCTCCAGATGCGCAGGCTCAGTAGTTGTGGCTCACGGGCTTAGTTGCTCCGCGGCATGTGGGATCTTCCCAGACCAGGGCCCGAACCCGTGTCCCCTGCATTAGCAGGCAGATTCTCAACCACTGCACCACCAGGGAAGCCCCCGGGAAAACCCCCGAGAAGCCCCCCGGGAAGCCCCCCCGGTACTCTTCATTAAACTCTAATGTAGCACATGTCACACTGTACTGTCATTTCCTGGGTGAACAAACACGCAGCCCAGGACTGGAAACTCTAATATGCCCCTATATCTACCTGGCGTAGAAAAAATCCTCAATAATTATTTTTTTAATAAATAAACTTTCACCCTAGAAACACTGACATCATCTTCAACTCTTTCCGTTCTTACATTTCCACATTCTATGTATTCTCCTTCCTACATGTCTTTCTAATCCATCCACTCTCTTCCCATGAGTCCTCAGTGGAGCTCATCATTTCTTGATAGGAATCTCGAAAGTCTTCTATCTGGTCTCACTGCCATAATTCCTCTCAACAAAGTCCAAGAGAAAATAAAGCAGGGCTCTGTCACGTTCCACTACCAACGAGAAAAAGGTAAATTTTCTTCCCTGACACAGCAGACTCGTCCCAGGCTTGCCCGGTTCTGCACCCCTGAGCTCATCTCCTGCCCTCCACCCCACACATACACGAAATGTATCACCGCTACCCCCAATACCTACATCTCTGACTTTGTTCCTCCTACGTGGAAGGTCCTCTTCCCTCTGCCTCAGGAATCCTTGAATCTGTCAATTCAAATAACTTCTCAACCTTCCCAGGCAGATTTGGCCACTCACCATCTATATCCCGAATAGACCTCTGCTGAGCCCTTTAATTTTGTGATTTTTGTAATGTGTCTTAATTTATCAGTTTTTGTATCTGAATCACTATATAATAGTAATTCTTCAAGTGAGGGAAATATAGCTTACTCATTCAACATCTACCAGTGTATGGGACATAATAAGTTCTCAGTTAATGTTTGTTAAATAAATAAAATTTTGAATATAGAAATTATGTGGCTTAAGTATATAAATTGAAAGCTGATCAATATTTGGGGAGAAAAAGTGAATGAGGAGACACATGGGAAATTCACTAGTGAGCATCTTATAAATACTGTATTCTCCAGAGTGGTGATTTCTTTATTTTCATTAAGATGATCAAATTTAGCTAACGATCTGCACTCATTAAAATAATGTTTTGAAAATTCTATAGATATGTTGAGTTTTACATATTTCACATTTCTCTTTTCAGGAAAAATAAGAGATCTTATTCCTAAGCCTGAGCGCTTCTCATCATTAAGGAAGACAAAGCAAGCTATGGAGGAGTAGGATTTCCACTGATAAATGATGGGATGCCTTTCCCTGGCCCATCAAGTCTTTCTTCATAAACCATCAAGTCAAAATCCAAGATTGTGGATTTTTCTAGTTTTAAAGGAGGAGTATTGAAGGAATCAGGTTCAAATGGGAGCAGCAGGAAAGAGGAAGGTGAAAGGTGAGGGGCAGAGAGAAGGAGCGCTGGGTGTGGAGCAGTTTTGAGCTGGTTTGATCAAGGCTCCCTTCTTAAAGAATAAGTCCAGAGTCAACCTGTGGCCCTAAAAGACAGTTACTGGGGAGACAGGGGCACTTGCTGGACTCAAGCACCAATGCGATGACCTTCCTGGGATTCAAGGTCTCTCCTGCCAAATCTTTTGGGTCCCACGTGAGTAGATTTCCCCACAACATCCCAGGATACTAATTAGCTGCAGAGAACCACTAGGCCAGAGGTTTCCAGCTGTGCCACAAAGGGGTTACAGGTGTACCTAACCCCCCTCCTTGGCGGGGGGCTGGAGGAGGCTCAGGTCTGCTTTGCTGGCTGGCCTTCTTCAGTCCTGATGGGACCGATCACAGCCATAGCGAGCAGCACAGGAGTCAGCAGAACGGCCCCCAACCTGCTCAGCCCAGCCAAGGGCTGGCCAGTCGACGCCACTCACAAATCAGCCTGAGCAGTCTGCAGAGCACACTGATGCCCACGCTGGACTTAAAAGTCTTAAGGGCTCATATATGATCACGTCATGGGGTTTCTCAGGATTATACCCTTCACAGTTACAAAGGGGAAATTACACCTTTGATTTTCCCAGACTCCATAAGCCTTATAAACCCATGCAGTCCCAACAACCAGCTCAACAGCCAGGCTCACCCCAGGTCTCTGGTAGGATGCAAATACCAGAAATCACAAGGAAATAACAATAACAACACAACTAGCATTTATTGCTATGTGTCAGGCGGTGTATTAAGTTCTTAACATTGTATTAACTCATCCAACTCCTAACAATGCTTTCTGAGACAGGTAGTATTAATAACAGCATTTTACAGATCAGAAACCTGAGGCACAGAGTCATTAAGTTCCTTGCCCAAGGCTACCCAATCAGTAAGAGCTATGATTTACACCAAGGCAGCTCTTAATGACATGCTATACCGCATTGGAGTCCTATAGTTAAATTTAAGATACGGCTCAGTGGAAAGAACTTCTTCTTCATCTTTGGGTCTCAAAGCAGGTTTTACATCCACTGGGAGGACCATCATTATTACCCCATTTAAAATAGCCCAATCTATCCCCACGCCAGTCCCTCCCTGTCACATCCACCAGTAGGGCTCCATCACTGTAGACCTCACTGTGTGAAAACATCTTATTTACCAGATGCCTCCCCCTCTCACTAAGGAACCACCTTTGCTTGGTTTAGCTCTGTAGCCAACAAGCTTAGAACAGAGAGAAGAACATATTTTGTTGAAAGGAAGATGGAAGGATGGGTGGATGAATGGATTGATGGCATTAGAAGACAACAACTTGACCTGTTTTGATCTTTCGTTGAGTATTTGATCTTTCTTCCATTACTCACTACTTTCACTTTAGAAAGAAATTTAAGCTCTGTGAGTACTTCACTGGGTAGCTTTGAGACATAAAGGAGATACATAATTAAAAAAAAAAAAACCAACATGTCTCAAACTCTGTTTTTCTCAAGACCAGTGCTCCTTAAGACAACAGAAGGTGTAATGGATAATTAAGAAATGCTGGGTTAAATGAAATTCTCTATGGCTCTTCACTGCACTATTTCCCTGAGACTTTGCCATTGACTGAATGTTTGTGTCTGCACTGCCCCCCTCCCCCAAATTCATATGTTGAAACCCAACTCAGACAGAAAGCCACTGCAGGGCTGTCCTGCCAAACCATAGGGGGGACACTGCCACCCCTGTGGGCCTAGAAGGCAAAACATTGAGCCAAAGAGGGTTATTCTCCAGCCTTAAGATCTAAGGGAATTTGCCCCATTAGGTTTTGGACTTCTTAGAATCCGTTACGCCTTTCTTTTTTCTATTTCTTCCTTTTGGAATGAGAATGCTGCCCTATGCCTGTCCCACTGTATTTTGGAAGCACAGGACATATTTGTTTTCACAGGTTCACAGCTCGAGAGGAATTTGCCTCACATGAATTGTACCTCAAGTCCCACATATATCTGATTTAGATGATATTTCAATGAGATTTTCGACATTAAGTTGATGCTGGACTGAGTTAAGAGTTCAGGGAATATTGAAATGGGATGAATGATTTTGCATAAGACAAGGACATGAATTGGAGGGACCAGGAGCTTTAGGCTGAATATCTATGTCCCCCCACCAAGATTCGTATGTTGAAGCCTAATTCCCAATGTGGTGGTATTACAAAGTAGGGTTTTTGAGAAAGTGATTAAGTCATGAAGGTGGAGTCCTCATGAATGGGATTAGTGCCCTTATAAATAAGACCCCAGAGAGCTCCCTCACCGCTTTGCCATGTGGGGATACAGCGAGAAAACTGCCATCCATGAATTAGAAAATAAGTTCTGCCCAGACTGAACCTGCCAGTGCCTTCATCTTGGACTTCCCAGCCTCCAGAACTGTGAGAAATAAATGTGTGTTGTTGATAAGCCATCCAGTCTACGGTGTTCTGTGACAGAAGCCCGAACTAATTAAGACAGACTTTCATTTGCTAAATGGGCACGATGAAACTGCAACACTATAAAATGTTCCCCAAATTTTTTTGACATAAATTTTTCCCCTCAGATCACTCTGTGATATATTAGGTTTCCAGGAGAAATGTTTCGGAACACCCTGAATCTTAAAATTGTTAGGCATTTTTATTATTATTCTACAATTATATAAATGGATCATTAAGTTGGCATTACCTGAAGCAGAACCAATGAAGCCAAATTAGATCCCCAAATCATATTAAACATTACAGCTGGCTTAGATTAATGTGTAAAGCTTTTCTCTAACCTGGATAAATTTTAATAAATACCCTATTGTAGAATTCCATGATCACCAAGGAATTCACCTCAACCTTTTGATAACTAAACGATTCATCATGGTAAGGAATGCTTGTGAGGAAGCTCCCATTTTTTTGTCACTTATATAGGAAAATAAATTAGCATTGTACACTATAATAATGTGTCCAATAAAGTTCTAACTCATAAAGAAATTCAGGGCTTAAGGAAGTTTAACTCACTATATCCTTATGGTGTTTCAAATAGGAAATAAAATTGACTGTTGAAGGGAGTGAATATCTTCTAAATTTTAAATATTTTGGAGCATCTGTTATGCACAAGGCCCTCTGCTAAATGCAATAGCTTACTCCAGGTGAATACCTGCTTCCCCAGAGGCTGGTCCCTATCTGTGCCTCCCTTCTAACTTGATGTTAGGGCAATTACATAGTTCAATGGCGGCACCTGTTTCAATGGGTCCATTACTGCCACCAAATACACATGCCCCAAGATCACAAAGCTTTGTGTGCCTTAATCTGGTCCCACACAGAACCCCTCTACTTAAGGAGAAAAATCAGGCTGCAGAGGAATACCAGAAAAAGACTGTAACATTCACATATTGATAATTTTGTAACAAGATACATATTTTACTGAGGAAATTCAATATGAGGCCAAGAGTCTTTGGATATTTGTTCACATCTAAATGAACATCTGGATTGTTTTTTCTCTTCACCCAAATATTGTGCCATTGTGTGGCCAAAGACTGTGGGAAAATCCTTGGGAATCTGGACTCTGAATATTTTGACTCAGATCCAGTAGACAATTAAATGAATGACAACTGCAAGAAATAAGGATGCAGTTCTTCACTGAAAGCTAGTTTTAATCAACAACTGACTAAAGATGATATTTCATGGGATCATGTGTTCTAATTTTCTGAGAGCTTAGTATCTACTTATACTCTTATATTTGTGATAATTGTCTCTAACTCTCAATAGGTTTCCTAATTAATATTTATGTTCTCTCCTATGCCTTAGTACAGATTCAATTTTTCAGTCACCTTTATTGAGGTATAATTAACTTGTAATAAAATACTCATATTTTAAAGGTACAGTTCAGTGAGTTTTGACAAAGGTACTCTTCCATACAGCCACTAACTCCATCAACATATAGGTTTCCATCACTCCAGAAAATTCACTTATGCTCCTTTCCAATTAATCTCCCCCTACCTCCTACCCCAGGCAATCATAGATCTGATTTTAATAACTATAGGTTAGTTTTGCCTATTTTAGTACTTCATATGAATGGAATCATCCTATAAATTTATTTTGCCCCATATGCCATCTCTGTGATTAGAATGAGAATTTTTCATGACATGGAAGCTGTTGAATATGGGCAAATTTGATCATTCTTTCCTTTGGATTTGTTTCTAAGAATCTGGTCCACTTGCTGCAAATGCCTTACTAAGAGAACATCAGAACATCATCCACCAAATCTGGCGTGTTGCCAAAAGTTATGTATAGGTTATAAATCACCTAGAGATTTTTCTCTCTCCCTTCCTCTCCAAAATTTGATCAAAATTTCCACTTCTCAACCAGAAGAGGTACTTAACAGTAAGCATTTGCAACCTGTCTAAATATGTAATAGTGCTGTGTTTTTTATTATAATTTTAATAGGTTGTTTAGTCTGACTTACCCCCAAAAGCCCATGAAAACCCTCATACCATTCCCCTGTCTTTATATTTATAATAGTCCTTTATTTAAACTTGAAACTTTTTCCCCTTTGACTCATCTTATTAGCCTATTTTTCTCACTTGGTTTTTTTATCTTTTTCAGTTATACCAGTGGAAACTTAGTAAAGTGTTTCCCTTAAGCCAGAGGATTCTGAAACACACTCACGATCACCAATTCTGGTACACACCTCAGCAATTTGCCTACACATACAAATAAGGAGCAAGTTGTGTTTGAAGAAGAAAAGGGAGGTGGGGCAACAGAAAGAAAAAGATGCTTATTGCAATATGGATAGAATCTCCCAGGCCTGAACTGTTTTAGAACTAGGGGGAAAAAGACACAAACAGCAATGTAAACACGACTGTCAACGGTACCATACAAAATCGTTTCCATATGGCCAATGTGTGTCAACAAAGCAATCCCTGTTGAAGCAACACAACATAAAATTACAGAAGGGTGCTGCCAACATCTCGCAGAATGCAATTGGCCTCCACAATCCAGGAAACAAAGAGACTCCCTGAGCACATGAAAGAAAGGATAAGAGCTCTGCCCCTTATGATCTGCCTGGGAGCCGGAAGAGGCAGAAACATGAAACTACTGGGTAGCAGTCTGAATTTCAGAGACTAGAAGAATGTCAGGAAAGGCAAATGACAATAGTCATTGTGGTAAATATTGCCATATATTAGCATATATTAATCATATTCTAAGCATTATATAGTCAGCAGTCCAGACACAGAAATATTCGTATAAAATTAGTGGTTCCACAAAGTAAGGCTCAGAAGAATGAATTCACTTTCCCATGATCGCCTGGCTGAGAGATGGCTAAATTGCGATTCAACTTGTATCATCCCTTCTTTCAAAACAGTTACCACTTGTGAATGTTTATCATCCAACAAGCTCAGTACCAGGCACTTTATATACAAAACCACTTGCTGCTCACAATAGTAACTTTATTATCATTATTTCACATGGGAGGAAATGGAAGCTTGAAGAGGTGAAGTAATGTTTGTGAAACTACTGACAAATGGCAGAATAATGATCCAAAACCAGGTCTATATGGCTACAATGCCTGAGTGCTTTCAGAGAAGTATGATGTCAGAAATAGAGTCACAGATGTAGAAAACAAACTTATGGTTACCAGTGGGTAAGGGGCGGGGAGGGGGGAGGGATAAACTGGAAGATTGGGACTGGCATATACACACTACTATATATAAAATAGGTAACTAATAAAGACCTACTGTATAGCACAGGGAAGTCTACTCAATACTCTGTAATGGCCTATATGGGAAAAGAATCTAATAAAAAAATCCAGAAGAGTTGATATATGTATATGTATAACTGATTCACTTGGCTATACACCTGAAACTAGCACAACATTGTAAATCAACTATACTCCAATAAAAAAAAAATTTTTTTTTAACTATTATGTCTCCCGTATGGCTTATAGCCTTCTTTTCCTGAAGAACTTGGGAATTTGTTAACACATAGAAAGTGGGTCCACTCTTAAAATGGAGGGTAAATGATTATTTTCCAATCTTCACTTGCATTATACTATGAACCTAGAGATGAATTTACTCTGCAAATTTGTGACTACATGATTTATGTTCTACAAAGAAGGGAAAACGTTAGAGAGTCGTTGAGAAAGTTCTCTAACCTAGATTACAAATATCTGTTGCTATGTATAAAAAAGAAGGAAGTAGATAGATATAATAACAATATTTTTCTCAGGTTTTGTTCTTACACAACAGAAGATACTCTCCAATCATAAACATAGTTAAGAAGATAAAATTCTTCTTTTTCAAAATATAGGTGTTTGAATTCAGAGTCATCAACTGTGACATTCAAAGGAGAAATAGTGAACATGATTATCTATTTTTAAATATGGGAGTACAGATTATTTTGCTCATGTAAAATATTTATAAAACCAATCAGCAACAAGTACTTTATGAAATGCTGAACTGGATTCAGAAAATATTGTAATTACAGGTAGAATTTCAAAGGCCCTTAACTAATAAGAAAAGTAACTCGAGAAGTAAAATTTGAGCCTAATACTCTAAATCTAAGTCCCTTGATGACATTGCTTTCACCAAAATAAAATGTTAAACATACATACGCTTTCCTCAACAATATCCACTCTGAAGTAAGCTATGGAAAGACAGCAACTGGGTGAGCTGAGAATTTGCCGTCGTGCTGCACTTCTCTGCACATGTGCAGAATCGCGGTCTTTAGCAGAGCCCATGTTCCCGTGTGATTTTCAGTAAGCCACCTTAGCTCAAGTTATCAGAAACAGATGACAAATGGCTAAAAATATTTCTAAATAATGCTAAACCAGCAACAGCCCAGCTGAAGACCAGCTGACTCATCAAGTTTGGTAAATCCTGCCGAGAAATGCTAAAATAGTCTAACCTTTGGATCAACTGTGTTGTAATGCTGCTTCATCAGAACTAAGGCTCTTGCTCCACATAGGAGGACAGAAAGACAACTCTCAGTCCTGGAGAAGCTCAAGGACATAACATTCATGTGGAACAGACTGGCCTCCAGGCTCTGGGAAGGATAAAATGGGATGGCGACTTTTCAGTTTAGAATCTTAATTTTTTTTTTACTCAGAATCGCATGCACGTCTTCTGAAATTTTTGGCCCTGTTGTAAAAGCGTGGTCCCTGGAATGAGCTCATCCCGGTCACTCCACAAATTAGAGCTCGAAGAGAAGATTGGAACAGGGCCTTCTTTCATCATTTTATTCTTTTATCATTTTATCATCACATACTGAGAGATGGGAAGACAGAGCTGATCACAGACAGACAACAAAAAAGAACTGGAAGCTCTCAGACAAGACTCATGGTTGGACCAACTGAACAGGCAGAACAGGAGAACTGTGTCCAAAGAAGCAAAGTGAAGGGACAACTCCACTGAAAATGGAGGAGGGAGGGAAAGGGAGAGAGGCAACTCCACCCCATAATAATTTTCCCCAGTTGACAAGCCAGATTCCACGTGATACGCTAGCATTTTGCAGAACAAGGTCTCCACTTGCTGCTACTAATAATGATACCTGCAGTACAGAAGCACAGAATCCTCTACCTTATCAAACCACAAATCTGAAACAGTCATGAAAAATGCTGAGCTAATAATATTTATTCTGGGTATTTCCAGAAGTAGTCCCTTGTGAACGTAGACACAACTTTACAAGAAACACTGCTTATATAAAAAGTTAAACCAGCTGCGAAGACTTCATTTTTAAATACGTCTTTAATCTTATCTAAACCAATCTCTGGCCATTCTGAGATTTGCACATTATTTAGTTTGGGTCAGGTCTAATGTTCTCTGAAAGATTTTCTTTCTGACCTTATGCAAAGAATATTATCAATATTCTTAATTAAGTCTTAATATTTTCAATATTATCAATACTACAATATTATCATCTTACATTCTCCCAATTTTTAAATGATTAAATAATTCCTTTTTTATGCATTGATTTTACTGTGGATACTGTTATTTTCTCTTTCAACAGTCAGACTTTACTTTGTCCCACATAGCTGTTGCCAAACTTAACTGTTTTTTCCTATTCTGCAACTAAAATTTTCAATTTTTTGAAATAAGTACGATATGAGGTCCTGCGGATTCTCTCCATGTAAGACTAAGTCTCCTTTTGAACAAAGTGTTCTCCTATAAAATAAAATCAAATCTAACCTAAAAGATCTGTCTTATATCCAGATCACTCTTGGGTTGTATTGAGGCTTGGGCAATGCTCTTCCTTTAGATGACAATCTCAGACTCATGTGAAGCTAAAGATCCTTAAATTCAGAAATAGCAATTACTCTTGATTCTGTCTTATGTTGTAATGTACACTAAAGACCTCAAAGGCAGGAACTTTTAACATATTAGTCAATAGAAAGATTCTTCTGTCTAGAATGAGAAATTGGGAAACAAAATTTCCCATTTTTCCATTTGGACACCTCAAATTCAGTAGATACTGGAAAATAAATAGAAGTTTACAAAACCATACGCTAGTATGCCTCAATATGCCATAATCAATAGCAGTATCTAAGAAATTGAAGAAACAAAATGCTTTCATGTTTGATCTGCATGACACAGGGGTGGCAGCACGGCAGAGTGGACTATGGGGATGGGTCACGGTCTCTATGCTAAGAGGTCATGTCTGAACCTTGGCTCTGCTGTTTGTTTGCTGTGTGACCTCAGGGAAGTTACTTAACCTCTCTGAGGATCAACTTCTTCACCTATAAACTGAGGGGTAGTTAGTCCCACTTTATGGGTTCATGGCGAGGGACATGGTAGGTATCAGGTAAATGTGCTTTCTCTTTCCTTCCACGAGAGCCTAATGTATTTACCGTGAGCTCAAATGCACTGAAACGAACGATGGACTGAAAACCTCATGTGCTACCACCCTTCCTCCTCCTCCCCTCAGCTCCTGCCCCCTTGCTGTTATTTCCCGCAGCTTTAGGCTGGCTCTTCCTCTTCCATCTCCCCCAGACATTCCCAGACACGGCGCCTCTTACAGGCCTTGGCTAAAATAGCACCATCTCAGTGAGGTCCACCCTCTGCGAAACTGTAAGCCCCGCCCTGATCCCCCCCACCACACACCCTTGGACACTATCTCTAACTCTGTGGTTTTTTCCGTACCACTGACCACATTCTAAGTTACTTCTCTTTTCTTTCTTTCTCTCTTTTTTTCTTCCTACTCTTTATTGTCAGAACACAATAAGTTACACTAATATAAGTGCTGTAAGGGCAGAGGTATCTGTCTCTTTTGTTTGTTGATGCATCCCAGGGGCCTAGGATAGCACATTATAGGGGTTCAATAAACGCTTTCTATTATTTTGCATTTTATAAGATTATATAAAGTGATAAAAGACAAAGTTAAAACCAGATCTCTCACATTAACTGCCTTATCTGTGAATATTTTTAATGTTCTGTTGAACTTTTTAAAGTTTCTGGAATACATTTAGATTCACAGAGAAGTTACAAAAAGAGTACAGAAAGTTCACCCAGCTTCCCCTAATGATAACATCTTCCAAAACCATGGTAAATTTGTCAAAACTAAGAAAGTCATGTTCAATCCATGATTTTTTAAACAAATGAATTGTTATAAAGCACCAACACATCTACGAAGTTTATGGTCATATATTCACATTATTAACTCAGTGACAAGAACAGAATGTGCTATTTTTATTTCACTTCCTCTCTGTTTTCTTTCATATTTTGTCATCTTGGAAATCCTTTCTGTGTGATTAACATGTATATTTAAGGGCTTAGGTTGGTAGATTTGCAAAAGACTTTCCCACCAGGAATGTCCAGAAGACCTGTGAAAATCTCTGATAGGAAAGCCTTCAAAACTCTTGTAAAAATATCCTGTGATTGTCTACTAAATCACCAGCTGAAAAGAAAAGCTCTTTCATTTCTAAAATAGCAGGATAAAGCACACAGAGAACGTATAACATTATTCTTAGTAAGGAGCTTGTTTCGTCTCTAACACGTAAATATTTACTCAGTGCCCTAGGAAATGGTTCTAGAATGCCAAGGTGTTGACAAATTGCTAAGGACTGTGCTAAACATCCTCAGTAGCTTAGGCTTAGATAAAGCAACTCACAAAGCACCCCCCGTGCTTCACAGTTTGTCGGCAGGGGATCTGTGTACACCAGCTATTACGTTTCCCAGTCCGGAGCAAAAGCAACTGGGAAGAGGCAAATGCATGATGGCACTTGATCTATGGCTACATTAAGCTTGATGGGGCAGCTGGGACTTTTGTAACTGCAAGACATTCGGCATTTGCCGGAGCTGGGACTTCTCTTCTGTGAACCTTTAAGAACGTTGCTAATCATGCTTGGCTCTGGTCCACCCTACCACTTTCCCTCTACTCAATTCTCCATCTTATCTTGTTGTTCAGTTCACCTCCTTTTATTTGTTAATTCAACAAACAATTAGGCACCATCTGCCAAAGAGATTTATACATGTTACTTCACTTCATTTCCACCACGACCCTAGGACACATGACTATTTCATTTAAGAAATGAAAAAACTGAAGTTCAAAGACCTTAAGAAACTTGCCCACATAAATATCTGCCAGCTAGAGGCACAGTCAGTATTTAAACCCAGACCCGTGTGACTTTGAGTTCGCCATCCTTTCCTTCTACTATGTTCCGCTACAGTCCAAGAAAAATAAAAATTGAAAGGAGTTTGTTTCTTTTCAAATGATTTCATGAAATCAAGTAAAACAATAAATTGATGTTAATTGGACAAGAGTATCTTATAATTGAAATTAAGCCTGCTTAATGGATTCTTGACATCATGACTTTGTCATGATGCCACAAGACGTGAGGGCAGGGGCGGGGAGAGCTAAAGAGAGACATTTGCCTTTTCCTCAGTGGAAGATGGAGAAAGGGGGACCTGAATTTGAATTTCTACCTTACAAAGAAGTTCTATGTACCCCAGCTGAATAGGAAAACTCATTCCCATCCCCACCCTGGCTCTCCCATCTCAGAGCCTTTGCTCATGAGCTGCCTCTGCCCTTACATCCTCCCCACACCCTAGGCTTTTATTTGTGCTCCTCTGATCTCTCAGACTGTGTTCTTCCATGATGGCATCTACCATGATGCCTGCATGCTCAATAAATGTTTCATTGAAAGACCAAGCTTCCCAAGGTGGATGGCCTAAGAACTGGTCACATAAACCACACATGGTCCACATTTGATAGAGCAGGGATGGTCAAGGCGAGGTTGGGGAGGAAGTGTTGGGACAGAAGGTAGCACTGATTGAAAAGAAAGAAGCATTTTCCTACTTTCTGGAATTATCTTTAATCATAGGAATTATTTATTCTGAATTACAAATATCATAAAAGGAGGTCATAAAATGTATACTTGCTTTATCGAACTAGGGCATGGAAATTATTTCACTTCTCTGTGCCTCAGTTTTTTCATCTGTAAAATGAATAACAGGAAAAATAATCTTACCTGTAAGGACTGAATAAGATCATCCATTAATACACGTAGGACACTATCTGGTACACAGTAATCACTCAAAGGAAGTAGTTATTATCATTCTTATTATTGCTATTTTCTAAATTTTTGCTACCTCTGTATGTAATGAGCACAACCGTTAATATTCTTTTTAGATATTAACTTCTAAGATTTTAAGCCTGTCAATAGTCATATATTTCAAGTTAACCCAATATTATATAAAATTTTAGGCCCCTAATGTTTTCTTTCACTATAGCTTATACATTTACGTGATAATTTCGTGTGTATATTTGTATGTATGTGTGTGTGGTGTGTAATGGAAAAGTTTGATCCAACTTAAAACTTATTTTTTGCAGCATTCTAAAGCAACAATTCCAACCTTTGGAATATAAAAAATATTTTTGTTTGGTTTTAAACTTATCATGCAATAAGTTTGAAAGAAATTGAGGTAGTTTCAGAGAAATTTAAATGAGATGTGTTCTCAACAATCTTTATTGCCTTCCTGAGATATTTTGAAGTTCTAACTTATGATTCTTTAAATAACACTAAATGTAACCCAAAACCCAATATGATAGGAAAAAGTAATTTTTGATATACCATCACTTTTCTCTTGCTCTTAAAATAAGATATTTTCAGCTTATCTATTTTCAAATAGTTCCTCAATAATAGTTTGCTTTGGATGATTGAATATAGGAATTTTGCCCATACAATACCTCCAAAGCATGACATTTTAAATCACATACTCCTTTACCTCATAATGTTTAAACTGAATTTCATATCGTTACACAATTTATCATTTGGAGATGGAACAAGATATTTACATGGATTCCATCTATACCTCCACAACCGAAAAAATATGACCAAGGCTTATTAAAACCATACACGCTTGGTTATCATGGCTGAATAGCAGTGGGGAGGAAAGGTCTTGAATATACGTATTCAAGGTCATTTTCATGAAAATCAAGGCCCAGGGATATGGGGTGGCGTACGGGGCACTGAGCTTCCTTCCATATCGCTTTCAGAGATCTCTGTAAGGACACACTCTATAGGTTCTCTGCTGCAGTCAGAAAAAGAATGAAAAGAACTGAGGACAGTCTCAGAGACCTCTGGGACAACATTAAACGTACCAACATTCGAATTATAGGGGTCCCAGAAGAAGAGAAAAAGAAAGGGACTGAGAAAATATTTGAAGAGATTATAGTTGAAAACTTCCACAGTATGGGAAAGGAAATAGTTAATCAAGTCCAGGAAGCACAGAGAGTCCCATACAGGATAAATCCAAGGAGAAACATGCTAAGACACATATTAATCAAACTATCAAAAATTAAATACAAAGAAAACATATTAAAAGCAGCAAGGGAAAAACAACAAATAACACACAAGGGAATCCCCATAAGGTTAACAGATGATCTTTCAGCAGAAACTCTGCAATCTGGAAGGGAGTGGCAGGACATATTTAAAATGATGAAGGAGAAAAACCTACAACCAAGATTACTCTTCCCAGCAAGGATCTCATTCAGATTTGATAGAGAAATTAAAACCTTTACAGACAAGCAAAAGCTAAGAGAATTCAGCACCACCAAACCAGCTTTACAACAAATGCTAAAGGAACTTCTCTAGGCAGGAAACACAAGAGAAGGAAAAGACCTACAATAACAAACCCAAAACAATTAAGAAAATGGTAATAGGGACATACATATCAATAATTACCTTAAATGTAAATGGATTAAATGCTCCAACCAAAAGACACAGACTGGCTGAATGGATACAAAAACAAGACCCATATATATGCTGTCTACAAGAGACCCACTTGAGACCTAGGGACACATACAGACTGAAAGTGAGGGGATGGAAAAAGATATTCCATGCAAATGGAAATCAAAAGAAAGCTGGAGTAGCAATTCTCATATCAGATAGAATAGATTTTAAAATAAAGACTATTACAAGAGACAAAGAAGGACACTATATAATGATCAAGGGATCGATCCAAGAAGATATAACAACTGTAAATATTTATGCACCCAACATAGGAGCACCTCAATACATAAGGCAAATACTAACAGCCATAAAAGGGGAAATCAACAGTAACACAATCATAGTAGGGGACTTTAACACCCCACTTTCACCAATGGACAGATCATCCAAAGTGAAAATAAATAAGGAAACACAAGCTTTAAATGATACATTAAACAAGATGGACTTAATTGATATTTATAGGACATTCCATCCAAAAACAACAGAATACACACTCTTCTCAAGTGCTCATGGAACATTCTCCAGGATAGGCCATATCTTGGGTCACAAATCAAGCCTTGGTAAATTTAAGAAAATTGAAATCGTATCAAGTGTCTTTTCCGACAACAGTGCTATGAGATTAGATATCAATTACAGGAAAAAATCTGTAAAAATTACAAACACATGGAGGCTAAACAATACACTACTTAATAACCAAGAGATCACTGAAGAAATCAAAGAGGAAATCAAAGAATACCTAGAAACAAATGACAATGAAAACACGATGACCCAAAACCTATGGGATGCAGCAACAGCAGTTCTAAGAGGGAAGTTTATAGCAATACAATCCTACGTTAAGAAACAAGAAACATCTCAAATAAACAACCTAACTTACACCTAAAGCAATTAGAGAAAGAAGAACAAAAAAACCCCAAAGTTAACAGAAGGAAAGAAATCATAAAGATAAGATCAGAAATAAATGAAAAAGAAATGAAGGAAATGATAGCAAAGATCAATAAAACTAAAAGCTGGTTCTTTGAGAAGATAAAGAAAATGGATAAACCATTAGCCAAACTCATCAAGAAAAAAAGGGAGAAGACTCAAATCAATAGAATTAGAAATGAAAAAGGAGAAGTAACAACTGACACTGCAGAAATACAAAAGATCATGAGAGATTACTACAAGCAACTCTATGCCAATTAAATGGACAACCTGGAAGAAATGGACAAATTCTTAGAAATGCACAACCTTCTGAGACTGAACCAAGAAGAAATAGAAAATATGGACAGACCAATCACAAGCACTGAAATTGAAAGTGTGATTTAAAATCTTCCAACAAACAAAAGCCCAGGACCATATGGCTTCACAGGCGAATTCTATTGAACATTTAGAGAAGAGCTAACACCTATCCTTCTCAAGCTCTTCCAAAATATAGCAGAGGGAGGAACACTCCCAAACTCATTCTACGAGCCCACCATCACCCTGATACCAAAACCAGACAAAGATGTCACAAAGAAAGAAAACTACAGGCCAATATCACTGATGAACATAGATGCAAAAATCCTCAACAAAATACTAGCAAACAGAATCCAACAGCACATTAAAAGGGTCATACACCATGATCAAGTGGGGTTTATTCCAGGAATGCAAGGATTCTTCAATATACACAAACCAATCAATGTGATACACCATATTAACAAACTGAAGGAGTAAAACCATATGATCATCTCAAGAGATGCAGAGAAAGCTTTTGACAAAATTCAACACCCATTTATTATAAAAACCCTGCAGAAAGTAGGCATAGGGGGAACTTTCCTCAACATAATAAAGGCCATATGTGACAGACCCACAGCCAACGTCATCCTCAATGGTGAAAAACTGAAACCATTTCCACTAAGATCAGGAACAAGACAAGGTTGCCCACTCTCACCACTGTTATTCAACATAGTTTTGGAAGTTTTAGCCACAGCAATCAGAGAAAAAAAGAAATAAAAGGAATCCAAATTGGAAAAGAAGAAGTAAAGCTGTCACTGTTTGCAGATGACATGATACTATACATAGAGAATCCTAAAGATGCTACCAGAAAACTACTAGAGCTAGTCAATGAATCTGGTAAAGTAGCAGGATACAAAATTAATGCACAGAAATCTCTAGCATTCCTATAGACTAATGATGAAAAATCTGAAAGTGAATTTAAGAAAACACTCCCATTTACCATTGCAACAAAAAGAATAAAATATCTAGGAATAAACCTACCTAAGGAGACAAAAGACCTGTATGCAGAAAATTATAAGACACTGATGAGAGAAATTAAAGGTGATACAAATAGATGGAGAGATATACCATGTTCTTGGATTGGAAAAATCAACATTGTGACAATGACTATACTACCCAAAGCAATCTACAGATTCAATGCAATCCCTATCAAACTACCACTGGCATTTTTCACAGAACTAGAACAAAAAATTTCACAGTGTGTATGGAAACACAAAAAACCCCGAATAGCCAAAGCAATCTTGAGAAAGAAAAACGGAGCTGGAGGAATCAGGCTCCCTGACTTCAGACTATACTACAAAGCTACAATAATCAAGACACTATGGTACTGGCACAAAAACAGAAATATAGATCAATGGAACAGGATAGAAAGCCCAGAGATAAACCCACACACATATGGTCACCTTATCTCTGATAAAGCAGGCAAGAATATACACTGGAGAAAAGACAGCCTCTTCAATAAGTGGTGCTGGGAAAACTGGACAGGTACATGTAAAAGTATGAAATTAGAACACTCTCTAACACCATACACAAAAATAAACTCAAAATGGATTAAAGACCTAAATGTAAAGCCAGACACTATCAAACTCTTAGAGGAAAACATAGGCAGAACACTCTATGACATAAATCACAGCAAGATCCTTTTTGACCCACCTCCTAGAGAAATGGAAATAAAAACACAAATAAACAAATGGGACCTAATGAAACTTAAAAGCTTTTGCACAGCAAAGGAAACCATAAACAAGATGAAAAGACAACCCTCAGAATGGGAGAAAATATTTGCAAATGAAGCAACTGACAAAGGATTAATCTCCAAAATTTACAAGCAACTCATGCAGCTCAATATCAAAAAAACAAACAACCCAATCCAAAAATGGGCAGAAGACCTACATAGACATTTCTCCAAAGAAGATATACAGATTGCCAACAAACACATGAAAGGATGCTCAACATCACTAATCATTAGAGAAATGCAAATCAAAACTACAATGAGGTATCACCCCACACCAGTGAGAATGGCCATCATCAAAAAATCTACAAACAATAAATGCTGGAGAGGGTGTGGAGAAAAGGGAACCCTCTTGCACTGTTGGTGGGAATGTAAATTGATACAGCCACTATGGAGAACAGTATGGAGGTTCCTTAAAAAACTACAAATAGAACTACCATACGACCCAGCAATCCCACTACTGGGCATATACCCTGAGAAAACCATAATTCAAAAAGAGTCATGTACCAAAATGTTCATTGCAGCTCTATTTACCATAGCCAGGACATGGAAGGAACCTAAGTGTCCATCAGCAGATGAATGGAGAAAGAAGATGTGGCACATATATACAATGGAATATTACTCAGCCATAAAAAGAAACGAAATTGAGTTATTTGTAGTGAGGTGGATGGACCTAGAATCTGTAATACAGAGTGAAGTAAATCAGAAAGAGAAAAACAAGTACCGTATGCTAACACATATATATGGAGTCTAAGAAAAAAAAAAGTGGTCATGAAGAACCTAGTGGCAAGACAGGAATAAAGACACAGACCTACTAGAGAATGGACTTGAGGATATGGGGAGGCGGAAGGGTAAGCTGTGACAAAGTGAGAGAGTGGCATGGACATATATACACTACCAAACGTAAAATAGATAGCTAGTGGGAAGAAGCCGCATAGCACAGGGAGATCAGCTCGGTGCTTTGTGACCACCTAGAAGGGTGGGATAGGGAGGGTGGGCGGGAGGGAGATGCAAGAGGGAAGAGATATGGGAAGATATGTATATGTATAACTGATTCACTTTGTTATAGAGATTAAGAAACATAATTGAAAAATAATTCAGATATTTACTATTATTGTCAATACTGACATAATAAAACCTATCTGTACTGTTCCATGCAACATCTTTTAGATGTTAAATTGTATGCAATTTTAGCATAGTCAACCTCTCAATCGGTATCCTGTTCTCTACAGAGCACTGCCTTGGGATGAGATCACATCAGTGAGCAAGGCAGATGTGTGCCTGCCCTCCAAGAGCTTACATACACTATCACCTGATGCTCAGACAACTTGAGAAGTGCCAAAGTCTTTCTTAGTAAGATAGCAGTATACCCGACACTAGAATCCAAATCTCTCAATCCCATCTAATGTCCTGTCAAAGACACCATTGCCATTTACCAGCTAGTAGTCAGTCAACCCCTGGCCAATGCCATCTGTACCCCGGTCCTCTCCATTCTACCTCCAAGCCCAGATACCCATTCTTTTCACATTTCCACCACCTAGTACATCTCACCATGAAATGTGTCTCCACCACTGTAATAGCCTCTTAACTGTTTGTCATCTAAACTACCCTCACGCACAGATAAATTTTCCTATATTGCAGCCTGAGGAATCTTTCCAAAAAGCATAGTCTTATTATGTCACATACCCATCACTCATTTCCGTGACTTAAACAATGCAGAGCCTACACACTGCTCCTAAAATAGAGACCAAACTTTTTCATGCGCTCGACAAGGTCCTCTCTCTCTCTCAGGTTGCCTCACAGGATATTTCCTCCCCCACCCACACTCCAGCCACGCTGGTATTCCAGCAGTTTCTCCTCAGAGATGGGACACAGGCTTTAATCTCTTCCATTCCTTCCTTCACCTTTTTAACTAATTCTCCTTTGTTAGATGACATCCAATCATTACTTCCTTAGGGAAGCCTTCTCTGATCTCCTAGACAAAGTCAAATTTCACAACACTCATTTATCACAGTTTTAATTTTATATGTGTATGTGTGATTATTAATATCTGTGGCCCTTTCAAGCTATAGTGTGTTTGAATGTGGATATGTCCCAGGTAGCCAGAATGTTGCCTGGCATATAATAGGAATTCAATGATTTTAATCAAATTAAAAAGACTGTCTCAATTTATCCTCACTATTATGTCCCAGTGCCCAATACTTAGTACAAAATAGATAAATAGTTGTTAAGTAAACAACTAAATTTGACAAATATTTGTTAAGTACATGTTGTGTGACACCCATATAGGAACAAAAAAACAAAAAACAAAAAACCATGTCTCCTTCCCATATACATTTATAGATATAGAAAATAACTCTAAAACATTTTATATGAAAATAAAAACATTGTAAAAAAGTCTATGTGGCATGAACCCATTATGTTTTAGAGGTCCACAATATCTCTGAGGTATGCCTGTACAAATTATGTTTATTAGAGTTCTACAAAAATAAAATGACACAGAAAAATAAAGGCAAATAATTATCTAAATAAACTCCAGGTCAAAAAAATAAAATTCAAGCAAAACAGCAATAAAAGGGAACAAGAAGAATATTTTATGTTGAGAAAAAGTCCACTGAAAATATATAGCAATCATGAATTTGACTACAATTTACAACATACGTCAAAATAAATGAAACAAAAATTAAGAGAATCACAAGGAGAAATTGACACCATAGTAGTGGGAAATTTTTAGCTTAACTCTCAAACTGATACATCAAGGGGACAAAAATGACAGAGAAGATTTGAATAACAACTTCAACAAACAAATACATGCAGAAATAGATCAATGCCAAAGAACTGATATCACACATGCCATCATCTCTAACCATAAAGCAGTAAAACTGGGAATTAAATTCTAAAATATAGCTTCCCCTGCCCCCAAATTATATGAATACAAGAAAACACACTTCTAAATAATTTACTAGCTACAAAAAAATTAATAAAAAGTATAAATTTTAGAACATTAAAATAGTACATAGTGAAAATTGTGTAATATGGATGAAGAAATATTGAGAAGGAAGTTTATACTTTTAAATTCCAATATTAGAACATATTGATAATTGAAAATAAGTGAGCTAAGCATTCAACTCAAGAAGGGAGAAAATAATGAAGTAAATGCAACAGAAAAGAAAGAAGAAAAGAAAAGTAAAGCAAAAATTTTATTAAATAGAAAATACACAAACATACACAAATATGTACACAAAACAGTAGATAAGAGCAGCATAACAGAAATCTAGATATTTGGAAAAAATAGAAGAGACAAACAGCTGGGAAGACTAATCATGACAAACAATAATATTAGGAATGGAATAAAGGATATAACCACAGACAGATTTAATATTTTCATTCAAAGTGGAATACAATGAATAAAGCATGTCAATAAATATGAAGACAGCTAAAATTGATAATAGTCTTAGAAATTTTAAAAATTCAAAAGTTAGATCAAGAAAAAATTAAAACCTCAAATAGCTGGAAAAGGATTAAAGAAAAATGTGCCTCCAAGAAAGTCACCATTGGTTACTCTCACTTCCTCAAGGGCTTTTCTTCTGCAGAAGAGTTAATCCTACCGTGTGGTTTGCCGTATTGGGGGCAGGCATGGCTGCTCTGTCCCTGATAGGAGGGTAACATACTAACTTCTTCAACATGCACCACGTGTCCACAATAAATCTGCAGGACCACAACCAGATTTTTGTTGCTGCTTCATTTTCACTGAAGAATGGAGCGAAGTCGTGTTTTTTGTTTTTTGTTTTGTAACTTACATGATGAAAATTATTTTCTAAATGATCCCCTACTGAATAATAAAGGCAGAATCATTCTGGAAAGTATACTAGTTTCAAACTGATCTGTAAATATTGCGAACGTAAACATATCCGCTTGTAGGTATTAACTTTCTTACCTGTGGGCCAGATGCTACAAATAAAACAGTATGGACGGGTACCATGTCCATTCTGTCCCAACAAAGCACAGATCATTCTTCAATCAACAAGTCACTGTGCTTTCAAAATAGCTTTCTCCTTTCTCTTCTGAAAGAGAAAACTGGAAGCATTTCTTCCAGTTAATTCCCTCTTCTCCTCTTTTTAATTAGAAAGAGGATTTCAGGTAATTCATAACAAAAATGTGACCTCCGTAAAAGCAGAAACCTTGGGCAATTGTTAAACAGTGTGGGTTTTTTGAACAGTTAATACTATTTTCATCCTCATAAAATTCCAACTCTGTCAAACAAGGAAGGTGGCATAAGCCAAGAAATACATATCCTACCACTTTTACTTTTATGATTTTGGAAACCATTAAATAACTGAAAAAAAATTGAAATGCAGCCAAGTAGGAGAGAAAATGGGACTCTGTGTCTTTAAGCTAGGGAGAAAAATAAAACCCAATCATTCCAAATGTATTGCTTTAGTCATCTGGTTTCATTCTATTAATGACCTTTAACATCTGCAAAAATATTGTGAAAAGCTAATTTTGTTTGTACTGAGGTGGTGCAGAACCGTTTCTGGCTGTCACTCTAGGATGTGCTATAAAATAAAATTGTCTTTCTGGGAGTCTGACAAAAACCTACTGTACAGATCCAGTTTATTTACAACATCTAGGAATGAAAAGAAAACAGAATTTTACAACATGCCAACATGCAAAAAATGAATAGTACTTATACATTTGTGTGTGTGTGTTAGCAATATCACATAGAGATATCTCCCAAGATTAAAGATTTTTTAATAATATTTTATGGCATTCAACAAAAATTCTAAGCAGCAAAACTATTTCTCAATAAATGTTAGTGCTATGAAAATATGAGAAAGCGTTATTCAACATAGTATGTTTTGATTTACTGCTGGAGCTCCTTAGAAAGGTGGAATGGCCTCATTTCCTCATTTTGACAAGCCTTATGTTTCTATTAATTAAATAGAAATCTTGGAAAAGAGGTAGTGTCATCAGGGTTAATGTATTGACTTTACATCCTTATAGGCCAAGGTTAAATATATACCAAGTAGCCATCAAAAAGAATAAATCTACTCATGCTGGCCTTGTCCTTAAATTCACTCATTCTCAACTGCACAATCCAATTTTGTGAATGATTTGTGCACTCTGCATAAAGTGTCTGGGCCTGAGGAATGCAGGACTTCCATGGTTCAGGAGTTTGATGAGTGTCATAGGGCCAGCTCAGGGATCATAGAATAGATCTCAAAGCTGGAAGAGGCCTTGCAGCCATCCAGCCAAGGTTCCCATCTGATAATTAAGTCCTCCTGACAATACACCTGCCATGAGGCCAAATACTGATGCTTGAAAACTTCTAATAAAAGGGAATTCACTACCTTCTAAGTCAGCATGATATTTTGAGAAAGCTTGGCTTTCAGAAAGTTTTCAAAATATTGAACTGAGACCTTTCTTCTTGAAAGTCCCCCTTGGGACCACAGAGAATTCTCTTCTACATCATCATCCTTCGTATATTTGAAAACAGGTAAAATTTGTCTAGTTGCATAACACGCGGCTTACGGCGTGACTTAAGCTTCACTCATTATCAGAGTTTCCAGTTGTTTATCCATAGATAGCAAGGATGAGGATGGGCAGACAGATAGATGATAGATAGATAGACAGGTATACTTCTGCAGACATCTAGAAAAATGATCAACAAATTACAAAAGACTATCACACTTTCCTTGTCTGGACATCAAGATTTTGGTAACAAACAGTGTCACTCGTCAGACACATCACACTGTTTACCCATTCCTAGCTTACCAGCTTAGCCAAAATTGCTAAGCCTTTCACAACAGTTCCTCCTAAGCATATCTCCCGAATTTGCAAGGATTTTTTTCAGGACCTAGCCCAAAACTTCACATCATGTGTTTGAAGTTTGATATTATTCCATTTGACCTATAATTTCGATATGTTTCATCTTGGACAGACCTACAGGGAAAGATACCCAGCCCTTCTAGACAGTCATTCATCTAAATCATCCAGCACACTGTCAAAACCACCCAAAGGCTGGGTAAGGAAACCGCACTTTCCCATTTGTACTTATATAAGAGTTTTACCCTCTTGTCTTTAGCCAGTTGTACTTTGGCCTCCTAACTGCAGTCATAACGCAGGAAGTTTCAAACTTCCATTGAATGGTGCCAAATAAATACCTGATGGGACAGAATTCTCTACATGGGTGGGGAGAGGCAGTGATCGACGAGCGATCTTCAAGTCAGTTGGCATGGTTTCAAGATGGATAAAGTTATATTTTAACCCTTCCTTTCTGGTTGCCTATTCTCACCCCACTCAAGTTATCAAATCCCAACTCTTTTGCAAGAGCAAAATGAATGGACTTCAGAGTGATGTATTTTCTTTTCATCTCCAAATATGTACAGTTTCATAATGGGCCATCTGTCACTTTGTGATTCCATGCAGGCAACAATGCCCTAAAGTTTTGTTGTCATGGCAACCACACCAAAGTCTCCAAAGCAAACTGTGAAGTCATTCCTCATCTCAGATTATATGCAACATGGTGTGGGAGTGCGGGCTAAAATTTCAGAAAATTTAAGTTCCTAGTATTTGTTACCTGTCTACAATTAATGCTTAATCTAGTATACCTCAAATTTTAATGAAATAGATTTATTTGAAAGAAGGAGAAGCAAAATTGTCTTCTGTAGCTGTGATCTATTTTGTTTTAGGTTAGTTTTGTTGGAGAGACGTTGTCTTGCTTTGAATTCTGGAGAGATATTCACACGTAGCAATCAAACCCTCCTTTTCATTTTGCTGGGGGCCAATTTTAGAAGAGGCAGGAAAACAACTTCCTCTCATTGTTCATATTCTTGTCTGCTATCTCATAGTATTCCAGTGCATCTGTGTCACGGTACAGCAGGATAAAGGAACCAAGAGTGTATTCTGTGAAGAAGGAGCAAAAAAGCAGTTTTTAATCTGGACTGACTTTCTTTCTTTTCCTCGGCGACTATCTCTTACTTATCTTTAACTTCTTTCCTGACCCACAGGCATGGAAATGATTCATTTTCTTTCCCTTTTATTTGCAATCTTTAACAGCTTCCACGGAAGGCACGTCCACAGGGCACTGAGTGATGTTGTTTCGTAGGGAAGTAAGGCACGTCTTTTCACTCCTACTGCTTAATGTCTTTCAAGCACTAAACAATTTTTCATTCTTTTATTTTTTTAAAAATTAAGAAAGTGAGATTCAATCAGTTTCAGCTTCTTAATCAGGAAACGACGCAAGTCACCGGAGTACGAGGAGGAAAGGAAACACATTGTGAAGACATTAGTCAGGGCCATTGCAAAAATCTGGGCAAGGGGTAGAAGAAGGGGCAGTAGGAATGAAGAGGAAGATCTGACCCACAGAAAATATCTTAGGGTATTCACTCGTTCTGTCAACAATATGGTAGGCACTGTCCAGTTTGCTATAGGAGAAGGAAGGCAAAAATGGATAAATATGATCCCAAAGCCGTGGGCGTAGGAAATAGGCAGGAATAAAACTGATACAACTATTCGATAGGGTAATTTAGCAGTATATATTTTTTGAAGTATGAATACTTTAATTTCATTTTTATTATACATATAATACACACTCATTATGCACAATATTGAAAAAGAAAGAAAACATATTTTTTAAAATTCTCATTGTCTCACTACCCAAAGATAATAATTCTTAAATTTTGGCATACATTCTTCTAGCTTTTCCCAGCTATGTAACATGGCTGTTTACATATTTAAATATATATACACTTGTATATATATTATATATATTTATACATGAACAGCTATGAAAAAGTATGGAAGTGCCAATTAAAATCCTTTGTTTAAAAAAAAGTACGTATTTACTTATAAGTTTACATATAAATTAATATATACTTATATATATTTATATAAATATTTTATATTTGTAACCAAAAATATGGGCTATATATATTTAAATATGGATTGTCTCCCTTAATATGATGGCATAAGCATTTTTTACATTAGCACAAACATTGTATGATCATCATTTTAAAGACTGTGTAATCATTCATAATGTGGTTATACTCTAATTTCAATAAAACAGATGCTAAACATTAAAGAAATGGTATCTACTAGCTTTTCCACTTTTGAATAATTTCTTTAAAATGTATTCACCAAGTAGAATTAATATTTCTAGCATATAAAAACTTGTATCAAAAGCAATGGGTAACAATTTACATTTCACACCAGCTATTTATGAGACTTTCTGGCGTTTTTTGTTTTGTGGTCCTGTGGCTGATGTGTGATTTACTGAGTATTAGAACCACAAACCCAACTATATCCTTCTGGGGTCTTCTGGGGTCTGCACTTCCTCACACTCTTTGCCATCAGTCACATATATCTTAATTTTGTTCCCTCCTAACACTTTTTTCAGTCAGCTCACTTAAAGAATAGAATAATCCTAGTATTTCATCTTCTAGGAGCTTCATAAATATCTTGTGAAAGTTCCTTCAAGTGTGGTTGAATAGGGGTGGCTTTTCTGGTGAGAACTGATGGAGTTCTAATATGCTAGGTCCTGTATTATTTTAGACCACTTTAATCTTCATACTTTCAATGTTCAGCACCCCATCCATTTCCCCTGATGGTCTGATATCACAATCCAGGCTTCTTAATAAAGATGTACCCCAGCAGTGAACCTGTGCTTAATAAAATAGAAATGACGTTATGGGCTAAATGTGTTCCCTCAAAATCCATACATTGAAACCCTAACTCCAATGTGGCAGTATTTGGATACAGGGTCTATAAGAAGGTAATTAAGGTTAATTAAGGTCATTAGGATGGGAGCCTAATCCAGTAGGATTGGTGTCCTTATAAGAAGAGGAGGAGACACCAAGAGTCCATGCACATGGAAAAAAGACGAGGTAAGGACACAGCAAGAAGACAGTCATCTGCAAACCAAGGAGAAATTCCTCACCAGATACCAGCCCTGCCAGGACCTTGATCTTGGATTTCCAGACTGAGAAAGTAAATTTCTATTTTTAGGCCATTGAATCTGTGACATTGTTTGTTTGTCAGGTTGAGCAGACAAATACAGATGGGTAAGCCTCTACCCTCAAGGAATTTACAGCCTAGGTGCGAGGAAGATGTTTAATCCACTTTGCTTCAAGCCTCATAAAATCAGACCATACAATAGCATCCCAACAACAGTCCTTTTCCAGAGGAATTTTCTTCTGCAGGGCATGGCAATCCCATCCTACCTTAAACTCGTGCAACTAATTAAGGAAATCTTCAGGTTCTGCTATGGTATAAAACATGTGCTGGAAAATCTAGTTCTTCTGAATACTGTGTAGTATGCTTCCCTCTCGTGCCCAGCTGCAGCCACGTGAGTTCCATTCAATTCTCTAACATTTGCTGATATCGCAGCATAGGAAGTGAGGTTCAGCACCAAGGTCCCTGGATCTCAGAGACAATAGTAGCCCTCTCCTCTTTTTATGGTTGACTATATGCTTCACTTGTGCCATGAATGCGTCAACGGTCACTTCACTAAAATAGACCGAAAAATATTCTCAGCCCAGTAACATCACAGTCTGCAGTCTAAGACACAAAAACATCTGACATTTGCCTCCAGTATATTTTAGAGATTTTCTTGACACACCCCTATTACTTCTATCAGCTGTTTTCCCAGGTCTTAGGCAAAAACCTTGGGGATCTGGACTAAAGTTTCCTTTGAGAAAAGCCATACTTAAAATTGTCTCTTCGACCAAGTTTTCCTCCTTGATTTCCACCACACGTAGGTACATTCCTTCCCTTGAACCTCCTAGAACACTCATGAAAAAAGATGCTTGAGGTACGGGCCCCACATTCTTCTAAATAAGCCTGGTCATATTTGACCCTATAGCATGCACATTTGGGGTCCTGCTCCAGGACACCCACTGTATGAAGCGTACACACACATAAGGAAATCTGTGCAGTACAGAAGTGCAATGCATATGTGGTAGTAATGAAAGGAAATTTTTACAAAACTTTTATCATGTATCCTGGCTGCAATGCTCCACCTGCATTTGATCATGTAATACTCACAACTATCCTACACAAACAATATAATTGCTCTGATCTACACAAGGAAGAAAGGAAGCTAAGACATGTTATACAGTTTGTCCAAAGAGCAAGACCAGGATTCAAACTCACGTCTGCTGATTAGAAGCTATGCTCTTAAACCTGCACATTGCGCTTGGCATGCATTAATGAGGATGTATTATGAGAAGAATGAGAAATCGGTATTTCTAAGGGTAATGGTCTGTTGAGGAGGTACAACTTAAAATGGCCCTTAAAGGAGGAGTCGAGTACTAAGGTATGGAGACTTAAGATGGCTATGTAGACTTAGAAAAGATTCAGATTAAAATCTTGAAGAAGAAGGGATTCCAAGGGATTTTCTAAGGGCTATTAAAGGAACTGAGAACTTCACGTTTTGTGAACAGGAAGCTGAGGCAATCATGTTATAACGGTATTCTTTCCTGAAGGGTGCTTCCCCAGAGGGTGAGAAACAACAAAGTTTGTAAGCTTACGCATTAGAAATTTCAAACTTTCACAATGACAAAATAGAGTGATGAAGTAACAAATTGTTTTTCTGAGAAAGACGACCATGCTGTTTTCAAGGGTTTAAGGGGAATAAACATTCTCTAATCCTCCTGGAGAGCTGGAAAAGCTCCTCATTGTGGGGTTATCCAAGCCCATGTTATAGCTCAGCAAGTGGCATCAAGCCTCCTTCTGCCATATAGACATGCTGTCTCTTCAAAGGTAGAGAGGTAAAATGGGAAAGTCTGTTCTGAAATGGTCTGTTTAAAGAATCATGCACCTGAACTCTTAAAATGATGTAAATGGTGTCTTTTGTGTATATATATATAAGCATGTCTCTATGTTTCATGTTTGTATATATGTATTTACGTATATGTGTGTGCAATTGAAAAAATCGTAAATTACTCTTTTTACTTTCTTTTACATTGACAGCGTAGTTTAACAATGATAGAAGCCATGTAGGCGTTAGTCATTGGAAAAAGTATCTTTCTCCTTGGAAATCTATGACTGAGGTATGGAATGATGAGCAATACAAGACACCAGTTAACCCTTATACCTAGCTCTGCCTTCTAAAGGAGAAAAATAAAGGCTGCTGAACGCATTCATCTTGCTGCCTCAATTACTTGAAGTGGATAATCAGCTTAACACTGTAAGGATGACGTTGAATATGTGTTGATTTTTCTTCGGTATTGATTGCTGTGCTTTGACATACTGTTCTCATTATTATGCACCAAGGCACCACCTGGTGTCATTGTCTATCTTAACTACTCACACATCAAGTGATCATTCTTTTTGTGGGTTTTTTTCTTCATCGTATATAGTCACCAATATATATGCCTAGAACTTAAGACATGGCGTATTGGCTTAAGTAACATAGTCCATATTTTAAAGTATTGTTTGATGAAAACTATACGGTTTGAGAGAGAAATCTTCTCTGAAATCCAATGGCAGATTTTTCTAGAGTGTATTTTTTTCACATTTCTCTCAAGAAAAATGCTGTCTCTCCATTTCGGTGACACTTCAGTCCCTTCACAGGTAAAAGTACAAATGTAAGTTGTAGGTGCATCATGGCTCACATTATTTGCATAAATGTCTTTATGTAAACAACCAAAATGTGTGTATATGTTTATCGAATAACAGTTATAATATGAAGTATTATTGTCACAGAGAAGCATATGCTTAAGTAAGGCCCTTGTGTCTATGTATCCACCTGTCTACCTGTATCAGGCAGGCAATATGTGGCCCCCAGGTAACTAGTAAAGCTTGTTCCCAGCACTTGGGGCACCTGAGGTCCAGGCTTCCCTTTTGCAGCTCTAGCACCTGAATTTCTCATGGAGAGAGCTTCTACAGGCCTTGTAATTGTCCTGGTGAGCAGTGCCCATCAAGTCAAAATTCTGCCACAGCTCTGTCCCAATCAGTTCTCTACCTTCAATGTGTAAGTGCAGGAGCACATCAGCCTTCTTCTGTGTTTCTATAGTTCACATTTTACAAAAAGATCAACTGTGTTGACTGCCCATAGTCTATTAGTCTGAGAAAGTCCACAGTCCAACTTAGTATTTTTCGGACCATGAGCCAATAAGAGCCAAGCCCCTAAGTGTCCTGAAAGCCCCTGTGTATCCTCAACCCTTATTAAACACGAGGGTCCAAAGTTAGTCTGTACCTCCTCGCTTGCTGTCTAACGTGCTTGAGACTGAGCTTCTAAAGACCACCACGTGCTCAGACCTTCCATCTCTTCCCCAAGGTATCCACGCTAATGTGAAGTACACAGGTCCACATCTCTCCTGACGCTTTGTGATTTGCTGTGTTGGCTTCCGCCACCAGCATCACTGCAGTGCCCTGGCTTAGAACCCAGATGCCACCAGGCTTCCCTTCTTCAGCAATGCACTGATTCAACTGATTGGGTAAGTCCCCAATGCCTCCAGCTCCTCAGCTTATGGCAGATACTCTCACGTGGAAATTAGTCTTTAGCAGTTCCTCGACTTGCTAAAGATTGTGGCAACTGCTTCTTCACAGAGAAACCAGAGCCTGCCCTCTCTGGAGATAGCGAACTTTACTTCAAGATTGCAAGAATGTCCAATTTAAAAACAGAATCTGCAAGGATGAGTTACAGCTCAGAAGTATCACTGTGCCTTCTGAACTAGAAGAAATACACTAGCTGTTAACGTATTTTTTCTAAATTGAAGATATTTAGGAAGGAACTCTCACTGTTGGTGTATACTGAGCACAGTAATGCTTATTATCATGTGCTTTCTTCCAACATGCAGTGGCCTGATGACTGCTCTAAAAGAATAAGTTTTCCCTGCAAAGAAAGAAGCTAGTTTTAAAGAAAAATGTTCACACTACACATCCCTTCCCCCAAAACACACTGCTGTTTCAATTCTCTTAGGAACTGGCCAGGGCAATAAGGTTTAGAATTTCAAGTAAGCTAATACTATTACTTCATTGCTTTATGTTTAAGACCAGTATAACCAATGAATTGACTAATTTTTATTTTCATATAAAAAAATTTGGGATGCCTTGGGTGTTTGTAGACATTTATCATTTTTCTTCTCTCAGATAACACAGAAATGGAGGTTTTATTTTTTTAATTTTTATTTTACATTGTAGTGTAGTTGAAGAAATGGATTTTTTAGTATTCAGGCCTCTTATTTTCTTCTACATAACTTGTAGGCTTCCCGCCAGCCTATAGCTACTAGACCAGCAATGGGCAGGGTGAATTTTCATAAAAGGCCCCATCTTGATCACCAGGACCATGAGACTTTCTGAACTGTTGGTGTCCATTTGGTTCTTGCAGTGGAGCAAGAGCTAGAAACTTGGGTTGCAAGGTGCATTGCAAGCAAAAACATGGAATAGAAGGTAATGGAAAGGATGTTGCAATGGGCTTTCTCTCCTTTGCCTTCTCTCCATAAAGCATATCATCCTTTTCTCTTTTGCAGAAGTAGGTCTTTGGGTTTCCCTGTAGCTCTGACCTGGTTTCTGCCTGCCCCTTTTCCATCAAATTACCAAGGCACCAAGGCAGAGATTCACTGGGGTTTTGCCCACGGTGTGTGGTGTGTGTTATCACATCAGTGCAGTTAGCTGCAGAGCAGATGCCCAGGATACAAGGAGCCAGATCTTGAGATTTCGTTCTGCTAGAACCTACCATATATCAAGTCACCTATTATCTGGTTAATTTATACTATTCATGTTGCTGAAACCAAACCGTCTTCAGGGTTTATCACTGACATCTCTCTAACCACTCTTGCTTCCGCCTTCAAATCAATGTCAACGTACAGAGTAAAAACGCACCCAACCCAAAGAAAAGGCTTCTTTCACTTGGCCTTGTAGCATTGATTTATTTCCCCTTTTTGCTCCCCGCCTCCACTTTTCCTTAGATTCAAGAGGCAGTTTCGTTTCCTGGTTATGTCTCTTACTCGCTGTGTGAACTTGGGCAGATCACTTAATCTCTCTGAGTTTCGTTTTTCAGCTGAGAAAAATGAAGGAAACAGTGCTTGCTTCACAGGGCTGTCATGGGAATCAAATAAGCTTTTTCTATGTGAAAGTACTTTAATGAAGGATATGGAATGTGTCAAAACCCCGCACCTCTGGGGCTACTCCCTCAAATGTGTAGGCACCCTTTCTCCTGTTCTACATCAAGATACCCCTAATGAGCCACATCTTTAGCAGAATTCATGGAACCTATATTTGTTCCCCAATAAATGAGCTGTCTGTTAGTTTGTACAATAGGGACCAAGTAGCTATTTTTCCTATGTTCATAATTTTTAAAACTTACTACTTATTTTTATAAAGCAAGCCTCTCTCTCAGAACCAAAATGAACATACTCAAAAGCAGTTATTATGCCTTACATTTTGGTCCTGCAGTAAACAGAGATCTGGGCTCCATCTTAACTAGCATAAACCTTCGCTTGGATTAGTAACAATGCAGTCAGAAGATGTAAAAAAAAAAATTAGAGACCAGGAATTTGATGAGGAATATTGTTATTGTGCTTTATAAAATGAAAGAATGCATTTTGGAGAGTAAAGAGTCAAATCTTTCCCCCGCCTGCGTTATCACGCCAGCCCATCGCTCCCTCTTGCTGCTATTAGCTTCTTATAATGTAAAACATTTCTTCATTTCTAGCAGATAATACTTTCAGTGAAAAGGTAATTTTTGAAGTCTATTACTTGCATTCTTAGAGAAGAGCACAATGTAGCATTTTGTTCTAATATGCCATAGAAATTGTTTGAGTAGGTACACCATGGAATCAAATACAAAATGTCAAAATGGTTTCCATTAACTATGCCCATTTGCACTGCTTCCGTTAATGGCTATGTTTTTGTTCTTTTCCTTCATCTTTGCATCTATAAGATGAAATGATTCAATTGATGTAACTGAAAAGTACCTTGAAAAGGTAGAGAGCAAATTACAAAAGCATCAAGCCACAATTCCACCCACGTACTTTATTTTATAATGAAGTTTAATAATGATAGAAACTGTCGCCAGATTTAAACATCAGTCATTTCAGCAATTGTAGTTAATGCGAATATCTCATACCGAGTAATGTTTTATAAAAACATGGCAAGGATTTTGTATTATATTGAACTGAAATGTCATAATGAAATCTTAACCAGATGCTATTATTGTAATATATATTATGTTAAGAGAAATTTACTTCAACTTGAAAAGATAAGTACTGTTTCCTTCAACATCCTAAGTTCAGATAAAATCATTTTACTTGGAAGAAAGGTTTTTTTTTCCTTTCTAGATTTAGCATGAGCACAAATAAACACCCACTATTTATTACAATAGATGTTGTGTCAATGTATCTTGGTGATAAACACACAATGAAAATATAATGATTTATTTTTCTTTGATGAAATATTAACACTAGGAAGAAATTTGTAGTTCTTATGCAGTATGTATTTTCGAGCCCCCAAAGTATTTGAGTTGTGCCTATCATCTGTCTTGGAAAAGAAAAGGTCTTCCCAATGACAAAACCCTAGACCCAAGTCTAAGCAACCTCAGTTACATGGGAGTAGAGCCCAGGGCAGTGAGAAGCCGGGGCCAGGTGGCCATGCCTGCCAAGTCATTAGAAGCAGCCTTACTGCGTTGCTTCCTGAAAGTATGGGTTCCTGCTGATGACGGCAAAACAAGCAAGGTAACATCAAATGAAATCAGCACCTGAAAACGCTCTCATTTTCCACTGCCCGCCCACTCTTCACCCCACTCACAACAGCCTCTGCCCACATTAAAAGGGTTTGACAAATCTCTGAGGGGACTGAGGAACATTTCACAACCTCATACCCACAAGATGAGGGAAGAAGCATGAGTTAAATTTTCACATGTGAGTATCACGTCCGCTCTTCCCTGGTCTAGTAGAAAGCATGAGATGAGAGGTAGCCGGCTTCCCATAACACTGTATCTGCCCAGAGTCCACGGCAGCTCAAGACTGACTGGGAGGTAAGAGTCACCGGCCACGGGATCCTCGTACTCTGCACACACTTGGGTCAGTGTCACCTCACAAAACATTTTTCCTTACTAGTTTTGGTTCCCTGGAATTCTCTGCAGTTACGCATGTACTTTCATATTTTAACAGTTTCACAGGTGCTACTGGATCAGCTCATCAGATTCCATGAAACATCCAGAACAATTAGTCTTTACCACCAGATGTCAGTGCAATACCATTCATGTATGGAAAGAGAAAGAAAAAAAAAAAAATGGGCTTAAGGGACTTTGGATAAGTACTACTCACTAAGACATCCCCTGAAATTAGATACTATTTCCTTCAAGTATTCAATACTGGTACACGTACAATAAAGGGATCTATAGCTATGGCAAAAGAACCCTAGTTTGTTTATCTACTGCTGTGCAATAAACCAACTCAACAAAACTTACTGACTTAAAAGGATAATGATTTATTTATCACAAATCTGTGCATAAACTACACTCAAGATAAATTTGTGGGTTTATCTTCTGCTTCAAGGGATGGAACTGAGGTCTCTCACGTAGTACTCTCAGCTGGGACCATGGCTGGGGCTGGAATTTTCAAGATGGCCTCTCACCCTCCAGGGCCTCTTACCCCTTGGCTTATCACTGTTTGAATCTAGCACAAGCTTCCCTACAGCATGGCAACTGGCTTCCAAAAGATAGCTTTCCAAGTGGGCAAGACCCATTGTTCAAGTGTTTATCAGGGCTCTGCTTGTATCTCACTAATGTTCTATTGGCCAAAACAAGTCAAAGGGCCAAGCCACCGTCAGCGTGAGCTGGACTACACATGACCATAATTACCAGGAGGTGGGTTCAGCAATAGGATGGTCTTACCATAGATCCATAAAAGGATCCTCAGCTCAGCCAGCACAAAGAATCGAAAACTCCCCAATTCTGATTTGCATTAGAGATGTCATAAATCCATCTCTTCTTTTTTCAGTAAATCATAGATAAGACAAATGGTGTTGACATGCTTTAAAAATGTCAGGAAGATAGACCATCTGGCTGCTCCCCACGGTGTTTTACTCCTTGATAGAAAGGCACAATTCCTGGCTCTGGCTTTAAGATTGCAGAGCCCCAAACTCAACTTTTAAGGACATCCATTATTGATCAAGCTAAAAGGGAACACTAGGGCTAAGTAAACATACAAAAGGCAACATTGTCAACCAGATGTAATTTCAATAGTTTACAAAGTTTACCTGGCTTACGAATGGAGGCTATTTGCAAGCCCAATCCCGGTAGATAAACTTCCCCCAGGAAAACAAATTATATAAAAGCAGAGATTGTTTTATGAACACAAATTTTGAACAAGGGAAGCTGGATAGTCTCACAGGATATTTCCATTAAGGCTGATAAATTGTCTTTCTCTGCTCTAAAACATCTCTATTTTAAGAACTGACTCAGTTCTGCTGAATTACAGCCACACTGCCTCTTAATAAGACTAGAAAAACACTGATGTAACATTATTTTCACTAGCAAGGATTATGAACAGGATGAAAGTCAAAACTTTTTCTCAACATTCCGTGTTACATAAAGCTAATAATTTTTTCATCCAAGATAATATTCATATTTATTATGCATGACCCAGAAAGCATTGTTGACACATAATTGATTTAGTAATGAGTGTACTTCCATTTTTAATCTGATAATCCCCCTAGCTAACAGGTTGCCGCAGCCAAATGATGCTTGTATAGTTTAACATCTGCCAATGACTGAACCTAAGGACGATATCCATCAACAGCTCCAAATTTGCCCCCCAGCATCAAGATTAAACTAAACCAGTAACCCTGCACCCTCTAAGACAGTCTATTAAATTCATTTACATATAAAGTTTATACACTCTACAAGTGTAACTGATAAACACTGCCATTATTCCTGACCTTCCAGTGAATTAAAAACAAAATTGGGGAAGAGGCATTTACTGAAACTCTTGTGTAAAAGTTCGTGTGTTCGTTTGGGCATTAAGATGACATATATATAGTCTGAGAAGTGGAATATTTGAATTTTATAGATAGCATTTCTTTATATGAATCCAGTAGGTCAAACTCTCAAAATCCACTTTCATTAGAGGAATGCAATTTTTCTGTGATAATTGTTCTTCCTCCCATGGCAAAGTATTCTTCAATATATTAAGCCTGGGATTAATTAGAGAGGATGAGGATGAGGATGGAGAAATATTCAGCCATATGTATTCAAATATATATATATATATATATATATACATATGTATGAATATAGAAATACTCAACCATATCATATGTAAAAGAGCTTTGTCTCTTTAAATATTAAATCTCTCATGTGTCAATATTAAAATGCCATTTCTCAAAGCATTGCTATACAAGGCTCTTGCAAGAAATGTATTTATATGAGCATTTACTGAATATTTATGTTGACAGCAGTAAGTGGCTCTCCCTTTGGACTCACATTGACTATTTTAGGCACCCAATTCTTGAACTCACAACTCACAACGAAATATCTCACAGTTGAATAGTCTGCCATCACCTCAAACTCAACATGTGGGGTTGGAATTAATCAGCAATGTTCCTGATGTGCTCTGAGAAATGCCAGGGGCTTCTCAGAGCCAGCTAAGAAGCCTCAGAGTTAAGAGGGAACCATGTAGAACTCAAGACTCTGTCAACTCCTTTCAAGCAGAGAAATTCGGTTTATATAATGGTTTCCCCTTAAAACCTTATCAATTTTGATAAAGGGGAATAAATGTTGAGCACGTTGTAAGTGCTCGATAAACATTTATCCTTTCTTCCCTTTCCTCCTCACCCCATTCCAGGATCTGTTATAACTTGCCAAACTCTCCTATTTCTATCAACATTAATATTTTTTCCCTAGTCTTACAGTCTTGAGACCCTGAATTCCTGCTCAGCTCTTCTTCCTTTACTCCCAATAGCCAATCTTGACTGTTTCCCATTGGTGATCTTTCATATGTCTCAAATACACCACTATTTCACCATTTCCTCTAATACCACGTTCTAATCTTCTTGTGCTGGGAGGCCTGCAACAGCCTGAGATCTGAACTGCCTGCCCTTCATCTCTTATTTCCATCTGGACAACGCTGCCAACTTCTGTAGCTCTCCTGCTCCGAGATACTTTCAGACTAGTCTACCGCAAAGACTTGCAAGGCTGCCTACGTGCACTTTTTAATGTAAAGTAACTTTTTAAAAACTCTAAAGCCATGCTTACTTCAATGCTGTTGGGAAACTAACTTTTGTAGGGAACCTACTGGGAGCTAAGTAACCAGGGAAGTGACCAGAAGTCATGGCTGATCTGTGTTCAAATGTTCAATGCATAGCTTAGTAGGGATTCCTTAAAGAATTTTCTAAGATATTTCCCTCAGGAGATCTTCCTTTAAAAAAGAAAGGAAAAGAGACAGAAGCCTTCATTTGTCAAATAAATTTGAGAATCCCACATAATATATTATGCTCTGAGTGTAAAAATAGATATGAACATATTAAAGTCTCTCATAAGCACTACAGTTAAGAAACCCACTTAGCTTTTTTTAACCTACTATTCCACAAATTTATATACAGACTAAATCTCTCCTTTTTTGTTTGTTTTTATCTTATTTTGAGCAAAATTATTAAAATCCTGCAGAATTTGTGTTCTAAGAAAGCTCAGTAAACACTGCCTCAGTAAGCATTATGGTGAATACAAATATTCAGTATGTTAAAGAATAATTATTACTGTATTATTACTACTCATAACTGGTAGATTAAGTCCAAAGTTCTTATACCATAATTCAAGATCCTTGACTATTTACTGCTATCTTATGCCCTTTTTATACCAATGACAGTGAAAGCCACCGGTTAAGTTCTGAAGTTCAAATCCTAGCTCTGCCACAAGAATGAGCCCCTGATCAAATTGCTCACTGTCTCTGCCTCAGTTTCCTCATTTGTAAAACATGAATAATAACAGTACCTACATTTCCTGGGTGAGTAGAATTCTGGACTCAAACACAGACCTACTGAATCTAATACTCTGGGGAAACTACCTGCATTTTAATCTCCCCCAATGAATCTCATGTAAGTGAAGTTAGAAACACTGATCTAGAAGGAATAAAGGATATTTAGTATATAAAAGAGGAACATCACTGCTACTTTCAAGTATTAGTTGGGGTAGTTTGCAAAGTAAGAGGATACCTGTTTTGTCTATGCCCAAAAGACAGAACTAAGATCTTGGTAAATGTAAGAAGAGGTAAATTTTAGTATAAAGAGGGACTTTCCAACAGTAATGGTCGTGCAAAATTGTGTAGGCTTCTCTGAGAAATAGACATCTGCCCCTTGTGCCTGGGGTTATTTATTTAGTTGGAGACTTTGCCAGGATATTTTAGAAGGCATTCAAGCATCTCTTGGGGTTCTTAGACTATATGAATTCTAAGTTTACCCTTCAACCTTAGCCGCTATGATTCTGGACATTCTATCACACGTGGAAGCAGAAAATAAGTAACATTCATGCCCAAATGCACTTGATCCTTCCTCATTTTCATTCTTAATACATTTGTTCAAAGAAGAGCTTTCTTCAAAGATTTTGGTATTGGGAGTGTTCTTTGGAAGATAGCTTCAAATATTCTCAGCTCAGGACATTAAATCACGTGGGCTAAAAATGCTCTAGAAGCATATATAGATTCATAGATTCATGTCTTAAAACACACACACACACACACACACACACACACACGGGAAGCTCTCTCCCAGGGGACAGAACCTATTAGGACACTGTGGGAGATAATTTAGGAGCTTCTATGGGTGCCCATGTCCACCAGCAACCATTCCTTGAAGAGCTAAACCAAGCCCACCGAACTCTTGTAATTAATCCTTGAATCTTGAAGGAACCATTCTGCTTTTACTCACAGCTACTGCTGTGAGTCCCATAAAACATCGCCTTGGTTATGAGACCAGAATCTAATCATATATAAAGACTGAAAACACAGCCTAAACAGGCATAAAATCCAAATCGTTTCCATGCCACTGTAGCAAGTATCAAAAAAAATAGCCGCACCCTTTTATAATACAGATTTGTGGAATGGTGAAAATGTTGCTATCATTTATGGTATCCTTTCAGAAAGGACACATTTATAAATGAATGGTTCTGTAATAATCCAATGGCACCTTCATTAATCTCCCCAATGGACTCTGTAACACATCTGATGAGAAATGTGTTTACTCTTTCAGGATTAAAAATAGAAAAATACAATAGGACAAGTTCATTGGCAGGTTCAGGTGGCCACTTAGTTTATAATAGAATCAGGAAATGAAAGTGCCCTGTGGTTCAGTAAAAAACTCCACTAGAACCCATTTTTAGCTAACACAAGCAAAGCATGTTAGTGAGTTTCCTCAGTTGTCAGCATTAAAAAAAAAATTAACTGTATACCTCCTTTCAGTCGGCTAAATATTTATTCAAATCTTCAGCTTGTTATTTCTTCATTAACAAGGTTTCCCCTGCTGCTCAGCAGAATATGTGAGGAACTTTGCAAATGTCAGAAGCACTCAAGTTGAATCAACCAGGGGAAGTGATAAAAAGGTTCATAATCAAGTGGAACTACAATAGTGGCACATTTCAAGCTGGGAAATAATAGATCAATACACAAGGCTCTTTCCTATGGGATAATACTGCTATTTGTTCTCATTTTGTGATTTGTTTTTTCCCATCAAATCACAAGTACAATGCATTTCTCTGTTAACCTTCAATTTGTAAATGATCATTTGCCTTCTAATCCTCAGAACACCACAACAGAGAAAAGAGGGTGCAATTTTGAAAGGAAAGCTGAGTCTTAGGAACAGAGGAGAGCAAAATAACATAAGCAAAGCATTTGAGGGAAAAAATAGTGCTCTAGGAGCTCCTGGTTAGTGTGTGACTATCTCCTTCGAACAGGTAAATCAAGCCTAACGATGCAGAGTTTGTGAAACATGGACAAATATAACAAAGGTCCTCAGAGGAAAAAAAATTTTTGAGCTTCAGTTTAATCTGGCATTAGGAAAGTCTAACATGTTCGTTTGCTTGTTTTGAAAAAAGATGTTTATTCTCTTGAAGTTGCAGATGTTTTACATTTAATTTTGTGGTTTGGTAAGGATCTTGGTTTGTGAGAGCTCTCCTACTATGATTGGTCTAATACAAAGTCTTATCAACTAATCTTTTTTACATAATTGCATGTTAGTTTCAGCACCATTGTCCAATAGTCTTGAAACTAGTTTCCTTACATTATTTCAGATATATATTACAATCAGCTCCCAATTATAAAATAACCTGGTTCATAAACATACACCATAGATAATTCTATGAAGATTGCTATTTCTTCACAAAAGATATTGATACGATATCAAAACATGTTTCCAAAATCACAAAGAAGAAAAAGTTTCAATGTGCAGGTAAATAAATGAACCCACAAAAATTTTACAGTGATGGTGCACATCTTCCTAGGTTCCAAAAACTCTGAACATTTTCTCTTTCCAAATATAAACAGACTTTTCTATACTAGAAAGCTGTCATTTGAAAAATAAGTATGGGACCTACCATGGAAAGGAAAAAGAGGCTGGTCACCCAAGTGTTCTTCATTGCCAACTGATGACAGTGATTATTACCTGAGAATTTCAACTTTTTATATGAAAGCTGAAACATGGAAATGCTCAGTGGTGAAGGGCCTGGAAAACCCAAAACTCACCACATCACTGTTTTAGCAGGACTTTCAAGTCCTTAAATCCAGGAAGAAGAGAGAGTCAGCAGCAGGGCACAGGTGAAGGTTACCTTTTCATCCCCAGGGCGCGTGTTCATCCACAGTCCCTGCGGGCGTTACCTGCACCCAGACCTCGGGTGCTTGCCCTGCTCCTCTGGGAGAGGCTAGCACTATCCCAAAGGGCAAACTTGGTAGAAGATGGATATAAAATGAGAGCAAGTTTTGTTTGTTTTTGTTTGGCAATGAAGTATAGTTGACTTCCTCTATTATATTAGTTTCACGTGTAAACATAGTAATTCAGTATTTTTATTGTTTATATTCCAGATAAAGTTCAAATGCTGCCATCCGAAGACCGTGTCTGCAGGGTAGGACACACCAGCTCAAACGTCCCAGACTAAGGTGACTGTTGAGAGGTTGTAATACAGATTGGGGGGGAGGGGAGGGTGAAGGGGGAAGCTGGGTAAGGAGGGAAGGAATGGCTTATTTAATGAAAAGAAAAGGAAAAGGGTAATTCGAGAAGCAGAGTTTAGTTACCCCTCTATATCATAGGGATTGATTTTGCATATTAAATGAAATATTAACATCACTTATGAACAAAACAATTGCAAAGTCATCTTAGGACAAGGTCTGTGTATGAGGTTTTCGGGGTCTGTAGGTAAAATGAGACAATGCTTGGTTTAACCTCATTCTTTCCTTTACATTCAAACTCTCCTCGATTCCACAGGAAAGATCACTAGGTGTGCAGTTTTTGCCTAATGTTTCCTGAGGAAAGCAAAGATGTTTTCCTGGACTCCAGCATCCAGAGAGATCTGCCTTCATGCGATGTTGTGAGAGGCTTTATAGAATAAGCAGGTTTCCTTTGTCAAAAGAGTTCTCTTTCAAGCTGGCTGAGAGTTTATTTTTTACTTTATATGAAAATTCTACAGAGAGCCTGATGGCACAGAATAGAGTCCAGAAATCATTTGTAATACTCAACCGCAACATGGATTTTATTTTATGCCTCTTTCTAAATAAATCTTTTCTAAATATATTTTTGAGGACTGATGGCACATAAAAGAGAGCTATTAAGGAGAACCATGGGGTGTCCGTGATGGGAACGGCTGATTATCCCTGACAGCCTCCAACTCTGGAATGCGTGGAAAGGCAAACCACAAATATTTCAGTGAGACTAGCATGCAGATAAATTTTATGCCACATTGCCCTTCTCCCCTTTTCCTCATCATTCCTCACCCCAAAATGGTACGTCTGCTAGAGAGGTGTCCTTGGAAGCTTGCTTATGTCATCTGAAGCCATGTAATATCAGACACATCAGCATCTTCTTCAGAGAAGCTTGCTTAGTCCTAGAGAAGCTTACTAATTGGAACGGGCTGTATTTATTTATAGACTCCTTTGCATTGCGTTATGAAGTATTATTCTGTAGTAGGATGCTCTGGGGAAAGCTCCATGTCTTCCAAACACTGAATTTCAGGGAGGTCCTCTGCAAAACCCCGAAACAAATTTGAATCTTATCCTTCCTTCAGATTTCTGTCTGTGACCTTGCACCCAGATTCCATGAATAGAACGTTGTCCTGCCAGGGCAGAGGCTCAATAACTGGGCATTTTCTGGGTCCCTGAATTTGTACAATGAGATATCAACTCCAATCTGTGAGCACAATGCTCCAGTGACTGCCAGGAATGGCTGCAATATTGATGCCTTTCAATGACGATCACATCATTCACGCAGCAGTGCTCAATAAAATGATACTGTAGTTAACAAGTTTTATAACACAAAGTTACTTTAAAACATGGAACTAATCAGAGGGAAGCCTGTTTATGCATGTCACCACCACATTTAATTGTCAATAAATAAACAAAGATTTGCTTCACCTACTGTCATGTATATCAAGTAAGTCATTAATCTAGACTAATGAAGCTTAAGATATATGACAGACAGTTTTTATGGAGCGCCTTCCTAATGATATGTTTGCTTTTCATTTCAATGCCAAGAGCCCATTATCAAGAAAGCAGCACATTATGGTCCAAACGCATTGAAATCTGCAGCACAATTCTTTGTTCGGGGCTCACAACAAGCGGCGCCTGCACATAGGTAGTCATGTACTCTCTGCGGTGAAAAGCATTACTTAGAAACAAATAAAGGGAGCTGGGGAATCATCTGATGTTCCCATTCTCTTGTGGGTCCCCCACTCCCACCCCGCTCTTGGAGTTTTAAGCTCACCTGGAAAGAAAAAGGAAACTCAATCCAGCCTAATTCAAGCACACTTCCATTTTGAAAAACGTGCGTGAATAGCTATCACAAACATAATGAGTCCTAATCACTAAAGAACACCCTGAATCTCCAAAAAGCACAAACCCAGGATGCCACGCCGCAAACAGATAGCTACTGGATAATAGGAACAGGCATCCTACAATTATTTCAGTGTTCACGTTCATCCTAGAGCTTTGATGGTTTCCAAAGATGAAGTAATTATTTCTTATTCCACTTCTAGTTTGGAGGAGAATCTCGTGGATGAATTAACACCTATCAAACCATGACGCATTCAAAATAGTTGACCCTTTGGGCTGGTGCCACCAAGAGACCGTTGCAGGTTCCAAGGACCCCATGAAAGTCTCCGTCATGTCGCACTTTGCTTTACCTAAATCTGGAGAAATATGCCTTAAATGGGACCAGATTATAAGAGGACACAATATATCTGTGTGCAGGACAGGACAAAGGACTATCATGCATGGCCGGGGGTCTTGACTGTCTTGTTCCTCAATGTACTTCCAGCACCTTCCACAGTCCCTGGCCCATGGTGGGTACTTGGTGAATATTTATTTGCTAAGACTATGAAAGCAACGGTGATATAAAGAAAGAAAGGATTTTTTTTAAACTTTCCTGGAAACACTTTTTTCTCCTCTCCCATCCCATTCTCTCTCTTCCTTTAATAAAAACAGAAAGGCCTCCACTGTCAAGAGCTTTCTCTTCTCTGTCTTCAGGGTCAGGCCTGAAGGGCCTTTATGAAGTCGTAAGTCCCTGCCACCTTCAATATTCTACTTGCTCAAACCAAAGCAAAATTCAATTCATTCCTTCAAGAGAAGCTCCCAGAGCACCATGAGCCCAATGGGCATGTGGGCCCTCGCAGAACTCAGGGACACACACGTGGAGAATGAGGAGGCTTTGTCAGCAGCTTTTTAGAGCTGTGCAAACACAGGTGCAAGGAAGAGGGTGCTCTTGGGTGGAGGGTTCAGAGGAGGCTTCCCAGGACACAGGCCACAAGAGCTGGGCCCTGGGGCCTTAGGCTCACTACTCTGAGCCTTGAGTTTTCTCAAGTAAGTGCATCTTCGTCTCTTTCTTTTTCAGGGGGGCAGGGTGGGAATAAAGCACAGCCTCTGTACTGTGGCTCATGCTACTTTCAGGTTCCAAGAAGATTAGTACATGGACCTTGTGAGCACCTGCCAAGACCTTCTAAATACCGCTTTCACCACGAAGACTGCTTAGTCCCAGGACCAGACACGATCTCTCTCCTGAGAGGCCCCATCACACTGGGCATTTTCCTAAGTCATGGCCCCAAGTTAACTCCTGTCGAGCTTTTTTGACTTCTTTGGCTGATCCCTAAATGTGTGTTTCCAGGGGACAGATTGTACATCTCACTAAGCTCTGGAACAAAAACAGTAGCTGATGTTTATGAAGAGGTTCCAAGGTGACAGACCTTCTGCCCAGTGCTTGAGATGGTTTATCTTACTTGATCATCTTCATAAATCTACGAAGAGACTTTCATCACTCTCTCATTTTTCAAATGGATCATTGAAATTTTGCAGGGCTGAGAACTTGGCCCATGTTTGCTTGGCTGGTGGCAGCAGATTCTGAGCACAGAGCCATCCTCCTACCCACAGCTCAATTCCAGCGCTTTGTGGCGCCTGTTACGTGTAGACACGACCGTCTTCATAGCGGCGTTCAAGTTCCTTGAAGTCACAGAATGCGTGATATTAACTCTAGCACTTAGCAGAGCAGTTCTAAAGCTGACCCACAGATTTCTTCCACCTCTTTCTGTGTAACTCTAGGTGGGTCTCGGAATCTCTCTTATGCCTCAAGGATTTCCTTATCTGTAAAATAATAATAACTATTACTATTATTATTATTATTATTATTATACTAGTATTATATAATAGCATCTATCTAACATAGTGTGAGGATTAAATGAGTTGGTGCATGCAAAGTGCTTAGAACATAAACTAACATGGCATAACAAAGATTAACTAGTTTTTGTTAACACTTATTCAATTCCCCAATTATTACTCAAGTTGCCTACATTTCCATGCGTCATATATGTATGTGTCTGTGTGTGTGTATGAAACTAGATAATTAAAGTGCTTTTTGATGGCAGTGAAGAACATATAAAATTATCCAGAAACAATTCAGTGAGAATTAACACACAAAGATTTTATAGGTAATTTTATAGTTTCGAGATTAAATTCAAGTTAAGATTATACATCTCCAGAAGTCATGTTAGGCCAAGCTGCTTGCATTTCCTGAGGGGCTAGAACTCCTTCTTTAGCTTCTGTTTGTCCTCGGGGTTATTTGGATTTGGGTCCATTAAAAAAATGGTGACTTTCTCTGTTAGCCCCTTTCTCTTCTTCAGTTTCCCCTTTTTTCACTCTTTTACTCACTGGTGATTTTCCTTCTCCCTCACTTGCCCCGAAAAAATCAAATTCTGCTGTCCAGTGTTTGACTTCTTATTCATTGTCTAACTGCTTTGCCCCAAGAGTGCTTCTGTCAATCAAATTAGAAAGCTTTGGATGGCAGTCAATTATAATTCTTCATTGATTTAATCATTATTTTCCAGTATGAAAGGTTTTCAATATATAAGCTCATCCAAACCTTCAGTCTCTGCTAGTAGAATGAAAGGTCCTTTTTTCTCATTAAAAGAAATTCCAAAAAATTACATCAGTAGAGGCAAAGCATGATAAGGAATTTTTTTCCCAGAAAAAATAATGTCATCAAAGGCCTCTCCTTGTTCCCTACAAAAAGTGCCAGGTTAAATGGAATTCTACAGATCGTTCAAAGACCAGATGACTTCAATGCTTCTTAAATTGTCCAAGGTATAGAAAATGAAGGAAATTTTCTAAACCCTGTCTATGAAACAAACGTAACATATATGCCTAAATCTGATAAAGATAGTAGACACATACAAACCTAGAGAACAATCTCACTTATAAGTATCAGTGAAAAATTACCAGACAAAACATTAGCAAACAGAATCCAAGAACACATTTAAAAAAGTATAGTACATCATGACCAGGTAAAATTTATTCCAGAATATAAGGAACCATATTAACATAATTCATCATATTATAAATTCAAGTAAAAACATCAAACAATTATCTCCATAAATGATAAAAGATCTACAACAAAATTTAATACTTATTTTAAAAACCTATTATATATACTTTTACATAATGAGAACACACTAGGTATCTTCCAAGTCAGAAGTAAGGCTAATATGCCATCTACCACCACTACTATTTACAGCTGTGCTGGAGTCATGAGCCATGGTCATTTGAAAAATGAAAACAATTAAAAGCATAAAAACTGGGTGGGAAACAAGGAAAATTATCATTATTTTGTAGAAGACATGATAGTGAACTTTCCAAACCTAGAGAACCAAAGATAAAATTAACACAAACATTAAGGAAATTAATCTCTCAGGATATAAAATTAGCACACAAAGGTAAATAGCCTTCACAAACACAAATTGATACCAGTTAGAAGATATATTGAAAGAGAAAAACCCACTTACAGTAACAAAAATAAAAGACACTTAGATATAAAATTTAAAGAGAAAACTTCAAAACTGTCCTGAAGCTGAGAGAGAGACGGAGAGAGAGAGAGAGACCTCAGAACAAAAAGAAAGACATTACCTCTTCTTGGATAGGGCAATTTAGCATCATAAATATATGCCAGTTCCCCCGCAAGTTATTATACTAAACCAGTGCAATCCTAAGAAAATCTCCAACTTTTCTTTTTCCTGGAGGTACATGAATTCATTCTAAAGCACATGTAGAAAAACGTCCAAAAGTGCCTAGGAAAATCCTCAACAGTAAGAATAGCAGGGATTACTCCCACTAGATACTAAAACTATAAAGATCAATAATTAAAACAGCATGGTTCAGGTATGCAAATAGATAAGCCAATAGGAAAGGGAATTCGCAAATTTAAACTGGAACATCTTGTAACATAAAACAAGGAAGTATTCAAAAACAAATAAGACAGATCAAAACAACAAAGCCAGCTTGCAAGGGCGCCCACTGGCTAATTTTTCTAGTGATTTGAGCATAATAATGAATAATGATCCTAATGGATGAGTCCATAAGGATATTAAAAGGGCGAGGAAGAGGTTAAGGAAAGATCTTCTTTACATAAGAATGGCAGCTAATAAACTCAGAAGAAAGAATAGAATATGAAAACTGCCGTTTTCCAAATCAACTGTAATAATTTACTTAGGTAAGGCTAAGGCTAATTTAGTGGATGTTAAAACCATTATGTGACATAGATTGAGGAACATGATTTTATATGTTCTCAATGTATTATCCCACATTTGAATCATTAGAAAAAATACTTTTACATTGAAGAGCTCTGATAAAGATAGTAGACACATACAAACCTAGAGAACAATCTCAGATTGAAGTGACAGATGTCACTTTAAGCAACTGATCAAACTTAGTATCATCAGTAATTAGGTGACCAATAATTAGATTTCCCAGTTTCCCTGCAACATACCCAGTTTTCACCTGATGTCTTACAGTACTTATTAATGATACCACTTTTTTCTCTCAAAAGTGTCCCAGTTTAAATGATAAATTATAGGGTCACTCTTCTGATAATATGCCTCTTGATGTGATGCAATCAAGATTACACTTATATAGTATCCTTGCCAAAATGTTTAACCTGTATTTAATCAGGAGAAAACAATCAGACAAATTTTAAAATATGGGGAATTTTACAAGACAAGTGCTCTCGAAACTTTTTTAAAATGTCAGTATTATCAAAGAAAAAGAATCTTTGGGTATGCTAATTGTATTATGGATGGGTAGCAGAATATCCTTTTTTTATATATAAATTTATTTTATTTATTTTTATTTTTGGCTGTGTTGGGTCTTCGTTGCTGCACTCGGGCTTTCTCTAGTTGCAGTGAGTGGGGGTTTCTCTTCGTTATGGTGTGCAGGCTTCTCATTGCTGTGGCTTCTCTTGTTGCGGAGCACGAGCTCTAGGTGCGCAAGCTTCAGTAGTTGTGGCACGCAGGCTCAGTAGTTGTGGCACACGTGCTTAGTTGCTCCGCAGCATGTGGTATCTTCCCGGACCAGGGTTTGAACCTGTGTGCCCTGCATTGGCAGGCGGATTCTTGACCACTGTGCCACCAGGGAAGCCCCAAGAATATCCTTAGGAGATTCTTAGGCGATAAATGCTGATATATTTAGAGAGCATAGAGTTGGGTTTTGCTTTTTTAATCCCATTTAACAATTTCCATCTTTAAATTGGAGTATTTAGACCATTTACATTTAATATAATTACCAAGATATTTGGGTTTAAATCTATCATCTTCTTTGCTTTTTTTCTATTTGCCCCCTCTACTCTTTGTTCTCTTATTCGCATTTCCCTCTTGATTTTTTGAATGAGTACTTTTTTTTCATGTTCTATTTTATCCCCTGTCTTGATTTAATAGTCAAATGTCTTTGTTTATTTGTTTTACTGGTTGCTCTAGGGTTTACAATATGCATATTTAACTTATCACAGACTGCCTTCAAATGTTATATCACTTTGTGTATAATGTATACTTCCATCTCTCCCCTTCCATCTTTTGTCCTAGTGTAATTAACCTCACAGTATATTATTATTTTTGCTTCAAACAATTAAGGACATTTTAAAGAGATGAAAATGGAGAAAAAAAGTCTTTTATATTTTCTTACACATATACTATTTCTGGTGTTTTTATTCCTTTATAAAAATATGTTTCCACTTGATACCATTTTCCTTCAATCTGAAAATTTTTTCTTTAACACTTCTTGTGCAATCTTCTTCGCAATGAATTCTCTCAGGTTTAGTTTTATTGAAATAGAAAAATTTTTGAAGGCTATTTTTGAGAAATACAGAACTCTAGTTGACAGGTTTTTTTTTTTTTTCTTTCAGCACCTTAAAGATGTTGTTCTGTTCCCAAAAGTATTGAGAGTCTACTGTTGGAACTGTGGCTTGTTCTGGGTGTCTGAGATATATCAGTGAACAAAGAGACAGCAATCCCTGATATATTGAAGCTTATTTTCTAGGTAGGAGGAGACAGAAAGTAAACAATGCACCTAAATAAATAGTATTTTGGAAGGTAATGGACAAAATACAGCAGGAGGGGAGGGATTTGGAGGACAGCAGAGGTGGTTATAGAGAATAGTGTGTTTAGAGTGGGACTAATTGGGAGGATGCCATTTGAGCAAAGACTTCAAGGAGGTGGGCCATGTGGATATACAGAGGAAGAGGGTTGCACACAGAAGGAATAGCCAGAGCAAAGGCCCTAAGGCAAGGACATATCAGGTGCGTTCCAGAAACAAAAGGCTCAGCCTAGCTGCAGTATAGGGAGCAAGGGGGCCAGTAGTAAGAGATAAAGGCCAAATGCAAGAGGGAGACAGACTGGGGGTGGTGGGGGGCTCTTTAGGCCTTTGTAAGACACTTGTCTCTTACTCTCAGAGAAATAAGGAGCCATTAGAAGGTTTTGAGCTGCGGAGTGATGTGATTTGGCCTATACTTTAAAAGGATCAATCTGACTTCAGTACTAACTGTGGAGAGGCAGGGTGAAAACAGAGATGCCAGGTGGAAGGCTGGAGTAACCAACAAAAGAGAGATGGCAGTGGATTGGAACAGGATGGTAGCAGCAAAAGTCAAGCACTGGATATATTTTAAAGGTAGAACCAATAAGATTTTCTGCAAAAACTGAATATGGGTTGTAAATGAACAGCTCAAAGGATGGACTTGTCATTAACTGGGATGGAAATGACTGTGGGCAGAAGACATCTTGGGGAGAAGATAAGGAACATTTTGGACATGGTAAGTTTGCGACATCTCTTAGACATCTGAAAGGTCTAGTAGGGAGGGGAACATACAAGTTTTGAGATATTTGAGCTAGAAACATCCATTTAAGAGTCATCAGCAGCATAGAGATGGTCTTTAAAGCCACAGATCTGGAAGAGAGCAAAAGAGCAAGGCAGACATAGCAAGGAAGAGAACCTGGGATTGAAAGCTGAGGCACTTCAACATTGAGAGCCACAGAGTGGAGGAGAAACTTGCAGACAGAGACAGAGAAAGAAGAGGAACTTGCATACAGAAAGAGGCACCAGATTAGTAGTAGGAAAGACAAGAGAGTGTGGTGTCCTGGAAACCAAGTGAAGAACGTGTATCAAGGAAAAGGAATGATCCCATGAATCTGATAAAACCAACCACTGGATTTAGCAACTGGGAGGTCACTGATAGCCTTGAAAAGAGCTGTTTAAGTGAAGTGAGGAGTGTGAAAACCTAATAAGAGAGGATGAGAGAAGAGCATTGGAGATGTCTATGGATTTTGCTGCAAGGGGGAGCAGGAAAATGAAATGTTACCTAGCAGTGGGAGGAGTAGGATAAACAGATTTTTTTAAATGATGGAAGTGGTCCATAAAAGAGGGAAAAATTGATGATGCAGAAGAGAGAGGGGAGAATTACTGGAGCAAAGTCCCTGAGTAGGGAAAAGGGCTAGGATCTTTTATACTAATGGGAGGATTGGCTTAAAATAAAACATGGATATGTCATCCTTAGCATTAGTCAAGAAGTCTATTAGGTGGGTAAATGTGCTGCTGGGTTATCCATAAACAATATGTAATAAACTTGTGTTTAAACTTTTTTCATAAATGATATAAAATGAATCCTTTTGTCACTTTTTTTTGATCCTAACCTGAAGTTTGGGGAATTCGTGCACATTGACTCACTACAGACCTAGTTTGTTCAATTTATACTCACTGTACTGTGCTACTGTGTGCTGTACCCGATGTGCAAATCTATGCACTGGTCCATGGCATAAATAGACACCAATGTATTATATAACACCCTATTGACAGAACAATTAGCTATTATAATCAATGCAGCAATGTACATTTCCCCTTCTATAACACATAGGCAATAGTTCTCTCAAGTATATAAGTAAAATTACATTGCAAGGCTATACCACATATATGCACAGCTCAAACTCTACTAGATATTGCCAAACTGCTACTAAAATGTAAACTGGAGCACCATTTTATACATCAAATAATTATAAATTATGTAAGTGTCCCGAAACAACAAAATTAAAGTTTTACACATTCATAGGATATAATATCATGTAACCATTATAAATATTTTTAGATAGCAGTTAATTAGGAGAAATGCTTATTTCATAACTTCCCATTTAAAATGCAAAAAAAGGAAGGAACACCATAATGTATACTATGAAAAGACTGATTTTTTAATGTGCCTCTGCATAGAAAAATAACTGAAAGGAAATACTGTCCATATTTTAACAGTCATTTTTTTCTGGATGATGAGATAATGTGTAGAAATTTTTTTCTTATATTTACTTTTCTGGGTATTCTAAATTTTCTACACAAACTTGTATTCCTCTGAGTAAAAACTAAAATATTTGCATTTTTGTAATTAAAATAACTTGACCATAAACATTGAATTCTTTTTTAAAAAATACAAACTAAGGTCTATGATAAGGAGAGCTTCTATAAAAGTTATTTTTGAAAAGTTTCATTGGTTTCATCACCCGCTTGCTTCCACTGCCTTAGAGCACCGACCACCGTACTAAGTGACTAGAACTCAGCCAGTCAACCTCACAATTTTAGGGTATTAGTATCATCCACATTTTACCTAAGAATAAAAATGCAGTTTTCTCTTCCAGGATATAAACACCATCTACCTCAGGCCACAGTTGTTCAACTGCTAAGTCTTTCTGTAGCAACTGATTCCCTACCAGGTCCAAACATTCAGGTAACAAAAATTATGTCACCCTGGTAAACACTCCAGTGCTTCACTAGAAAATGGAAGCTGGTCAAAACGCAGTTGATTCAAGTGGACATTGTGAAATTCCTGGATGCTAATGCGGCCCCATTTGACCTTGTCAGGGCTCTTTTCTTCAGAATCGAAGTAATGGGATTTTTATTCTGTCCTCGAGAACAAAATAACACCTAAATATGAAATGATACCAGGGAATAGGTATATTTCAGCTGTCTGAATATGTCTATTCGGAAGTATTCTACCCTTTAGTTTCTTATGGAAATGTCGTATCAATTCACCATCTATAAAAAAAGAAAAAAATAGTACTACTGGTATCTCAATTCTATCTTTGATACATAGAATTTAAACTATTTTTAAAATCGTCTTTGTCTGGCCATTTTCTCCCTTCACCTTTATTTCCCAACTTCCATGAGATAATCGAAAGAAACCTCCCTATTTGTATGGAAACATTTACATACAATCTTGAAGTAAACAAGAAGGTCACAAAATCTATTTCCATTAGTGCAAGAAACAAAGCAGGGCTTTCAACCTAGAAATGTCAGGCACCATTACTTTCTGTATGGTATGAAAATGCTACATCTATTGATGTCAAACATAGCAATACGTCTATCTACATGTGAACATTGATGATTGCAAGATGCTTCAACAGACTCCTGGCAAGCCACAGATAGAAATTGTTTTCATAAATGGCCAGCATAAAAACCAGTGGAAGATGGACTTTTTTGCAACAAAAGTCATCTAAACTGACTTTTAAAAATTTACCAGTGAGCTTGCATTTATCATTAGAATATTTTGCAAAGAGCCTGTGATAAGTGGATGATTACTTAGTTTCAGTAATGGCAAATTGCATCATTATGGGTTTCATTGCAGGTGTGTGTGTGTTATAATATATATTTTATTTCTACATGACAACAGATATATGTAGCACAATAAAAGTGCCCAGATACAAGACTAAATCCTTGTTGGTTATCATAGCAGGAATTCTCTTTATAAAGATAAAACTATATAGAATGAGTACTAGCAATATAAAAATATACACTGAAAAATTTAAAGGTCATATTTTCGGCTGCCTTCCATACAGCCTGTTGGTAATTTCAGCTTCTGCCTGAAACATCCATTACATATGCAGCATATTAGTTACATCTGAATGAAAGAAAAACATAAATAAGGTACTTTAAAGCATCACTAATAAACACAAATAAGCAATTTAAGTACTGAACTCAACCTGAGAGATAAACTTATCTTTGGGTTTTCCAAGATTTCTAAATGAGTATGAAAAATACTGTCCAGTCTCTGTGCAATCAGAGATACAATGCAATCTTTTCTCAACTATCCAGATCCCAGGCCTTGGTCTTTCCGAATCTCAGCCAAAAAAATAGCTCTCCTAGACACTCCAAAGTTGGGTGTCTAGGAGAGCTAGTTCAAGTTCAGGACTCTCACTCTGCTTTTTGTCTCTCCTGGCAATTTGTTACCTCCTATGGAGGCCTACCTCTCCCACACAGGACTTCCTACATTGCTCTTCCACATGGCTTCCTACAACTGCCGGCCTCCAAGAAGGATTACTATTCTTTTATTAACTCTAATTTTTTTGAAAAATGGGGGAAGACTGATTTGGGTCAGTTTGGGTCATATATGCCTATTCCCAAACCAACGCCTATAGCTGCGGGATTAGGTACCACAGTTATCCAAACCTGCCTACTCTTCACCCAGTCACTGTGGCTGGGAAGAAGAGGTTCTGTAAAAAGATGGCAGCATCCACTAAATCTCATTGTAAGGAATTTGGGAAGGTCACTTTCCTAACGAGAGGGTGAGTGCTTTTATCAGAGGCTGGGAGGGGTGCTGGCACCTAACAACATATTTCACTAGACAAATACATCCCTGCCAACTTCAACTCATCCAAAGAAATGTTCTTACTCTATGCCGAATTACATTTCCTTCTGATTAGTCAGGCTTTTAAGAAGGTAAAAAAATTGGAAAATATCTAAAATTCATTGAACACAAATTAGTCTTGCCTAGGCAACTTTTATAGGACCGGTTTTCATGGAGTCCAATTTAAACTGAGTCAGATCATAATTATTTGGTCTAGAAAAATATGAATCTCATATCTGCCCTGCTCCTTAATCTTATTTACTTCAATTTTCTTCTTTATCCATCTATTTCAACAAATCTCATTCTCACAGTTACTTTGAAAATGTAAAAATTATAGATGCATTAGATACTCTCTGTTTCAGAGACATTACTAATAAATGTGTTTATTTTGAAAAAAGTAAACTGTCTATGATTTCAGGGATGTTTACTCCCATTTGTTGCAAACACATTTGATGAATATAATTGCCACCATGACCATAAGTCTTAATCATAAAATGATTGTTTATAGCTGTGAAACTCATCCTCTTAAACTGAATTGTAGATTTTTCATTTTAAATATACTCTACACTGAAAAATTCTGCAACACGGTCATGACCAAAAAGTCAATAGGTCTTATTGTTTTTCAGGTGAGGAAGATGGTGAGATAAAAATAAGTGGAATCTAAAAAAAAAAAAAAAAAGTTCTGAAGAACCTAGGGGCAGGACAGGAATAAAGACGCAGATGTAGTGAATGGACTTGAGGACACTGGGAGGGGGAAGGGTAAGCTGGGACGAAGTGAAAGAGTGGCATGGGCATATATACACTACCAAATGTAAAATAGATAGCTAGTGGGAAGCAGCCGCATAGCACAGGGAGATCAGCTCGGTGCTTTGTGTCCACCTAGAGGGGTGGGATAGGGAGGGAGGGTGGGAGGGAGACGCAAGAGGGAGGGGATATGGGGATATGTGTATATGTATAGCTGATTCACTTTGTTATACAGCAGAAACTAACACACCACTGTAAAGCAATTATACTCCAATAAAGATGTTAAAAAAAAAGAGAGAGAAAGAAATATAGTATTGATGGACACCTTGCTAAGTAAAAGACTAAATTTGGTTCCTGTTTAGAAGCTTAAACAGTCGTCAACCAGCAAGACTCAGAACTAGCAAGTATTGGTTAAACACCTTCTTGAAACAAATAAAAGGAAAAATAAGAAAGTCACAGTTTATTTTGCAGCTGGTTTTCTTGTTTGCTCACTGCATCAAGGGAGTTTTTTAAATTATGTTTTTGAATAGCAAGTGCTCATTTGCACACATCTCTAACTTTAATCTTCTGATTTTCTGATTTTCTCAGAGACAAGTCGAGCTAGCTGGGAACATCTGTGAACACAGGAGTGGAAACCTCACTTTCAACATCAGAGGCCAGCTTTCCTCCCATTACAACCATATCTCGGGATCAAGGTCATGTGGGAAACCCAGCAGGTGGGACTCTTCCTCTCTGATCAACTCACTTTGTTTTTCTATTTTTATGCTCTCTGAAACACTGTGTAACTAACTTTCCTAATGGTTCTAAAGCTACTAAGTAAATATATTTAATGAACTCCTATCCATGTTGATAGAGAGGAAATACGATGACTATCAGATTTGTTCCTAAGACACACACCAACACTAACAGGTTATTGGCAAGAGAATCAGTCTACTGCATTACAGATGCTAAGCCCGTTTTGACCACCCCCTCCAGCCTCTTAAAGGAATGACAGTGATGGAGTAGCAGCAAGCTGCTGCCGGCATCCCTGAGAAGTCCAGAGTCATCTCTTACCCCATGTAAAGGCCATGACACTATGTGACCATGGTCCCAACCCTACATGCTCCTGCTGAAAGTGCAAGCAGATAAGATCAAACTAAATCTTGGGTCAACCAGCAAACATTTCTTGAATACCTGTCATGTGCCAGAACTGATCTAGGCATTTTCAAGGAAATTGTTGCAAAACTCTCCTACAGCCTTCCATCTCATTCAAAGTGAATACCAAACTCCTAACAGGGACCTAGAAGGGCCCCCGGGATCTTTCCTCCACCTCACCCCACTCCAGCTGCAGTGATGTCCTTCCTGTTTGTCCCACACGCCTTGCGTGATTCCACCTTAGAACCCTGGCACACATGGTTCCCTCCCCTTGGAAAGCTCTTACCCCAGATATGTACATGGCTTGGCCCTTCCTTTCTTCCTTCTGGTCTTTGCCCAGCTATAACTTCAGTGACATCTTCCCTACCATATTTCTAAATTTGTAGCACCCTATGTATGTGCTATAAATTTAGAAATTCCTAATCCTTTTCTCCACTATATTTTCTTCCTTAGTTCTTGTCAATCTCTTACATTATATTGATATATATTCTACCCATTATTGTCTGTCTCTATCATTAGACAATAAGCTTTAGGCAACTAGAGAACTGGGGGTTTTTGTTCACTGCCAAGCTCCCAAAAGAGTGCCTTGCAGATAACAGTCACTCAATAAATATTTTTGAATTAACCAAAAGTTTCCAGAATCTGTAAATGGAAGAGTCTCTTGTTATCTCCAGATTTCTAGTCTAGGACTCATTCCTCTCTGGCACAGCTACCTGAGAGGTATATACAACCCAAAGTCAAGGTGGGGTGGGGTGAAGACAAATGTTGGAAATGGGCATTGGGAGGAGTATCCACGTCCTCAGGAGTAGGTGGGCCCCGGGGGATACACATCATGTGACAAGTTGGATGCATGTGACTCCCGCACTTAGACTCAGATCCTGTGCTTATTGGCAAGTGGCTGTCAAATGTTTAGGGTTGCTATCTTATAAACTAAAAATAATTTTAAACTATAAATATGCCCTTCTCTGATTAGTAAATAACAACTTACAATCTAGGATTGCTCCCATGGAAAAGGAACTGCTTGCTTCTCATCTACCTTGTGTAGTATGAACTCCACTACAGTATGAAATGAATGCTTGTTTGAGTGACATACTGGTTGCATTAGAATTCTTGTGTTTTCCTGGCACATTACTCTTCTTTGAGTTTCTTACCAACCGAATAATTCCGTTGGCAGGATGGGGGAGAGAGAAAGCTGAAATGAATAAAATATTAATCTCACATAGGTGTCGGTTTTCTAAATTTAATATTGTTTTCTAGATCCTACACAACAGATTCATTAGCAGACGCTAATCAGGTTTTTATCACACTCTTACCGTGTAGTTAATTTTCACAGAGAAGCGCTCCACCCAAACAGGTGGACCAGACTTTTTTAGTAAAGCAAGGTTATTTGGTTTAACAGAACCAACTTGCTTTTTTTGGGCCCCTAAATAGTACTTCTCCCTGGTTTATATTTTTCAGGATTAATAAGTCAAGACTCTTTTGCTTGAAAGTGGCAGAAATCCAATCAAACCAGCTTGAGCAAAAGAGGAATTTATTGGCAGACATGTAGCAATGAAAAGATCAAAGTATCGGGAGGGCTTAGGAACAACGGAAAGAGAAATGTGTACCCTCCAAGGCTCTCCATCTCCTGTCTGTGCGTCTCTCCACATGGATACGTTGTTCTCTCTGGCCTGCTTCTTCCATATATTGAAAATACAGCCCCCAGCTCTTTCTAGTCCCTGACATCTCACAGCCTTGTCACCATATGGGTGCTCTGTCTTTCCCCTGTTTATGTTTGCAAAACTTCCAGGGGAGGATCCTGATTGGTCTGCTTTGGAAGCCCACTCCTGGATTTCCATCATCTGTGGCCATATTAGAGTCAATAATGAAGTGGCCTCACCATTCAGACTCCATGACTGGGGCGTGTAAAGGAGTATTTCCTACAGGAAGGGGTAGTGCTGTTGCCTCAGACCTCAGGGGAAAGAGGAGGGGCAGGGAAGCTGGCTGGGTGACAAAACAATTCACGTCACCCACACAGGCCTACCTTTCCAAGTCCCGTCATGCACTATGTACTCTCTCTTGTTCAACCTTCCCTGCAAATTTCCTACAATACACTAAATTACGTTTCCATTAAAGTACCAGAAAAAGGTTTCGTCAGAGGCTAGGGTACAGCCCAAAGCCATCCATAAATTGAGTTCCCTTGAAGATCCTCAACAGTTGGTATTTAAATATGTCAATTTTACTTTGAGCTCTTTTAGTTCATTTTTGCCAACACTTACCACAAGTTAACTAGAATGTAGTATCAATACATATGACTGAGTCTAAACTCCTTACTGAAACAAGCTTTTATGTAACTATTCCACTGGGCTGTTTATATCTACATATTCACTCATGCTCTGTGCTTCTCCGTATACACTAAAACAGATGCAGCAGGTCTCCTGAAGCCTCACCTTGCAAGATGCCAGTATCTTTGTGTCATGTATTCATTCCTCCGGTGTACCTGCAAGAGGCTGTCACCACTGTTGAGGTTGATAATCACGACATCTTTGGAATATCACAGGCTTCTAGAGATTGGCCACTGCCTTAGGATCGTCTCCCTTTATGACTTAAGTGGACAATATTTGATCCAGGAAAACTGAGGAGACACGCGACGTTGTATTTATCTTTCACCAGAAAAAAGTCACAGAGTAAACTACATTCGCATATACTTTCACACACACACACCCCTACCTCTCTCTGTGCTTCACAGTAGCTACATGAAGGAATTTCAGATCAGCTTAGAAGAAAATTACTGTTTCTAAACAGAAGCTTTGAGAACTTTTTTTTCAGATTAAAAAAAAAAAGTCTATGAGCATGCCCAGCTTCTGATAAAGCATTCTATTCAATGACATGGTTCACCTTACCCCAGTATATATGAGAAAAATCAGACTCCAACAATAGCTACAGATTTATAGAAGGTGGTGTAATGCACCAACTGAAAAATTGCACTTGCTGTGCTACAAATGACTACTCTTCAGAATACAGTAACTTTCCAAATAATAGCTACAGAACAAAGCAAGGAAAATTTCATCTGTTAATCAATACCCGAGGAATGCATTCCGTTTCCATCTTAACCACAGAAATTCCTCTCTTCAGAGGAGACAGACACAGCCACAGTCATCGGTGAACCCAACATTATTCACCAGTATTCATTGTTTGTCTTTCATTAACCTCTAGATGTGACACATTTGCTAGGAATGGTACAAAAGAAACTCTTACACAGTTCCCACACCATGGGCTTACAATCAAAAAGAAACAGTGAAGAGATACTCAGTGAGACACACACACACACACACACACACACACACACAAAGAGGTAAAAAATGGCAAAGGGAGATGAGAAATTCAAAAAGGAAATTTAAACCATGAAGGAAAGGGTCATTAAAATTTGAATTCCTATTTGGGTTTAAATTACCATCAAATATTAGAAAGCAGCTCAAATATTCAGGAAATATAATATCCAGCGAATCAAAAAAAGGGAGGAAAAATAAAAGGAACTGTAAATCCCTTCAGGTCAGAGGCAATGGTTTATCCCTCTTTTTATTCTCCACAGTCCCTAACAGAGGGTAGGAACACAAAATACATACATCAGCACCTCCAAACTCCAATCAGAAATCTGTTTGACACAATGATTAGCATCACTAGATAGAATAAGTAAAATACCACTGACAAGATGATTCTGCTTTACATAGCACTATACTGCACAGTTTCAAAGATACCTCATTTAAGTCCCACCACAACCCTGTAACTCACAACATATCTCCCAGAGAAGAAAACTGAAGAGAAGGAACTTTACTCAGATCACAACGAATAAGAAGACTTAGGAATGGAACCAAGGAGACCGTTCATTGTCTCTTTCAGAATTAGTCAACAGATAGCCATTTAGCACTTACAGAAATCAAAGAAATGTAATCAAATCAAAGAAATGTAAGTACTAACCACCTTTGAATGCTGAATCCTTGACAATATCATCAAGCTGACCTGAGGATAAGGCAAGTAGAGATGTTTGCTCACCATAGTACAGCAGAACACTACCGGGGCAAAGTGTAACCAGCATGTTGGAGGGAACAGGAAAGTCAGGACATGTATGAGGTTTGGGAATCTAGTTTAAGACCGATATTTCAGTGTGAGGGCTTGGCGGGAATTAGGTAAAGATCACAATATAATAGTTTAGGATCGCTGGACAAAGCAAGGAGAGCACGTTGGTGCACAAGCAGAAGAGTCTTGGGGGGTCAACAGTCATTTGACGCTATTTATTCAATAACTGAACAACGGGACGTTCATTTAAATGAAGTTTTCAGAAATAGATTCACAGACTTAGAAAACAAACTTATGGTTACCAAAAAGGAAAGGGGGTAGGGGATATATTAGGAGTTTGGAATTAACAGATACACACGACTATATATAAAATAGGTAACCAACAAGGACCTACTGTATAGCACAGGTAACTAAATTCAATATCTTTCAATAATCTATAATGGAAAAGAATCTGAAAAAGAATAGAATACATATGTACATATATGTATAACTGAATCACTTTGTCATACACCAGAAACGAACACAACATTGTAAATCAACTATACTTCAATGAAATAAAAATAAATGGAGTTTTTCACAAAGTTCCTGATGTGAACAATGAAATTATTTTATCTCCCTGGACAAGAGTTTTCTAGAATAGTAAAGTCATGTTGACAAAAACAATGGAATAATAAAGTTAAGTTAGTGAGACAGCCGAATAGTACTATCATGTTAACACAGATGGCAAGCGGTGTGAGTATGGATGGTTTTGATTCTTACCACCAAAGTAGTGTTATACATATAGTGGAAAGAATTCTTTGGAGTCATCCAGGCTTAGGTTTGGAAAAAACTTTCCCTATACTGGCTTCCACTTAGCTGTGGACTAAGCCGAGTTATTTAACCTCTTTGAATACCACCACACAAGGTAATCTTATTTAAGATGCTTTGTAGAAAAATGCAATTCATCAGAGCCTAGGAAAGGAAGAAAACAACAAAAATTAGGAGTATTTTGAGACAAAGATGGAACACAAAAGTAGATCTAATTGCATACTTTGGTGAAAAGCATGATAAAGGAAAACATCTTTATCAATAGCTACAAATCTCCAAAATGTCCATACCTTTAATTTTTGTTCCCATTGAGTATCATTTTTAATGAAATGGGATGAAAAATAATCCTCTACCTATGATCAAAATGAAGGAGAGTGTAAGGCGATCCCTCACAATTTGTTGATAAACAACTTTTGCCCTGCTTAGCAAGATTAACATTTTAATTCAAACACTGGAATTAATTACAATCATAATAAGTACCACTTAAGTTCTATTAGTGTACTGACCTTCTAAACTGTTGAAATGTCAGCTAGCCCCAGGCATTAAAAAATATGCACTCACTCCATCCTTTAAAATGTTGATTGAGCTAACACAAAATTCCCTTATTCATAAGTACGGATTTTCTGATTGCTTTAAATGTGGAAAATACACGGCAGATCAAATACAAATGCCATGATTACCAACTGAAACATGAGACACTTAGAAATATAAAATGACCAAGTTAATGAAAAGTGTGCAAGGAAATAAAGACATTTATTTTTTTATGTTAAAACATTTATGTTTTGAGTGACAAAAACAATGTAAAGAAAAATATAAGGAAGCTAGTTATTTGATCATTGAAATGGTATAACTTCACACACACACACACAAATTGAACACAAAAAAAACCCTGCCTTACTTTGGCAAAGGGAGAAAAAGCAATAAATAAAACAGTTTTGCACTGTGTGGCAGCCTATCACCAAATCTGAATCAGAAAGCAATTGGGAATAGGAACTTTAGAAAATTAAGCTCTATTACCTCTGAGAAAACTAAAAGGTTAGACACAGAGACTCACTGGATTGACTTTGGCAAAACTCACATACTTTGTCATGACAATAAAGTTATTAAAACTGAAGCTGAAATTGGAATTGAAATAGTGCAGACACCAAGAACCAGAAAAACATTACAGAAACTAAGGAGCCAAAATTTTCCCTAGAGGAGGTAGAATTGAAAGTCATTGCTGTAATGAAACATGAAGAGACTATATTTGGGGATATGTCAAAGAACATTTTTATTAAAAAAAAAAAAGTCTTAAAGACTGTTTAGAAGAATAAAAATATCAATTTACTGGAAAGAGATATTCCCTGGATAACCAGAACATGTTTTTCAGGGCAATCAAGTGTTGATTAGGCTTAAAGAGTAAGAGGTGAACATGTAATTACCAATCTGAGTAAAGTGTTTTAAAAATTAAGTCAAACCAAATTTCAAGGGAACTGAGGGTGTTAATTCACTTCACATACTGTTTAAAAGAAAATACAATCATTTTCTCCCCCTGGAACTAGTTTCGTTCAGGGCCAGATCTATGGTAGCACTGCTGCTGCCCATCCGCGTAACCTGAGCCAAAGAAAAACCAAAACCCACCTGGCAAACTAGAGCCCTACTACCTGCCATCACTTAACTCTCTCCTTTTCTTTGGCTCACAATTATTCTCCTGAGGTTTACTGAATAAATTCAATCACTTTATGGTTTTGGGAGGACATCTGAGGTCATCTTATGTATGTAACTCCAGCCAAAGAGTTGACTGTGGAAACTGAGGAATGTTGAAAGTAAGACCAGTTATCTCAGTGTGTAGCTGTTCTCATCTGCAGTGATTAAAAATCTGAGCATTTTATGCCCTGGGACATGGTGCTAACCCCCATACTCTAGCAATCTCTCCTCTTGAAGATGACTGTCACACTCTTTCCTCTCTTTTCAAATCCCCAACACAGAACATGCTTCAGAGCATTTCCAGATGTTTTAATGGGCTGTGGTCAAGTTCTCTCTAATGCAATGAAGAGTACTTTTCTACCCAGACTTTTCTATCCAGGCCAATTTATGGAAGGCAATTTGACTACCATCACTGTGTCATCAGACAATGGCAATGTGTTATCGTCCCTCTGGAGAAAGCAATTTGCAAGAACTCTATCACTGTTACTTAGAAAGCAGAGTCTTCACGGTGGTTTTTACAAAGGTACCACTCTACTGGGCTTACCTAGAAATGGTTTGAAGGTCTAACTCATCACTGGCTAACAGCCGGAAACACAGTGCTAGTCAAATAGAGATCTCAGACATCTCTATAAACACACCCTGAAAGCTCTGGTCACCTCTTAGGATATCATCACAATACATTTACTTCAGCATAAGAATCATGAGAATTGGTTGTAGTAAATTAAATCTGTAGCATCAAATTGTAAGGACTCCTATATCAGATAAATCTCTAAATCTTTAAAAGCAAAGTAAAGATTATTTAAAATTACCATTTCTCTGGCAGATTTTCTAAATTAAACACAGGTGCAAGGATATAATATATATGTATACATTTATACAGATATATACATATATACATATGAAATCAAAAATATGTCAAGAGAAACTATTTTCTTGGCAATTGAACATAAAGAATTCATTCTGAAAATTATATCTGTAGAAAGTAAAATTGTGTCCGATGCAAACAGCATAAGTGAAATCTTGTGAACTGCTTTCTAAATTGTACATATAGAAAAACGAAGCAGACAGGCATGGGATTATTCCTAGCAAGCTAAATGTACAACCATCAGGAATAAATGAGGATAGGAACAGAAATATAGCACATAAATACATACAATAAAGCCATACAAAAAAGTAGCTTTAGGTAAACCAAATTACATGGTAATAAAATTGAATTCTACTGTTAAGAAAAAGTTCTCTCCTAAATTGGCAGCGATAAATTCAAGGAGAAGCAGAAGAAACTCCAAGCGGAGGTACCTAACGTCAGATGTTTGACAAATGTAAGTGATTCAGTTAAAAATATTTAATATTTATTGACTAGCCCCAATTTTAGGTATTTGGGAAGACAAAATAGATACCATTTTAAAGTGCAGGCTCCCAACCCTCAGGGCTTTATCCACATGGAAATACTTAAAAATCTCTGTATCAGGAGATGGAATTGGCTTTACTTATTTTCACCTTTATTTCTAACTTATTCTCAAGCTATTCTTTTCTCCCATATTGAAAAGAAATTTCTAGGAAAAAACCTACTGACGATGTTAGCAGGTCAGCATTCCAAAGATCTACCTCATCTTTAACACTTTTTATAATGCACAGTATATCGGAATATACTCAACACTCCAATCAGTATTTTTGACGATACCATTTGAGAAATTGTAGTATAAGTCTCCAGGAGTTGGCCTGGTGTCACAGACATCACCATGTGAGTGTTATGACAGTAGTGCCAAATTTTTCAATGCACTTAACACTCCACAAGGCCGATCACATATCTTTTCCTTAGAAATGTAAGCAACTAATGTGCACTAAGCTGCTTCTTTACCCTGAGATTAAGGAACCTTCTCTTTTTTAATTGCAAGTTTGGGGATTCTACTTATTCTTTGGTATTCTCTCCATTAGGTTGCAAGTCAGCAAAAAGTATAAAACTTAAAAGCAAGAACAGCCAAGTTGGCATTGTGAAAGCAAGAGCCACTCACTCTGCTGCTTGATAGAAGCAGGATATTAATACAGAGCTGTCTGCACAACTATTGCTGTGAAAGCAACCAATCCGAAGAAAAAAATAAACTCAGAGAAAACTTCCAATTGCTGTTCTCATTCATATCCACTAGGGTGAAGATCCATTAGGTAAATGGACCATTGTTTTTCTCTGTCTCCAGAAATAGCCTCCTGGGAACCAAAAGAGAAAGAGAGATGCATGAAGCAGCTGATGAGTTGTACGGCTCATAGCAAGTGCCACCTCAGCCCAGATGGTGAATTCTCAGGCTTCTTGGATGACTTTCGCAGAGCAGGGAACCAAGAGCAACAAATGAGAGCAACTTTAGAGACTGAGAAGGACCCAGAGGCTGGAATACTGAGCCTTAGCCCATCGCTAAAGTGATGCTGGACCAATAGCCAATTCAGATGGGAGGCGATTCACCCGACCAAGATGCAAACCAATGAGTAAACAACATGTTTCAGTCATTTTGTAATAGACTGATAAGCACCCATGAGAGAATTTACACCTTTATGAGAAGCAATGAAGGAACTCTTTCTGTAAGCAAACAGGAGATATTGCAAGCAATGCTATGACAGCGATAGCAAGAGAAAAACAATGTGTAACCAGATCAAATGCAATAATGTATGAAAGCATTTATTACAGTCACCTAGAACCTAGTATATAATTAGCAAATGTGGTTATCTGTTTCCACAGCAAGATGAAAAATATAATTGAAAGTTGACATGAGCGGAAGGACAGTATTTCCACCCCTACTCTTCTGCCATTACTGTTCTATCCATTTAAATCTTGCTTTTAAAACAAAATCCTAGAAGAAATATATGCTTTCCTCATGACTCTTTCACAGCTCACTTTGCATCAGATTAAAAACCCGTTGCCAAGCATGATGAAGTCCTAGAAAATAAGCCAGTCCCAGACAGATCCTACCGAAGTTGACACAAACCAAGTGAGACTCTGGATTATCGTGGATGTAACATGATGATCATTCATTTGCTCACTCATTCATTTATTCAGCGGCACACCTTTATTGCATACTCATGGCTGGCTAGTGGAATCTGAAAAGTAGGAACGTGAGGCACATAATGAGATAATATATGTTAAAATCCTTTGAAAAGTATAAAATGCCATAGAAATGACACAGTTGATGATGATGCAATCATAGCCTACTGGGGAAAAGGCAACACAGTCTCTCTAAATAAAGAAAAATCATGTCTGTCTATTAAGTATAGAAAAGGGATCATTTATTCTCATAACCTATTTAGATTTTGAATAGCTAGTGAAGAGATTCTGTAGAAAGTCAATTTTTCAGATTCTAATCAGTCAACATAAGATGATGAGAAATGCTTTGTTTGAGTGAGAAACAGGTAAAAAAATAAAAAACACAGTTCTTGGTATAGAGAAGTATTAATTAGAATAATCTTATTTAGCAATTTTATAAATCACTCAGAAGATTTCAGAGTGAAGTCTTCCTGTTTGCAGACAACTCTCAACTTCCAGACAACTAAATAACAAGCTGTCTGGCATGAATTAGATCTTGTGAGGCTGTAGCATGAAAATCGGCAAATACGTTTAATTATTAGAAAGGAAAGGGGGTGTGTAAGGAGAAAATCACGGAACAATAGTTTTGAGAGGATGAGTTCCAGTGAAAAAACAGAAAAGAACCTATAGTGACGTTATTGTCTTTGCCCGTTTGTGCATGAACTTGGTCTTGGGTCTTCAGACTATTCTTCCTTCAATTGAGTTATGTACATCGTTGTTTTGACAGGTGTTGTCAAGATGTTTTAAAATGTTTTCAGTTAGCCATCAAAATGAAAGGTTATTGTGAACACAGAAAGATGTGAAAACAAAGGAAGAATTCTGGGTTGGATACTAGTGGAACAAATATGTCCAGTTGGAGGAATGACTACAAATGCATGTTTTCTGTGAAAGCAACAACAAAAAGCATCTTGCAACATAAGAAAGCTCACAAATGGCTGATGCTGGGATAAGTTTTGTTACTGAGGAAGCGCAAAAAGCTGGCTGATCGCTGTGACTAAGGGCAGCAAACATTACCCAATCCCTTCAAATACGAGAAAGAAGTTTTAATGTAAATATAGGCCGAGGAGGCCTAATTTAGCATTCTCCAGAGTTATGAATAAGACACCCAGTCTTCTTTTAATTGCCAGCTCTTTTCCTCTTGGGAAAAAAATGATGTTTCTTATAATCAATAGAATATTCGATCTAGTAAAATGCAGTCGGTGAATATTTGGGGGACAGCATGTGAAAAGTGTCACAAGTGTGCAGCGAGAAGGCCAAGGCAGGTGGGCAGAGGCTGCAGGGGGTGAACCAGCAGAGGTCGAGACACATATCCAGCCAGGCAGGGCCACATGGGAGTTTCGTTGCTGTTCTAATCGCGATGGGAAGTCCTGAAATGTTTCCAGTGGAAATGGGGGTTAGGGTGGAGGTAGAGGGAACAGGCTTAACTTGTCCAAAGCTCACTCTGGCTGCAGTGTGGAGAAATGGGCCCAGTGGGCCCAAGCAAATGGGGGACAGAAGTCAGCCACAGCGCCCCAAGCCAACGACGGGAGAGCTATGACTTGGGAGGTGAGCAAAGAAGTAGATACTGTCAGGAGATACGTAAAAGTATTTTAATAAGTATGTGTAATCGAGTTTTCTAAACCTCTGTCTTGACCCAGTTGTGAGGTCCTGACTAGAGGCTGGTCAGTTCTCCTTCTTGAGCATCTGGGTAAGTCCACATCCTCAACCTTCTCCCTTATCCAGCCCTCATACTCCAGGCCATTAGTACCCTGCCCTGATTACCCCCAGGCAGGTACAGACGACCTCAGGCAGCCCCCATGCCCCAGAGCCCGCTGAAATCACTCAAACTAGCCAGTCCCAAGCCTGCTGAGCCAGCCTCGCCTATTTCTCGCTGTGGAAGCCTCAGTAAAGACTCTTCCCCCCATTTTCCCCTCGCTCCCTGTGCTGTGTTCTCCCAGGGAACCCTGAGCATAACAAACCGTAACACTTTCTAGTGTCCTCTCTCTCCAGGTGCACCTGGCCTCACCATACCTCACTCACGGTAACATGGTTAAAACAGGACAGCCCTGTTAAATCCAAAAGGTAAATTTGAATTTAAGCAAGTCTCAGTTGGTCAAAATATTAGATGATAGGGGAAAAGGAGAGTAGAAATCCAAACGTGGCTCAAGCACTTAGTGACCCAGAGACGAAACTCATCGAAAACTCATAAGGAGAGAACCAAAAATAAAAGTTACAGTGTCCTTTCCTACCAAATTTGCAGACAAGTAACGGAATTACTTGATCTGATTCTTGCTTCATTTTATTTCTCCTGTCCATCAACTGGCAGAGATGCTAAAGAACAATGAACAATTACATGTTCAAAGAGCAAGCAGAGAGGCAAAGAGGAGGAATAAAAGGCCTGTGTAATCTTAACATTAGATAAGTAATATTTGAATAACTGCGCTTTCACTAGAATAATAGCATGGCTCCTGTCCGTAACAGGCCCTTGATAAAAGTTTGCTTGAGTGAATAAAAGAACCGACAGGATTCTTTAATTGCAAAGAGTCATTAAATTAATATTAATTATAGGATGGAAAGTTCATATAAAATATATAACTCAAAAATATATTACATTCAAGAAAGTAAGACACGTCCCTTTGACATGTGTTCATTTGTTAAGATTCCTAGAGTTGTGTTCACAGTTGAACCCAACTGTCTTTATAGATCTGCATAACTACATATTCATATTTGAATAATTTTGCACATATTCAGTTTAGGATGTATTTATTCAGCCTGATCACACTGCAAAGTCTGAGGTATTCGATGAGTATAATAAACCCAACAACGGCCCATGGAGGATAAAGGCCATATTTCTAAACCTGATTGCAATTCTGAGATATTCTGGTTAGTTCAAAAGAGTTACTTCTGTTGAAAGGGATCCAACTGAGGATTAAGATACTATGACATATGCACTCTTAACAGATAAAAGCAAGAAGAAAGACGCCGGCACTAAATAAGAATGTCAGGATGAATTGCACACCATTCTTTAGGATAGAATTTGGTCTTACCGGTGGGGAATCATCTCTAACGTACAAGGCAAGAGAGGTATAATTTAAGATTCTAAACTAGCGTTTCCGTACCTAAAAGAAAATAAAGTCAAAAATGAAGATCCGCTTGCACTGAAAGGAACTCAAAAATGGCAAAATTAGTCACATTTCTTTTCATAACTGGTACCTAAAGGGTTTGTGCAGGAGGCACTCATGACCACATCTAATTATATTGTCTATTTTTTTTTTTTTTTTTTTTTTTTTTTATTTTTGGCTGTGCTGGGTCTTCGGTTCGTGCGAGGGCTTTCTCTAGTTGCGGCAAGTGGGGGCCACTCTTCATCGTGGTGCGGGGACCGCTCTTCATCGCGGTGCGCGGGCCTTTCACTATCGCGGCCCCTCCCGTTGCGGGGCACAGGCTCCAGACGCGCAGGCTCAGTAGTTGTGGCTCACGGGCCCAGCTGCTCCGCGGCATGTGGGATCTTCCCAGACCAGGGCTCGAACCCGTGTCCCCTGCATTAGCAGGCAGACTCTCAACCACTGCGCCACCAGGGAAGCCCCTATATTGTCTACTTTTAACTTCATCATGAAAGTTAAGATTACACACTCCTGTTGGCTGATATTACAGGTGCGCATCTTTGGTTAGTTCAGTTGAATAGAACGTGCTGCTAATAAGGGCCATGTGGTGGAATCTATTCTTATTCTTTTTTTTTTTTTTTTTTTTGCTTTTTTGCCCATTTTCTTTTTTTTTAATTTTTATTTTATATTGGAGTCTAGTTAATTTACAATGTTGTGTTAGTTTCAGGTGTACAGCAAAGTGATTCAGTTATACACATACATATATCTATTCTTTTTCAGATTCTTTTCCCATGTAGATTATTACAGTATATTGAGTAGAGTTCCCTGTGCTATACAAGTAGGTCCTTGTGGATTATACATTTTATATATAGTAGTGTGTATATGTTAATCCCAAACCCCAGAATGTATTCTTCTTAAGCCATTGAGCTTTGCTTTGTCCTTGTCACAGACTACAGCCATCCCGTGAAGTCATGTCTCTGGCCATAAGCTAGACTGGCTAAACAGTGTGGATAACAATTATCCCAACTAATTATAAAGCAGCTCAGAGATTATTCCTACTGATAACAGTGGCATCATCTAACATGTGAAAGACAGGGTAACATCGCCATCCATCCCCCAGCCCCCGAGGACACTTTTCAGAAGGTAAATCTGATCAATCTCTGCTTTAACCCTCTGATAGATTTCCCACTGCTCTTCAGATGACGAGGATGAGGCGACCACAGTCCTCAACCCACACATCCTTGCACATTCTACTCCTTGGCCTCCTTTTCTGCCATTTCTTCCTGAGTCCATTTGACCCACATATGCCCCTTCCCTTCCCACCCCTAATGGCCCATCTCAGCCACACTGGTCTCTCCATGCTCTGTAAACACACAAAACCCCACTCCATCTTCCGATGTACCTACTTACAGGTCAAAGCATTGTGTGACTCGAGGTTTAACGTTAGTTTCCGGGAGTAGCCTGTAACCCCATGAGAATAGGGACAATGTCAATATCTGTCTCTGCTGCACGTCCGGGACTAAATATAATGGAACTCCAGTGATTTAATAGATATTTAATAAATATTTGTTGAATGACAGAACAACAACAATTTCTTATGAATAAGCATCATTACTGAAGCCTTGTTCCTCTGTGAGGCATGTCTTCATGGGTGGCCTTTCAGGGTGCCACTTTCAACGTGCAGCAAGGCCAGAAAGACTCTCCTATCAGAATGCTGTCCCGCCTTCTCCAGCCCAGTGTCTCTACACTCTCCTCTTACTGGTCTATATATTAATCATTCACTCCCCCCAAACACACTAACTTTTTCTCACCATCTACCTGTAATTTCTTTCTCTCAGCTTCACTGCCACTCCACTTTCTTCACCTGGATATTTTTTACTTATTCTTCAGGTTTCATATGAAATGTCCTCTCCTTCAGGAAAGCCTTCTTAAACAACTCATGGCCACTTTTAGCTGCTTCTGTACCTTGTTGTATGTACACTTGTTTTTATCACTCATCAAATATTGTGTACTTGAGTTTATTACCAAGTATAATTTTAGCTACTTGAGAGCTGGGAACATACTTTTTTTTTTCCCATAGCAGTGCATGGTAACCTTTCAATAATATGTAAATAGCTCTTAATAAAAAATTTTTTAAACATATTGCAAGTTTGTTCTCATAGCCTATTAATACTAAAATATTAAATACTAAAATATTCCTGTAACACAGCATAAAATTTAAATCACTGAATAAAACTGGGTCTATTTTCTAGTGGTGTTTGGTTCTATTTGTGAAGAAGTAACATAAAGACACTATATAGACATTAACACAACCAATCACACCCAGTCAAGCTCATTGAGACCCAGCAGGTGTCAAGATCGTCGGTCAGTGGCTGTCAATAATCAAAATTTTATTTCAGTTGGTAAAGATCTAAATGGTTTCTTTCATGTCTGCAAAAATCATAGCAGAGATGCAAGCATGCCATACAAATTGACACACGCCAATAGATAAAATACCCAAGTCAATTCTCAAATGATATTTTTTCGGTTTCCTTATTAAATATACATAGGAACGATCTGAAGAAACATTTTTCATAGTTTTCCAATAAAACCTAAAGAGCAAAGCTCGTATTTCTGATTATTAGGCCAATTAAAAATGTCTGTGTACAACAAAAGTTAAGGTTATCAGCAAAAACGTTAGCCCACTCCAGAGAATGTTATTTATTTTTCCAAAATGCATGGATTTTAGATGGGTCTAAGAGAAAGTTTTGCTATGACAGCTCAAAAGCATTACTAATAAAAATAGAACTATAGTTATCCTGGGAGATGTGTGGTGAGTGGTGCTTTCATCCTGAAGATCTCCTGGGTTATTTGGGTTAAAGTCTTTAGCATAAGAGGCTTCAACATTGACAGGACAAGGAAGTATGTTGTAGGGAGTACAAATGACAGCTCAGGCCCAGCTAATGGAAAAGTCATCCTACTTCCCTTGCTTAAAATTGTTCCTGTCTGGGGATGAGGCAAGATGGCGGAAGAGTAAGACGCGGAGATCACCTTCCTTCCCACAGATACAGTAGAAATACATCTACACGTGGAACTGCTCCTACAGAACACCCACTGAACGCTGGCAGAAGACGTCAGACCTCCCAAAAGGCAAGAAACTCCCCACGTACTTGGGTAGGGCAAAAGAAAAAAGAAATAACAGAGACAAAAGAATAGGGACTGACCTGCACCAGTGGGAGGGAGCCGTGAAGGAGGAAAGGTTTCCACGCACTAGGAGCCCCTTCGCGGGCGGAGACTGCGGGTGGCGGAGGGGGGAAGCTTCGGAGCCACGGAGGAGAGCACAGCCACAGGGGTGCGGAGGGCAAAGCGGACAGATTCCCGCACGGAGGCTCGGCGCCGAGCAGCACTCACCAGCCCGAGAGGCCTGTCTGCTCCCCCGGCGGGGCGGGCGGGGCTGGGAGCTGAGGCTCGGGCTGCGGTCGGATCACAGGGAGAGGCCTGGGGCTGGCGGCGTGAACACAGCCTGAAGGGGTTAGTGCACCACAGCTGGCCGGGAGGGAGTCCGGGAAAAGGTCTGCAGCTGCCGAAGAGGCAAGAGACTTTTTCTTACCTCTTTGTTTCCTGGTGCGTGAGGAGAGGGGATTCAGAGCGCCGCCTAAACGAGCTCCAGAGACGGGTGCGAGCCGCGGCTGTCAGCGCGGACCCCAGAGACGGGCAGGAGACGCTAAGGCTGCTGCTGCCGCCACCAAGAAGCCTGTGTGCGAGCACAGGTCACTCTCCACACCTCCCCTCCCAGGAGCCGGTGCAGCCCGCCACGGCCAGGCTCCCGTGAGCCACGGACAACTTCCCCGGGAGAATGCACAGCGCGCCTCAGGCTGCTGCAACGTCATGACGCCTCTGACGCCGCAGGCGCGCCCCGCCTCCTCCGTACCGCTCCCTCCCCCCGCCTGAGTGAGCCAGAGCCCCCGAAGCAGCTGCTCCTTTAACCCCGTCCTGTCTGGGCAGGAACAGACGCCCTCAGGCGACCTACACGCAGAGGCGGGTCCAAATCCAAAGCTGATCCCCAGGAGCTGTGCGAACAGGGAAGAGAAGGGGAAATCTCTCCCAGCAGCCTCAGGGGCAGCGGATTAAAGCTCCACAGACAACGTGATGTGCCTGCATCTGCTGAACACCTGAATAGACAACGAATCATCCCAAATTCAGGAGGGGGACTCTGGGAGCAGGAGATATTAATTTTTCCCCTTTCCCTTTTTTTGTGAGTGTGTATGTATATGCTCCTGGGTGAGATTTTGTCTGTACAGCTTTGCTTTCACCATTAGTCCTATGGTTAGGTGGGTCCGTTTTGGGGTGTTTTTTCTTTTTTTACTTAAATAATTTTTTTTTTACTAATGTTTTCTTAATAATTTTTTCCTTATTTCCTATTTTTAGAAATTAAAAAAATTTTTTAATAAGTTTTTTCATATTTTTTATTTTAAAAATTAAAAATTTTTTTCTTAATAAATTTTTTCTCAATGTTTTTCTTATTTTTTATTATAAAAAATTAATAAATCTATTTTTAAAATTAAAAAAATTTTCTTAATAAATTTATTCTTAATTTGTTTTCTTATATTTTATTATAATAGTTTTATTTTATTTTATTTTATCCTCTTTCTTTCATTCTTTCTATTTTTTTCTCCCTTTTATTCTGAGCCATGTGGATGAAAGGCTCTTGGTGCTCCAGCCAGGCATCAGGGCTGTGCCTCTGAGGTGGGAGAGCCAACTTCAGAACACTGGTCCACAAGAGACCTCCCAGCTCCACGTAATACCAAATGGCGAAAATCTCTCAGAGATCTCCATCTCAACATCAAGACCCAGCTTCACTCAACGACCAGCAAGCTACAGTGCTGGACACCCTATGCCAAACAACTAGCAAGACAGGCACACAGCCCCATCCATTAGCAGAGAGGCTGCCTAAAATCATAATAAGGCCACAGCCACCCCAAAACACACCACCAGACGTGGACGTGCCCACCAGAAAGACAAGATCCAACCTCATCCACCAGAACACAGGCACTAGTTCCCTCCACCAGGAAGCCTACACAACCCACTGAACCAACCTTAGCCACTGGGGACAGATACCAAAAACAACGGGAACTACGAACCTTCAGCCTGTGAAAAGGAGACCCCAAACACAGTAAGATAAGCAAAATGAGATGACAGAAAAACACACAGCAGGTGAAGGAGCAGGGTCAAAACACACCAGACCTAACAAATGAAGAGGAAATAGGCAGTCTACCTGAAAAAGAATTCAGAATAATGATAGTAAAGATGATCCAAAATCTTGGAAATAGAATACACAAAATGCAAGAAACATTTAACAAGGACGTAGAAGAACTAAAGAGGAACCAAGCAACGATGAAAAACACAATAAATGAAATTAAAAATACTCTAGACGGGATCAATAGCAGAATAACTGAGGCAGAAGAACGGATAAGTGACCTGGAAGATAAAATAGTGGAAATAACTACTGCAGAGCAGAATAAAGAAAAAAGAATGAAAAGACCTGAGGACAGTCTCAGAGACCTCTGGGACAACATTAAACGCACCAACATTCGAATTATAGGGGTCCCAGAAGAAGAAGAGAAAAAGAAAGAGACTGAGAAAATATTTGAAGAGATTATAGTTGAAAACTTCCCTAATATGGGAAAGGAAATAGTTAATCAAGCCCTGGAAGCACAGAGAGTCCCATACAGGATAAATCCAAGGAGAAACACGCCAAGACACATATTAATCAAACTATCAAACATTAAATACAAAGAAAACATATTAAAAGCAGCAAGGGAAAAACAACAAGTAACACACAAGGGAATCCCCATAAGGTTAACAGATGATCTTTCAGCAGAAACTCTGCAAGCCAGAAGGGAGTGGCAGGATATACTTAAAGTGATGAAGGAGAAAAACCTACAACCAAGGTTACTCTACCCAGCAAGGAGCTCATTCAGATTTGATGGCGAAATTAAAACCTTTACAGACAAGCAAAAGCTGAGAGAGTTCAGCACCACCAAACCAGCTTTACAACAAATGCTAAAGGAACTTCTCTAGGCAAGAAACACAAGAGAAGGAAAACACCTACAATAACAAACCCAAAATATTTAAGAAAACGGGAATAGGAACATACATATCAATAATTACCTTAAATGTAAATGGATTAAATGCTCCCACCAAAAGACACAGACTGGCTGAATGGATACAAAAACAAGACCCATATATATGCTGTCTACATACTGCATAGCACAGGGACCTATATTCAATATCTTGTAATAAACTATAATGGAAAAGAATATACATATATGTATAACTGAATCAATTTGCTGTACACCTGAAATTAACACATTGTAAATCAACTATACTTCAATTAAAATTTTTTTAATTAAAAATTTAAAGTATTTATACATGTAAAAAAAAGATTAATGGATTTAAAAATAAGTAGCATAAAATAAGAAAATAAATGGCAGACACGGTTAGCTGCCAGGACCAGCATCCCTTCTCCTTTTACCACTTAGACACAGAGCCCTAATTTTCACTGGGCACATTGTCCATCCAGAAGGTAAGACTATACTCACCAGCCCACCTGGCAGCCAGGTGCAACCAAGCACTCATGTTCTGATCAAGACGTGTAAGCACCAGAGCTGGATAGGACTTCTGGAGGGCTGCTTAAAATAGTTAAGCTGCTGGGAGAGCCCCTTTTCAATCTTCTAATCTTATTCCTTTTCCAGGCTGGAGCTGCAGCTGCCATCCTGGACCATGAGTTGACCAGGAATGTGGAAAACACACATTAAGACCTGCCTCAGAAAGTCTGGACGCTGGTCATTGATAGCAATGGTTACCCTGCCAGCCTTCGAGTTCTGTCCGTGGACATCTTTTATTCAGAGGGAGAAGTCAGGTCAGCTTCTATCTTCTTTCAGCCACTGTTATATGAGATTTCCTGTTTTCTGTCCTTGAACATAAAATCCTAACTAAAACAGATAGAAAGCTCAGAGAAACTGTATGTAATCAGTAAAAATTAAAACGGAAAATGAGCAAAAGTCTAAAACTATTAAAACAATAGTATGTGCTAACATGATAAAGGTTAAGAGCCAGTAAGATGCAGAAAATAATAAAGACAGAGCAAACTATAATGTATGAAAATGGTTGAATGTGAAGTAAAATGTTAAACAAACAAGACAAAATTTAAAAGACAATAGTTTAAGACAAATGCATTGAGTAGACAGGATTGAAACCAACCTAGATATCCAACAAGTATCACATTTCTCCTGCCAAGATTCCTTTAAAAGGGCCTCTGTTAATTGAAGTTCCCATAATCTCAAAGCAAGGCTTATTACTTGCAACTGGTGACTAGGCATAGTTTTATTTTCCCTTCAGAGCGAAGTCACCCCACCATCTAAGAGGGTGTGATCATAAGTACAATTGCTCCAACCAAGAATATATGAGTATAAAAATCTCACATCTCTAACTACCAGCCATGGTGCAAGGATTAGGGAAGACATCCAGGCACATATTGGAAATCAATTTCAAATTTTTTTTCATGGATGCTGATGTTAGTAGCTGTAATGTTTTAACATAATAAATAATACCTGTTAACTTAAGAAACTCAAAATCCAATTTATCCTTTATTTGGAAGCAAAATAATACATTTCATAAAGAATAGCATAGTCTTTTTCTAGACTTAGTGTGTTTTGCAACTTGGGGTTTAAGAAAATTCAGCCTTTGGTGTGACTTTTCTTTCAACTTCGAAGTCTACAGACTCCCAGGTTTTAGACAAAATGGCCTTTTCATGGGGATAAGAAATTGATGGATTCCAAACGGAGCCTGAGCTGGCAGTGCTCAGAAAGGACTGGTGAATACATCTGAGGGTAGAGGGCTCACAGCCCAGACTGTCCTGCTCCCTTCCCCCAGCCCCATGGGATGTGATGGGCAACATTTTCCAAAAATTCAGGCTCTATTAAAATATGTGATTTTTCTTCTCTAAGTGCCTCAGAGATGGAAGACAAAGAACAAATATATCACTAAATTCAGCTGATTAGCCTATTTCAAATCAAGATGACTATTTGTAGAAAAATACACAATAATTTCTGTATAATGACTCTCTTATTTAAGATTATCATAACGATTTTCCCAACAGTTCATTATTAAATGCGCACACCCATACCGACAGTTGAAAAATGTAACGGTGTGAACATAAGATTTCTTAACCACCTTCTAACCTCTTAATTCAACCTTTAACTTACACAGTGTTAATGATGCTGAAGGCTAATTATTTCTGAAGAGGGAAAACAAAGCCATAAAATAAAAATACGAATGGTGGTTAAAGCTGCTTGAAGCCTTAACCTAGTGTCTTTAGCTCCCGCTCTCGCTGGCTTTCTCCTCTGGATCTTTCTGGTGCCACCTTCTCCCACCCTGCCTTATCCAGGCCCCCTGGCTGGTGACGCCCCCGGGCTAGCACCCATCTTTTCCCATAGACTCAAACCATCGTGGCATGAACTAATGGTGCTTTTCATGTCGCAGAGGACGCAGCCAGGGGGCCTTCAGGTAGGACTGGAATAGGAAAGACAGGGTAAAGGGAATCCCACAGCACAAACAGGGGGCAGCAAGAAGTGACAGAGAATGACCAGAAACTATGTGAATCGGAAGTCAAAGTAGTATCATCCCCAAGATCAATGGCAAGATAAAGGGAGCTGATCCAAATGAAATGCTCAAGATCCGGCAACTGCATTTCCGCGTTTGAATCTGGATTGATGTGCGCATGTCGGGTGGTGCAGGTGCCCGCGCGCGCCTAGCATGCTTCGGGAGTGATCTGTTGTAAATAACTAACTTTCCCAAGTAACTCAACTTTTACCTCTTGCAGCAGCAAAATTTGTGTGTGTGAACCACATACAACTAGGCCTTTTTAAAAATGCATCACACTTTGTTGCCTTTTTAAACAAAGCGCCTTGAATACAACGTCATGTTTTCTGAGGATGTGGGGTAATCGCTATTAACATGCCTGAGCCTGACCCTACAGTATGAATATAACCGTGTAGCCGTCGAGCCTGCAAACGTACAACATGCCCGGCTGCCCTGACTCTTCTGTCTCCCTGGTCTCCCATCTCCTTGGCTCTGCTCTTATTTTGGCCTGACAGCCGCTCCCCTACTCCATAATTACGTACCTGAACCTACATCCCTGCTTCTGAAGGTGATTCTTTGTCTGATACAAAAAAAGGAACAAGGTGATTTTGACAGATTTTCTCACTGTTGCTCAGCTTTTTGTCTTACCTCTGGGATCACTGCTGTGTTCAAGAGACTCAGAGCTGATGAAACTCCCACGGGCCCGGGTCAGTCTGTCTATAAACTGTGCTAGCTCTGCTGTATGAGCCACCAAGAGTTTGGTGTTCATTTAGGAGAATAAAAGTAGCCTTTTGTCTCAAAATATTTTTTCCTGTGGCCTAAAAATTCCATCCTTACGGACCCTCATTTGGGTTAACACGTGATCTTGTATCAGGTTCTTAGTTCCAAGGACTGCCCACCATCTGAACATGACGTTCTAAAAAGGAAAGAAGACAGGACGGTTGAATTCTGGTGGAAGGGCGAACTGAAAGAAAGGACAGACTAAGAGGGAGGATCTGATTGCAAGCCTTTAGGGTCAAGGGCGTGGCTGGCAAGCACTGAGCCTCTGGGAGGAAGGTCAACAAGAGGGTAACAGGCAAGAAAGAATCCGTGAGGTTACCTCTCCCAGTGTCCCCCCACCGGATGGGGTTAGTCCTGGTTGGGCAGGGCACACACAGGGAGGGGCTGTCAGAGGAAGCCAACCACACCTCACACAGAGGCTCTGAAATATATGCAGAGAGACTCTGTTGTGAAAAACAGGTAAATGTATCCAAAATGGGTTAAAAAAAATGATGGGGTCGCTTAAGCCTATGCCTGTGTTACCCCAGATGCACCAGCGACGGGCGCAATAAGAGCTTAATTGCTGAAAACACCACTAGTAGTTCTCTTCAGAACAAATGATTGCTTCATTTCAACCATGGTTTATTATTTTAAAAATCCAATTCAATCACGATATATAAACTCATATTTTTGGCCTTGTAAACAGTTCTCCTGGTAAGTGTTGGGGGAGTATCAGCAGCAAGAACCTACCTTCAATATTTTGATTAGTTCCACTTGGCTTGTGCAAAATTGCAGACATTAAATAGAGCAACGCCTTGACAGTGACTTAGCAATTATTCTGCCATCATGTTGGCCCCCCAGACCTGCAGATTTTACCAAATAACTGTTTTAAAGAGATCATCATTGGATCTTACCAATTTTATTCCCAATAAATGTTGTGAATGCACTGCTATGAATATACCTCTTAAAACACTGCATGACTAGAATCCACAAGCAATGTAATTGTTCTTAGGCTCTCCAAGTAGAAATTTTCCCCCAAAGATCACACTAACTCAGGCAGACATGAAACAAAATCACTCTAGACTGAAAATTGGGGATTTATCAAAAAATAAGCACAGATATGGGAATAAGCCTGTTAGAAGCAGAATAAAATCTGACATACAAGTGGAATGAAGATAACATTAGAGATAGGAGAGAAAGCCTGTCCTCATAAAATTCTACATTGTTTCTTACCATTTCATAGTCTCTTAATGAAGAACATGCAGACTACTTGAGTGTTTCAGTTATCAACTGCTGAGTAACAAACCTCCCCAAAACTTAGTATCTTAAAACGATTGATGGAGACTGATCTAGATTCTGCAGGTGGCCTGTGTTTTGTCTGCTCCATGTGATGAAGGCTGGCATTGGTCATGGACTGGAAGGTCCAAGAAGTCTGGAGCCTCCTCCACACGGTGTCTGCCCCTCCACGGCCTCTTCAAGTGGCCTCTCCCTCCAGCAGGATAGTCTGAGCTTCCTTACAGCATGGCAGCTGGGGTCCTGAAGCACAAAAGCAGGAGTTTCTAGACCTTCAAAGGGCTGGGTCCAGAATTGCACAGCACCACTCCTGCCACAATATGGAACATACAGATTAGAACGCAGACAAATTAACAAATCCCCCCAAAATGCCTTACACAACTTCCTTGTAGTATCCTAGAAAGCAGACACACAGGAAGCAAGGATGTACAATAACACCAAAAACCAAAGGCAAGCAACGAGCTTACCTCAGAATGAGGAAAGGACTGCAGATTGTCAGTGGGGGATATGAAACATGCCATCAATGGCTGATGCACATTCTACCGCCTGAGTCAAAATAATGAGACAGGGAAATGAGAGGTAACAATTCCCATCTCTGATACAGGGGCACGAAAGCTGCATTAACCTAGAAACTATAAGTACAAAAACAAAAGAGAGAGAGAAATCTAGTGAAGTGGCATATTAAAATAATAAGAATTAAAGACTTCTTTGTTTTCGACTTCCTCTGTGCCAAAGTTTTATGGTGCACCAAGCACATGATATGTGGAAACAGATTATGGATCGTGGGATGAATACATATTACTCTGGATGGCACTCAAGGTCAGCAGGCTGGGTGAGGGGAGGCTGCTCTGGCCCATGGAAGACACTCCCCCTGAATGTGCAGGCACCGCCAAGCATCCCGGGAAGGCCTTCCAACCTGAGGTGGGAGGAGCAGGGCTTGAGGCCGATAGTCTCGTTCTGAAGGACACATGAATTGAGGCTGAAGACTTGAGCTGCAGTAGAAGGGAGTAACATTAGAGACCCTAGTAAGGCAGAATCCACAGGACTCAGGGTGCCTGCAGGAGCAGGTGGGTTGCTGTAAGGGTTAATGATTATCACCCTCATTGTAGCAGCAATGGCAGCTGACGCTAAGTATTGTCTCTGTAGCCCCATTTCACAGATGAGGAAATAGAGGCACAGAGAGATTAAATAACAAAATGATGGTTAAAGGAGACTTCCCTGGTGGTCCAGTGGTTAAGACTCTGCCCTTCCAATGCAGGGGGTGCGGGTTCGATCCCTGGTTGGGGAACTAAAATCCCACATGCTGCTGGGCGTGGCCAAAAAAATTAAACAAAAAATTTTAAAATAAATAAAAATTGTTTAATAAAAAAAATGATGGTTACATAGTGTAAAAGGCAGAGCCGGATTTTGAACCCAGGTAGTCCAGAATCTGCTTTCTTAAGTACTCATGACCTTGTATGTATGGTTTTGACCTGTGGCATATGCTCCAGCCCCAGGAATTATGATGCTGGCTTTCATTCACATCAGGTGTTGTCATGCCCCTGGTACTTGGCATGTGCTTTTCTTCTTCTAGAATGATCTCACTGCCAGGCCACTCTCACCCATCCTTCAGGGCAGCTGCATGTTTTCCCCTCTCTTCTGCAACCTTCTGAGCTTTAAACAAAGGCTTCCCCTTCCCTCTACACACCTCTGTTATGGCAGTTACCAAACTGTTTTGCAACTATGTAGGAGAATGGGGTTTTTGTTGTTTAGTGATGAAATATTTTAGCTTTTTGAAAAGTAAACGAGGGCTTCCCTGGTGGCGCAATGGTTAAGAATCTGCCTGCCAATGCAGGGGGACACGGGTTCGAGCCCTGGTCCGGGAAGATCCCACATGCCGCGGAGCAACTAAGCCCATGCGCCATAACTACTGAGCCTGAGCTCTAGAGCCCGCGAGCCACAACTACTGAAGCCCGCGCGCCTAGAGCTTGTGCTCGGCAACAAGAGAAGCCACCGCAATGAGCAGCCTGCACACCGCAACGAAGAGTAGGCCCCGCTCACCACAATTAGAGAAAGCCCGCGTGCAGCAACGAAGACCCAACACAGCCAAAACTAAAAATAAATTTAAAAAATAATAATAAATAATTTTTTTTTAAAAAGTAAACTAAATAATATAAGTAACAACCACCCATGAATCTACCACTTACAAATACAATTGCAGGCTCCTGAGTACATCTCACGGGTCCCATTTCCTACCTTCCCCCACCAGCCCTTGAACCAATCACTACCCTGAATTTAACGTCTACCTTTATCACCAGCACCCTTATGTTTTAGCTGCAAATGCATGTATAAAATAATCAGGCAATTTTACATGTTAGTAACTTCACATAACTGGTGTACTATAAATACACTTTTGCATCTTGCTCTTTTTTTACTCAACATTCCGTTTCCACGTCAGTCCATCATGATCCGTGGAGTTCCGCTTCATTCATTTTGTTTCATAGTCTCCCATCGCGTCACTGTGCACAGTAAAATGCCTACCCTGCGATCTGCGTATTTGTCTGAGACATCACACAAATCTTTTTTAAAGTACACAATTCTAAATAAACGCATTGGTCAAAAATCTTTGATCAGATTCCCTTTTTAAAATTTTACTATTTTTTGGCATGATCACTGAATTGAAGAGGATTCCACAAAGAATCAAGAGGCCCAGGAAAACTGCCATCTAAAAGTGGGTCGGAGTAAAAGCCTCTGTTTCTCTAACAGAGCCACACTGCGCAAGGGTAAAGGCTACTTAGTGTCCCAGAGAACCTAATTCTCCCAACATGGTCCATCCATCAGCCTAATTCATATTCAGGATTCTGAAAAACGGCAGCTTTCAGCTTCTCAGGAACCTAAGCATCTGCAAAGTGCTTTGTGCAATGAAATAAAACATATTTTTAATATTTGGCCGAGACTTAAATCCTCAAGAGCCAAGATTCAGAGCAAATATTTCCACATTAATTGAAAATTTTATTGTCAAATATATTTCATGGTTTATTCATGCACAGAAGTGCTACTTATCTTCTACCATTCACTCCAGTGATTTCACGGAGAAGCCAGAGGCTATTTTCAAAATTGGGGTGACATTTAAAATCAGGGTGACATTGTTTTTCTCACATGCAAAAATAATGATTTTTTCCTCTATGCTGAATATCTTCTCCACTGGGTGATTTTGCTGATAATAATATCTTTCCTGCCTAGCTCAGAGGATAGTTATAAGGATCCAAAAAGAGATAACACATGTGAATCTGCTACATAAACTGTAGAGGGTTTTATAAATATTGTAGATTATTATCATTATCATTATTATTCATTCAAAGTAAGACTCAAGCACCAAGGACTCAAGGGGATGTGGAACCCAATTGAGGAAATTAATTTTGAAATGTACACAGAGAGGAGAGAGAGAGACAGCCCTCTGATGAAGGCGTTGTCCTGGGATACGATTGCCTGCGTTCCATTCTGTCTCCACCCATTAATCTTGTGCAAGTTACCCAACTGATCTAAGACCCAATATTTTTAATTTGTAAAATAGGGATAATAAGAGTATTTTATCAGATTTCTACCTTAGTAAATTAGATAATTTATGTAAAGTATCTACTCTATAGTAAATGCTCACTTGTTAGCTATTACTATTTCACTAGAACATAAGCAGCACGGATGCAGGGCTTTATCCCTTTCATGCATTCATTCATTCATTGTTTAAACAAATGTTTATTACCAGACTCTGTTCTAGGCACTGTATACGGCAGTGAAGGAGACAAGGTCCTTGCTCACAAACAATAAACAAGTAATTGAGGTCACTTCAGGCAGTGGCAAGTACCACAAAGAAGCTGATACAGATGAATTATCAATACACAGAGCTACAGGAGTGCAAGGCTGGAAGCAGGGGCCATAGACAGGTGTCCAGAAGGCCATCCAGGAGGATCATGTTTGACTTAACACCTTGTCAGCATTCAGGTGTTAGGTCACACGTGTCAGCCATGCAAAGATCTGAGGGAAGAGAACCTCACGCTGAGGAAATAACATTTGCAACATGTCTGGAACAAAAACTGGCTTGGTGTGTTCAGAAGACAGAAGGTGGCCCGGTCTGTCTTGAGCCTGATGGATGAGAGGAGGAGTTGAAGAGGAGGAGGTGGAGAAAGAGAGCAGCCCCATCCCGTGGAGCTCGATGGGCCAAGTGAGAAAGCTGAATTGTGTCCCAGCTGCATCAGACTTGATATCCCATAGCCCCTTGCCCGCATTTTTTGAATACTGTAACTAATATATTCACAAAGTATTTTTTAATAATTATACTAAAAGGCATTCTGGATACTTTAGAGACTTAAAGCCTCCCAAGAGATGCCTTCTCTCAAGGAAAAATCAGAAATTAGTCATGCGTTCCATTTTTAAAGCAGGATCTATCTAATTTAGCAGTGACTTTTTTTTTAACATATTTATTGGAGTATAATTGCTTTACAATGGTGTGTTAGTTTCTGCTTTACAACAAAGTGAATCAGCTACACATATACATCTATCCCCATATCTCCTCCCTCTGTGTCTCCCTCCCATCCTCCCTATCCCACTCCTTTAGGTGGTCACAAAGCACCGAGCTGATCTCCCTGTGCTATGCGGCTGCTTCCCACTAGCTATCTATTTTACATTTGGTAGTGTGTATATGTCCATGCCACTCTCTCACTTCGTCCCAGCTTACCCTTCCCCCTCCCCGTGTCCTCAAGTGCATTCTCTATGTCTGCGTCTTTATTCCTGCCCTGCCCCTAGGTTCTTCAGAACCTTTTTTTTTTTTAAGATTCCATATATATATGTGTTAGCATATGGTATTTGTTTTTCTCTTTCTGACTGACTTCACTCTGTATGACAGACTCTAGGTCCATCCACCTCACTACAAATAACTCAATTTCGTTTCTTTTGATGGCTGAGTAATATTCCATTGTATATATGTGCCACATCTTCTTTATCCATTCATCTGTCGATGGACACTTAGGTTGCTTCCATGTCCTGGCTATTGTAAATAGAGCTGCAATGAACATTGCGGTACATGACTCTTTTTGAATTAGCAGTGACTCAATGCAATGTCTCTCCTTTGTTATCTCATTCAATAAAGATGGCTGTTCTGACCATACGTAATTGGGCAAAGGTGAGACTTTGCTTTATTTTTAATAACCATTTTTTAATTTAAATATAGTTAATTTACAATGTTGTGTTATCTTCAGGTGTACAGCAAAGTGATTCAGTTATATATATATATATATATATATATATATATATATATATATATATATATATATATATTCTTTTTCAGATTCCTTTCCATTATACGTTATTACAAAGCATTGAATATGGTTCCCTGTACTATGCAGTGGGTCCTTGTTGTTTATCTGTTTTATACACAGTAGTGTGTATACGTTAATCTCAAACTCCTAACTTATCTCCCCCCACCCTCTCTATCCCCTCTGGTAACCATAAGTTTGTTTTGCATGAGACTTTGCTTTTAACCTGGAGCGAAGATGGTCATATTTGGGATTATAACACAGACGGTTTACGTCTGTGATGTTGTAAACGTTTCGTGTTTGCACTCACCAAAATGTGGTTATTGAACCCTTAATATGTGGCTCGTGTGATTGAGGAAATAAATCTTTACCTTTGCTTCATGTTAATGAATTCTAATTTAAAGAGCCCTAGGTGGCAGTAGCCCTTAGGTGGCTACTATATTGAGTAGGGCAGGTTGTACTTTTCTCTGCCTTGGCCATTTGCCTTCTTGAAGTGGCTCATCAGCCTCCCACACCTCGTGCCCACTGGTATGTCCTCCCTCTCCCTCCTGCATGTGCTGTGGCCCATTGGCTGAGGTGTTCCCAAACCTAGTCATGTAGAGGGTTCCTGCGGGAGCCGCTGACACTCATCCTGCTCCCTGGTCCTGACTCTACCCCAGCCCACAGCCCTCTCTCCGTCGTGGGGAGATGACGAGAAGGACCTCGTGTGACCACATGGACACAGAAAGCATGCCCATCTCTGCTGTTCAACAAGTAACGCGAAATTGATGCTTCAAACAACTTAGTGAATCACCCATGCAGTACTTTTGTCAGGTGTAGAAGGCACATCTGTTTCAGATCAAAACAAGATGAGAGATGTTCCAGAATTAGCCTAAACTTAGTTACTCCAAAATTCAAGGAATTCTTATATTCTTTTCTATTAGTTAAATCTTCCAGAACAGTTATCTTCTCAATATTGATGATAGTGAAACTACTGGATTATCATTTTTTAAAGAAATGAAACAGCTGTTTGAATTTAATTGCAAATAAAACATTTCACTTTTGAATATAGCGCTCCATTGTATCTTCTAGGAGAGGCAGGAAGAGAATGCAGATTTTTTGATTTTCTACTCAAATTTGCCTCTATCCAAGGAGTGAGTCAGTCACAAAGTTGATTACAAGGAACCTCATAGCAGATTATCAGAGCAGTATTTATGGCAATTCAAACTGGCTCGTTCATGTTTTATTTTGTGTTGCCAACATGATTTCCAGACTTAAACATCTTTTACAAATCTTATTTAGGTTCCTTAGACTTCAAAGAACACTTTTAAAAAAACAGATTTTGATGAGTCAGGAGTAAATAAATCAGAAGCATGGAGATTAAATGTCTATGAGGAAAAAAATATCTAGAAGAAATGTGCTTGAGGAAAAATTCATTTGCGATCATCCTGAAACAAAACTATTTTTTTAAATGTCTGTTTTTCCAGAAATATAGATCAACGGAACAGGACAGAAAGCCCAGCGATAAACCCACACACCTATGGGCAACTAATCTATGACAAAAGAGGCAAGGATATACAATGGAGAAAAGACAGTCTCTTCAATAAGCAGTGCTGGGAAAACTGGACAGCTACATGTAAAAGAATGAAATTAGAACACTCCCTAACACCATACACAAAAATAAACTCAAAATGGATTAAAGACCTAAATGTAAGACCAGGCACTATAAAACTCTTAGAGGAAAACATAGGAAGAACACTCTTTGACATAAATCACAGCAAGATCCTTTTTGATCCACCTCCTAGAGTAATGGAAATAAAAACAAAAATAAACAAATGGGATCTAACGAAACTTAAAAGCTTTTGCACAGCAAAGGAAACTATAAACAAGACGAAAAGACAGCCCTCAGAATGGGAGAAAATATTTGTAAACGAATCAACGGACAAAGGATTAATCTGCAAAATATATAAACAGCTCATGCAGCTCAGTATTAAAAAAACAAACAACCCATTCAAAAAATGTGCAGAAGACCTAAATAGACATTTCTCCAAAGAAGATATACAGATGGCCAAGAGGTACATGAAAAGCTGCTCAACATCATTAATTATTAGAGAAATGCAAATCAAAACTACAATGAGGTATCACCTCACACCAGTTAGAATGGGCATCATCAGAAAATCTACAAACAATAAATGCTGGAGAGGGTGTGGAGAAAAGGGAACCCTCTTGCACTGTTTGTAGGAATGTAAATTGATACAGCCACTATGGAGAACAGTATGGAGGTTCCTTAAAAAACTAAAAATAGAATTACCATACGACCCAGCAATCCCACTACTAGGCATACACCTAGAGAAAACCATAATTCAAAAAGACACATGCACTCCAATGTTCATTGCAGCACTATTTGCAAGAGCCAGGTCATGGAAGCAACCTAGATGCCCATTGACAGATGAATGGATAAAGAAGGTGTGGCACGTATATACAATGGAATATTACTCAGCCATAAAATGAAACAAAATTGAGTTATGTGTAGTGAGGTGGATGGACCTAGAATCTGTCATACAGAGTGAAGTAAGTCAGAAAGAGAAAAACAAATACCATATGCTAACACATATATATGGAATCTTAAAAAAAAATGGTTCTGAAGAACCTAGGGGCAGGACAGGAATAAAGACAGACATAGAGAATGGACTTGAGGACACGGGGAGGGGGAAGGGTAAGCTGTGACAAAGTGAGAGTGGCATGGACATATATACACTACCAAATGTAAAATAGATAGCTAGTGGGAAGCAGCTGCATAGCACAGGGAGATCAGCTCCGTGCTTTGTGTCCACCTAGAGGGGTAGGATAGGGAGGGTGGGAGGGAGATGCAAGAGGGAGGAGATATGGGGATGTGTGTATGTGTGTAACTGATTCACTTTGTTGTAAAGCAGAAACTAACACACCATTGTGAAGCAATTATACTCCAATAAAGATGTTAAAAAAAAAAAAAAGCTTCTTTTGGGGAATTCCCTGGTGGTACAGTGGTTAGGACTCCACTTTCACTGCTGGGGTCTGGGTTCAATCCCTGGTCGGGAAACTAAGACCCCACAGGCTGCATGGTGTGGCCAAAAAATAAAATTATATAAAATAAAAGCTTCTTTTGGTACTCAAATAACAGATTCCATTGTTCCCCTATATCATACATAGTAACTTCAAGTCACCCTGTCATGGCAAAGTTCTTTGTGACATGTATAGAATCCCTAGCGACTGAGCCAATAACACAGACTCCCAGGATTTCTGTGGCAGATGGGATTACTTCATTCAGCAACACTTACAGCCATTCTCATCCAGCTAATCCCAATACTGTAGCAGCATCTCACAACATCTATGGTATTAACAGTTGAAGCTTCTTTTAATTAATCCTTTCCCTACCAGAATAAGGAGTGGATAGGGTTTCTCTGACCTAAGAGGATTGTGGAATCCTCTTCTCTATTCTAGAGTAAGATTTTTTTCAAATTCAGATATCTGGGGCCTAGGAGTATATGGCTTTGGATCCCCAGAGGGGCAAGGCTATCAGTGTGAAAATATTGATGCTGTCTCAAAAGCAAATGTAATCACAGACACTGAAAGTACATGGCCACGCTTGATTGTGAAGTGGTCACCTACAAGATCCAGCGCATCCGTACATTACTTTTGTGGTTCTATTTTAAGTATCTTCATATTATAAACACAAAATAAGAAATGTTCTTAGAGGATTGGACCTGAAAAAAAAAAAAAACCCCAGCAACTCTAGTTCACGAAATACCACCCCAGAAACTACACATTTAGTCAATTACAATTTAGTGAAACTCTGCCTTACTTTAGGTGTATTTCTAGAATGCAGACCCATCACGGCTGTATCCTACTTAGTTATCATAGAGAATGTTAAATAAATAGCATCAAACATGCCTATGTACACTAATAAATTAAGGAGGGAGTTAATTTCTAACTAGAGTCAGGAATAAACCCATTGTAGGTCTGTCCATAATTCACCAGCTTGCAACGCTACAGTACTCTACTCATCACTTTGTGTTTAGCACTGAAGATGGATGTCCTCACTATGTTTTCTAACTTATGGATATGTCCATGATGTCCTTCTGTTAACCAGAGAACAGAAGACAATGTTAGTCTATTAGAAAATGTTTTGACCAAGAGTAGAATTTGTTGGAAGTTCCAGGTCTGTGTGGTCCAATCTGATTCTCCACAATTTTCATCACTGAGATGAATGGATTGATGCTGAGGGAATAGATAGTCTCAGATATTTGTGGAATCTTGCTTTTTAAGCCAGTTCTTCAAGGGAGGACAATGAATCCATTCAATAAATATTTGCTGAGTATTTATATATTTGTTGAGTATTTATTACATTTATATCCATAAAAGCTTACTAAATAATCATGAATGGATAGAATTTTTGGCTAATAGATGGACAAAATACCTTCAAAACACCTTCTGGATGCATCTTGGTAAATGTGCGATCTTTGGAACAGATAACTATGTAATTATAAAGTTAATGGTTGATTAGATTTTTCCAGAGAAAAAAAATTAATTGTATCAAACACAATCTCCAGAAAGTTGTTCTTCAACAGGCATAATTTTCTTTTTGCTCAGTCCTGTGGTGTAAACCTCATATTAAAATAGTTTAAAAGCAGCTAGCACTGTACTCTCTTTGGGGTAATTAATTCAGTAGCTTTATGCTATTGAATAATGTTGTTCCATAATGACACCATAATGTTCCAGATACTGTAAAACTATTAATATCCTACACTGTAGTGCTGTAGAAGCTACTTTATCTGGAAATATCTATTAACCAAGACTTGTGTACACGTACAGTGCAATGGAAATTGATGTTTATAATCATATCCTGAAGGCACCTGGAGATCTCAAAGTGCCTTCTAAAAAATGTCACCTAAAGCATAAAGCAATTAAGGTTGATCAATCAGCAAACATGTCTCTATTATTTTAGGCAGAGACAATAAAAAATGTGTTAAGATATGGTTTCTGCTCACAAGGACCTTACAGCTGTAGAGAGAATTATAACCCACCCAACAAATCTTTAATAAAGATAGTGTAGAATGTTAAAAAGGGAACTTCTGTCCTCATCCCAATGTCCTTATCTAGCCTTCTTGCCCTCAGATGAAGAGAAGTTGTTACTGGCCCAAATATGAGACCTTTCTTGGGCTTTGCTTCCCAGGGGGAGAGGCCAGCACCCATGATCTGAGGCCACCTTTCATTCCTGCTTCCCAGTGGTCAGCAGATTTCCCAGATCCAATTATCCTAGATTCAGAAGAGAAGTTTCAAGCCTGAACCACGTTGTCCTGCACAGATACTACACAAGAGGACAATGTTGGAACAGATGGGGTGATGACCAGCTATTAACACATTAGTATTTTATTTAAAATTGCTATATAGGGACTTCCCTGCTGGTGCAGTGGTTAAAAATCCGCCTGCCAATGCAGGGGACACAGGTTTGATCCCTGGTCAAGAAGATCCCACATACCAAGGAGCAACTAAGCCTGTGCACCACAACTATTGAGCCTGCACTCTAGAGCCTGGGAGCCACAACTACTGAGCCCGCGAGCCACAGCTACTGAAGCCTGCACGCCTAGAGCCCGTGCTCCACAATAAGAGAAGCCACCGCAATGAGAAGCCCGCACACCGCACACCTCAATGAAGAGTAGCCCCACTCACCGCAACTAGAGAATGCCCGTGCACAGCAATGAAGAGCCAATGCAGCCAAAAAAAAAATTTTTTTTAATTATTTTAAAAAAATTGCTATATATTAATCACTTTGTATGAAACCACGAGGAAAGAGGGATGAGTAATTAGTTTTCCAAAATCCCACTTTGAACTGTTAACATGACATTTGACCAGAAAGTAAAACTAATTTTATATTTATTTGAGTTGTCATAAAGTTACTGCATGCATTTAACTTTTTCCCCAGCTTTCTTGAGATATAATTGACATATAAACTTGTGTGTTATATGTCAACACAACGTACAATGTGTTGATTTCATAGACTTACCTACTGAAGTACAATGACCACTGTAGCCTTAGCCAACATCTCCATCACATGACAAAATTACCATTTCTTTTTATGGTGGGAACATTTAAGATCTATTCTCTTAGCAACAGTCAAGTACATAATACAGTATTGTTAACTACGTTCACAATGCTGTGCATTAGATACCCAGAATTTATTCATTTTCTAACTGGAAATTTGTACCCTTCAACCAACATCTCCCCCATGTGCATTGAAAGTTAACTTTAACTGTAGTTGGAAATGTGATTTCCATACACTACTTTTGTAAAAAACTATTTATATTATGCATATAAGAGGAACTTATGCATCTTAAGAGGAAACGCTAGAAAATGAAAAGAAGATGGCAAGACACAACACGAATGAATTCATATAGGACTAAGGTTCTCAACTAATACTTCCTCCCTCATCCTCTCTTCACTATAAGCACTAGAAGGGCAAACTGTGTCATTTCAATACTTAACTCAGTGGCCGACAGTTGGCAGTGCTTAAAAATGCTTGTTGTGGGCTTCCCTGGTGGCGCAGTGGTTGAGAATCTGCCTGCCAATGCAGGGGACACGGGTTCGAGCCCTGGTCTGGGAAGATCCCACATGCCGCGGGGCAACTAGGCCCGTGAGCCACAGCTACTGAGCCTGCGCGTCTGGAGCCTGTGCTCCGCAGCAAAAGAGCTGCAACGGTGAGAGGCCCGTGCACCGCGATGAAGAGTGGCCCCCGCTTGCCGCAACTGGAGAAAGCCCTCACACAGAAACGAAGACCCAACACAGCCATAAATAAATAAATAAATAAATAAATTTAAAAAAAAAAAAATGCTTGTTGTATGAATGAATGAATTTCTAACCAGGGTCTGGAGAAAATTAGGCAAGCTACGACCCAAAATCCACTGTCTAAGTAATCTAAGAATCTTTCAGGATTTATTGATGACCTAAGAAGTAATCGCTGAGGTGTCTGGTCTGTGAATGCACCTGTGTTGTCTCTTTTCATCAATAAGTGAAAGATAACATTACTGGATTACAGGATGTTTCTGACTTAGAGTAGCTTTACTGGTATAAAGATGACCTTAATGCACATCCTTGACACCACCTCACTCTCAATATTTTTGAAGTGGAAGTGTACAGGCATCTATTTTGGAGCATGTCCCTAAATTTGGGAAATATACACATCACCAAAACACACTAATTGAATTTTAGTCCATGCTTAGTATCAGCCTCTAATTCCACCTGCTATGCAAACCCAAAGTCCACATCTGTTCTTCGATAAAAGATGGGTAGTGGGTCTGTTTTGACAACTTCTAAAATGAGAGTTTATTCCACAATTATTTTGGCAAATTTGCTTCAAGGAAAATTTGGAGCATTGGAAATGGGCCCAAAACGTAGGGTCACATGCTTGAGCACCCGGCCAAGTTTTGCCAACAGCAAAAATTTAATTGGCAGGCAATATTCAAATACAAGCATGTGACTATTGATGTTATTGTTGATGACTGAGGAGGAGAAAATTAAACTCATCTCTTTTTCATTATAATTTTTCATTTTGACCTAAACTTAAACTTATAGAGGGACTTCCCTGGCGGTCCAGTGGCTAAGACTCTGTGCTCCCAATGCAGGGGGCCTGGGTTCGATCCCTGGTCAGGGAACTAGATCCCACAGGCCGCAACTAAGACCCGGTGCAGCCAAATAAATTAATTAATTAAATAAAGTATTTTTTTAAGATACATATATATTAAAAAATAATAATAAATAAACTTACAGAAAAGTTGCTGGTGTTTATTCTACACTTTACCACCTTAACTCTCCAATTGTTTACATTTGTTTTATCCATTTGATTTATCATTCCCTCTCTCTCTCTCTCCCCCTCTCTCCCGGTAGTATTCATGGGTGTTGTATACATATATACGCGTGCATATTTTTTCTGAACCATTTGAGTATGTTGTACACATCATGATGCTTTAAACTTAAATCTTCAATGTTTTTTCTAAGAACAAAGATATTTTCTTATATAACTACAACACAGTTATCAAGATCAAGATTATTAGAACTGATGCATCTAATGCACAGTCCATGCTCAAACTTTACCAATAGTTCCAATAATGGCCCCTACAGCTCTTTTTCCCTTGTCCATGACCATACATTGCATTTAATTGTCTCATTTCCTTTAATCTGAAATAGTTCCTGAGCCTTGCTCTGTGTTTATTGCCCTTGATATATTTGAGGTATACACGCAGTTATTCTGTAAGATGTCTCCCAGATTGGGTTTGCTATTTTTGAGATAGTGTTACAGGACCCCAGTTGCCTGCATAGACCTGTCCTGTCAAATACCCATGCATCTGGGATACCCAACATTGGGACAATTGCTTTAAATTGAGACACTCTTTCCTGAACATTCCTAAGTCATTTATATTATCATAAGTCAATGCTTTAAAACCCGTTAGAGTACTTCATGATTAAATCAGTTACAAAACAGGCTACCTAGCTATAACAGAGACCCAAACATGGCTTAAACTGAACTTCATTTCCCTCTCATGTAAAAGGCCAGGGAAGAGTGGTCCAGAACGGGTTGGGTGCCCCTGCCATGGTCAGCACACAGCTTCCATTTCTGGTGCAGAACAGCTGCTCCAGGTCTTCCCATCACCCAACCAGTGGGAAAGGTCAGAGATACACACCCCTTTTTAGAGAGATGAACTGCAGATATGGCAGCATAACTTCTGCTTATACCCCACTGTGCAGAAAGGACCTAGTCCCAAAGAACACACCAACCTGCAGGAGAGGCTGGGATACGGGTCTCTCACGGATGGCCATGCATCTGCAGTGCCATTACTAAAGGCACGGAGAATGGTACTAGTGGGCATTTGACAGTCCCCAACCTGGAAACTAGTCACACATTAACACACCCTGATTATCAGACTGTCATATAAAGAGGACAGAATCCAAAGCCCATATTGGGAAAGGGGGATTTAGTGAAAAGCCCATCTTATATAAAGTCTGCCTAGCAATATATCCCCAAATGGGAAAATGCAAAGGAAATAGCTGAGATTGGAAACCTCTTGAAGATCCATAAGATGCCTGGAAAAAGAGATCCGTTGATCGTACCTCGACCTTATTTCTTACCAAGCACCGTTCCTTGTGCATTACACTCCAGTGACACAGAATCACTTGTGGTTTTCTCTACACGCCTGTTGCTTTATGCTCTTTCCAACTTAACGTCTTACTTGTACCTTGACATGGAAAGTCCTCTTTGTTGCCACCACTATCCAATTGGCTAATACCAGCTCATCTTTTAGGAGGCATTCAAATCTCACCCCCCGCCCCGACTCCCGGAATACAATGAGTCCTTTCAGACAACTTACTCTCACAGGTCTCAGTGTCCCCAGAGTGCATTTACACATCTGTCTCACACTACCAGACTATGCTTCTTGAGGTAGAGACTATCTTGCCAGTTTTGGACCCTTGCGCTCTGTCGTTCTGAAGTGTAGGCTCACGTTGTAACTTTGCCCTTATGTTGGAGGGTGACTGCAAGGATAAAACTAGGAGGTCGTAAGATCTGTGGAAGGCATTCTAGGACATTAGGAGGGTAAGCTTGAGACTAATTGATGGCTGAGGGAAAGAAACCAGTAAAGAGGGAGAAAACACAGATACAGAAGAGAGAGAACAATTCAGTCGAGAAAAGAGGAGGCAATAGAAATAAGAACATGGGGCTTGTCAAAGAAGAATATTTAGACTTGGAAATGAGAATGAAGGGACAGTAATGGAAGTTACAGAGAAATGCTGAACTAGGGAGAAGGCGAATTGAAGTTACTCGCTGTATCAATACATCCATGAATCAAGAAGTCATGTACCAAATTCCTTTCAAATTTATGTGTTTATGTTAAAAAAAATTGGCTTTTAAATTGAACTTCCTGGGACTTGCCTGGTGGCTCAGTTGTTACGAATCCGCCTGCCAATGCAGAGGACATGGATTCAATCCCTGGTCCAGGAAGATCCCACATGCCAAGGAGCAACTAAGCCCGTGCACCACGACTGAGCCTGTGTTCTAGAGCCTGCGCTCTAGAGCCCATGAGCCACAACTACTGAGCCCACGAAACCACAACTACTGAAGCCTGCTCACCTAGGGACCATGCTCCACAGCAAGAGAAGCTACCTAATTGAGAAGCCCGTGCACCACAACGAAGAGTAGCCCCACTAGCCACAACTAGAGAAAGCCTGCACGCAGCAATGAAGACCCAACGCAGCCAAAAATTAATTAATTAATTAATTAATTATTTAAAATTTTGACTTCCTACCAAAATACACTTACAGTAATGTCTGTTCTTAATTCGAGACCCAAATTCTTTTTACCATAGCATTTTTATTGGAAACTTGACCTTCACATAGAGTTCTGGTAAAATCCAGCAACTCATGTTTACAGTGAATTTTATGTAACTGGCATAATTTTAGGAAATAAATTGAAGAGGCATGTGAAGTGAAAGTCTTGATAAACACATTTGTTTCTGATAAGTAGTGACAAAGTACAGATATTTTCCCTTGATGGCTTTTAAAATATGTTTTTAGAGAAATGAGTTGTATAATAATAGTAAATATCAACACCATAGTCTAGATCATTACCAGACTCACACTGGGCAGAGGGGAAGTTTTTTTATTTTTTTGTTTTTTTTTTTATCTCTCTCTTCCATTTGACCCCTCCCTGCACTCCCATCAAGCACTCTGTTGTTTGGCACTTGTTTTTCTGAAACCAGCACCTCCTAGGTGGCCCCAGGCAAGCCTGTTTTATTGCCTTGGGTGCTCTCACTAGCCCCAATAAACCAAGGTTTACTGCTGTTAATATCACCTTTGATGAAGGGGTGTTAATACTCCTTTGATAAAAATCAGCCAATCCAGAATCATCATGGTGGTAACAATTAAATGATACAATCAGTGATTCTGGTGAGACTTGCTCTAGGAAGGAAACCGGAAGGGCCTCTCATGGGACTTTCTTTCCAATTAACTCAGGTAATTCTTCAAAGTTTCTGAAGATGAGAGTTTCTGCTTTCCTTCCAAACTTAATGGAGTTTGGCTCTGAATGTGGTCTTTTTCAGGTACAGCTATGGCTAACAAGAGACAGAAATAATGAAATAATAATAATTGGTATCTATTCAATGCCTATTATGGGCCAGGCATTGGCTACTCACATTACATTTGTTAGTTTCTTTCATTTTCACAGTAATCCTGTGAGCTACTACAGTCTCCCATTGTCTGGACGACCAATGTTCAGGTAATAAACAGATGGGCAGGAGGTAACTAGTGTGGCAGTGGAACCCCAGACACTAGATTGTTACACTGACCCCCAGCGTTTCCAGGAGGAAGGCATTCGTGATTCCCTTGAAGTCCCAGGGGACTGCAGCTATGACCTCAACTTGTACACAAAGTCACCTGCCTGCTAGATTCCATGCCTAGAGTCCAGGTGCCAATTGTTTTTGCTATAAGAATTGTATCTGTCACTAAGAGTTATATCAATTATTTCATTATTTTACTATGAGAATCTTTTAAAAAATAAATCAAACCTTATAATAATGAATATATTGCAGCTCTGTTCACTACAGCCAAGATGTGGAAATAACCTAAAGGTTCATCGATGGATGAATAAAGAAAACGTGGTCTATACGTACAATGGAATACTCTTCAGCCTTAAAAAAGAAGGAAATCCTGCCATATGTGACAACATGGATGAACTTTGAGGACATTATGCTAAGAGAAATAAGCACAGAAGGACAAACACTGCATGATTCCAGGTATGTATGGTATCCAAAGTAGTTAAATCATAGGAGCAGAGAGTAGAATGGTGGGTAGCAGTGTCGGGGGGGATGGGATAAGGGGAGTTGCTAATGAATGGGCATAAACTTTCAGTTTTTCAAGATGAGTAAGTTCTAAAGATCTGTTGTGCAATACTGTGCCTACAGGTAACACTGTATTGTGCACTTAAAAATCTGTTAAGAGGGTAGATATCATGTTAAGTGTTCTTACATAAATAAATAAATGAATAAATGAATAAACAAACACCTTTTCTATTAAAAGCAGTGAATGGCCTTTAAAATATGTATTATATTAAAACCCATGCCCTGGGCTCTCCTGGTGGCGCAGTGGTTGAGAATCTGCCTGCCAATGCAGGGGACATGGGTTCATGTCCTGGTCCAGGAAGATCCCACATGCCGCGGAGCAACTAAGCCCGTGTGCCACAACTACTGAGCCTGTGCTCTAGAGCCCGCGAGCCACAACTACTGAGTCCGCGTTCTGCAACTACTGAAGCCCACATGCCTAGAGCCCGTGCTCCGCAACAAGAGAAGCCACCACAATGAGAAGCCCGCGCATCGCAACAAAGACTAGCCCCCGTTTGCCGCAACTAGAGAAAGCCTGCACGCAGCAACGAAGACCCGACACAGCCAAAAATTAATTAATTAATTAATTAAAAAAAAAAACCCATGCCCTTAAATTTGAAAAACATTTGTTGTGATTTTCAGTGTGTGTACACATACACACACACACACACGCACATACGCAAATGCACACAATGATTTACCTCTAATAACATGTTACACTTACCCATTTTAATATATATCACATATTCTCAAGTGTTCTTGCAGCATGCAAAAAGGATATCATTTACATAATGAGGTAAACTGATGGAAAACAGGTTGCTTTTCAGCTTCACTGTGCCTCCTTCTGAGCTGACATGAGATTCAACCTCCAAGTCGTTTTTGACATTTGACATTTGATAGCAGACTTCGCTGTGAGATACCAGTTTTTAAAGCTCTTATCCACAACAGGTGCTCTTGCTATTCTTTTGATAGCATTTTGTAGCTTACTTTGGGGGTGACTGTAAGGCGTATTTCCCCGTCCTTCCCCTTACTTACCTAAAGGACACTACACTAAGATTCCCCTAAAAATATCTCCTTTATTCTCCTCCCCATGTCTCTTCCTACCCTAGTCTCACCACAAGAATTTTTTTTAAAAAATCTAATAACCAAAATGGCTGCTTGCCCAAAACTCAAAAAAGAATTGTAATGTGGGTAGCCTGGCTCTTTTCTCTATTAACCGTATGCAGTCAAGGACTAAATCTGACAGGTTTCTCAGGAGCTTCTTTGCTTGTCAGTATCATGGTAATGATTCAAGAACAGTTGGGCTAAACGCCTCAGACTTTGCTAAACACAAAGCTGATACCACGTTCTTTTCCATTTATGAGCTGCTGTTGACACTGAGATTTTGCACATTCTCAGAGCCGCTATGCTCTCTCTGCTGGAAGGATGGGCTCTTTGAGTCACGTTGCTCTGACAAAAAACGTGCCTCGAACATCCTCTGGTGGTGACAGCAGGAATCGTCAGTTTCAACACAACTAAACGTTCACTGTCCGGCCCCATTCCACACGATCTACTCGCCCCTGGACACATACTTAATGATAGAGAAATCTGCTGCTTTCAAGATATTTCAGCTACCCGGCTACTTATTTTAGTCCCTCTGCTGTCAAAGCTCTTAACACACGATGGCCTCATCTCATCACCGGACTTGTTTTCCCCTTTTTTCTATCACAGGTATAAATCTGAAAGTGAAAAGCAAAGAGACTTTACGAGCCTGTTTTTAGAAAGGCAAAGTCTCATGTGCAAAGTTCCACAAAGATAAACAAAATATTACTCCACAAAGATGAACATTAAATATGATTCCACACTAAGAAAAAGTCAAACTCACGGAAACAGAGAGTAGAAGGGGGGTTGCCAGGGCCTGAGTGGGGGAAATGGGGAGATGTTGGTCAAAGGGTACAAACTTTCAGTTATAAGATGAATAAGTTCTGGGACGCTAACGTACAGCAGGGTGACTGTAGTTAATAATACTGTATTGTCTACTTGAAATTTGCTAAAAGAGTAGATCTTCAGGGTTCTCACCACACAGACACACACACAAATGGTAACTATGATTAACTTCACGGTGGTAATCATTTCACAGTGTATACATATATCAAATCATCATGTTGTACATTTTAAATACAAACCATTTTGTTCATCAGTTATACCTCTATGAAGCTGGGAAAAATAAATTTGTATAAATAAAAATGAAAAATTATTCCAGGACTTCCCTGGTGGTGCAGTGGTTAAGAATCCACCTGCCAATGCAGGGGACACAGGTTCAGTCGCTGGTCCGGGAAGAAGGCAATTCTTCACTGTTAGTGGCTAAAAAGTATGAAATTTACAAAGTAACAATTCCGTATGATGACATCTCCAAAGGCAGGTGACCTATAAAAGGCTGCTACCATCTTGCCATTCACTAGATAGTTGTAAGGCTTGGATTGATGAAGTCAGAAAAAACACAACCCCAGTATCTTTTCAGTCTTCTCCCCCCACCAGCCTACATCCCCAAACCCAAGGAACAGGAAAAACATTTTGAGTTCATTGAGGGGATATAGGGTAGGAGATCTCATGATTTTCTAGCACATAAGAGATGAGAAATAGAAATCAACACCTACTCAACTGTTATTACAAGGTTAGAATGAATTAAGCATCTTTAATATGTTTTCTGATCCTTTATCATTATTATTACCTAAATAACCATAAATACATATATAAGAGTCAGTATATATTTAATCCAACTTCCCTTATGCCCAAAGAACATTACCATGTGTGCCTGGAAATGTCCCTGAAGTCTGGAGGGAAACTGTTATATAAATGTAAAGCAAAGTGATGGAAGAGGTTTGCCCTGGAATTAAGCTGGGAGGAAAATGTTAGGAAATAATCAAGAGAACTAATTGTATTACTTTCTGGTGGGCAGAAACTATGCCTGTTGTTTTCAGTGTCATTTATCATAATTTATCACTGGACCTAATAGTAATACAAATGTTCAGCAACTGTAATACTTTATCTCATCTGATTAGCTAATTGTTTTCCCAATTCAGATCGTCAAATATTCTTGGGCCCTCAATCAAATAGGTGCTATAAGGATGTAGAGATGACGTCACGAGTCCTGCCCTCAAGGAGGTTACAACCTAGTACTGCAGAGATACTGGGTAACGGCAAGGTGGAGTGTGACACAGTCTATTACCACAAAGGGTTAAAGGAGACAAGCTACATGGAATATGATATCCTCAGAAATGCAAAACATCTTATCACAGATATTTTATTTGGTAGGAAGATCTTTCTACTTGAGAACTTCATGTATTCATTTTTATTCTCCCACACATGTTATAAATAAAACAGTACCCTTCATGGCAGTGGACCTTGAACTTCAGTTTGCATAAGGATACCTAAAGAGATGGGAAACTTGCAGATGCCTCCCCAGTTCCTAAGCATCTGATTCAGCAGGTTTGCATTTTAATGTGTACCCAAGGTGATCTTGATATGCGTCCTTGGCCCCTACTTTGAGAAACATCATTTAGACATTTATACTTTGCTCAGTGTCCTTCAAAGATTTTACTCTTTTGATGTTGCTGAAGTGAAATGACAAGGGTTCGGTCAAGTTTTGGAAGACACTTTATAAAGACCCTGCCCTTCCCTCCAGGTGACACCCATGAACGCTTTGGCACAACCATGCTAACTTTGCCTACTCTGTACTTGAGGTTAATATGTGACTGCATTTTATCAGGGCTAACGAAGAATTCTCAGATGGGTTAAACTATAGGGGAGCAAAATTCATACAACGTAAGGTCTAGATATCTTTTGCCCACAAACCATTATTTGGAAAGAAGTAGACATATTTGACATAATAAGATTTAGAAGAGACAGACATAGACATTTTCACTCCTTTGCAGAGCAAATTGTGTGTGCTACCTTATCATTATATCCCAAAAATGTTATCAGGTTTATATGACATTGATTTGTTCTTTAAAAAACCCATGCTGCCTGTGTCTCAATTCATTTGATTGTAGAATTCTGAATAGACTATAAAAACAAATTTCTAGAGTTAATGACCTAAAAAATTGCCATTAATTGAAGTACAAGCATTTATTTCAATTAAAGAATGTCACAATATTTAGTTTACATCTCATAGCTACCACCGTAAATCTAATCAATGGCATAATTTATACTGAAGAGCAATTTGAATAATTTAATACACTGTATTTAACGTTGGTCATTAGATGTAATTGCAAATTTATACTATTAGAAATGCAATGTGTGCTGTACTAGTCTTTATTCTGTTTATTTCCTGTCTTATTGTTTACTATTAAAAAACAAGACAGAGGAAACCATCCCTTCTTTTTTAACATCTTTATTGCAGTATAATTGCTTGACAATGGTGTGTTAGTTTCTGCTTTATAACAAAGTGAATCATCTATACATATACATACATCCCCGTATCTCCTCCCTCTTGCGTCTCCCTCCCACCCTCCCTGTCCCACCCCTCTAGGTGGTCACAAAGCACCGAGCTGATCTCCCTGTGCTATGCAGCTGCTTCCCACTAGCTATCTATTTTACATGTGGTAGTGTGTATATAAGTCCATGCCACTCTCTCACTTCGTCCCAGCTTCCTCTTCCCCTTCCCCGTGTCCTCAAGTCCTCTCTCTAGGTCTGCATCTTTATTCCTGTCCTGCCCCTAGGTTCTTCAGAACTATTTTTTTTTCTTTTTAGATTCCATATATATGTGTTAGCATACGGTATTTGTTTTTCTCCTTCTGACTTACCACTCTGTATGACAGACTCTAGGTCCATCCACCTCACTACAAATAACTCAATTTCGTTTCTTTTTATGAAACCATCCCTTTTAACCAAATAGCCTTAGAGAAAGTTTAACCAGTGTACTCTCATGGGCAAAATCCATCTTTCATAAATAAACTCATAAAAATAACAGACTTTATAAATATTTAACATGCAGTTACTCGGGATTATTCAATAAACTCAGTTACCTATATTCCGGTTTCTCTTTTTGTGCCAATTAGCTCTTATTAAGGCAATATTCAATTTCTATAGAAAAAACAGTAAAAAGCAGAGGTATGAATGCAATTCTACGATTTACCTAGTACTTCCTACTTCAAACATTCCCTTCTCCAGGAGATGAAGGTTGACATCAACAGGGATAAATCAGAAGAGCATGGACACTTGTATGACATGGTGAGGTGACACTTACCCTCTGTGATCTTCTTCCCCAAACCACAATCCCCGTCAAGCCAGGAAAACACATCAAACAAAATTCTATTTTGTAAACCTGAGGGACATTCTACAAAATACATGACCAGTACGTCACAAAACTGTCAAGGTCATTAAAAAAAGGAAGTCTGAAAACATGTCACAATCCAGAGGAGGCTAAGGAGACTTGGCAACTAATGTAGCGTTGTATCCTGAATGGAATCGTGGAGCAGAAAAAGGGCATTGGGGAAAATTAATAAAAAATTAAGTATGGACTTTAGTTAATAATAATGTATCAGTATTGGTTCATCAGTTGTGACAAATGTACTATAGTAACTTGAAGTGTTAACAACAGGGGAAACTGGGTGAGGGGTATACAGGAACACTTTGTACAGTCTTTGTAACTTTTCTGTCAGTTGCACACTAACTGAAAATAAAAAGATTAGTTAAAGTTGAAAAAACAGTACCATTAAAGGACAATGGGAGAAAATACTCGTACCATAGTAATAGACAAACGATTAGTACCCAGAATGTGGTCTGCAAATTGATTAGAAAAAGGACCAAAAAATAGAAAAGTAAGGAAAGCACCAGAGCAGGTATTTCCCTAAAAACAAATAACAAATACCCAATAAACATGAAATTATGCTAAATGTAAGTAGTGATCAAGGAAACACAAATTAAAATGATCACTTTTTATCCATTATGTTGGGAAATGTACATTGACTAAATCTAGGTTAAAATCAGAGAAACTTCATGGCCATGTACTGCTAGCAGAGCTGTGAATTATTACAGCCCCTTTGGAAAAAAATTTGACAGTTTATGTTAAAATTATAAACGCTGGGCTTCCCTGGTGGCGCAGTGGTTGAGAATCTGCCTGCCAATGCAGGGGACACGGGTTCGAGCCCTGGTCTGGGAAGATCCCACATGCCACGGAGCAACTGGGCCCGTGAGCCATAATTACTGAGCCTGCGCGTCTGGAGCCTGTGCTCCGCAACAAGAGAGGCCGCGATGGTGAGAGGCCCGCGCACCGCGATGAAGAGCGGTCCCCACTTGCCACAACTAGAGAAAGCCCTCGCACAGAGACGAAGACCCAACACAGCCATAAATAAATAAATAAATAAAATTTAAAAAAAAATAAAAAAAAATTATAAACGCTTAGACCCTTAAACCCAGAAATTCCAAAAGTCATTATTTATCCTAGACACACAGTGGCCAGAAAATGAGTACAAGGACATTTGCTGCTGCAATGTTTGCAGTGGTAAAACATTCTAAACTCTGTTCATATTCATAAATAGAGCAGTTGTTAAATAAGTTACACAATATGATAGTATACTACATATATGATACATGATATAGTCTAAAAAATGAGGGAGACCAAGATTTTCTTGAGAGGGAAAAAAGCAAGCTACAGAAAAGTAAATTGATCGTGACACTTGTAAAAATAAAGAGGAAAAATGCTAACAAAATTATACGTTTTATGCGTGAACCCCAAAGTATATAAGTACATAGAAAGTAATGTGGAAGATGCATACTAAATTGATGGCAGTGGGTACATCTTGGGAGTGGGGAGATAAAACATGTGTTGAGGATGCTTGTCCAAGAGAACTCTAGCCAGTGCTGTGCTGCGACGGATTTAGCAGTCACCTCTCCCATTGCAGTGTCTGCTGGTTTCTGAGGAGTAAATACATCCACCATGGATAACTTCATGGCTTAAAAAACTAATATTTTAACAACCATATCTTCCAAGCCTGTACAAGGCAGCTCCAACAAATTACCGACTCTAGCCCTACTCCTTCTTTTGACTTCCATAGTTAGAAATTATTTTTAAATAAAAGAATAAAAATACTCTATCTGTATTGTTCGGGGACAATCCAGAATCAGAAAGGTCCTGAAATGCATTAAAAAAAAAACCTTGAAACACCACCACATGCGCTTGATGTCATTTAAAATTTCTATGTCAGCAATAGCAGCTCTACAATTTTGGGGTGGTGTAGACACTCTCTCTGACGATAGTGAAAGTGAACTTGAGATAATTTTAAACAAATGGTTTATCTGCTTTGTCATCATTAGGGTTCATGATCCAGCTGAATGAATGGTGAGATGGTTAAAGACATCGTATTAGTTTTCTATCCCTGCTATGACAAAGTAGCACACATTTAGTGGCTTAAAACAAGACAAATGTGTTATCTTACAGGTCTGTAATTCAAAAGTCTGAAATGGGTCTCACTGGGCTAAAATCAGGGTATCAGCAGGGCTGCACTCCTTTCTGGAGGCTCTAGGGGAGAATCCACTATCTTGCCCTTTCTTGCTTCTAGAAGCCACCCACTTTCCTTAGCTTGTAGCCCCCTTCATTCTCTTCAAAGCCAGCAAGAGGTTTTGAGTCCTTCACATATTGCATTCCGAGGACGTCCTCTCCTACCTCTTCTTCCCACACTGAAAGATCGTAGGATTACACTGGGTCCACCTGGATAATTCAGGATGATATCCCCATCTCAAGCACAGCTGATTAGCAACCGTAATTCCATCTGCCACCTTAATTCCCCTTTGCCATGTAACCTAACATATTCACTCATTCTGGGGTTTAGGACGTGGACATGTTTGGGGAGGCCATTACTCTGCCTACCACAGAGTTAGGAAAAGAACTATCAGAAGAGAATGCCTCCAATGACCAGCAGGACCTGCTGCCTCCGTTCCAGCCATCCTGTTAGTCCACAGATTTGCTGCTTCCTGCCAGTTTGGGATGAAGGGTTACAAAGAAGATTGTGGGCTGATTGCTGACCATTTGTAATGAGTGTGTTAGATTTTCTGGGAACAACGAAGCTGGTCCGAACTGCATGACACAAGGTTTCGACCAGATGAGTAAGAGTGATATCACCAGCTGCCAAGACTTTTCTTTCTGATGAATGCAATTATAGCAATATAACAATACTCTCAGACTTCTCTCTGGAGCCATTTGGTGCTGACACTTTTTGGCTGCTTCTCCTGATAATGCAGAAAAGTCAATGGAAGCAATGACGTTGCTCTGGCTCCCACAAGTGTTGGATTGAGTTAGCTGGCACTTCTGTTCTCACCTATAGCACACAATTCAAACAGCAGTGTTCCCCTGTTAGCTCCAAGATCAAGTTGGCAAAGAGAAAAGGGTGGTAAACATGCTAGGGAAGTAAATGGATCATGGATGAATTTCTGCACCTACGCTATGGTGACTTAGACCAGGTTGGTCAGTGGAGTTCCTAATCCAATGAAGAGTTGAAGCCTGTACATCCCCTGCCTGCTAATCATTAACACAAGAGAGAGAAGGGATATTTTGTCCAGATGTAAGTACCAAAGGCATTTTAATGATAGTAACAATGGACTCTACAAAGGCAAAAATTAAACAACAGAAGTTTTAACAGCACTAAATGTGAAATCAATGTTGTATTTATGAAAGAACTCAGGGGAACAGGATGGAGTTGAAAGTGTCAAGATGCATTCAGTACCAGTATGATGAATGCACACTGGCTTGTATAGACGATAGATAGGATGCAGGGAGGTTGATTACATAAGAAGAAAAAAGACTAATGCTATTCCTTCCAAGGAGAGAAGTAATTTGTTTCTTTAAAAATACTATTTTGTATTTTCAGCTAATTGATACAGACACCATAATATAATCCAGGCCTTTCGATGAGTACTTTTTAATGTCTAATTTAGTACCATAATTGTTTGGTTAAAGCACTCAAAGTGTTTAAGGTTGTTATTTGTTAAATCTGTCATGAGGCTCAGATCACAAAACCCAGGAGTTGGGTCTCATATGGTGCTGAGGCTTAGATGCTCAACCTGGCATCTGGTCTCCTGACCCAGGGCTGCGTGTCCAGCTCCATCTCAAACATTCAGTGAACCTTATGTAGTTAAAGAACTTAAGAAGTCTAATGAAATATAATCTTAGTCTAAGGTGGTTTAGATAGCTACCTTGTTCATTTCTTCTCCCCTCCTTTTTGTACCCCTCAGAACTTTGGTCCAGAGATCCTTGCTTTGAAATAACAAAAGTATTAAAATGATCTTAAGAGCAAACTTCACTGAAGATGAAAAAGTATTTGAATTTTTGAGAAAGATAATGAAAAATGATATAGTTATCTCTGCTTCCCCACCCCCCATCAAAAAAGGCTAAAAAAAATTGAAGTGAAAAATTACCATTCTGTTCAACAAATAAGAAACTACAAATCAAAGAAAAGCTAAATTACTTTCTTCCCAGAGTAGACCAAAATGTAGAGGTTTCTTATATGTGAATGAAGGAAAAATCCATTTCTGCATCTTGTCTCAGTTTTGTTTCATTTTGTTTTGTTTCAATATGGAGTCTCCACGAGGAGTGTGTAATATGATGAAGAAAAGAGGTATGGGCAGAAAGGAAGGTAATAGATTCAAATAATGTTAGTTCCCTCATGTATACATAGTCTGCTCTTATATCTAAAGTCTGGGTATGATTTTGTCCCCTGTGGAAAAAGGAAAATATATCTGGTGGTCCAATTATAAATAGACCAATATTTTATTCTTGTGTTACAAAAGAAATAAATTTTAAGTAAACCAATATGTGTACTACCTATTTGAGTAATGTTGTATTTCTAATCCTAGAAGCATTTGGAAAAATAGTATAATGCAAAGCCTCATTTTTCCCAAAGGAACAATGTTATAATCAGAGGGATAGCTGTAAGATACTTATGGTTAGAAGTAATAAAGCTGAAGAAAGAGTTAAAATAAAATAAGATAATAGTATGACAAGAAATGAGGGTGAGAAGGGAAAAGGAACTTTTATGACTCGCTGCAATTTGGTTTTATCTTTTTGTTGGAATGAATACTGATTTCAAGGAGACACAATTACTGGCAGCTCCTAGAAAAGAATGAATTCCATGCTTAATAATTAATAAAGTTAAATTATATCAAGGTAACTTTTAAAACTAATTTCTTTTATCTACCGCATTCTGTAATATCAGGCAGGTAGCTATTGGATATAGTCTCCAGGGGACCATATCACTGTGATCAAAATCTCATAGATTCTGTAAGAAGCCATCAATATAATCAGGACAAATTACAGTGTAATATTGGTATGGCTGTTCTTGTGCAAAAGTAATGTGACTGCCCCATTATTTGCATCTCATATTTTAAGGTAGTAGGAACAAAAAGATATCATGTATAGAAATTTATTTTTTTAAAAACATGATTTTTAAATTTAGGCAATATAAATACATTTATTAATCAATTAAAACTCTAAAAGTCATGTGACTCAGAATGTTATATCTGGAATAATTTTTTTAATGTTCACAGTATACAACAAAAAGCTTAAAAGGGAAACAAGAACATCAATCAAATCAGTTCTAATGAAATATGCAAAAATCAGGAATACAAATGCCTGGTCCAGAGTTAGCTATTAGATCAAGTTAGATTCCTCAAATTAAAGCATTTGATGACATGAATAGATAGATTAAGGTAGAGATACACATACATTTTTAACAACACAATGGAATCTCATTCATCTGAAGCTCAAAAATTTTGTAGATAGATACCACAAAATCTTACAATTTATAGGTACCCTAAAGATATTCAAAAGAAGTTTATATCATCTGGGACCTCAGATTATTCTTATAATTTCAGGTGTCCAAAAAGGTCAGAGATGACTAAACATCTAGAAAAAACAAGACCCTAGGAATAAGAATCAGCAGAAATAACAGAAAACTGAAATAGACCCACAGGAACTCTAGACAGTGGAATTATCAGACAACAGACTACAAAACAACTATATTGTTATAAGCCAAGCTTAAAATTATCAGCAGTAAAATGGAAACTATTACACAGCGACATAGACGATTTGGAGAAAAACCAAGTACAAAGTTCAAAACTAAAAAATACAGTAACTGAATGGAAGAGTTTATCAGATTACCCAGATGAAGAGTTAATGAAACAGAAGATAGGTTAGAAGAAATTAGCCAAATGAAACCTGAAGTAACAAAAAGATTTAAAACATTTTTTTAAGTGTAGGAGATATAGCAGATATAGTAAGAAGAAGGTCTGCCACATCCCTAATTGGAGACCCAGACAGAAGAAACAAAAAGAATGAAGTAGAAGCAATATTTGAAGAAAGAGTGACTAAATATTCTCCAGAAATGATGAAGAAATGATAAATTTCCAGAAATGAAACAATCCACATAGTTGTGAAACCTGACGAATACCAAAGAAGAAAATGAAGAAGAAAAACACACAGGTATTTATCATAGTGAAACTGCAAAAACTCCAGAACAAATATACAATTTTAAAAGAAACCAGTGAATAAAGGGTGGGTGTCTTTAAATGACACAAAGAAACAAAGAATTACTCTCAGCTTTTGTTGGTCTGAAAAAGTCTTTATTCTGCCTCCATTTTTGAAAAACATTTTGCTGGGTATAGAATTCTGGCAACGATTCTCAAGGGGAAGATGCTGCCCTCGGGGACACGACAGTGGTGTCACTAAAACGTCTACCCGCCATTTGGGGCTCCTTACGTCATTGAACCAATAGCTTAGAAAGGTCTTAGTCTCCTGACTGGGATGAATGTTCCCAATCACCAAAGGGAAACTGGATTGCTACCGTACAGAGGAGGCAAGGAGGACTGCATAGAGCGCCCAGGGCATCCTCAGGGATGCTTCTTGCCACTTCCATGCCCAATAGTAGAAGTCATTTAAAAACTACAACAACAAGTGGGATGATTGAGGACTCAGATCATTCAGGAAAGAAGGTTTGGGTTGCTCCACCCAAAGAACCTAGACTAGCAGCTGAGACTGTGCCTAGTTCTGGTTTGGCAGTATCCTGCAGCACGTGTGGCCAGGAGCACGTCATGGCTAGCAACTCCCCTTAGGACCCCCTCTGGTGGTTTTGCAGCACTATCTTCAGTGAAACACCTCCCCCCAAAACAGCTTTCCCCAGCACGCTAGAGTGTGGAATTTTAGCAAGTACCAGAGGGTATATTTACAGCAAGGTCCAGGCATGACACCATGGTGACTTCTCTGCCATCAGTGTGCCCTCTTCAATGGGCTCAGGATCTCAGCCCTGGAGGGTATCATCCTTGAGGGCTCTTCCTCAGCCCTAGGGGTACTGACTGTGCGTTATAGCTGCCATTCCTGTGTTCTTCAGAGTTCTCTTTACTTCTTACTAGCCAGCCTCTTATTACTCCAACCCCCTGCTACAGTTAATAAACCTTCATATTAAACTTTCCCTGTCCAAATGACTGTGTAGTTTTTCTCTTCTAATTGGAACTTGACACACTGTGGTTTTGTTTTGGTTTTTTGTTTGTTTTTGTTTTCAGGGGTTGTGGATTTTCTTAGATCCTAAAATATTCTTTCTGTACCACCCATTCTTTCTCCTCTTATCTGGGACTCTAATTAAATATGTTAGACTGCTTGATATTGTATCATAGGTCACAGAGATTGTGTTCATTTTTTTCAGTGTTTTTCTCTCTCTCTGTTTTAGATCATTTCTGTTGCTTTGTCAAGTTCACTGATCTTCTGCCGTGTCTAATCTGATGTTAATCTCATTCAGTCTATTTTTGTGTGTATATATATTGTATTTTTCACCTCTCAAAGTTTCCTTTGGTTCTTTATCATGTTTATCATTTCTTTCCTGATCTTTTTCATGTTTTCTTTATATCCTTGAGCATATTTAAGATTTACAAATGTTGCCTTAAGATTCTTGTCTCCTAATTTCTTTATCTCTATCATTTTTGGTTTTCATACTGTTGATTTTCCCTTGGGTATTGGTTGTCATTACCTGCTTATTTGCAAGCAGAGTGATTTCTTTATCATTTACTGATGACTGTGAGTTTTATGTCACTGAGTGTTGGATTTTGTTGTTTTCTTTTCACAAGTATTTGGCTTCTCTGGCACTTTTACTTGCACATCATTTTGACCCCTTCAAGACTTGGTGCTAAGCTTTATCAGGGTAATCCCAGAGCAGATGACTCCCGGGCTAATTTAGCCCCAAGACGATGGTGTGATTCCTCGGAGAATTTTGCTGATACGCCAAGTCATACCAGATTTCTTCATGCAGGCTGGGGAGAATGTTAACTCTCCTCAGTCCTGTGTGAGCTCTGGAAATCCTTTGGTGTACATACTGCTTTCTGGTGGCTCTTTTCTTGGCTTATGAAGATTCACGCCCTGTATGTGCAGATCAGCGTTTAGCCAAAGACTCAGAAGGAAATCTCTGCAGGTCTCCAGAGCTCTCTCCCTCTCCCTGGTGCTCTGCCCATGAAGTGTGACTGCTTCAGCCTCCCCAGACTAGAATTTCTGTCTCCTCAAGTCAGCAAGCTGCCTGCTCCAGGTGTGTCTTCTGTCCTATGCCACAGTCTGGAAACTGCCTCTAAGCAGTAAACTGGCCAACCGTAGGGCTCAGTCCATTGTTTTCCTTCTCTTGGGATCACAATCCAGTTTTCTAGGTTTTATGGGAGAAGAGCAGCTTCCAAAGTATTTAATTCTTCCCGGGCAGAAGTGGAAGTCCTGCAGTAGCTAATATTTTATACTTTCTTAGTGATTAATAGTGCTAATGCAGCCTACATCTAAACCTAGTTAAACAGTATACACCAACAGGTATTTATTTCCAGGATTATCATAATAATCACAAATTAATTTTCCATCTAGCAAAGCATCTCTAAAAAGAGATATTACAAGTACCCTGTTATTTGTATAAATGTATACTTTGTAATGATTACATCTGAATTTCTTTTGAACTATCCTATAAGGCTTTTCATTCATTCACCCAACCTTTGTTTTTCTAAGTAGCACTAATTTTTACATCTGAAACTTCCATGAGCACATTTGCTACTTGTTGGAGGTCCAAAGGGAAAAAAGCCAGAAGAAAGGAAACTGATATTTGACAATGGTGACATCTGAGGATTTCATATGTGTATAATATACTAGCTCCCTTTACTGACAGGGATAGAGGGACACTTGCCCACAGTCACAAAGCTAATGAGAGGCCACTGTGATTCTGACTGCAAGTTCAAACTCCTTCCAAACCATTACACTGTCTACACTGAGTGCCCCTGTTCATTGCAACGTTTGCAATGACATTGAGCACTTACCCAGAAGTGAAGCATTAATTTTCTGAGACCACTGCTTCATTGTCTGAGCTATGATACCCATAATCATACAATGGGGAAGCACTGAACTCAGCTGCCATGCATTCAAATACCATCTTGCCACTGGTAAGATCTATGTGGCCTTCACCCAAGCCTGTTTCCTCTTCACAAAGCACACATAAACAGAGTAGTGAAATTTAAATATTCTTCATATGTAGAAACTACAATATCTTGTCTATTTGCATCTGAGAGTTTTTAATCCGATCAAATTCTAGGACAAAGACTGTTGGCATCTAAGGTTTTCTTCCTCCTCCTTACCCTGTCACTTGACACTATGATCCCCTTTTGCTCCTTAAAATATTTGCTTAAATACCTGGCTCCCATTATAAAATATTCTGCAATGAGACCTGACATATGAAGGAATGGATATGCATTGTACTGGGTAGGCTGCCTGTTGTCCTCATTCAGGGAGTACCAAGAAAATCTTATCTGCGATGATCTGGCTGGTCAAGGGTTAAAGATTAGCAATTTCTGTTTCAAAAATGACAACATATTCCTTGTCACTTCCTGAATCCGAGTCATTCATATCAGCCAGATAGCTGGCATTATAAAGAATAGGTCTTTCTCTGTGATTTTTTTCCATCAGATTTATTTGTGCTATTTCTGAAGCAAGTGTCACAGGAAAGCAATACGTATGTACATCCTCTGAGCAACTACACAGGGTAAAACATTAATAGGATGGGAGGCTGGCTTATGAGTACATCTACGAGGAGGGGCAGGGGACATGTGGAAGGGTGGGGGTAATCAAGGGGAAAGATGGAAAAAGGAATTTTGAACACTTGGTAAAACAAAACACTACTACAGATGCTGAAAACTTGAAGAGAATTTTAGCATCATGACTCTACCACTAGAAGAATTCTAAGGTCTTAACACTGTATCATAATCTTTCCTACAGTACCAAATGTTTAAACGTTATATGTTAGGAAAGTTCCCCCACTGATACAAAGATGGATATTGATGACATCTTTGGATGGTAGCAATGACCACCGAATCAGGAACAAATAAACAAAATAAAGCCATAAAGTAGGATACTCTACATTGAGAGACAGTAAAAACAAAATGTTGGGTGAGAAAAAACAAGATAAAAAAGATACTTATATAATAATAAATGAATGAATAAAAACATGCAAAAGCAATACTATGTAGTCAATATATATGCATGTAGATGACCTGGGAAGCTACACACTAATTATACTGATTGTCTCTGAAAAATGGGTAGCGGGGTAGGACAAGTGACGGTGGTTAAAGGGGGTTTCTGCTTCGTGTTATGTTTTGCATTTTTGACAAACAGCCTGAGCTAATATGACAAATTTTCTTTATAGTTAGTTCTTGGTGGTGAGAAAATACATTCTTAATTTTATTACCATTATTTTAACTTTCTCTAAATTTTAAACTTACAAATTTATTGTTCAAAATTGAAGAAAAGTAAAAAGATACTCAAAGTCTGAGAATTTAGCAATGATTTCGGTAGTTTGGCTTGGTGATGGAGAGAAGATACTGGGATCATGAGTGGATGAGAGCTGAGGAAGTGTGACTTTTTGTGATCTCTTTCTCAAGCTGTGGCCAGAGGGACTTCAGTGTGTTGCCTGCCCTGGAATCCATGGAGGGGAAGCTGGTGTACACCTAGATGTATACATAACAAAACTGGTATACTGAGATGTGCACTGTGAACCCCTAAGGAGAACCTTGGTTGACAGGATAAAAAGCCATTAAAAAATGTATTTCGGTAGCATGGGATGAAAAATGCTTGTAAATTTGTATATGTCGGCAAAGCTCTTTGAAAGCAACTCCAAGGGAAAAAGCAACAGCCAACTGTGGGGAGAGGGGGCTAGTTTTAAAGTGTTAACCCACGGTGGGTTTGGACATAGATATTAGAGAACCTTAGCTGGAGAGAAAGAAGGGCAGGGAAGAAGGGGGATGAAGGATGGAACTGGAAGGAGGTCAAAATAAACAGAACAAAACAAACAGGGACAAATATTTTTTAAATATTGATAACTTTTGAGAGATCTCCTTTTGAAGTTAAAAAAAATCCAATATGTCATATCTGATATTATTTATGCATTTATAATCCACTGATTGAAAACAATAAATAATTGCAAAAAGTCATTTTGAATTAGGTAATATTTCTAAATAAGGTTTATTTAGTTACTAATTCAAGATTATCTTTACATACTTGGAAAAGAGGTAAGTGCAAATGCTAAGTGGCAGAGCCAGGACTCACATTAATCCATTTGATTCCAAAGCTTGCACTCCTTTCACTGGACGCCCCACATTGCTTTTTGCACGCTGCAATTTGTTCACAAGCCTAGAATGACTAAAACACAGTGAAAGCCTAGCTCAACACAAGCCCCAAAGAGAAAATTTGAACTTTAGATGCATTTAAACCAGTTGATGCCTTATACGGGTAAAGCGTTATTTTTCATTATTCTAAGCAAGATCCCATCTCATAGTATGAGGCTGAGCAAATACTCCTAGTACTTGTGATGAGGCAGTGGGGTGAGCACCGCCAAATGAGCAAACTTCAGAGCTGTCTTACTGCCTCTGCATCACTGGCACCTCGTTCATGGACCCTGAGACCATCTGCAAATCTGTCTTCCCATTTTGCCAATTTTCATCAAAAGAAAATCAGGGCAGATCTGGACCGGAAGTACATGTAAGTAACTGAAGAAAGGAATCAAATAACCTGGGGCTTAACCTCCTCATATGCTCCAAGAGGAGGTTAGGAACATGAGAGCTGAGTGATAAAACTGGAATTCTCAGTCATATTTCCAGGACCCAAGTGCTGACCCGAATCCCATTTGGAGCACATTTCTGTGCACAGTCCTGCGTCTATACTGAAATGAAGCGTCGCAGGAGCAGACGCTGATTCACCTCATCCCTACCGCTTTAACCTCAGCATCCAGAACAGTGCCTGATACACAGAGGCACTCACAGATATTTGTTGAATGAATGGATTCTAGTGGTTGTGGAGGTTTTATTCCTTTCCTGTTAGTCAAAACATAATTCGCTTGGAATAATGATACCTTAGGGCAGAAGACAAAGAATCACTTATTTGTGGAATCTAAAAAAATGATATGAATGAACTTATTTGCAAAATAGAATAGACTCACAGATATGGAAAACAAACTTACGGTTACCAAAGGGGATAGCTGGGGCAGGGGGGAGGGATACACTAGGAGATTGGGATTAATATATGCACACTACTATATATAAAATAGATAATCAACAAGCTGTATAGCACAGAGAACTCTGCTCAATAGTCTGTAATAATCTATATGGGAAAAGAATCTGAAAAAGAATGGATATATGTATATGTATAACTGAATCACTTTGCTGTACACCTGAAACTAACACAACATTGTAAATCAACTATATTTCAACCAAAAAATATTTTTTCAAAAAAGGTTACTGGGGTCCTAACCTTCCAAGTCCTTCCCTGTGGTGAGTGCATCCTGCAGGTAACCTGTGTATTTCCCTTTCACTCACATTATCTCATTCAGACATCACAACAAACCTTTTAGGAAGAAGCATTATTATTCCAGTTTTACCAATGAAGAACCAAAATGTCCTTGTCAGGACTCGAACCGGTCTAAACAAAATGCAACAAAAAAAGGTAAAAGGAAAAAAATATATTGAAAAATTTTCCTCTACCCTTCCAGGTTCTTTTGGCTGATCTAGTAATTCAATTGAACTGAAACAGATTAACAGGAGAAAAATAAATGTAATTCCCTATGTATGGGAGGCTCACATAGACATGAAAGGGTCAAAGGCAGTCAGGCTATTGGGGCTTATCTGCCATCCTGAGCTAAGGAGGAGGGGATGGGGGCCTGGAACTTCAAAGGGGAGGGAGACAATTCACAGGACGGTGGAAAGAGCACGTGTCTGGTAAACAAATGTCTGCCGAGCCAGGCAGAGACGATGGGACACAGAGACACACAATGGGACACACATGCCATATACACACAATGGGACACAGGCCCTGCCGGCCCCTCCCAGCTCACCACACCTCGCCCACACTGTCTGTAGTTATCTCTGGTGATGGTTCTCTTCTTAGACCAGGCCCTCTATCGAAATTCTTTCAGGCAGTTAAGGGGGAGGTAAAAAGCTCTTTCTGAGTCTTCTGGGCCTTGATTGTCTTCAGCTCAGAATAATCCACATGCCAGAGTGGCACACTGTGGGGAGGATCACATGGAACCCCTTTAATTCCATGCAACTGAAACGTCCAGAACTGGATCCAGGTGAGTTTAGATGCAGTGGCTCAAAACACGTTATCAGAGCTCTCGTGTGCGGACTTTCTACAGCTCCGTAGGCCTCCTCTTCTGGGGGTTGAAATTCATTCACAGATAAGCTCCCATCTGGAAACAAAGTTAACACCAGCCTTATAACTTGTGATCCTGGAGAGCAGCTCACTCACTCTGCCGTCCAGGAAGCTCCAGTCAAATTCTCAGATTGGCTCAGTTCGGGCCATGGGTCCACCCCAAGCTAATCACGGTGGCCATTAGGGTTGAGTGTTTCAGACTGTCCTGTCTGAGTCACTTGACAGAGGAAGTAAGATCTTGGCAACCTTGTTAGGTAGAAAAGTGGTAGTTCCTGAAAGAAAACTGCTGAGCAGCCAAGATGCGATAGATTTCCACAAGCTCAGAAAAACTAAGTCCTGTACACAAAATTCCACAGCCCTACGAGGATGACCACTGGGGCGCACAGCATGTAAGTATTTACTAAGTTAACGTGAGTCTGTGTTCTAAGCCCCAAACCCATGCCCTTTCCACTAAATGGGCAGCCTCTTATTCTTTGAGCAAAATACTGAACTACTCCTAAATTCTCAAGTGGATAGGATTCACCATGTGGATTGACATAGAAAACTGAAACATAAAATGGTAGTTCTGGGCTTCCCTGGTGGCGCAGCGGTTGAGAATCTGCCTGCCAATGCAGCGGACACAGGTTCGAGCCCTGGTCTGGGAAGATCCCACATGCCGCGGAGCAACTAAGCCCGTGAGCCACAACTACTGAGCCTGCGCATCTGGAGCTTGTGCTCCGCAGGAAGAGAGGCCGCGACAGTGAGAGGCCCGCGCACGGCGATGAAGAGTGGCCCCCGCTCGCCGCAACTAGAGAAAGCCCTCGCACAGAAACGAAGACCCAACACAGCCAAAAGTAAATATAAATAAATAAATAAACTTTTTTTAAAAAGGTAATTCTTAGGGGCTTCCCTGGTGGCGGAGTGGTTGAGAATCTGCCTGCTAATGCAGGGGACACGGGTTCGAGCCCTGGTCTGGGAAGATCCCACATGCCGCGGAGCAGCTGGGCCCGTGAGCCACAATTGCTGAGCCTGCGCGTCTGGAGCCTGTGCCCCGCGACGGGAGGGGCCGCGATAGAGAAAGGCCCGCGCACCGCGATGAAGGGCGGTCCCCGCACCGCGATGAAGAGTGGCCCCCGCTTGCCGCAACTGGAGAAAGCCCTCGCACGAACCGAAGACCCAACACAGCCAAAAATAAATAAATAAATAAATAAATAAATAAGAAAATCCTTTAAAAAAAAAAAAAAAAAAGGTAATTCTTAGAACAGTGCTACACGATACTGCTCTATTGCTGAATGCTTTTTACTCCTCTTGCTTGTGAGGATTTGCTAATTGATCTTGCTAATACTTTGAAAATGAGGCATATTCAGTGCACTCAGCCCTCCAATATCAGAGGTAGTTTAGCTTAAGAAGAATGATAGTATATGCTCCCTTAAGAGCTGGAGCACAGGATCATTATGCTGCCAATATTTTTATCGGTGTCTTTCATCTATTGTGTTTTATCTCCTCTCTTTTTCTCAGATTCTATCAATAAGAAGGCTTGATTTGAATTAATGGGGAAATGAGTAGCTAGTGTCTGTTAAATGTTTTTAAAAATCTGTTTGATCTTTTAAAAACCAAAATGATTTCTCTTTTCCCTTCAAAGTGAAAAAGAGTGAGAAACCTGAAAAGTATCAAACACGGCGGGAGACATTTGCATTTATGCTCCAACACTGAGGTATTTTTCTAGTGTCAACAAAGGGAGAGCTTGATTTTAAATGTTGCCAGCTTCTGCCTAAGCTCTATTATTCCATTCTGCTCCACGACAAAAAATTAAAAAAGCAGTTACAGATACTCTTTCTTTATAATCTAGGATTCCTGGGGAAAGATTGAGGCATCCTTTCTGTCTTTGAGGGAAAATGTGTGACTTTCATTAACATTAACGAGAGTGCTTTGCACTGGAAGAACAGACTCTGTTTTAAATGCTTGAGCGATGATTCACACAAAGCTGGAAAAAGCCTTTTTGTCTTAGCCAGCTATGCCTACTGTTGCAGTACCAGGATTACAAATCACAGTAGGCTGTCCTTTTAAGACAGGTTATCTATCCATCCACAGTGATTTCAGAACGCTTGTGCAGAAAAAGATGTCATTGCAAGCAATGCCATGTGCCAGGCATGCTTCATCACCCCGGCACTATGGGAGAAGGCTTCCGGGCAACACACTTGTTACCAGTGGAGAAAGAAAGACTAAACTAATTGAAAAACTACTTAGAGCTGACAGCTCTTCTTTTCTCTGGTAGGTTTCAAGTAAAGTAACTGTATTGCTTTTGTAGTTGCAAAGGCTGAAGAAAACCCACTGAAATATGTGGACACAACAAACAAATCCTGGTGTTTTTTATCCTGTAATTACTACATAAACAGAAGGACACTTTTTTTGTTACGTTCATGTCTGAATAAAGCAACTATATGCCAATAAAAAATAAATATATATATATAAAGAGAGGAAATAATAAAAAAAAGAAAAAAGTATAACTTTATAAAATTTAAGTAAAGTAATTATGGAATAGAAGAGATAGTAATGGTTTTCTAAAGATCCAATAAATCATATAAACTGGTCTTTCCAAGAAATGTTTGTGAGTTGATAAAGATACGAAGAGAAGAAGAAATGACTGAAATTAATTTTGAAGACAAATCCCCATCGAAAGGAGAAAGAGCACCAGCTTACACCAAATGAAAAAGCACTCGTATGGCATAAAGCAGGTAGAATAAATCAACTTCTAAAGGAATACCAATATTCAAAAGGAGGGCTGTTTGCAAACAAACAAAAAAGAGGTTAGAAGATGGTGACACTGACAAGGTGAAGAATGGGCCGGGCCAGAGCCCTGGGTGGGTTTACCAGTTCTCCCAGGGCTGCTCTGAGTCTACTGAGCTGGAATCCTGCTCAGCCTGGGGACCTGCCCAACCAACTGGTACCCCCAACTCTCTATGCACTGGCAGAGGACCATCCAGCCCCTCAACTTTGCCTTGTAGATGCCCAGCTCCAAAGTCCTTGTAGATTTGTCTCATGCCTCATGGACCTGGAGAAAATGGAGACTGCAGGGGTCCAGGACGCTGAGAAAGAGCTGAAAGCCCTGGGTGTGTCAGAGCTGACCTAGGCATCCTCTTAGAGAACACGTAGAAAATAGAAACAAGGTCAGAAGCTGCTAGGACAACCACGTGTCCGTTATTTTTTATCAAGAAGCACCCATCCTGAGTGTCTGACCCCCAACAACTGTGTTGTCACAGCAAGTTGGAAAGAAAAAGATGCTCTGCCTTTAGGAGAATATTAAAAACCAAGAAGTTTCTAGTTGTTTTCCAGGTTACAGCTATTTTTACCACGAAATCATGGGTTTAGCAATGAGAGCTGAGAAAAGATAGGGGAAAATACACACACACACAGAGGTATATTTTACATTTCCGAAAAGATAAGAAAATTCGTAGTTGTTACTGATGTTTGTTTGTGTCTGGTAATAAGTTCAGAATCTTTTGTCTCACTGGGAAATCTGTCAGGCAACAAGGGTGTAGGGGAGAAAGATAAGCTGTGGGAACCTGTCAAAGAGTCCTTACCTTCAAGGTGCTTCAATGCTACCTGCAAGGATCAGACATGAGCACAATAGTTTTTTTAGGGACAATTTACAAGCAAGACATTTAAAAAGAGAGAGAGCTAGTTTACACTTCTTGGAGCTGGGGAGTCATGTAAAAAACTTGCAAATGACTCTCCCCAAATAGTAAACTGAGGGGCAGCAGCTCACTCACATCTGGACTCGTCTATTCGTTGGATGAAGAGGAGAAGAGCTTGTGATGTGGGAAAGGACGCAGCCTCAGACACCAGCTCTCAAGCCAGCAGGTAGAGCAGGTACCTGTCCTGCCTCATCTGCTTCTCCGTTTTGCTTCTTGGCCCCGATCTTCCCCCCACCAGCCTACACCTCTGGGTGACAGGCTCGCCAACCCCCAGTTTTACCTTATTCCAGTCCACCATGAATAACACGTGGAGCTAATCTCCAGAAGACATCAATCTCGTGCTCAAAACTCTTCTGGGCCTTGCTGCTGCCTCTAGTTGAGGGATGTGATTGTGCGTCCTTTATCCTCCAATCTTCCCGGGGTCTATTCCAGTGCCTGCTACTCAAGTGCTCCATAATTAACTTGCATGATGGATCCGTTATCGCCTATAAATAAAGGTCTGATTTCATCATCTAGCTCTCAAAGTCCTCAGTCTGGTTCCTTCATCCTGCCTTTTATCATAACATCCCTCCACTCTCTTGTATATATTTTAATTCAGCTAAAATGCTTCCTGCACCAGCTCTGTCTAAGGCCTCCTGCTTCACTCTCCTCACACCTTTTCTCCTGCTGGTCTGCATACGTGGACCCCTTCTTCTCACCTGCTTCTCCAACTTTTAAGTCCTATGACACCTTCTCCATGAATACGCCCTGTTCACCTCAGGATACTCTTTTTTTCTTTTTTGAACATATAATTTATGCCACTCATATGGCTTTTAGAAGAGGCTCTGAATTATAATTAGGTGTGTTCTGGGCAAGGACTGAGTTTTGTTTGCACCAGCACAGTAACTGACACACAGGAAGAAATCAATAAGCGCCTGCTGAATAAACAAATGACAGACTTGTATCCTGTCCCCCTCGCTGTCAAGGGAGAAATGTCAGACATTAGCAACCATGTTTAATTTACAGCAATAGAAGAGGAAGAAAAGAAGCAAGTCAGAGGGAGGAGCTTAATTACTGCCCTTGACTTTGCCCAGTTTCCCGCGCCATCCACAGCCATCCTCCATGTACCCTTCCTACTGTCCAGCAGCCCCTGCATTTGTGGATACGGATACCCACTCCCCAAAACAAAAAATCTGCATCATGACAGGCATTGTATTAAAGACAACTACAGACTAGATGACAAGCATTAAGCAAAATCATCGTAATGGGCTTTTCTGACCCCAACAGCACATAAACCTCATTTTATTCTATTTTCTGCTTCAAAGTGAGCCAGGCCATCATCCCAGGAGGCATCTCAGTGAGTAACAACACTCTCCCCCATCACTTAGAGACCCCTGTCAGTGGACTGCTTTCTAGAAATCTGTACATCTCCAAAAAAAGACAATGCATCAATTAGATGCATCTCTGAAAGCACTTTGCTTCAGGAATAGTTTTATAGTAATGGGTGGGGACATTTGTTAAATATTTCTGATGGATGGAAGTTGGAAGGCAATTAATAATATGTTGCTACATAGATTTCACTGGTCCTAAGTGGGCGTGAAAATAAATGGACTGTGTATATTGAAAACACTTATCAATGGTGATACCATAAATCAAGGCTTTGTGATATAAATTTATAAAGGAACAAAATAAAGCAGTGATCCAATAGGGTGGGATTAATGAGGAATGTGGGGAATAGAATTAAAGGGACTACTATTAACTCACACTTACACACAGATCACCTCCCGCAAACCGACGTCCTGTCTAAGAAGGGACTTGTCCAATGTGTAAGGAATGAGAGTTTTAGTCCCAGGGGTCCTCAAGCCTCCTGGTCACTTAATTTCCGTAGTCAGTGTGCTGCTGAGAAAAGCCCTGCCCATTGCCTACCTTTGCGATTCAATAATTCAGTAATGGCTGACATTTTTAGAGTCTCAACTAAAAGCCAGTTAAGACAAAACTATTACGATTTTAATGTACTAGAACTAGATCAAATTCCGCAGCTTATGATTCATATGAATCAAATGACCATCTTTGCACACACCAGGATGAAGAGAAGTGTCCACGCATTGCATTTGTTTGCTTTGGATGCTCTGTCATTATGACAAAGTCGGATTTATCAGTGGAGATGGGAAATTGAGGAGCTTACTTTCACTCACCCATCTGGCCCTCAGAGATGCCTCCTTAACGTCGGCAATAGACAGACCACAGGCAAGGTCCAAATGCCGACTCTCCACAGGAAGCAGAAGCAATGAATGTCGATAGTTAGTGAACACCGGAAGTCCTCCAGTCTCCAGCAATTCCACTTACCTTCACGGTGTTTTCACCTTTTTCTTATCTAAGTGGCTCTTGGAAACTAAATATTCTCTTTCTACTCAAGATAAGAAAAGTTGGGAATTCTTAACCTAATCATAATCTAGCACACACAAAACTGGGAGTTAACTGATTAAAAAATAACACCCCATGAAACTCAGATTTCACACTACTGCATAAGAAGTCTGGTGTGTTATGAGGGAATGTGGAAGGTTATTCCACTCAGATTCCAAGCAGAAAGTGACTTTTTCCAACCGGATTGGGGACGAGTGTGTTAGCAGACTGAGCTTGGGTCTGCTCACCCACCGCACAGCAGAGCCAATGCACTGACGCAGGAAACTACAGCATTTATTGCAGGGCCCCAAGCAAGGAGAACAGGCAGCTCAGAACTCCCTGACGTCTTTCAGGGAAAGGTTTTTAAAGGCAACATTTGGGATGAGGGTTGCAGCTCATGGACTTTCTTCTGATTGGTTGGTGGTGAGGCAACAGGGTGATGTTTCAGGAAACTTAATCCTTTACCTTCTGGTTCCAACTAGTCTGGGGTCTAAGTGCTTGTGGCCAGCATGTAGTTACTGCCCTCCAAGGGGGTGGGGTGGGGGGAGAATCTTAGTTTCTGCAGAACAGCTCAAAGATATGCATCAGATTATTATGTATATCCCTTGAGGCGGAACTAGGTCTCTGTTTTATCACTGACCTGTAATCTAAGCTATTATTACTTTTCTTGCTTAACTGCTCTTCCTTTGTTTCTGCATCCCCTCACTTCCCTAATTAGTAACTGCTTGAGTCTGCTCTTTGGAACTCGGAAGGCCAACGAGACTAAAGCCTTTCTTCCTACAAACAAGAAACAGGGGTCACAGAGGGGCTTTTGTACCTGGGAAGGCCCCACAGGGTCCTGCTCAGTTTCAAGCGTGACATCTGCCATTACACAGCGGAGGACGGTGTTATCACTAGAGAGAAGGAAGCTGCTCTAGAGGACACGGACTCAGCTGAAGGGACAAAGGCAGAGTTGTGGCCTCAGGTGAGCCATCATCTCACAGAACATCACAGAGGAAAGGAAAGCTTCCGAAGGAATCTGCCGGAAAAAACTCAGGACTTCAAGACTGCACTTGGGGCAAGTACATAAGCAAAAAACTAAGAATTATCAGTGCTGAGGAAAAATAATAATAATGAGGAAAAAGGTAGTTGGCTTGGAAGAGAACAATCTGCAACATGAGGAAAAGATTCAGAGAGAACCACATTCGTTCCCCTTTGCTTAAGGGCTATTACCGCTTCTTAGTGAGGAGGAGCTATAGATTTGTATCAAATCCACCAGATGTTCTTTATAGTGTGTTGTGTGTAAATAATGGATATGACTTCCCTTACCAGCTTGGGTATCAAAAATGGCCACACAGCTCTTATTTTCTTTCGATGGGGCTTGTTTCTCCACACGTCCTTCTCAGTAGGAAGTCTAAGCCCCGTCCTGGGGGGGTTCTCTCTCTCCGGAGCTGTCCAAGCATCCAGTGCTGTCTTTCAAAGGAAGCCAGTCCAGCGGTCCCAGCGTTATTGCTCCCATGGCCCTGAGGGGCACCCACGTTCAGCAGTGTTATCCAGAGCTGTGAGGGTCAACTGTGAGGCGGACAAGATTCCGCAATGCTGGAACCAGTGCCAACCCACAACCCTTAGGCTCAGCACTGGTCAGATGGCATCAGGTCGGCCTGCCCGTCCCCGCGTGGTGCATCGCTTTGCTGCCCTTCCCAAGCAGTGAACTCCCATGGGTCTCCCTAATTTTAAAACCCACTTAAGACCCTCAGCTCCCTCCCTCCCAGAAGGACGCTAACTCCTTATGCAAACAGCTTCACCTCCACCCCCGAGCTCTCCTTTTCCAGAGGACCTTTGTCAAGGTCAAAATGTCCCTCTGTGCCCTTCCCCCAAGCAATGGGTGTCTAGCTGCCTACCTTCGCATTTCTCAGAGGGGGTCCCTCAGCCACTCTGAAGCCCTAGGAAGTTGCACCCTTGGGAGACTGTCTCTACCTAACTATTGAAGAGGCAGGCAGAGTAACTTCTTCAATTATTTGTCTGCATCAACAGAGCCTGCAAAATTACACATGGCAATCACATATTTGCTCATTTCAGAGTATGGCTTCACTCACCCTTCACAAGTTATTTCATCATCTTCTTTCAAGTATTTTAACATTCAGGCGCCTATTTGAGGTTGATCCTTCCTAAGGAATACAGCTACTCTGGGGGCCTAGTATGGGGGAAGAAAAAATGGCTGTGAGGCATCTCGGGAGATTCTGCCTCAGAAAGTGATGTTCCTCTCTTGGTACCTGAGCACCTACTAATACAGGCATATGCTGCAGAGAGAAGCCCGTGGCTGTACAGAGGGCCCTTGGTGGAGCCAACGGGCACAGGAATGACTGTCCTTGAAAAAGGGGGAAAGTGAGTGAGAAAAAAGAGAAGCAAGATGACCGTATTGGGCAGCCCTGCTCCAAAGCCCGGGCCTCTTGGCCACTGTGGTGCAAAGAGCCTATAAGTGATAGAGTAATAATAGGAAACCCTTATCCAGATAATCCGAAGAGTGCTAAAATAATATAAACAGACATCTCAAGATTTAAGTAGTAAATCTTAAATAAAGACAAAGAAACTGAGGCCCAATGAGATTAAGTATACCAAGATTTAAGTAGTAAGAATAAAGACAAAGAAACTGAGGCCCAATGAGATTAAGTATACCAAGATTTAAGTAGTAAGAATAATGACAAAGAAACTGAGGCCAATGAGGTTAAGTATACGGACCAAGGTCACACATCTCCTGCAGGACTCAGATCCAACATTTAAGTCAATGTTTAAATGTTTCTGTCTGTGCCTTGAACCGCTATTACCCCCGCCCATCTGATCGCATGACAGGATGTAAGCACATAACTTGCAGTGACAGAACTTTGCCCAGAGAACAGCGTTACGAATACCACTTTGAATCATCCAAGGTATTGACCTGTATCAGCTACAGCTACTACTCTACAGCGGGTCTGGCTTCATTGAAATTCTCTGCTCCTTTTGGGACGTCTTCACAGCTTCTTTCATGTGTGCACCCACCCCAGGTACATTCTCTTCTCACATACCGCATTCTCCTGGGAAGCACCGTTTGTCTCCACTGGCTGAGCTGTTCTCTGGCCACAGTTCACCTGCAGGAGCTACTGCTACCCATCTTCCGGCTTCCCAGGGTGGTGGTGGAAATTAATACTGTTGGGGAAAGTTGGAAATATTCTAAAACAGTTCAAAATAAAAATAATTCTTCAGCAGATGCATAGGTTTGACCACACATATACTTGACACATTTTTCTTTCTGGTCAAAAAAAGAAAGTCTACCCTCAGCTAAATCAGAGGACAGAATTAAGAAACCCCAGAAATCAATTACATCATCCTATGTGACCAGTTTTTAAAAGGTGATTGAAAGAAAGAAATAAAAAAGCTTCTTCTGGCTTAAATGTTGTCTGCCTCCTTTGAGCCAGTTCCCACAATAGAGTGATTATGATGATTCAAATATATTTAATACAAATGCATGAGATGATAAAAAACAATACAGACCAATTGTCAGTAATCCAGAAATAAGAAAAGGCCTCCGAGGATAGTAGTGAAAATATGTGTTCTCTTGCCAAAGATGTAGAAGTTAGCAACGATGGACCCTCTAGTCTTCGAGATGGGGAGGGAGTGGGGTGTTGAGAACAGAGACTCGCGAGACTGGAGCCCAAGGGTCGGAACTTCATTGAGAAATAATAGGTGTAATCAATGTCCATAAAATGTTTTCAAATACATAGTTTCGTGCAAGGACTAGCAGTAATAATGGCCCTGGCCTCTGTGAGATGCACAGTTCCTTGGAGTTAACTGCTCACCTGTACTTGTCTCGCATAACAGAGTACCACTTAGGACATTTCTCACACTTACATAAATGAGAAAATCACCTCCTTGGTGCTCTAGAAGCATTAATTCCTCTTCCTGGGAAAACCAATTTCCCCACCAGAAGAACTGTATTCACATTTCTTTTCTGTGGACTTAGAAAATAAAGATCTGTGGAATTGTAGGTTTTTCTTAGCTGGTCCCAGTTCTTCCTAAACTGCTTCAAGTTTCTGGTTAGGTATGAAGGCTGAGCTTGACCACTGTAACTACTGAGCCTAAGAGCAAAGGCAAAATCCTCATAAACGACTTCATTAGACGTGCATCTGAATTTTTTAATAGGGCCCCAAACATATTTCTTGAATATTTGGACTTATGTCATTTGAAGATAATTTCTGAGCAGAAGAAAAGAGGGGGAAAGAAATCATGTTAAGTATAAAGATTTTTTTTGTTTTAAGGTTATTTTATTCAAATGAGATTTGCTGAAAGCAGCATTTGTTAGGAAATTTATTTAATATGACTGAAATTTCAAGGAGTCAATTTTCATCCCAGTCTTGTGCTGTAAGAACACTGTAGATTTCTTTCATGCCATAAAGAAGCATCTTTATGTTATAAAAGATAAAATGTTTTTCATGCAATGTATAGACTTTATTATGCATTTTTTAAAAAAAATCCCGTTGGGCCAGATTCTAATATAATTTCACAAGGAAATTCCTATTGAGGTTGACTAAATTCCAATGTAATTTGAAAGCAATTAAAGTTTATCAAAGGAAGTGTGCAGTAGAGTTATTCTGGAAATGAATCAGGCCCAAAAGGGAGTAAAACAAGCATATCTAGGTCTCTGGAGCAGCTCTAAGAAATTTCTTAAATTTTATTGACTCACTAAACTGCAGTGTCCCATTGGGTGGTGGAGGTGTAGAAGCGTTACAAGTCAGTCGTTTATGCAGATTCACTGAAGTTTCAGAAATTGAAAAGTTTCTCAAAACTCAATAGTGTCATTTCCAAGCGGGGATTCCTGTACAACCTGAAGTATAAAACTTCTAGTATACTTTATTAAAATGTAATCTAAGTCTGACACAACACAAAGTTTCCATTAAAAGCCTTTCTTCTATGTTGTTTTTATCTTTCTTAAAAAAAAAAAAAAACACTGGTCTGAAGGGTCACGTGTCACCACCTCACTACCTGAGTGTCAGTTAAGAGTTTCACACAGAAGTAGCACAGGAAATACCTCTAAACAAAGGAAGGGAACATAGAAAAAAAGGAACAAAGGTTTCTGTGAGCTTATCTTTAGGAACTGCATTACATCATCGGTGTATAAGGCCTTGTCTTTTATATAATACTCTATACTATGACCCAAATAATATTCTGTATTAAATAAAATATAGGTTGCTTTTTATCATATCAATATTTGCTATATTAATATATTCTAATAGAAGTGAATAGATTCTAAGGAAAATGAGGTTTATTGAGTGTCTATTCATGCACATGCCATCTTGAGGCTCAGTTTGTAGAGGTCAGACTTGAAAATCATTAATCAGCATATACTAACTGTTTTTAATTAATTAAATAGAAAAATAAAATGGAGAAGTTTCAGAGTGATTAACTCAAAAAGTTAACTACTATCATTGTTATGTCAACTTCATTTTCATTTTAAGAAACTTTAAGTTATCCAAAAGCATGAGTCTACCCTTAATCACAATGATGATATTTGACACACAATTTTGAAAACATATGCTTACTCAAGTGAAAATTCCAAAAGGAATCTGATAGCCTGACATTTTGAGTAATGTGCCATCTTAGATGACAGAGCATTACACCCAGAATGGACAGGTGAGAAGCTCCACAGACCTGCTTCCCAGTGCAGCTACCATACCTGATAGAATAAAAAGAAGAAGAAGAAGAAATTTAAAGTGTCTGGAAATTTTCCCAAGGACATACAGCAAATGGAGAAAAAATGTATTCAAGAAAAATCTCCTAAATCTCAATAAGATTATTTAGAATTTGAGCCATAAACACACTCACTCCAGTTTAGCATGATTAACTATCCATTCTAAGCGGGTAAGGCCAGGAAGATGGGGCTCCCTCTTCCCTCAAATCCCAACCAAGGGATACATAAAAGGTTTACAGAGGCTAAATTCCAAGAGCTCATAAGCCCCCTTCTTCCACCCAGCCCCCACTCACAGAACAGACGTTCTACACCAGGTGCAGCAGGCTGAGAATATTAGGACCTTGATCACCTTCACCCTGGCTTATTCATAGGGTGGAAGTTTCAGTCTGGGAGAGGCAAGCCACAAAAACCAGAGGCTTCTGCCCCTATCCAGAACCCTGTCTGCAAAGCAGGAGTGTCACTCCACAAGAAGCAAACCACTGTCCCTACCCATAGCTCCTGAGCTGTGACTCACAGATTTTGCCTAGGGCAAGAGGCAGTTGACAAGAACAAAGAACACCAACTGTAATCACATTAACATAAATCTGAAGTAGATTCTAATAAATTAACATGTATCAACATATGGTAAGCCCTAGAGCAACCACTAAGAAAATAAACTCCAAACAAAGTTTTAAAAAATCATTAAAGCAATTGAAATAGTACACTGGAGAATAATAAAAGAAAAAAAAAAGAAATAGTACACTGGAAAATAGTCACTTAATGCAAAAGAGAGTAATGAAGGAGGGACAGAGAAACAAACAAAAAAAGACACGAGACAGGTAGAAAACAAAAAGTAGAATGGCAGACATAAACCTAAATATATCGACAATAACATTAAATATAAATGGGTTAAACAATCCAATCAAAAGGCAGAGATTGTCAAGCTAAATGGAAAGACAAGATCCAACTTTAAGCTGTCTACAGGAGACACACTTTAGATTTAAAGATCAAATAGGTTGAAAGTAAAATGATGGAAAAACACATATCACACAAACAGCAGCCATAAGAAAGCTGGAGTGTTATACTAATGTCTTAGAAAGTCTATTATAAAACAAAAATGTTGCTGGAGATAAAGAGAGACATTTTATAATGATAAAAGGATAACTCCATCAGAAAGATATAAAAATGATAAACGTATATATACCTAACAACAGAGTCCCAAGGTACATGAAAAAAAAAAAACTGACAGAACTGGAGCAAGAAATAAGTAATTCAACAATAATCGCTGGAGACTTCAATATCCTGTTTTCAATGATAGATAGAAATATGCAGAAGATCAACTAGATCTAATAGACATAGAACATAACACCAACAACAGCAGAATACACATTCTTCTTAAATACACATGGAACATTCTCCAGAATAAACCATATCTAGGCCATAAAACATGCCTCAATAAGTTTAAAGGAATTCAAATCACACAAAGTGTGTTACAATGAAAATTATAACTAAATTTCAGAAATTTGGGAATTCATAAATATGTAGAAATTAAGCAACACACTCCTAGAAAACCATTGGGTCAAAGAAGAAATCACAAGGCAAATTAGAAAATACTTTGAGATGAAAGAAAACAAAAACATAACAAACAAAACTTATAGGATGCAGCTAAAGCAATGCTTAGAGGAAATTTTAAAACTATAAATGCCTTTATTAAAAAGATCTCAAACCAATACCTAAACTTCCATCTTAAGATAATGGAAAAAGCACAAAATAAACCCAAAGCAAGTAGAAGGAAGGAAATAATAAAGATTATATAAAAACACAGTAGAGAAAACCAACAGAATCAAATGTTGGTTCTTTGAAAGGATCAAGGATCAACAAAATCAGCAAGTCTTTCAGCTAGACTGACCAACAAAATGACTCAAATTACCTTAACTGACAAACTTTCTGAGATCAATATTACATTACATACTATCAGCTACATTAATTAACTTGAATAAGAGGTGCTTATATACGTGTAAACCATATGAGAAGAAAACCCTCAGTTTGCCCTTTTTTCAGGTAAACAAAATCCACCCTAAATTAAATTTCAAGATCTGTGAAATTTGTCCCTTATCCCTAGTTAACTACCCCATACACACACTTCTGCTTTGGGAGGCTTCTTCTCCAATTTCCAGGTCCATCCCATACTTTTCTTTCCCATGCCACCATCAAAACTAGATAGATTTCTGACCAGTCATTTACACTTTTGTTATTGACAAATTACTCTTTCAACTTCATTCCCACAAAAGCATCACTACAACCAGCAGTCCTAATCTGAGTCTGAGGTACCTAATGGTGGAATGAAGGGGTTTCCCACATTAAAGAATATAAGCTTCCACACAATCTCACCAATGAACAACACAAGCTGAAGCAAGTAGTTCATTTCAGTCTTTTGAATCAGAAAATATCCAGTAAATACATTTGATTCCTTCAATTTAAAAAGATATTTTGGAGGGGAAATATGGGCAACAAGCTATTACCCTGAAAGTCATTTGAATTAGTTTTTGTTGCTATGCTTATTTTGTATTTTTCAGGGACAAGTGATTGGAGACTGCAGGAAGCATCAGAAGTTAAGTCCAAGAATGGTCCCCAGCTGCTCAGTACCAACCACATCAGGATCAGTGACACTGGGTGCCCATGTACTGTTTAGCCCCAGGGCCTGAACGCAGGGTCTACCAGAGGAGTGCCAGCAGCCCTGTTGGCCTCTCACTCATGAGAGGGTTTTGATTTTGTCTTTTGATGTTAACTGCAAATGAGGCCACACCTGCAGCCAATGTCTCACAAGTACGTGGTATCAGTTTTAGTCTATAAGATATGTATTTAAATATGCCAAGTTTTTGTAGCCATGCTTTGCCATTTCTTCATTTTTGTATATAAGAAACTAAAGAAGGGAGAAACCCGGGACTGCCTTTGCCTCTCAGAGGCTCTGCCTGATGCCGCCCTCATGTGGTCCAGGGCTTTGTTAGATGCTGACCCTTCATCCGCCTCCGCTTCCTCTCTCTGGGGCAGCTCTGGTCCTTTCTCTCCCTGCCCAAGGCTCCACCGTGAACCTTCTTAGTTTCTGTTTTCAGGGATACTTGGTATGATTTTTTTATTTGCATTTAATGCTTTTCATTATTACAACCTTTATCCAACACATCTAAAATCTCTCAACACATAATTATTCCATCTGTATTATTTTCTATTTCTAACTTAGATATTCTGCATCACAAAATCCCTCAAAATTGAGTCTATGTTATTGAAGTTGTTAGTTTTACAACAATTATAACAACAACTAATAACATTATTAAGTACTTGCTTTGTGCCAGGCACTCTACTGCTTTACATAAATTATCTCATTCTATCACATCTAACTGCATCTAAGTATATGCTTAAATTTGCCAGTAGCACTTAAAATTAATTAAAATAAGTATATGATTCACCTTCAAAACAAAGATCTCAATAAAATATTTTGAAGTCCTACAAAATGTACAACACTAAATTATTATAGGATACTATTAAATTTATGTTTCTATCATGGAAAATAAAGCTATAAAATAAAGTATCCACTTTCTCTTTAGCCTATTTATTTCTTATACCTTTCTCAAATTCCTAGAAACCTCAGCTTCTAATATGTCAAATAAGTATGATTAGATTCATATATTCAATTAAATCCTTTAACTAAGAAAGTAATATATGAAGTGAGTATTATGTTCTTACATTAACTCCCAAATCATGTTTTATAACAAATCACCCTGACATTAACAGTGGTATGAGGGTTGCAAAGTAACATGAGATATGTTTTTTACTAATCCTTCACATTCCATTTTGGAGCTGTATGCTGTTCTTGATCAAAACTCTCATTTTATTATCAAGAATTACATTATTTTCTGAATGAGTGGATTTTCTGTTGGAGACAGGAAATGAAGGACTGCGAACGCTGGAAATGTATTTTTCCTGTCTCAGTACTAATACATGATATATATTCATATTAATAACTCTGAAAACTAGTTTCATTTCTTCTACACATAAGCAATAAACAGTATGTGCAAAATATGAATACTAGCAGCAGTGATACGGATACATAATATGGGGTTTCTTTTGAATTTACAGCCATTTCTAATATTTCATTAGAGCACGTGTACAGGCAGCTGTCACAGATGTCCATCAAAGCTCGATTAGATGAAGACAAACAACGCAGGCTTTGAGGATAAACCGAAGCTGCAGCTCAAAGTTTCCGTTTCTCACCCAAGGGCACTATAGGACCATTGTCTTCCTCCTTTAAGGCAAAAAGAAGGAATCGATTATGTTACTGACACTCCTCCAAGGCAGACTGGAAAGTCTTTCTACAGTCCAGTGAGACAGCAAAAACGAGAAGTTTCATAAGAAAATGTGGAAATTTCAAAAATATCTTCGTGCTCAAGTTTGTCATCTCTGCAATTTTTCCACAAAGTCTAGCATAATTTTATTTCTCTGGCAGAATCTATTAATGCAAAATTTCATAGAGACATGTATTTTCAACCAAAAGAAATAAACGAACACTTGAACTGTTTTCTAAACAAAAAATTGACACGTCAGGCATAATAATAAATAAAAATAAAGCTTTTGGTTACTGTCATTAATTTCCTGTGTAATAACTGCAGATGGTAACTGTTTGAGCACAAAGACCACTGCTTCCTAGTCCCCAAATAATGTGACATTTCTATTAAATAAATCAGGAAATAATAAATATAGAACAACACATGAAACGTACATTTTGAGAGAACTAATAGTCTTCCCATTTAGAAAACAACATCAGCTAAGATTTCAGTTCAATACATCTACTCGTGTTGCCAGAGATGGGACTGGGGGAACACACTTTAATACAGTTGCTAAAAATAAACAAGTCCAATCTTTTGGACAACAAATATCTATTAAAATTTAGAGCGCATATACTTTTCACCCAGAATTCTACTTCTTGGAACTTATCATAGAGATATAACCACCTAATCATACAAAGATTTTATGTATAAGGATATTCACTGAAGCAAAAAAAACTAGAAAAAGCTAAATAATTTCCTTCCTTAATAAATTATGATGTATAGCACAGGGAGATCAGCTCGGTGCTTTGTGACCACCTAGAGGGATGGGATAGGGAGGGTGGGAGGGAGGCTCAAAAGGGAGGGGATGCAGGGATATATGTGTACATATAGCTGATTCTGTTGTACAGTAGAAACAAACACAACATTGTAAAGCATTTATACTCCAATAAAGATGTGAAAAAAATAAAAATAAATTATGATACAATGGAATACTTTAAAATTGTTCATACATGGTATGTGGGTGGATATGCTTGTACATTTGTACATATACATGTCCACACATGTATGCATATGTTCACATAAATACATATAATTTCTGGAACAATTTATTAGAAAACATTAATAATGCTGGGGTATATTTCCAAACTAAAATTTCAAATAAGATAGTGAGTCATGACCAAATCTTTAAGATTATGCCTCATAGAAGTGATTTCAAAGGTAAAGTAGGACATTGTTTGTGTATGCATTTGACAACTATAACCCAACACATTTATAAATCAAAGTGACTGACATAAAACTGACTGATGATCCAAATTGTAAAGCCTCAGCATTTTAGAGCTTTTTAAAAGGAGCCTAAAGGTCAGCATGGATGAATTTTTTGCAAAAAGAAAATAACTGGAGTCCCCCATTTCCTAAAATGTGTTCCACATAACTCTAGAAGTTGGGTGGAAAAAATGAATCTGTATTCAAAAAATACTGTGGAAACTCTGATTACATAGAGTAAAATATGATTCTTTCATACAAAACCATGTCAGTCTCTAACATGCTAATGTGCACTGTAAATTTGCAAAAGAAAAATATTATATTCAGGATTCTCCAAATGTATGGGACAGTCACCTCTTGATTTAACAAACATCTTGATGGACCAATGCTCTGCAGAACACATTTGGGAAAGGTTGGTCTAGAGGCAGAGATTCCAAGTTTATGAAAGTAATTCAATTACGCTTTAATAATATATCCAACTACTCTAAAAATTAAGCTACCATGGTCTAAAACATCAATTAGACAAAAGATAGGTAAGTAAATATGCAGTCACTCTAATGACACGAGGTCAGGTTTTACCCAAAGCATTTTAACATTGAACATACAACCACAGTGCAACAGGTGCACAAGCTCTCAGGTGTCTTGTTCATTTTAAAGCTCTAATGGCTTGATTTACAGGATTCTCAATAAATGTAGAATGAATTCTAATTCAACTGAGTGTGGACTCTGCTGGTGAATTTAGATGCTCACTCTCTTAAAATCTCCCTCACAGGGAAACTAAAGATAATGCCCTATGCTTATTGAATTTTTCACCTTTACATTGTTCAAACAAAGAAAATGTCACCTCCCAAAGCCAAGGCACTCTGAGGATGATCTATTAGCTCCCCCCCGCCCCGAGAGATGGATGCTTGATCTCGTTCACTGCATGATACCAGATTAGCTGGAAAAATTACAAAAAAAATTTATGTCCCTGAGTTCAACTGATCACACTCTGGGGTGTGGATGTGGAATCAGAAAGACTCAAGTTCAAATCCCAGCTCTGCCACCAACTGGCTGGAAGATTTTAGGCAATCTGTTTGCCCCTTCTGAGCCCCAGATGGCAATGCCTACTTTGTAGGGTTTGTGTGAGAATGGAATATGACAACAGATATAATGTGACAACAGTGCCTCCCGGGCACATAACTGAGTGACTGGTGACTATTTCGTTGATTTTACAGACATCTCACTCACTGAAAACTGAACTACGGTATGGTCTATTATTTTCTATAGCATGTGTTTGACATTTACTTTTCAGCATTTCAGAGAAATTTTTCATGGGATGGAATCATACTTGATCTCATCTGCACTGTGTTCCCAAGGCCCAACACAACATCTGGCTCAAAGCAAACACTCCAAGAAAATGCACATACGTATGTCTGCGTATGTGCGTGTGTGCCCACACATGTGTGCGTACATACATTAAAAAGTATAACAAAATGACAGTAGCAATTGCTCCTGTCATTTATTTAACATTTTTATTTAACGTTTTTACTTGTATAAAAAGTTAAATTTTTAACATTTTTATTAATGTTTTTATTTGTATCAGTATTACACATGCACATAGTTGAAAAAGTTAAGTAGTTCTAAAGGGTGTGTTACAAAAACTATCCGTTTCCCGTCCCATATGCCACCACTTTGCTCCTCCTCAACTCTTTGAGCTGATTATTTTATTAATACTGTAGAGCTAATCGGTATGATTGTATTACTCCTTTTCAGTTTTCTGTTTTAGCATTGTCTGTCAACTTTCCCTATGGAGAATGTCATTTGACCCTCTTTCCTCCTATCAGCCCCTACCTCTCTACACACACACACATACACACACACACACACACCACTCACACACTGTAAACCCTTCCCTTCACTCCACCCTCCCAATACAGTTATATAATAATTTGGATCAATATTTGATTTCTATCATTGTGATGATGTAAATATTATTCAGAACTGAACTACATGTATTAATATATCATTAATTTTCCTTTCTTGCACAACTTGTTTTATTATGCAGTCTATCAACTTCGTCTTCCTGGAGGAAGCTCTTCTAGAACCTTCTCAACTGCTCACATCTGGACTCACACCCTCTATGCTGGCTACCTCACTTCACCATCATTCTGGGAATCTCCTTTGCCTTTCTCCTTTGTCGGCTCTCCTGTTTCCTGGATCCCACATCTGTTTTCTTGGTTTATGCCATTTTGGTGAAGCACATCTTCCAGTAGCTTCCTGGGAAATAAATTTTTAATGACCTTGATATCTGAACATGACTATTGAAAGTTTGGGTGAGGAATTGTAGGTGGGCTGCAACTTTCTCTCAGAATTCTGAAGGTCATTCTTCCCTGGCTTTTAGCTTCCAGTATTGCTGTTGAGAAGTCTGATATTTAAACTCCAGGTTCTTTGAGTCTGACTTGTTTTTTCCTCCCTGTAACTTCTCCCTCCATGTTCAGAAATTTCACGATGATAGTGCCTTGGTGTGGGTGCATATTGATCTACTGCCCTGGAAATTCAGTGGGTCTTTTCAATTTGTAAATTTATGTCCCTGAGTTCTGAAAAAGTGTTTTGAATGATTTTGTTGCTGGTCCTCTCCTAAAATTTCTCTGCTCTCTCTCCAGATTTCCTATTATTTGGATAAAGAAATGACACTCGGAATACACAAAGGTAATCAGGCTGACTTTCTCCCCTTTGGGACCTCCTCCCAAATACCCATTTATCTATATATAAATAATAAGAAAGCTTAACTATAAAAGGAAATGTTCTATTATCCAGTGATCATTGTTCATAATGAGACCTTGAAGTAAGGCCATAATCCTAAGAAGTCTTCTAAATCAAGAGCTATTTCAATATAATTATAACAGATGCCATCTTTCATGTGACTATTTCTGAACCTTAAATGATCTTCTGTGAAGAGACCCCTGGGGATGAGCGCAAATCAAATCACCATTGGAGAATTTCCTACAAAGCTATCAAAAACAAAAAAAGCACATGTGCCCATGTGTCCTTCACAAAGGCTGCTGCAGGTCACAGGGCTGACCTCAGTTCCAGTGACTTAGGCTCAGCTAATTGATAACCCACTGCCACATCCCTCTTTAAGTAAGATAATTCAGTGTAAAATCTCCAAAAGAAGAGTCTTTTAAGAAATAGCGAGATGCTAGACGTAAGGACTCTTTCTGAATGCTCTCGGGGCAGTTTTTTCTCATGCTGCTTGGATTTGGAGTTAGCTGGGTTACCTGATTCGCTCCCAACACCAGGCTATAAGCTCCTCAGGGGAGTCTATGCTGATAATGTGTATATTTGCACACAGTCCCTAGAATACTGCCATACACTGAACAGAAGGTTAAAAATAAATGTCCTTCCATTACAAGCAAGGGCAAGATAGGCACCTTCTTTTTCAACACACCCACTAATACCAGTATCAGGTCAGGAGGATGGAAAATAAACAGAAAAAGGAGAAAGAGAAAGGAGAAGGTCAAGAGTGTCAACTGCTTTTGAAGATTGAAAGGACACAGGGTGGGAAAGATAACATAGGATTTGGAAATCGAAATCCAGGCATATCCGAAATAAGAAAGGGAAACCAGATATCACTGTTAATTATTTAACATTATTCTGGGAGTTCTAGAGGGTGCAATAAAATAAGAACTAGTAAAATTAGGAGAAGATGAAATTGTCATTATTTACAGATGTGACCAGGGTCTATTTAGAAAATACAAACAATCAACTAAAATGTCATTTGGAAACTATATGAAAGGTTAATAAGAAAGCCAAGGACAAATCCAAGCAATTATTTTTTCAGTCAATAAATATTAACCAATATAAAAATGTAGTGAAAAATGACACTAATCAAAATTGATAATGAATACAAAAACAATAATAACAGTAATAGCTCACATTTATTGAATGCTAGCCCCCTGCAAAGCACCATGCTATGCATTTTACCATATTTTGTTTAATCCTCACAACACCTCTAGGTGGAGGTATACTAGGAGGTATGACTCTTAGTATCCCTATTTCACAGATGAGGAAACTGAGGCTGAAAGAATATCAATAATTTGCCCAAACCATGGAGCAGGAGGTGCAAGTGCTATATTCCCAATCAAGCCACACCCGAGGCTGACTCCAGAGTCCAAATGCACATCTTATAGCAAATTCAGCCAGAGGAGAGAACTATACAACATCTAAAGAACATTAAAAAAAACTTTAATAAGCATAGACCTATGCATTGTTCCTTGCTAGAAAGATTCAACATTATAAAGATATCAATTCTCCTTAAATTACTCTATGTATTCAATGCAATCCAAATCAAAAATTCTAGCAAGATTCTTTTTCTTCCTTTTTCTCTTTCTTTCATTCTCTTTTTCTCACCCTCTCTTTTATTCTTTATTTCAATCCTTCTGGTAAAATGATCCTATCGCTTATCTGGAAGAATTAAACACATGGAAATAAGAAAACTCTGCAGAAGAGATTAGTAAGGGATCTTGTCCTACCAAACACTGAAATATACACCAGTGTCACAAACACAGTGGTTGCTGCTCATGAACAGACAGATTAATGGAACAGAACAGGAAATTCAAGGATAAAACCAAGTATTCAAAGAAAGACTTAATATAATGTAACAGAATCATTTTTAATCAGATTGGCAAGGATAAGAAATTTGAAAATACTCAATGTCAGTGAAGGTGAAGAAAAGTGTGTAGTTGGACACATGGTCAGTGGAAACATAAAGGGATACAACTCTTAGAGCAATTTGCACATATACAGTATTATAATTAAAACGCTCTGACCCAGTAATCTTACTACTAAGAAATTTTTAAGGAAATAAATGCATATGTTAACTACAGTACTGTTGATTATAGCAAAGTACTGAAAATGACCTAAAATGTACAATAATAGAGGAACACTCGATAAATTTTAGTACATAATTAAGGGCAACTTATGTACAATCATTAAAATGTACACATGTATCTATTGAATGATGTGAAAAGATATATCAAACAAGCAGATAGAAAAATATCCTGCATAATATAATCCCATGAGGAACATTATATGTCTAGATGTGCTTATGAGAGATATGCAAAAAGAGAGATCAAAAGAACAAAAATAATGATAAAGGTAACATTTATTAAATACTTAACACTGTGGACCAAAAACATGTTAAGCACTTTAATTGCATTACTTCACTGTATCTTCACAACCACCCTATGAGGTAGGTACTACTATGGCCTTCTTTTAAGTGATGAAAAAAGAGACTTAGAGATATTAGGAACTTTGTCAAGGTCACACAACTAACTACCAGTGGAGTCAGAATGGAACCTAAGCCATCCCCCACTGAGGATGGGGGGACCTCCACGTTCACCCCAGTGTTCATGGTGACTGTCGCTGAGAGGAGTGTCTGAGAGATCCTTGTTGCTTCATTTTGTTCTGTACTGTTTGAATTTTCTGCCATGAATATGTGTCATATTTAGAGAAATCAAAGGGGTTACTCTTGCCACAGAAATTTCAATAGGTAAACAGAGATGAACACATTTCGAGAAAGTGAGGAGTAAAAAGGAGATGAGAAGGAGGTGGAAAGTATACAGAGTGATTGATTTTAAAAAGGGCAAAAACACCTTCAATCCATGGTGCAAGCACAAATTAGCGTTAACCCTTAGGGAGACTATTAGCAATGTGATACCAAAAATGAAAACACGGGTGTCCTTTTTCCCTAGAAATCTCATTCCGAGGAATTTACCTAAAGAGATAAGGAGGCAAAGATATACAAGGACTTCATAATTATCTGCCCTTTGTTATTTGAAAGGCATAGTGAAAAGAGCTCAGGGTTTGCAGTGAAACCTACCTGGGTGTGAACCCTGGCTTTGCCCTGTACTGGCTGTGACCCTGAGCAAGTTACTCAACCCCTTTCAGCCTCAGGGTCTCCATCTCTAAAACGGAAATAAAAGCACATGCCTCACAAGATCGTTGTGAGGATTAAATGAGATAAAATATAGCAGAGGGTCGGAAACATAAAAAAGCAGCTGTTCTTTCCCCTTCATCACTCACTAGTATGTGTCACTTAGAATGAATGGGTAAACTTTAACTGAAACTCAAGGACACATCAGATTGTTTGGTATATTCTATACAACTCTGCATCAAAGTATCATAAAACACTAAACTTAGCTTTTAAAGTTCTTCACAAGCAAACCTATGTTATACTATTCTGACACTTTCTCAGTCTCAATTAGCACTACACTAATTAACAAAACTGTGTTACACACTACAGCGCGTCACATTTTTCTTCCTCCTTCCCTAATCCCTAGTGTGCTGTAAGGGTGATTGAATATCTAATTACTTCTTAATTGAATGCACATATTATACATTTCTCACTAGGTTCAAGCTTAATGCTTTCAGTCCAGAAATCAAAGTCAATGAAATTAAGTTGAAGTGGGATTTGGGCAACTATTATAATGAGAGAAGGTTTGTATTATGTCTAATTATAAATAAATGTGGATTTTAGCATTATTTCCTATGGAAATATTTCAGGTCCAGGAATGTGCCGTAAGTGACTAATTTAGATGATTAATAACATTGTTATTCTTATTTACAATCTTTTATTTCTCATTATAGTGATTTAATTGCTGGGACCCAATAAATATAATCATTCTTGAAAGAAATGGTACCATTAGAGAACCACTGATTGTACCCATACTAAAATCGAATGAACACTCATATTTGTGAAAAATTACATGAGTTTCTCTGCACTGTAAAAGTTATAGGAACTCTCACATGCTGCAAACACAAGAAAAACATAAATCTTAGAATACTTGGAATATAACTGGTTACATTCATCAAAAATATTCATTTATGGCAAACCATAAAAAATATTACTATCAAAATGGTGTTCCAATTCAGTTCATACTTTACCGGGAGAGTATTTCATGAGGTTCTTTTTTTTTTTTTTTCCCTTTTGCATTATGCAGGATTAGAAGAACCTCTGAAGTAGGTATCTCATACAATGAAGGTTTGTTTGCTTGTTTGTTTCTAGATGTGGGGACCAATCATCTATAATAATTTAGCTGAAATTGATGACTGATTAAAAAAAATTTTTTTTTTAATAATAATTTAGCTGAAGACCTTTTCAGGCAGAAGACTCGATTAAATAACTTTTTGAGATCCAGTTTGACTCCATGCTTCTAAGATGTGTTTGAAAATATTTTCTGCAGACAAGCCCTAAAGACTTTTATGAGTTTCTAACCACTAAAAGTATAAGAATTCAGAACAGGCATTTAAAGAAGCACTATGATAGAAAACAGACCCATCCAAAACCAATGTGGTTTTATGGTTTTAACAATTAATTTTCTGTGAGAATGGTGTTACATAGTGGCAAATTTCTTGATTGGAGAAACCTCCATATTATCCAACAAATATTTCAGATTCTGTCCAAGATATTGGGCATTGTCTAGACTATTTTAGCTTTGTATGCTACCAAAACAAGTTTTCACTGGCATGTTTGTTTAATTAAAACTGAAGTATCACACCAGTCAGAATGGCCATCATCAAAAAGTCTACAAATAACAAATGCTGGAAAGGGTGCGGAGAAAAAGGAACCCTCCTACACTGTTGGTGGGAATGTAAATTGGTACAGCCACTACAGACAACAGTATGGAGGTTCCTTAAAAGAATAAAAACAGAGTTACCATATGATACAGGGATCCCACTCCTGGGCATATATCCAGAGAAAACTATAATTCGAAAAGATACATGCACCCCAATGTTCACTGCAGCACTCTTTACAATAGCCAAGACATGGAAGCAACCTAAATGTCCATCAACAGAGGAATGCATAAAGAAGATGTGGTCTATGTATACAATGGAATATTACTCAGCCATAAAAAGAAAGGAAATAATGCCATTTGCAGCAATATGGATGGACCTAGAGATTATCATACTAAGTAAAGTAAGTCAGAAAGAGAAAGACAAATATATGATATCACTTATATGTAGAATCTTAAAAAATGATACAAATGAACTTATTTACAAAACAGAAGTAGACCCACAGACATAGAAAACAAATTTATGGTTACCAAAGGGGAAAGGGGGGGGAATAAATTAGAAGTTTGGGATTAAGATATACACACTATTATATATAAAATACATAACCAACAGGACCTACTGTATAGCACAGGGAACTATCCTCAAAGTTTTGTAATAACCTGTAAGTGAAAAGAATCTGAAAAAGAACAGATATACATATAACTGAATCACTTTGCTGTACACCTGAAACTAACACAACATTGTAAATCAACTATACTTCAATTTTTAAAAAATGAAGTAGTCAAAAGAATAAGGCAAATCTATTTGTACTAACATATAAATATCTCTAAGACCTATATAGTTAAATTGACAATTTTTTGGTATGGCGCTTTTTTTTTTAATACTTTAAAATACATTGTTTCTCACCCTTGTGGGTGGCATGTCAGTACCTACTTTTCCCTTAACTGGTTTCTTCTTTAACAAACCCTTTTCCCTTCTTCAGGAGATGGCTTCCATCCCTAACAAAGGGCCTGGAGCAGGTAAGTTCCTCCACTCTCACGCCATGATCCTTCCATCACCCTCATGCCATTTCACTTCTATGCTGAGATTTCAGATCTCCTAGGTTTTGCTATATGTAAGCTATTTGCTATGTTTAGTTATGCTTAGTAACTAATACAAAAGAAAAGGAAAATATTAAAAAGAAGGTTGATCAGGGGACTTCAGTCTTTTCATCATGTTTCTGTATTTCCTCGATAACTGCTAACATCCAGCTACATATCAGTAGATGTAACGCAGGTCAATTTTCCAAAACTCATTCAAGGCTCTGCACCTTCACAGCTGAGACATTTAAGTCAGATGCAATCACCCAAACTTCCACTGCAGATGGGAATAACAAACTACAATACCGCCACCAGCCCCCAGCGACAGATGTCGCCAGTGAGTCCTGTCACCCTTTCGCACTGCGCTCAGCCGTGGACGCAGAATCCTTCTCAACACTCTCGACAGCTCATATCGGTCAATCAGAGTTGACGCGCAAGTTTGAGGGCTCTCTGTCACCCATGTCTTTTATTTTTACAAATCTTTCTTCAACAATCCTACGTAGAAGAGAGGGGGGTGTTCCTGCAACAGCCCAGGTGAGAGCTGATGCTAACTTTATGGGCTGTGATGATCACAGAGATGGATTTGGGAGCTATCCGAAGGCGAATCTGTGAACTGGACGATAAATTGGAAATGTGAGGTGAGGTGAGGTGAGAAGTGGTAAGTATGACTTGAATTCCTAAGAAAACTGGAAGAAAGCCAAGTCTGCGAAGGACGATCATATATTCAATCTTTTATATACTGAGTGTGAGACACCTTTGATGCATCCAAAAGAAAAGTGAGGCAAACGGTTGGGCATCCAATTCTAGAACTTAACAGAGAGACCTGGGGTCGGCAGATAAATGAGAGGGTCATCAGCATTTGGTGGTGACAGAGGCTGTGGGTGTAGATGATCCACCTACAAAGAGAGGAAGCACCACAGGCTGAGCCACGGGGACTCCAACAGCAAGTGGCCTCCAGGAAGGTCCCTTTGTGTGCTGGGCTTTCACGGTTCCCTGGCTCTACGATGAACCCGCTTTCCTAAGTGTCTGTGAACTTCATCATGGAAAAGAGGAACTGGAAAGGACAGACAGTAAATGAGGAAGAAACTGAAATGAATGCTTCTCTGTGAACAATGTTTTCTTAATAAGTCTCAAACTGGAAAAATAGAATTTAAAAACTGGCTTGAGGAAATTACCAAAAATGAGCATCCATGAGGAAAAAGACATAATACAACATGTTTAGAGGAGATAACCTGGTCTCGGTGATTTTCTTATGGAAAATATATGAAGTTTAAAATCATGAAATCTACTATATTTAGGGTATCATAATATATTAATGTTCAACATAAAAGCTGACCCATGACTGCAAGATGTTCTCTTTCCTTCCTCCCAAACACAATTTTGTTTAAATTCATGGGTGGGGAGGGGAATAAATCATTCAACAATTTTTACCCACAATCAATTAACATTTCTAATACTGAAAAAAGAAAAAAAGGACAGATACGGAAGCAGGGATTATTTTCCTTCTTTACTAATCTTGAAGAAATGTCTATACAGCTTTGATACTTTTCATTCTTGGGTTAAGAACAATTTTTGTATCACGGAATCAAAACATAATAGATGGGTTGACCACCCTTGGTATTTTGGCCTTTTCCTGAAATGATATTGAGATCCTTTAGGAAATCCATTCATTTTCGGGCAATTCTATAGGATACAGTAAATAGAAGATAGCTCTACCATCGAGCTTTCATTTCTCACCCTAATGCTGTGCATCATATTAAATTATTGGAGTGAAGTCAGTCCAAGTTCTATTGACTGAAAATATGGCTCTGAGCTTTCCATTTATCCTGAAAGGATAATAGCTTTTACCTACTTGGTCATTCAGAGTTGACATTATCCCTTTCCCACAAATCCCCTCCTTTTCCATAATGGCTTAGTCTTTTCTAACCTCCAACTCTGTTAGGTTATAAAAGAAAGCTGCTATGAAATTGATGCTAGCTATAGCATTTATTAAAGCTAAGAAGACAACATTATTAGTTGCAAAAGTATACATGGGGAAGAGTTCAGTACAGTCTGAATGTGACTTCAAAGACCCAGAACGGGTCTTTGCCCAAATATGAGGGTAAGTTTGACACAGGGATCAGAGATACTTGTTTAATAACCCTCTTTTTTCTTCTTCCTTTTTTCTGTTTTTTTTTTTCCTCATCTATTTGGAGCACACATATTTTCCCCTTTTAAGGGGGAGAAGGGAGGTTACTTTTTTTTCTGGAGAAAACATTTTTTATTCATAATTATATTAATTCTATGGCTAAAAAAATATGTTGTTTAATCATATTGTTTTGTTCTAAAGCTAAATCAACTCAAGAAACAGGGTTTTATGTAAATAATAGATCTCACAAATAGATAAATTGTTAATGTAATTGGAAATAATGTTGCCAAGAAATGTAGGATATTTATTTACCTGTTTACAGGGAGGTTATTTAAAGAGCTCTGTGGCATTGGTTTTTACAGAAAATAATTATAATTAACTATAGTTACTGTAAACATGTGTGCAGTTTAACAGTATTTGAGTCACAGGGGAAGCAGGCAAATCTTTGAACAGTCAGAATAGCTTTCTAAAAATTGGTTAATACTTAATGAAACAAACAGGCAAATAATCATTTCACTGGAAGGGTAGTATCAATATTATCATGCCAAGGGCAGCAAGGAAACTGGACATAAAGCTTGGTCTTATTTTGGTTTGTTATTAAGATTTGGTTCTCCTGCATCGTAAAGAAAGTTCAGTGGGTAAATTGGCTCCTAGAAATCTGAACTAGCCCTGCACCTGGGTGACTTATGTGCTAACTCTTTAAACAAGTACAAAACCATAGTTCATACTTCCTGAATGGTAATATAAAAAGTCACAGATAATTCATGGGAGTAATAAGTCTTGGTTATCAAAACCCTCCAGATGTCTAGACATGTCATGCAAAAATAAATGTCATTTTAAGTCCAAAAACTAAAATTATTTTAGTAAAGCATAGCTAAAATAAATCTGAATTATTTTGAACATTTTTTAGAGAACTATCAGAAAAAAAGTTTTTTTTCCTTTTCAGTTCCAAGAGCTTAAATGAAACATTCATGCATTAAATTCAAAGTCTGACTGTCAAATCATTTCACTTTAATAAAAATTTGAATTACCTGCCTTAGGGCATTATTAAATATCAAATAAAAAGCACACATCCATAAGTCTGATTTCCCAATATAATTTTTATGTAGCAGTATGACTAGATTTGTATTACACATTTCAAGATAAAAGGATCAAAAATGTATTCATAAAAGGATACGGTCAGAAGTGAAGTCGCCTTTGAAAGAATTTCTGCACCATTCTTATGGAATTTGGGGGAAAATGACCTCCTTTAAGTAATCTCAGCCACCAAGACTAGGACATAAATCCATCCTCTCTCTTAAAATATCTAAACTGCAATTAATCGAAGACTGAAAATTACACACTGTCCTCCTATCATACTATGAATATGAAGTATCTGAAATATATGTAATCTTTTCATAAACATTTAAGATAGTGTGTGTGTGTGTATGCAAGAGAGAGATAAAGTAGTGATGGTTATTTAAATATTTAGAGACAGGCAATTCTGGTGTAGGACCAGATATGGATCAAAAATTCAAGCCAATAATCTTATTTCATAAAAAGCATCATTTATAGTTACCGACATTCACAGAGAGTATACCAAACCTACACTGGGGAAGTTCATAAATTCACGTTCACCAACCTCACCGCCCTTCTCTGCCTGCCCTTCCATCTGGGTCGTGCCCGTAAGCCCTCCGGACCCTCACTCTGCACCCATCTCCCAGCTGCCTGGCAGCTAGAACCTCTTCTAGCTTCTACCCAACCCTCCTTAAACAGTAAAGCAAGTCGCGAAACGCTGTCTATAAACCGCCAGCTCCTTCCTTCCTGTGATAGCACACAAAGTGTCCATTCCCATAACAAAAGTCAGTCTCCACCTGTGCCGAGGACCCCATCCCCTGGCAACTTTTCAGGGACTTCACTGCTAGGACTCGGCCCTCGAGAAACAGCACCTTCAGCCCCGCCCATCCACTGGCTCATTTACCCCCCCCCCCACATACAGAAAAGTTTTACTACTTCTTTTGTTTAAAAAAGAAAAGTCTCATTCCCACCACAAAAAAGGAAATGATATATATGGGACATGACAGAGGTGCTAGCCAACGCTAAGGTGGGAATCATATCGTAATATAAAAATGGATCAGGGCTTCCCTGGTGGTGCAGTGGTTGAGAATCTGCCTGCCAATGCAGGGGACACGGGTTCGAGCCCTGGTCTGGGAAGATCCCACATGCCGCGGAGCAGCTGGGCCCGTGAGCCACAACTACTGAGCCTGCGCGTCTGGAGCCTGTGCTCCGCAACAAGAGAGGCCGCGATAGTGAGAGGCCCGCGCACCGCGATGAAGAGTGACCCCCGCTCGCCGCAACTAGAGAAAGCCCTCATACAGAAACGAAGACCCAACACAGCCATAAATAAATAAATAGATAATTTTTTTAAAAATGGATCAAATCAAAACACACATAGTACACCTTAAACTTACACAATGGTATATGTCAATTATATCTCAATTTTTTTAAAAAAGCCTCCTTCACTCCCCCCCACCTCCACCGTCACCTCAGCCTTCCGTTCCCCGCTCCGCCTCCCCTTCCCCCGCTTGTCTGAAGCTGCCATCACAAGGTATCTCCACCGCCTCCCTTCACGCCCAGCTTCTGCCCACTGCAATCGCCTCCATCGTCGTCCTGCCATCCTGAGCGCCACGTGGCGACGCTCCCTGACCTCTGTCCTGCAGTGCTTGCAACAAGCGGCTCTGCCAGGCAGGTTGCTTGGGTCCAACTTCCAGTCTCACTGCCCAATGGCTTTGAGCAGATGACCTAACTTCTCTGTGCTTTGGTTAACTTGTCATAAAGCATCCCGTAAGATTTGATGAACATCCGAGGTCATCCCCAGGTAGCATGAGAACATTATACGTACACACTTGTATGTATAAAATCTCTATGCCCACGACTCCCACATTCTGTTCAAACCTCTTTTCTGATCTCCGCTCTCGAAATTCCAGCTTCCTTCATGCCAGGCCCACTGTTGTGACTGACAAGCCTCTCTCAGTCCCCTCCCGCTCTCCATCTCAGACAGCCTCCTCCGGCTTCCCTCTTGTCACTCAATGGCACTCTAGCCACACAGTTTCTAAAGCCCCAAACCCCGGGTGTTATCTTTGATATTTCCATCTGCCCCCACCCTCGTCCAATTTATCCCTAGATATCACTTTCCAAGACCCTTTCACATATGTCAACTTCTCTCCATCTGTACTGCTCCTAGGCTGGTATCCATGCCTGCATGCCTTTCACCTTGGCTACCCAGTGGACCTCTAAAATATCCTTCCACCGCCACAGCCTGGCCCACAATAATCGGATCCATTCGTTCTCCAGCCACTGTGATCTCCTGAGAAGGCCACTCCCCTAAGAACGCTTAGATCTCAGCACACTGACAATGAAATAAAGATGTCTTAACACAGCTGCCGAGGCCCTCTAAGTCATAGGCCCTGCCTGACCTTCCCTTTTCATTTCCATACCCCAGACTCACAGGGCTTCTTTCAGGTGCATCAATGTATCAAATTCTTATCACCTCCACAGAGACTGGGCCCTCGGGGTCTCTGCAAAAGATATTCCCTCTATCTGAAATCTCCTTCACTCCATCTCTTGGTTCTTTTCATTCATGGAATTTATTACAGTTTGTAACTGTGTATTTTTTTTTAACATCTTTATTGGAGTATAATTGCTTTACAGTGTTGTGTTACTTTCCGCTGTATAACAAAGTGAATCAGCTATATGCATACGTATATCCCCATATCCCCTCCCTCTTGCGTCTCCCTCCCACCCTCCTTATCCCACCCCTCTAGGTGGTCGCAAAGCACCGAGCTGATCTCCCTGTGCCAGAAGTGTTAGTTTCTCCATTGTCAGGTTCCCCATCTCAGACTCTAGCTTTTATGAGGGCAGAGACCACATCTGTTCTTCTCATCTCTGTATACACAGAACCAGTCACATAGTAGGTGCTCAATAATGATTTCTGACTGAATGTTATTTTAATTCTTTAGCTCATCCGTGATAAGGCTCAGCTTAAAGCACTCTGGGATGTTCTCCATTGTTATCATATATGAATTACTGAAAGTTCCTTCTCATTCCTCCCACAGGTGACTTTGCCTGGCCTCATCATCATCATCTCCATCATCCCCGTCATCTACTGGCTGACACAGAAACTGAGAAGGAACGAAGGACTGGAACACGGTTGGCTGATACAGGACACACATAAGTTCTAAGGAATTTCTGATTTCCCTAACGACATCCACGACTCCAAGTGTTACGTGCCATGATGGATTCAAAGTAAAATCAACACGTTTCAACCCTTAAGAAGCTTGAAATCTGACACAGGAAATAAGAAATATACAAATAGCTAACTGGAAGAAAAAATGTGAAACAAGAGGTACAATATAAGGGACAAGGAGAGAATTCCTGCTGAGGGCGGTATGTGAGTTGGGCCTGTAGTCAGCTAGGGTTTCAAGGAGCAAAAGGAAAGGGGGGAAGGACTGGGTGAGCAAAGCACATTCACAGAAGAGAAAAGACAGATTGGCTGGAGTACTGGGTGCATGAGTGGAGTAATAATAGAGGGGCAAGAAAAATGGAGAGGGAAACACGCGGACAAAGTGATCACCCTTTAAAATTCCTATATCAGCTGTCTGGCTCCTGAGACTGTGAGCTCCCTGAGGCCAGAGATTTCTGTTCCTCTGTGACTCCCCGGTCCATCGCACCCTTCACACGGGATGAGAGTACGCACTCTTAACGGCCCATTAAACAGTCAGAACTCTTACCTGACTCCTAGGAAACTGTTCCAACAGACACTTCCCTCTTACGAGAAGCAGTGGTTTCCCAGCAACGCACACTGACCTAGGTACACGCCCTTGGGCAATCTACAAGGTGAAGAAGTAACCCAGTACAGAGGCATTTATGTCTGTTTTATCTTTTCCATGTTTGTGATGTTTTACTTTGTTAGTCCTTAAGGGTAAGGAATACATACATTGAATTCGATATATTAAAATGTACAGATTATGTTTTAATCAATACAGAAACATACTACATTCAGATAATTAGCAAGGGCTTCTTGATCTATCGAATGAAAGCACTTCCACAGGACAAGTATTTTCATTCATGCCAGATCTGCCCTCACCTACCTACCCCGATAAGCAAGACAACCAAATCTGCACTGAACAACAAGGGCCACTTTGGGGCTCAACAGGTCCCCCAGTCCCTTCCCTTACGCTCCCCCATCAACAGGAGGTGACAGCTGCAGTTTCAAGGGTGCAACAACATAGTAAAGTACCAAAGAGGTACTTGCGTGTCACTGTTCCCCTGCCTCAGGCACCTTCCCTTATGAAAGCTGATATTAGAGCAAAACTTAGAATGAAAGGCTGCTCTGCTCAAAAACATAAGGACTGTAGATTTCTGTCCAACACGGCATGAAATTTTTACAAACCACCTGACTTGTAATTAATGGGGCTTGAGAATGTGTCCTAGATTTAAATGAAGTGCATTGACATTGCAAAATTATGAGGATCATCACGAGAGTCGCTTTGGTGTGACAGGCTCATCAGCTGTGTACCTCGTTTTCCTTGCTTAATCCGAACATACCCAGATGAAGACGCACCGGCTCCTGCTCTCTTCAGCTACTGAAACGCGGCTCTAATGACTCTGTCACTGAGTGGCTGAGTGGGTCTAAAATTGTCTCCCAAAATCCCATCACAGCCTTCCACAAGCTCTGCCCCTTTTGCGTGTGTCCTCAGCCTTCGAAATTCTTCAATCTGAAAATAAAAGCAGAACAAAACAGATTAATCACAACAAGACTGCAGTTTCATCAATGGCTTAAAATATGAATAAATTTTAAGAATTTAGAAAGAGACAATTAAATTAAACTTCAAAGAGAGAAAAAGAACTTCATCCTTCCAGACCTAAGACATTAGACACAACCCCTGCAAGAAGAATGAAGACTGCAGAAGTAGGGATATGAAGGTCTGCAGACAACCCAAACTGCCATGGAAACCTGCTGGATCTGTCTGTACAAAAATGATACACACTTCTCTCAAGAAGCTCCTACGGCCGCCTGTGACATAATGAGAAAAAGTGAACAAATGAAGCAGTGTTCTGAAATGCTTCCCAAGTATCTCTTTAAGTAATGAATTCTGGTGTTACTGTATGCTAACACTGACCAGATGTTAAATGTAGTAGATGGAGGTTTTTTCATCAAAAGACTCTCTTTGATGTTTGTCTAGCCCTCTGGAGAGCACAGGTCCAAAGAGTGCCTCTGATTTTCCAAAAGTTTAAGCCCATCTTCCTCCCTTGGCAAGAGCGATTTTCAAGTTCATCTCCCTTTTCAGGAAGCCTCCCCAGATACCGTGGTTTCCTGTTACACACAAAGAGGTTCGCACAGTCCCACGGGACCGTTCCCATCAAGTGCACTGCAGTTTCCCTGACTTGCCGGATCTGCACCTCCTAAGAATCCATAGTCTGCCTGACACAACCCTCTGGGAAGTGTCTGAACAACAAGTAAACACGTGATAAGCATTCGCCAGGCTCACTGCCATCTAGCAGTTGACTTACTTCTGTTAAGTCATCGTCTGTTATTTCATTTAAATGCCCCATAAAATCACATGCCACAGATATTCTTCACTCCTTACACAAAAGGAGAAACTGAGGCCACATGGGTTAAGGAAGTTTCCAAATTAGCCGGGTCTGACAATTCCAAGCCCACCTGCTCCTTTCCCAGCTCCACAGCCACTCTTCAGAAATTCTAGTCATCAGTAGACCCTACATCTGGCATTTATCCCAGGATGTTGAGCAAATGTGATCTGAACAGCATCAATCCACCAAAAGTTCACCATCTGTGAATCAGAGGCTTCTGTCTACAAAGGTTCATACAGCACACCCACAGACTTCTCCCAATCATAAGGTGAAAAAAATGCGAGAGATTAACTAATTCAGGGTTCGAATAAAAGTCTAGAAACCCCTAGACTTTAGAGGACCCATGAAACTCCTGAATGACATGTAAAAATTTACCTGTGTAGTAGTTTCTTAAGAAGAGCTTCCTGACTCCAAAAGAGCTGAACCTCACAAGATTCAAACCATTCATGTATATGTCAGAAAACAAGAGTTGGGGAAAATTAAATGGCTTGTTAGATCAGAACCCAGCTTAGAAATTTGACTTCTAATGTTCTATTTTTCCACGTCTTCAAATACTGTTTGATTTCACTAAATGGGATAATAAGCCTGATCCAACTAGAATTGTCCTGTTTTTTAAAATAACTGCCACATGCTGTATTTATATACAAGTGCCAGTCAGCTAAGCCATTAGCTGTTTAATCTACATAATGGTCTTCCACTAGACCGTCACAGGGTCTTAGAAGGGGGAATATGGCAGCACCCATATTGCTTGCTGCATCTGAAAAATGTCTAGAGCCACGACGACATGAGAATCCCCTGTAAAACACATCTCTCTGAAATGCCAATTTTTCTGAAGTAACCACCCCGGGAACCCTTTAGTCACTTCAAATGGTTTCAAGTAGTACACACTGCGTTATCTCACGCTGAAATGAGACAGAGTGAGAAAGGAACAGAATAATATTCCAGGATAAAAGTCTTCAGCAAAATTCAAATGTCATGGCTGTACAGAGACTATCATTATCCCATATATCAGGATGTACGATTTCATCGATTTTTAATGCTACTCTACTTGAACACGGTATTTGTTTTTAGCCAATTTGAAAGAGAGAGATGGAGAGGACAGAGCTCCAACACTTCAGAGACAAGTCCTCACCTTCTGAAGGTAGCAGAGCTGAGCAGCCACTCTCCTCTGAACCCGGGTGGCAGGCCAGTGGGTCTAAGACATTAACTGCAACCTCCTTATTGCAGGACCCCGATGATTCACTCAAAGTTCAGCTTTCAAACTGCTTTCTTCATGAGTGCATTTAAAGGGCTAATTTCTAGGGTCTGAGGTTTGGCACTCATTAATTTTAGTAGTTTCCGAGGTCCTATGCACATCTTATAATAGACTTATTTTGACCTGCAGTTCATGTGTCATCATGTTAAAAGAGAAAAAAGAGAAAAATAACACATAAAAGTCGGTGTTCTCATCTTATTCTCTTTCATCACCAGGCGATGATGATACATGAATTAGAGGAACAGAATTCCTTGTGGTAGTAGTCAACTAGAGGGAACAAAGCAAATTGTACTTAAATAGTCCATATATGTGTATATATAATGAGATTTCATATATATATATACATACATATCTCTCCACCTTTCCTGTACTGAACCTTGTTGTTTTAGTTTCATTTTCTTCTACCCCATTATTAACTTTCTTTCTAAACTCATTGCTCTCTCTTCCTGACCTTTCATCCCTAAAACAATCCTCATTCTGTCACTGATCACTCCTTAATCCGATTTTTTTTTTTTTTTTTTTTTTTGAGGAAGAGCTTAGAGAAGAGAACTTTCTTTCCCCAGGAACACTGATGTAAACTTTCCTCTCATCCCAATCCCCAGCTCTGGGCTCGGCCACTGTCGTCCCATCATTAGGATAGTTACTAATGAGCCACACAGACCAAAACTTACTCCAGACGTAGAGATTACAGAGCTCGTGACTCCATGGGAAGTGCTCTGTATCATGGAAGATGCTGAAGAAATACACACAAACTTTCTCACAAGTCCCTAAAAATAACGCATTTTAAGAAAGGACAGAGGGAGTCTCGCAGGAGCAAGAGAAAGTCCTAGAGTTTCACTGCTTAAGGACAGTAGCCACCAGCAAGCCCCACGTGGCCACGAAGCATTCGAAATGTTGTTAGTCTGAACTGAGATGTACTGGAAATGTAGGATTCAGACACACAAAGTCAGACTTCGTATGAAAATAAGGATGTGAAAAATCTCATCAATGGTCTGTTATACTGATTACACGTTAAAATGATATTTTTGATTCACTGGGTTGAAACAGACTACCTGAATTAACTTCACCTGTTTATTCTGACTTTTTTTACTGTGGCTACTAGACAATTTTCTCTCACATATGCGGCTCGCATGGTGTTTCCATCGGACAGGACTGGTCTAGTGCCGCCCAGCACACCGGCCTTCAGGCACTCAGCATCCTGGTGTTACGACTGCTGACCTCAATTAGCTGGGGACATAAATGCGGGTAGATGAGAAACAGTGGTTCTCAAAGTGTGCTTCCTGGACTAAGTGCCCCAGACCCACCAAATCAGCAACTCAGGGGTGCGGCCCAGCAGTCTGTGTTTTAACATGCCCTCCCGGGGGGGATTCTGTTGCACACGCAAATTAGAGAAACACAGACACAGAAGAAAATGCACAACAGATGTTCCAAATCACTTGGAATCATTCTCAAACATAACCGTGCTGGGTTCCCGCAGCATCCTGGTCTTCAGGGTTAAAGGCCACTCACATCCCACATGGAGCATAAAAAAGCCTGTTCCTCAGAGGTCCAAGACCAGACGGGCTCCCAGACCCCACAGGCCACAAGCATCCCGTGCCAGAAATCGGGCTAGGAAGAGTCCCCCTTTTCAATCCACAGGAAGTCTGAAATGCGGAAGGATGAAGAAGAGGCAAGATGGGGAGGCAACAAAATTGAAGATGGTTTTCTGAGTTCTAACAGGCATATATCCACACGGTGAAAACCAATAACAACATCTATATTCCTCTGTTTCACTGGCGTTACTTGAAGTTGAGGGAGAAAGGAATAAACAAAGACAGACACATCTAATTTGGGAAAAGTAGGTAAGTTAAGAAATAGAAGCAGATGAGTAAGAGGAAAATGCAGAAAAAGTAGGGAGAAAAAAGACAAGAAAATGAGAGTAAAACTGAAGAATCAATTATTTGTGTGTGTGTATGCGCATGCCCACATATTTGTACATGTGCCATTATATCAAAATACCACGTTTGATCAATTCTGAATATTGTTCACATTTTAATGTCACTGTGAAATCAGAATGTGTCTTACAATTTCCGTTGTCAGATTTGATTAAATTTGGTATTTTTATTCTGCTTTCAGAATCCCATTCCCAAACGTAACAATTCAGCTGAGGGAATTCCCTGGTGGTCCAGTGGTTAGGACTCTGTGCTTTCACTGCCATGGCCTGGGTTCAATCCCTGGTCAGGGAACTAAGCCTCACAGTGCAGCCAAAAACAACCAAACAAAAACAAAAAAAAACAATCCAGGACTTCCGTGGTGGCGCAGTGGTTAAGAATCTGCCTGCCGATGCAAGGGACACAGGTTCGAACCCTGGCCCGGGAAGATCCCACATGCCGCGGAGCAACTAAGCCCATGCACCACAACTACTGAGCCTGCGCTCTAGAGCCCGCGAGCCACAACTACTGAAGCCCGCGTGCCACAACTACTGAAGCCTGCACGCCTAGAGCCCATGCTCCACAACAAGAGAAGCCACCACAATGAGAAGCCCACGCACCGCAACGAAGAGTAGCCCCCGCTCACCGCAACTAGAGAAAGCCCACATGCAGCAACGAAGACCCAACAGAGCCAAAAAATAAATTAATTTAAAAAAAAAAACAAAAAACAATCCAGCTGAAAAAAAAAATTTTTTTTTTACTTCGGCTTCCTAATGCTTAGACCACTGTTTATCTTACAGTAATTTAATGGTTACAGATCACTTTTTTAAATGTTTTAAATTACACTCATCCAAATCCATCCAATTGTGTGGGTTTTGTCCCCTAGCATAGGGTGTGCTAACCAGGAATAACATGAAAAAGTCAACCAATCAGGAGCTTCCCGTCCCAGATGCTAGAATTCTTAGTGCCCAGGAAGATGCAAATGGTCCACGACAGGCTTAGCTGTCAACACCACACTTCAGCCGCTGGCTCCTTCTCTTCCCCACACCCCTCCAGCGGTTGTGCATTTCCTAGGAAAGCATTATGATCTCGAGCTTTTTCCTTAATTACGTTGCAAGTGCAGACACTATTATCCTGTGATAGATGACGCATTTCAAGATACAATTGTTTCTACAATAATATCCAGCTGCTTAATTACATGTTACGCCTATAAGAGGACACATTATTTTTTCAACACAAAGTTTTCTATTTCTCAATATAATCAACTTAGTAGCCACTCCACCTGCCGTTTGCTATTCCTTTTGTTATGTTCTATATCAATCCTCTGTCTCTCTCTTTCTGCCTCCGTCTCTATATTTCTCTGCTCCTCTTTAAGTACAACAGGATGAGGCTTCTCAATTTTTCTTGGTTTTGATTCTAGAATCACATCCTCTCTCTTGGGTTCCTCTTGTTTTTACTGCCCTCTCTGGACCTTCTCTATTTTGGGCTCTGCTTTCTATGAAGTTGTATGAGCAGCAAGAGTGAAACATTCAAGTCAAGGACAGACTGATTTATATTCTCCTAAAATTATAATTTTTTCCTAAATCACTCTAAATTCCATTTTAATATACACGCGAGTGTGTCTGTGTGTGTGTGTGTGTGTGTGTGTCCATTTCAACATTCCTGCTCTCTGAACAGATGCTATAATGGAGCTCTGTGCTAACAGAACCTACATCTTTTTCCTTGAAAAGCCACAGCTAACTGGAAAGTCATCTATTTCCAAGAGCAGTTGGGATTATTCCTTCCAATGCACATTCCTTTGGCTCTGGCTCCCTTTGAGGAAGATACAGCTTATTTCCCAATAATTGAGGAGCGTCACTTAGTGAGTTAGGGCTAGACTTTGTCACTGGCCTTACTCAAAGGGACAATACAAAGCAAGGCTCCCTTTGAAGACGGCGAGACTGAAAGGCATGATGATTTGTCTCTGGATTTTCGCAGAGCATACTGGTCGACGTGGAAGTAAAACATCCTCGTTCACATTTACAGACTGTCAGTTAACATTCCCCATACCGTGCTAGCAAGGGAATCCTTAATGGAATTCTAAGTGGAACTGAGAATTTTCTTTTCTGTGGCTCAGCAAGGTTAATTCGAACTGACTTGCAATAAATAGACATTTATTGTGGTTATAGAGAAAAATTTTATTTTTCACTAAAAGATTTGACCTATTTTTAGAAAATTACCTTTAAACTGCTGAACAAATGTGACTGTAGACCCTGAGCTGCTTCTACTACCTCTGCCAGTCTCCTCTCCTTGTGACTAACGCCAGTTAAAACTTTTACCCTTGGTCCCCTTCTCCTTTCAGCTCAACACTCCATGGAAACATCTCACTTCAGTTAACAATTCAGTTAATTGGCACTGATGGTCCTTGTTCATGAATCTTGTTTGCAATGATGGCAACTCTGAAAAGAAATGAAGGCTTTCTCCATGGTAGAGCCTCAAGGCAAACTGGTTGGACGGGCTGGGGTGTTGACCTGGCAGCGAGTGCAGCATCATGGAAGGGATGGTGGAGGAATAATACTGGAGAAGAGAAGCCAAAGCTGAGCAACAGAGAAGCGTCAATACCAGGATCCACCAGTGAACACACAAGACCAAGACACAGGAGTCAAGGGTGAGAACCCAGCAGTGGCGTCTGGGCACGTGTTCATAGGGCGCAGTTATTTTCTACCTGGGTGGGCAGCATACATCCTACTTAAATTCTCTGTAGCATTTGTCACTATTAACCTTTCTTCTCCGCATCTTGGAGATACTCTCTCCTGTCCTGGACTCACTCCCTCCTGGCTGTTCCCAAGGCCCTTGGGCAAGTCCCTAGTTCCCTATGTGGTACCATCTCCTCTCCCTACACTGGGGTTTTGCACTCAGCTGGGCTATCTTGCCTCTTCCTCAACTTGAGCTAATCTGATCATCAAATCCATTTCTTCTTCTTGGACGTGAAGCCAGAATTCACTTCTCAGCCTCCCCTGCAATCAGGTATGGCCATGTGGTTGAGTTCCAGCCAACAGAATGTAAGCATAAATGGTGTTCGCCATTTCTAGGTCTGGCCCTTTAAAAGCAATCCCCCTTTGAGAGCCTCCACGCTCTTTCCCTTCCTGCTGGCTACATGACCACACCTAAGGACCTGGAAGTGAGGTATTAAAGATGGCAGAGTGTCTTTCAACCCGGTTCCCTGAATGCACAAAGAAAAGCCTTCACTGTGAATCAAAGACACATTTGTTGGATTTGTAAAATGTAAAAACACATTTTACGTGTGTAAAAAATAAATTCTTACTGTGATAAGTCACTGCAGTTTTGAGGTCTATCTGTTACAGGAGTTACCACCTTTGCTATTAAATTCCAAATCTATATGTCATTAGTCCAAACCTCTACGCTTAACATTAGACTCAAACTTCTAATTTCTTCCCTCTCCTTTACTAGACTAACTCCTAATATTTTTCAGGAGTTATTCCCTGGACCTCCCAGTCCAGGTTGGGTTTCTGTCCTATGTGTTTCCAGAGCACCTTACTTATGACACAACATAGTTGTCTAATAATCATCTGCCTCCACAACTCCATGGTGAACTTTTTAAGAGTAAACACTGTGTCTTAATCTCTGCATCCTCTGTGCCTGGTTGGCAATCAGGAACAGTTTCTTGTAAGAAAAAAACAGATGAATGAATAAATAAAGGAATTGGGATTTGTCATATTAAAAATACAAAGGCCCAAAGGTGGTGTGATCAAAGTTTCTAAAATAACGAAACAATGAAGATGTTGAATGGGGCACTTTTAAAATTAATCCTTAGAAAAAAGAGAAATAAGAAATTGTTAAATGTTGAAAGAAGGATTTTAAAGATTTAAGGACAAACAAAAGAAGGCTTTCCTGAGTAGTGAGTAAACTTGAACTTCTTATAAAATGATAGGGGAATTAATAAAAGTTTGTAAGAAGTTTCCAAAGGAAACTTGGTTTATGGAGAGGATTGCCCAAGTCTTTTGAGACTGATCATGAAGAACAAGTATAGCCTTCCAGGACACATCTTTAGACAGACCTCTGGGGGATAGGAGACATTTAAAGCTTTTTTTGTAATAGTATCAAAACCATTGTTTAAACACCTTGTAGTGATGTTGCCTCCTGCTCCGCCAGCTAACATCTTAGTGACAGCTCACCTTGGAGACACACACACTGTGCATTAGCATTTAGAGCACCTATGCTGTACCCAAGGTGGGTGGTAGGTGAACAAAAGTGGGGCTAGAGAACAATCCAGAACTTTCCGGGGCGTTCCTTTTAGTGCCCTCACCCTCTGCATACAGGATTTTCCTGTGCAAGCCAACAAAGAGCTATTACAAAGCCTGCATGTGACTTACAGAAATAACTGGCACTCTCACTTTACTTCCAAGAGCTTTTTTCTCTCCAATGCCTGGGAGAACCCACATGAAGGAATAACTATAATAATCAAAAGTTTGGCTATTTCACTGACTTCTATTTTCTCTATAAAAACTGACTTTTAAAGTACAGATCATAAATGAGAGCTGGGTTTTCTTCATCCTTGACCTTTCCATTGCTTTCACTGGTTCAAGACATTTAACTTTTATCTGAAAAGATGTGACTGATCTAACTGATCCAAAGGGAGCCAAAACGTAAAACAGACGTGCTTCCCTTTTATAGAGACAACATTTAACCTTTAACTCAGAACTCCATTCTGGAAGATTTGAAAGCACTGCACTCACCTGTAGCTGGGATATCGTTAGAGGGTATCGGAATAATATCCAGGTAACACCTTCACTGCAGGGCGGAATAGTGAGAGAGCCTTCGTAGACCCAGTAATCGCGCAGCAGAGGGTCTGTGCCATCACGTGGACGTGTCACGGAAAGGCAAGTTAATGAAAAATAATTTGGAAGATTCCAACGGTAATTTTCAAAATTACAAACTGTCCAAATAACACTTCTTAGACTGATGTCATTTTTAAACTAGAGCCTCACGTTTGTGTTTTTAATCTAATCCTCATGGAGAAAACAATCAATAAAAAACACGATGAATCCTCTTTCTATTATTTATAGCAGTTTCTCTCAATGGGTTACTATACATATTTAAATATGGCTATATAAACTGGATGTATATAAACTTGATATACTATATTATATATACATACTTGATATATATACTATACACTATCTATATACTATATATCAAGTTTACTCACTTGAGGAGAAGTGTATCCTTTTTTTTTTTTTTTTTTACTTTATTGGATGATTTACCTGACTGATTATACCCAATATCTATTGAATGTTTACTACATGTGAAGTGCTCTTCTAAGCATTTTACATTAACTTATTTAACTCTTACAACAAACCAGTGAGATAAGTCCCATTATTACCCGCATGTTTCAGATGGGGAAACTGAATCACAGAGGGTTATGTAATATGCCCACGGTCACTGGGCTAACAACTGCCAGAGCCAGGATGAGGACGAAAGCAGTCTGGCTTCAAAGTCTGTGTGTTTAAATTATCTTTTTAAAAATTCAGTTAAAATAAATTTTTGTAAAATACAAAAAAAAAAAAAGGTCAATAATTTGTAACTATTGGGATTTAAAGGGAGAGACTGCTTAAGTTGTTCCCAGGTGTGATTATTTAGAGCTTTTGATTCTTTTAAGAATGTTAAATCATGTATCTGATTTTTTTAAATAAAAATGAGAGACAAGAAAACAGTCTGTGCATTTAACCATGCTGTTCTAGCCACCTCTATATTGCTTCTTCAATCGCAAAATATTAAAATCATATTATGATAGAATAAAAAAAGTCATTCTTATAAAATCTTGTAGTCCTGCATTAGAAGAATTTGTGATTAAATATGATGGGTGAGTATTCAACATATGGAAAAAACTGGTTTGTAGCAGTGCAATTAAATGCAGAAAGTAGAAGATACAATGCATTTGGTTTTGTTTGAAACACCAAAAAATTTCACATAATTTAGGTGGAGAAATGTGAAGACCAAAATTTTGTACAAAACAACCTTTATCTACAAATTATATTTTGAGTATTTTATATACAATTCTTACCTGTTCAGGCATACCTAAATATTTAGAAATAATAGCTAAATAATAATATCATTGCAAAGAGGTTATCTTTGAAAATTAGATATAAAGTTTATTTCACACCAGAGATTAATAAGAACTGCACTGACCAGTCTTACATGTATATCAAGGTTATGTTATTACAGTCGTGCTTTACACAGAGGTAGATTTGTATGAGTGAAAATCCAAAAAAAAACCTCTTCATGGATTAATGGAACTAGTGGTAAAGTGTTTATTATTTCAAAAGGTTTACTCCCAGGTTTAGAGCAATCTGAAACTGGTACCAACTACAGAGAATATAAATTGTAAAGAAACTTTATTAACTAATAAGATATAGTTGTGTATGTTCTGAGGAAAACAGTGCAGTCATATCCACAGTTAAAATTCATCTTATGCAGATGAATGCTTACCTGGTAATAAAGTGTTAGGATTAAAGCAGGGTATTGTTTTGGACTTCCCCTGAAACAGAAAACAATGTACCCCATGTTAACATAAAATTTCTAAATTTTAGAATAAGAACATTCATTAGCACTAAAAATCCAGGTTGAAGTCTTTTCTGAATGGCATTATCAGACCCCATAGATTTGTGTCAATCTGTCTTCTCATTGGAGCAACAGGGGTTGATACCAACAAGATACTCCTGCTCTGAGTCTGTAGCTATTTTCTCTGCTGCTGCAGCTCAATCTTCCCTGTAATTCCAGGTGTGAAATTAAAATCGTCCAGTGTCCATCTGCCCCATGTCAGCTACCTTTCCGGCTCCTGGTGCATCCAGACCAGAGACTTAGGCCTTGGCTCAGGGAATTCTTTAGAAATGACTCTCTTCCTGGTACTATGATCTCAATTCCTAACCTTCTTGGCCGGACGGGCTGCCTCCCAAATTCTCGTTTTGCCCCCTTTGGATTTGGTGGCTCAGCTCTAGGACCTATTCTGGATGCTCTCCTCCTCCAGAGAGGGAGAACTGACACTCAGATGAAAATATTAAATTTCAATACACGTTTATCAAAACTAGATTTAAATTTCAATAAACTATTTGTGCCATCACCATCATCACATTTCTGATCACTATCTTAAATAGTCCCATTTAAAATGCCAGTCCTTAGACAGACCGACCTGTCACGCCAGTTGGATGTCTCTTGTAAGATTACTCCACTAATGCAGACATAACAGGGAAGGTTAGTGCATGAACTCTTGGTCTCTTCCTTACTTCTGGGGACTGCTGGACACATTAAAGAACCCAGCTTACTTACCTCCCACCATCCTCCTGTATTCCATAACGACTGACGTCACATTAGCTGAAGCAATAAAGGAAAATTTCTCAACCCATTTCTATTCAACAAATGCCAATGAACATGTGTCCTTGTCCCCTTTTCACCAGCTTCTGTGACCGGTCTGTGCTTTCCCCTGGCAGCGGGATTCACTCTGAGCCTGCGCTCAGGAGAGAGTCTTGCCTGGTCCCAGATGCTCTGGGCTTGAGCTAGTGAGTCTAGAGCTAGCGAGACTTTGTTTCCAGACAGATTCTAGGGTTGGCCTTGGGTCTTTGGACCCCTGTGCGGTATCTCCAGCACCCACATGGGATTGAACTTCTCCCCCACAAGGCCACTCAGATTCTACTGACTCAACGTGAGCATAAAAGGTACTGTTTATAAGAGAACTGGGCTTCCCGGCAATGCTAGGCCAAATCACTACAGGCTCAAATCCACCTAAGTCACCTTCTGTGGGATATATCATCTTATGGCTTATATGTACTTGTCTCTTTTTTTCTTTTTACTTAAATACTTTGAAGTGTGGTTGCCACAATTTTTATTTGTTTTATTTACGCTACCTTCCTATAACCAGCGGGCAGAAAGGGGTAACTCAGTTGGCCTGGGTTGCTCGAATCCTACACAATCCAAAACAAATTTAAAAGGCCTGTCTTCAAGACTGGCCCCTGGCTGGCTCCTGGGAGATAATCTCTGAGCCCTTGGAATACGCTGCCTGAGAAGAGTGGCTCTGTGTGCCTGAGGCCTTGGGTCAGGCTGCACCAGTTGGACCAGATAAGTATATTCCAACACTGTGATTTATGGTGACAGCCCGGTTTGCTCAGGGTGGGGGAGGGCTAGAGTCAGAGTAGCTGAGGTCAGTCCCTCAGGCATCGCCGGCTGGAATGACTGACCCCCAATAAAACTCCTGGACACCAAGGCCCAGGAAAGCTTCCCTGGTTGGCAATGCTTCACACGTGTTGTGACATCACTGCTAGGAGAGTCAGGTGTGTCCCCATGCGACTCCACGGGGTGGGGCTGTCTGGAAGCTTGTGGCTCGCTGCTCTGGGGCTGTAGCCTTCCGCTGGAAGAAACCACAACCAGGAGGGTAAGAACTTGGCTGTGAATCCTTTTAGGGAATCTCCCGGCCTGAAGGTGGGCTTGGAAGCCTCTGACACAGCCGGTACTTTTATTTTCTTTTAAAGAATGACTTACCTTATACTGAATATCCTGGAGGATTTCAGTTACAGTCTTCAGGCCTACGTGTTCTTTTCCGATCTGCAATGTGTAAAGCATAAACCATAACCATAAAGCTTTTAAATATGTAGTTTCTACTTAAAATAACCAACAGGAGTGAAGTTCAAGTTCACCTGAATGTCCTTCCTGGGGAACAAATGACCTTTTTAATAATAGCCAGGTCAACATCTACTGAAGGCAATTAAAGGTGTAACAGAAGCTAGTACAAGAAAGTATTAGATATGTGCCTAGACATTTCCAAGAATCCATTCTAAATTCACCTTGCTAGGTACAGGTTTACCCACTGTGCTCTCTCTCTATATATAAAAATAATAATACTGCGATATAGAAATTTCAAGGATATTTCTGAATTAAAATTATTCATCGCATGCCCAAAGCCTTCCATTTTCACCTTGGGCATTTCTAGATCATTACTATAAAGATTTTATCCATGTTGAAAAAATTTTATTAAATCAGAAAAATGAGTACATGATTTCATACGTACTCATTGTCCTGTCACCGAAATCAGGACAACATTTCTTGATTACCACAGGACATAGTTCTATAATCCCCTTTTTATTCTTAAATAAATATGAATATGCTGTTCGTAGCTTTCTCTGTTTTTTTCCAGGCCCCATTGAGTGGCTTGCACAGTCTTAGTTCCCTGACCAGGGACTGAACTCAGGCCATGTCAGTGAAAGCTCTGAGTCCTACCCATTGGACCACCACGGAATTCCCAGTAGCTTTCTCTTTTAAAGCATTATGTAGCATTACATTTTTTCAGCGTATAAAATGTTCCAAAGAATTTGAGACTTCAAAAAGAATATGATGTTAAATATTCTTGACTCTAACTTTAAAAATTGTAAGTGCAATCTGATTTCCATTTTCCAGCCAAGTTTCAACAGTCCATGATAATGGAGGGCGGTCACAGCAGAGACAATTTACAACCTCAGGCAAACAATCCTTGTTACGGTTCGCTTTTCCTCTTCCACATAAATTTTGGAGAATGACCTACAAGGAGCTAGAAGCGCTGTCACCATGTTCATATTCCCTGTTTCTCTCCACGTGATCCAACTGGGAAACAGGCTAGGTGAAAGGGCATCAGAGGAAAGAGGTGAGACAAGAAACTTACATAACCTAAGATCGGCCAATCAGTTCAAAATAATTGAAACATCATTTTCCAAGTGTTTGCAATTCCTGAGATAGGCACTAAAAACAGAAAATGAATTCTCTTAAGTTAAAAAAATGTATATATATATATATATGTGCATATATGTGTGTATACACACACACACACACACACACACACACACACACACACACACACACACACACACACACACACATATATATATATATATATATATATATATATATATATATATATATATATATATACCTCAGGGAAATTTACTCCTGGGTGCAAAAGCCTGGACCTGTAGGCAGACACCTTCACCCCATCTTCAGGGGAAACAGACCCCTCTGTTGTACTGGTTTAACCACAATGTAGCATTTGGATGATTACACCCACAGGTCGGCTCTGTCTTTACTTCATGCATCTCTTGTCAGAGCTTAACTCTTTGAAGAGTCCACATCTGAACGCTGTAAGGCCACACAATGTAGTGGGGTCCAGGAGCAAGGTCACTTGCGTTGGATGCTGGGTTCTGACCCTGACTCTCTTTTTAGTCTTGAGCAAGTTTACCTAACCTCTGTGTCCTTCAGCTTCCTCCTCTATACAGTGGGGCGGACAAAAGTGATGGGGTTGAAGATAAGACTCAATCAAACAAAAACCTTAGAACAGGGACTTCCCTGGTGGTCCAGTGGCTAAGGCTCTGCGCTCCCAATGCAGGGGGCCCGGGTTCAATCCCTGGTCAGGGAACTAGATCCCACGTGCCGCAACCAAGAGTCCATATGCCGCAACTAAAATTCCCACATGCCACAACTAAGACCCAACGTAGTCAAATCAATCAATCAATAAATAAATATTAAAAAAAACAAACCTTAGAACAGGGCACGGTGCATTGTAATTCAGTGACTATCACCCAGACTACTCTTAATCAAAATGCTACACAGCATCGAATACAGTTCTTACATAGAGTAGCACTTAATAACTCTTACTGGCTCCTTCTGTCTATAAAGGTTCTTTACCTTATGGGCAAAACTTTATATTTTGCAACCAACTTCAGCTGTTGCTCGATCTCTTTCCTTCTTTGTCAAAGTTTTGTCTGAAGAGGTGACCGCTACCAAAAAGAAAATATAGACGGATCCTCTGCACACCTCAGCCCCTACAGCAGTCCAGGTGACAACGCAACGTGGGACCAAGAGTCTGCCAGGAACCCAGTAACTTCTGACCCTCTCCTTGGCCATCTTTCACCGCCTCCCCAAATGCCAGCCCTCTGGTGAGTTTCCTCTCGGACAGCCTCAGCCCTGCACAGCCCTGCGCTTTTCCACTTCTAACGCTGATCCCCCCTCATTTTCCACCGCAGCCTCTGAAACTGGATGACTCCACAGCTTTGACAAGTTCTCCTGCCACCTCCTCCAGGGGGTCTCTGTGAACCCCTCGGGTCTGCTCAAGGTCACCACCCTCCCAAGCCTTTGGAGTGGACACTGCACAGTCCTCAAGACAGGAGTGAGAGCCGTGGCCAGCTTCCAGCTGTTACTTTCAGATGGGTCTTCTACCCCACAAGCCCAAAGCCATCCTCCTCCTCTGAGTGGACTGCCTTCCTCCGATGCTATCCTGCTCTACTTGTCACTTACTGACCCTCCAGTCACTCCCAGAGGTCATCCCCTCCTGCCGTCACTCCGGACGACTTCAACATCTCTATGCGTGACCTGTGCCCTCCTTGGCCTGTCTCTTTACCCCTCAGTCCATGCCCATCAGCTCCCTCCCACCTCAGCAAACCAACCCTGAGAACACACCCTGGATTTGTCTTCACTCTGAAAACTGCAACTCCAAACAAAGACCATTACCTCTGACCATAAGTGCCCATCCGTCCAGCTCTCTCTTCTTTCCTCTCTCTTCCTATTCACTGATCACAAGGCATCACGCCCCTCAGGTCCCTCTTGGCTTCATCTCTTTCCCTTCCTGCCTATGCTGAATGACACCTTTTCAACCATTCTCCACTCTCTACTCCCTTTGTCCTCCTAAACCTTATGCTCTGTAATGGATCAATACAACAATTAATTTGTTAGAGGGACTTTGCTGGCGGTCCAGTGGTTAAGACTCCGTGCTTCCATTGCAGGGGGCATGGGTTTGATCCCTGCTCGGGGAACTAAGATCCCACATGCCGCGGGGCACGGCCAAAAAAAAAAGAAAATTGCTAGAATTCTCTGCTCCTCTCCCTGGATGGAGAACAGCCCACGATCCGTTGTCCTGTACCATCTGTGATGTCCAATCTCAAGTGGGTCTCCCACAAGGACTGTCAAGTCTATTGTCATTCCCCTCCTGCGCTATCTCAAAACCCAGTCCCACACCCATATTTCCTTTGCTCTATAAATAATTTTGCTTTGCATGTCTCAGAGATAATACAGGTCATCAGGCATAAACTCCCCTAAATTCCTGGCTTTCTTCACCTAAAAATGCGTGCCGTTTGTGCCCACCCTTTCCTCCTGGCCCTCTATTTCGGAGAAGGGGTGGGGCCCGTCCTGTCCGGGGTCAGTCCATCCACCTAAGCTCTCATCCCATGCCTCTCCACCTCCTCTGAGGCTTTTCTACATCAGTTATCCCCTTTCTTGCCGGTATGTCTAAACAACACCTGTGCTAGCCCTTTTTGCTCAGAATAAAAGCACAGGCCCATCTCGGATCTCAATATGAAACAATCCGAACCTTGCTGTGGACATCACCACTAGTTCTCACCCCATCTGTCTTTGAGTCAAGCTTCCTGAGAGGGAAGTCTATCCTCACGGCCTGGACTTCCTCCCCTCCGCTTCTCCCAGCCTCTGACCTAAGTGCAAGACCCCTGCACGCGGTCCTTTCCTCTCTGCCTCGGCTGACACTCCCAATCAGCCCTTCTTTCCTCCGTGAATGTTTGCTCTATAGTTTCTGTGACTCTGTTCTCTCCCGAGAAAGGCATTTTCACATAGATAATCTGGATTTTCCCTCCTATGGAAAGTTAGAGCCAGAGTACACGCTCCCAAGCTTTGCCTGCCTCCAGTAATGGGCTGGTTCCAGGGAACGGCGATGTTTGGTCCCAAGAGACTCGGCTTCCAATCTAGTGCACTATTACTGCATGTCAGCTGTTCTACACTGAGAAGCAGTAAGTGAAAACATCAAGTTATCACATTGAATTCCATTCACAAGTATGTATTGAGTACCACCTCCAAAGATGAAACTAACATGTTCCCTCCCTTCCTACAGATGACTATTTGGTTATTTGTGTTCTTATTTTTATTTTATTCTTATTTTTTTTAATAATGAGACATTGCCTTCTACTTCTACTGCCTCATGTTGTCGAATCTGGATGCTCTGTTAACTTTCTCAGGTTACAAAAGATGGACTTTAGCAGTTATTATTTTCAATATACTAAAGATTATCAGAATATATTTGTAGTATAATTTAAAACATTTTTCATCAACATTTTGTGACTCCATTCTCCTTATACAATGCAGATATAAAACAGAAGGAGTATAGGGTCCTGCCTGTGAAAAAGGCATGAAATAAATAGCGAGAAGAAGATTTATTTTAAAATGTAAGGATTTGTTTTATATTCCATGACATGTGTTATACTTTAAAAACATGGATTTCAAAATGCTAAAAGGCTAAATAAAACTGGAAGGCTACTTTCAAACATCAGTAAAGAAATATCTTAGAGGTATTTATAACAGGAAATTGTTGGAATTAATACTATTGAAATATATGCCACCCCCAAAAAAAGAGGTTTCAAAAGGCCCCGTCCTCAGCTCTCTTTGGAAAATGAAGTTGTTAAGGACCACTAGGTTATCCAAAGGCAGCCTGGAACCACAGAGAGAGGACAATGGTTTCTGGTCCTGACTGGTGACATCAAATCCCTGGGTGACTATAAACAATGACTTGGTCTCTTTGGCCCTTGGTTTCTCTTCTATAAGAAGCGGAAGGGGGAAGCCTACAATTTCCAGGGTCTCCTTCACCTCTAAATCTTTTATTACATCAAGTAATTACATCAAGACAAAGTTTAAAAGATTCACCTTAGGAACTAAATTAAAATTTTACCTTTGAAAGCCTATGGTCCGCTTCTGTATGTTTCACTAAATTTATATAATATTCTTTGCCCACCAAAGAGCTCAAATCTAAACTCTACATTGACTATAACCACCAAGGTCTTTGCCGCTCTCTTTTTATCAGTGTTTTCTACAAGGCACTTCAAATCATCTTAGAGTGAAAATTATTAATAACAAATAGCTAAAGGAATCTACTACATGATTATAGTATTGATTTCTCTTAGACTTTGCAGGAAGGCGAGGTCCAAAACTACTTTCTGAAATGCTTTTTCAATAATAAAATGAACTCTGCCTTCAGGAGACATTTTCTAACTCCTTTCTCCAAAGACCCTGAACGCCACTCTGAAGAAAACTTCTAATAAAGCCAATGAACCATTTTCTGCCAGTGAATATGGCTGCTCATCCTTGACCCAGAGAGATCAAGTTTTCTATTTTCAAAGTATCAATGCTCTCTGTATAGGTGTTTAATGTCACCTCTAAGTAGTAAAAATGAGAGAGAACAAAAAACCTTTTGCAAAATGAATTAGAAATAAGCATCTCTGAACAATGTAACGATCATAGCAGGAGACCATTTACCTGAACAAACAAGGCAATGATGGCGATTCCATGGGGCTTCCCCACAGCCTCATCAATGCTGCCAAACAAGGTGGAGTTCCAGTGGATCAGGTGGAGCTGGGTGAGCAACAATAGACAGGTAACCTCGTTACTAAACATACTTCCGCTCAGGAAAACAAAGACCTGTCAACTGCTCCTTGACCATATCTGTATGGTGTCGTACGCAACGCGAGTATCACAGACAGACACAAATAGATGACTGGTTTAATACTGGTTCTCTGTATGAATTCCTCCCTTCTCATTTCTGAACAGAAGCAGTGCTGAGTGCCACTCGAGTTCTGCTTTTGTCCTAATCAGGAGCACATCTAAGAAGACTCGCAGATTTCACACTGATTTAGCTGCCTTTCCTCAGACGCCATCCCCTCTGGCTCTCAGTGAAACAGAACTCCGGTCTGGGCACAAACACCAGAGCTCATTCGAAGGATTACCACCTACATACTCAAGTACTGTGTCACCCAGTATTTCCATTAAGGATAATACAAAACCAGTCTCCAATTCTGTAAATGCTTTCCACTCTCTAAGAATATGTAGACAGCATCCTATAAAAAGCGCTGCATCTTTTTAAAGCATGGTAAAATAATGAATGCTGATGTAGAACTCTAAACGAAAGCCATTTCCTGTCCTGGAGATAAAATTTTATCTGTGAAGGAATGACGAACAATACTCCAGAGGATTCTCCCACTACGATCCCCATAAAGCTCTGTAGTCTTCAGGTTTATCTAGAATGTGCACTTGCTCCTACAGTGCTGATAAAACACTTGCAAGAAGCCAGATTCAATTCCCTGGTTAAAATCAAATGGCCGCTGAGGTTCTCAGTAGAACAGTAACAAGGTAAATCTTCCACCTAGAATACTAATCTTCATCACTTTAGCTTTTAATCAAGTTACCATTACTTGCTGCCTGAAAACACTGACCCATTTAAAAATTAGTTTTAATCCAAAAAGACATACTAAAATTCAATCACCATGTCATTTTAGCATCCACATTAAAATATTAAGGAAAATTATCATGAGGATTGCCATTAACTTTGAAGTTTCTCCTGCTGAATTTGTCCAACTAGAATTCAAGATTATAAAGCTGACCACTAGGGGGAAGTAATGAGGTCCTCTGCCTATAATAGAAACGGTCACCCAGGACAGGTCAGGCTATGAAAAGCTCACATGAACTTGGATTGTCCAGTAAATGTAACTGTCAAGGCACTGCCTTTAAGGAAGCGATGTTCTATAACCTTTCAGTTAGTAATGAAAGACAGACCAATTTAATCTTTCCTTTTCTGGCTGCAACAATAGCTTTGGAGCCCCAGTGGTACAGATAAGTATACAGTGGTACAGATAAGAACTGATTGCCTTAATTAAATCAACAAAAAAAAGCCCAAGGTTGAAATCTATTTTTAGTCCACAAATTGCAAAGTTCAAATCAACATTTTTCTTACTTCTCATAGCGACAGTATGGAGCTTTTTTTTTTTTTTTTTTTCTGAAACAAAACAAACCAAAAAAAGTATGTTTTGGGTTTTTTTGTGTGTTTTTTTTTGGCCACTCCTCCGTAATTCAGCAACATCATCACTCACACCTGTTCCTCAAAAACTACTTCACATGTTTTTGTGTTTAAAAAATTGAGGGTCTCCACTCCTTAAGTGTGTGCTGCACATGGCAATCTCGTTTCAAAGAGTACAGCATGGGGGAATTCCCTGGCAGTCCAGTGGTTAGGACTCAGTGCTTTCACTGCTGGGGCCCGGGTTCAATCCCTGGTCTGGGAACTAAGATCCACAAGCCTCGCAGCACACCACCACCCCCCGCCCAAAAAAAAAAGAGTACAGTATGGAATACCTGATGGTGGAGAAATATGGCCAACACCACCTGGGCCAGGTGACCAAGGCCCACATCGGCAGTCATCAGACATGTTGATATAGGCACCCTGGACATGATGTGATGAAAATGACATTTTACCTGCGTGCTCTTCCTCCCAATAACCCATAACCCCAGTCCAACCAAGAGGGAAACCTCAGACAAATCTCAAGAGAGGGACATTCTACAAAATACCTGACCAGTATTTCTCAAAACTGTCAAGGTCGTCAAAGAACAAAGAAAGCCTGAGACAATGTCACAGCCAAGAGGAGTCTAGGGAAACATGAGAACTAAATGTAAAGTGGTGTCATAGGTGAGATCTTGGAACAGAAAAAGGACATTAGGTGAAAATGAAGGAAACTGAATAAAATACTTAATGTATTGAGATTGGTCCACTAATTATAACCAATGTACCATACTAATGTAAGATGTTAATAACAGGGGAAACTGGGTGTAGGTCAGGTGGGAATTTTCTGTACTATTTTCATAATTTTCCTGTAAATCTAAAACTGTTCTTAAAATACACAGTCTAGGGGGTCAGAGAGAAGATGGCGGAAGAGTAAGACGCGGAGATCACATTCCTTCCCACAGATACAGTAGAAATACACCTACACGTGGAACTGCTCCTACAGAACACCCACTGAACGCTGGCAGAAAACGTCCGACCTCCAAAAAGGCAAGAAACTCCCCCCGTACTTGGGTAGGGCAAAAGAAAAAAGAAATAACAGAGACAAAAGAATAGGGACGGCACCTGCACCAGTGGGAGAGAGCTGTGAAGGAGGAAAGGTTTCCACGCACTAGGAAGCCCCTTTGCGGGCGGAGACTGCGGGGGGCGGAGGGGGGAAGCTTCAGAGCCACGGAGGAGAGCGCAGCCCCAGGGGTGCGGAGGGCAAAGCGGAGAGGTTCCCGCACAGAGGCTCGGCGCTGAGCAGCACTCACCAGCCCTAGAGGCTTGTCTGCTTAGCCGCCGGGGCGGGCGGGGCTGGGAGCTGAGGCTCGGCTTCAGTCGGATCGCAGGGAGAGGACTGGGGCTGGCAGCGTGAACACAGCCTGAAGGGGTTAGCGCACCACAGCTAGCCGGGAGGGAGTCCGGGGAAAAAGTCTGCAGCTGCCGAAGAGGCAAGAGACTTTTTCTTGCCTCTTTGTTTCGCGGCGGGCAAGGAGAGGGGATTCAGAGCGCCGCCTAAACGAACTCCAGAGAAGGGCGCGAGCCGCGGCTATCAGCGCGGATCCCACAGCAACAGGGGCGCAGAGGGAAAATCGGAGAGACTCCCGCACAGAGGCTCGGCGCAGAGCGGCGCTCACCAGCCCGAGAGGCTTGTCTGCTCCCCCGCCGGGGCGGGCGGGGCTGGGAGCTGAGGCTCGGCTTCGGTCGGATCGCAGGGAGAGGACTGGGGTTGGCGGCGTGAACACAGCCTAAAGGGGGCTAGTGCACCACAGCTAGCCGGGAGGGAGTCCGGGGAAAAAGTCTGCAGCTGCCGAAGAGGCAAGAGACTTTTTCTTGCCTCTTTGTTTCGCTGCGCGCAAGGAGAGGGGATTCAGAGCGCCGCCTAAACGAACTCCAGAGAAGGGCGCAAGCCACGGCGATCAGCGCGGACCCCAGAGACGGGCGTGAGACGCTGGGGCTGCTGCTGCCGCCTCCAAAAAGCCTGTGTGGGAGCACAGGTCACTCTCCACACCTCCCCTCCCGGGAGCCTGTGCAGCCCGCCACTGCCAGGGTCCCGGGATCCGGGGACAACATCCCCGGGAGAACGCACTGCGCGCCTCGAGCTGGTGCAACGTCACGCCGGCCTCGGCCGCCGCAGGCTCGCCCCGCCTCCTCTGTACCGCTCCCTCCCCGCGGCCTGAGTGAGCCAGAGCCCCCGAAGCAGCTGCTCCTTTAACCCCGTCCTGTCTGGGCGGGGAACAGACGCCCTCAGGCGACCTACACGCAGAGGCGGGTCCAAATCCAAAGCTGAACCCCAGGAGCTGTGCGAACAGGGAAGAGAAGGGGAAATCTCCCCCAGCAGCCTCAGAAGCAGCGGATTAAAGCTCCACAAACAACTTGATGTACCTGCATCTGCTGAATACCTGAACAGACAACGAATCATCCCAAGTTCAGGAGGGGGACTCTGGGAGCAGGAGATATTAATCTTTCCCCTTTTCCTTTTTTTGTGAGTGTATATGTATATGCTTCTGGGTGAGATTTTGTCTGTACAGCTTTGCTTTACAATAGCTTTATTTTACTTCACTATATTATAGCCTCTTTCTTTCTTTCTTTCTATTTTTTCTCCCTTTTACTCTGAGCCGTGTGGACGAAAGGCTCTTGGTGCTCCAGCCAGGCATCAGGGCCGTGCCTCTGAGGGGGGAGAGCCAACTTCAGAACACTGGTCCACAAGAGACCTCCCAGCTCCACGTAATAACAAACAGCGAAAATCTCACAGAGATCTCCATCTCAACATCAAGACCCAGCTTCACTCAACGACCAGCAAGCTACAGTGCTGGACACCCTATGCCAAACAACTAGCAAGACAGGAACACAACCCCATCCATTGGCAGAGAGGCTGCCTAAAATCATAATAAGGCCACAGACACCACAAAATACACCACCAGACGTGGACGTGCCCACCAGAAAGACAAGATCTAGCCTCATCCACCAGAACACAGGCACTAGTTCCCTCCACCAGGAAGCCTACACAACCCACTGAACCAACCTTAGCCACTGGGGACAGATACCAAAAACAACGGGAACTACGAACCTGCAGCCTGTGAAAAGGAGACCCCAAACACAGTAAGATAAGCAAAATGAGACGACAGAAAAACACACAGCAGATGAAGGAGCAGGGTCAAAACACACCAGACCTAACAAATGAAGAGGAAATAGGTAGTCTACCTGAAAAAGAATTCAGAATAATGATAGTAAGGATGATCCAAAATCTTGGAAATAGAATAGACAAAATGCAAGAAACATTTAACAAGGAAGTAGAAGAACTAAAGAGGAACCAAGCAGTGATGAAAAACACAATAAATGAAATTAAAAATACTCTAGATGGGATCAATAGTAGAATAACTGAGGCAGAAGAAAGGATAAGTGACCTGGAAGATAAAATGGTGGAAATAACTACTACAGAGCAGGATAAAGAAAAAAGAATGAAAAGAACTGAGGACAGTCTCAGGGACCTCTGGGACAACATTAAACGTGCCAACATTCGAATTATAGGGGTCCCAGAAGAAGAAGAGAAAAAGAAAGGGACTGAGAAAATTTTTGAAGAGATTATAGTTGAAAACTTCCCTAATATGGGAAAGGAAATAGTTAATCAAGTCCTGGAAGCACAGAGAGTCCCATACAGGATAAACCCAAGGAGGAACACGCCAAGACACATATTAATCAAACTGTCAAAAATTAAATATAAGGAAAACATATTAAAGGCAGCAAGGGAAAAAAAAACAAATAACACACAAGGGAATCCCCATAAGGTTAACATCTGATCTCTCAGCAGAAACTCTGCAAGCCAGAAGGGAGTGGCAGGATATACTTAAAGTCATGAAGGAGAAAAACCTACAACCAAGATTACTCTACCCAGCAAGGATCTCATTCAGATTCGATGGAGAAATTAAAACCTTTACAGACAAGCAAAAGCTGAGAGAGTTCAGCACCACCAAACCAGCTTTACAACAAATGCTAAAGGAAATTCTCTAGGCAAGGAACACAAGAGAAGGAAAACACCTACAATAACAAACCCAATACATTTAAGAAAATGGGAATAGGAACATACATATCGATAATTACCTTGAATGTAAATGGATTAAATGCTCCCACCAAAAGACAAAGGCTGGCTGAATGGATACAAAAACAAGACCCATACATATGCTGTCTACAAGAGACCCACTTCAGACCTAGGGACACATACAGACTGAAAGTGAGGGGATGGAAAAAGATATTCCATGCAAATGGAAATCAAAAGAAAGCTGGAGTAGCAATTCTCATATCAGACAAAATAGACTTTAAAATAAAGACTATTACAAGAGACAAAGAAGGACACTATATAATGATCAAGGGATCGATCCAAGAGGAAGGTATAACAATTGTAAATATTTATGCACCCAACATAGGAGCACCTCAATACATAAGGCAAATACTAACAGCCATGAAAGGGGAAATTGACAGCAACACAATCATAGTAGGGGACTTTAACACCCCACTTTCACCAATGGACAGATCATCCAAAATGAAAATAAATAAGGAAACACAAGCTTTAAATGATACATTAAACAATATGGACTTAATTGATATTTATAGGACATTCCACCCAAAAACAACAGAATACACATTTTTCTCAAGTGCTCATGGAACATTCTCCAGGATAGATCATATCTTGGGTCACAAATCAAGCCTTGGTAAATTTAAGAAAATTGAAATCGTATCAAGTATCTTTTCCGACCACAATGCTATGAGACTAGATATCAATTACAGGAAAAGATCTGTAAAAAATACAAACACATGGAGGCTACACAATACATTACTTAATAACGAAGTGATTACTGAAGAAATCAAAGGGGAAATCAAAAAATACCTAGAAACAAATGACAATGGAGACACGACGACCCAAAACCTATGGGACACAGCAAAAGCAGTGCTAAGAGGGAAGTTTATAGCAATACAAGCCTACCTCAAGAAACAGGAAACATCTCGAATAAACAACCTAACCTTGCACCTAAAGCAATTAGAGAAAGAAGAACAAAAAAACCCCAAAGCCAGCAGAAGGAAAGAAATTATAAAGATCAGGTCAGAAATAAATGAAAAAGAAATGAAGGAAACAATAGCAAAAATCAATGAAACTAAAAGCTGGTTCTTTGAGAAGATAAACAAAATTGATAAACCATTAGCCAGACTCATCAAGAGAAAAAGGGAGAAGACTCAGATCAATAGAATTAGAAATGAAAAAGGAGAAGTAACCACTGACACTGCAGAAATACAAAAGATCATGAGAGATTACTACAAGCAACTATATGCCAATAAAATGGACAACCTGGAAGAAATGGACAGATTCTTAGAAATGCACAAACTGCCGAGACTGAACCAGGAAGAAATAGAAAATATGAACAGACCAATCACAAGCACTGAAATTGAAACTGTGATTAAAAACCTTCCAACAAACAAAAGCCCAGGACCAGATGGCTTCACAGGCGAATTCTATCAAACATTTAGAGAAGAGCTAACACCTATCCTTCTCAAACTCTTCCAAAATATTGCAGAGGGAGGAACACTCCCAAACTCATTCTACGAGGCCACCATCACCCTGATACCAAAACCAGACAAAGATGTCACAAAGAAAGAAAACTACAGGCCAATATCACTGATGAACATAGATGCAAAAATCCTCAACAAAATACTAGCAAACAGAATCCAACAGCACATTAAAAGGATCATACACCATGATCAAGTGGGGTTTATCCCAGGAATGCAAGGATTCTTCAATATACGCAAATCAATCAATGTGATACACCATGTTAACAAATTGAAGGAGAAAAACCATATGATCATCTCAATAGATGCAGAGAAAGCTTTTGACAAAATTCAACACCCATTTATGATAAAAGCCCTGCAGAAAGTAGGCATAGAGGGAACTTTCCTCAACATAATAAAGGCCATATATGACAAACCCACAGCCAACATTGTCCTCAATGGTGAAAAACTGAAACCATTTCCACTAAGATCAGGAACAAGACAAGGTTGCCCACTCTCACCACTATTATTCAACATAGTTTTGGAAGTCCTAGCCACAGCAATCAGAGAAGACAAAGAAATAAAAGGAATCCAAATCGGAAAAGAAGAAGTAAAGCTGTCACTATTTGCAGATGACATGATACTATACATAGAGAATCCTAAAGATGCTACCAGAAAACTCCTAGAGCTAATCAATGAATTTGGTAAAGTAGCAGGATACAAAATTAATGCACAGAAATCTCTTGCATTTCTATACACTAATGACGAAAAATCTGAAAGTGAAATTAAGAAAACACTCCCATTTACCATTGCAACAAAAAGAATAAAATATCTAGGAATAAACCTACCTAAGGAGACAAAAGACCTGTATGCAGAAAATTATAAGACACTGATGAAAGAAATTAAAGATGATACAAATAGATGGAGAGATATACCATGTTCCTGGAGTGGAAGAATCAACATTGTGAAAATGTCTCTACTACCCAAAGCAATCTACAGATTCAATGCAATCCCTATCAAACTACCACTGGCATTTTTCACAGAACTAGAACAAAAAATTTCACAATTTGTATGGAAACACAAAAGACTCCGAATAGCCAAAGCAATCTTGAGAACGAAAAATGGAGCTGGGGGAATCAGGCTCCCTGACTTCAGACTATATTACAAAGCTTCAGTAATCAAGACAGTTTGGTATTGGCACAAAAACAGAAATATAGATCAATGGAACAGGATAGAAAGCCCAGAGATAAACCCACACACATATGGTCAACTTATCTTTGATAAAGGAGGCAAGCATATACAGTGGAGAAAAGACAGCCTCTTCAATAAGTGGTGCTGGGAAAATTGGACAGGAACATGTAAAAGTATGAAATTAGAACACTCCCTGACACCATGCACAAAAATAAACTCAAAATGGATTAAAGACCTAAGTGTAAGGGCAGACACTATCAAACTCTTAGAGGAAAACATAGGCAGAACACTCTATGACATACATCACAGCAAGATTCTTTTTGACCCAGCTCCCAGAGAAATGGAAATAAGTACACAAATAAACAAATGGGACCTAATGAAACTGAAAAGCTTTTGCACAGCAAAGGAAACCATAAACAAGACCAAAAGACAACCCTCAGAATGGGAGAAAATATTTGCAAATGAAGCAACTGACAAAGGATTAATCTCCAAGATTTACAAGCAGCTCATGCAGCTCAATAACAAAAAAACGAACAACCCAATCCAAAAATGGGCAGAAGATCTAAATAGACATTTCTCCAAAGAAGATATACAGATGGCCTACAGACACATGAAAGAATGCTCAACATCATTAATCATTAGAGAAATGCAAATCAAAACTACAATGAGATATCATCTCACACCGGTCAGAATGGCCATCATCAAAAAATCTAGAAACAATAAATGCTGGAGAGGGTGTGGAGGAAAGGGAACACTCTTGCACTGTTGGTGGGAATGTAAATTGATACAGCCACTATGGAGAACAGTATGGAGGTTCCTTAAAAAACTACAAATAGAACTACCATACGACCCAGCAATCCCACTACTGGGCATATACCCTGAGAAAACCATAGGTCAAAAAGAGTCATGTACCAAAATGTTCATTGCAGCTCTATTTACAATAGCCAGGACATGGAAGCAACCTAAATGTCCATCAACAGATGAATGGATAAAGAAGATGTGGCACATATATACAATGGAATATTACTCAGCCATAAAAAGAAATGAAATGGAGGTATTTGTAATGAGGTGGATGGAGTTAGAGTCTGTCATACAGAGTGAAGTAAGTCAGAAAGAGAAAAACAAATACAGTATGCTAACACATATATATGGAATCTAAGGGAAAAAAAAAAAAAAAAAAAAAGGCCATGAAGAACCTAGTGGCAAGACGGGAATAAAGACACAGACCTACTAGAGAATGGACTTGAGGATATGGGGAGGGGGTGGGGTGAGATGTGACAGGGTAAGAGAGTGTCATGGACATATATACACTACCAAATGTAAAATAGATAGCTAGTGGGAAGCAGCCGCATAGCACAGGGAGATCAGCTCGGTGCTTTGTGACCACCTAGAGGGGTGGGATGGGGAGGGTGGGAGGGAGGGAGATGCAAGAGGGAAGAGAAATGGGAACATATTGTATATGTATAACAGATTCACTTTGTTATAAAGCAGATGCTAACACACTATTGTAAGGCAATTATACTTCAATAAAGATGTTTGAAAAAAAAAAAAATACACAGTCTATTCAAAAAAAAAAAAGAAAGAAAAAAAGAAAAGAAAAATTAAGGGACATCCTGGCACTTCCACTAACTCAAGCTAAAAAGGATAACAGAAGATCGCTATGACCCTTGTGTGACCAGTACAATAACACAGAACGAAAATAGCAAGAGAATCTCTACCACCTGTTGTCTGCTCTACCATCTGGGTCTTATAATCAGTTGAGACTCCATTAAAGAGCAAAAGAGATTCTTCCCTCACAGTGCACAAGGAACCCAAACTTCAGAAACAAAGCTCCAGCCTGGTATTTACTGAGAAACGCCCCTCTCTTGGAGGTGCTTTGTCTCATTAAGACCAAACAAAACATCATCAGAGATCCCCTTTCCAAACCACTAGAGGATGGTTATTTCAAGTACCAGGCAAATTTCCAACACATTCTGGAAACCAGCTGTAACCGGTAGTAGTCACATAGATGAGCAGTCCACACCCATCGCACACTCTACATTTTTGCTGCCTCTCGGCTTTAGCTCACTCTGTGTTCCCTGAGCCCTGCCTCACTCCACCCATATTAGATTGCTGCCATATAACAAAGTGCCACAGACTAGGTGGCTTAAACCACAAAAGTTTATTTTCTCAAAGTTCTGGAGGCGTGAAGTCCGAGATCAAGGTGTGGGCAGGGTTGGTTTCTCCCGAAGCCTCTCTCCTTGGCTTGCGGACGCCCACCACCTCCCTTGACCTCACATGGTCTCTCCTCTGTGCATGTCTGTGTCCAAATTTCCTCTTCTTATAAGGACACCAGTCATACTGGACAAGGGCCCGCCCTAGTGACCTCATTTTCACCTAATAACCTCTGTAAAGATCCTGTCCCCAAACACAGTCACATTCTGCTGTATTAGGAGCTAAGACTTCAATATATGAATTGGTTGGTAGGGGGGAGGGGCAGGGGGGAAAAATTCAGCCCCTAACACCGTCTATCTCCCCCTTTCCTTTCTCCCCAGCTTAATGAAGTTTTTTCAGGTCTGAGAAGCCTGAATTATTATATATTATAATTATTATTATTATTATTTTGCCTTATATTAGCATTGGTTCTGTTTCATAGAGCAAAGCCATAGAGACAGGAAAATCATCAGTGCCTGTGAAGAACTGAGTACTTTGGGGGTAACTAGAGAGCACATAAGACCAGCAGTGACAGGAGAGATGGGGCTGGAAAGTTAGAGGGGTTCGGATGGCACAGAGGTTTAAATTTTATCATAACTGTGCTTTGGGAAACACTAAAGCAATATATTATTGCAGTGAATATTATTATTACTTATGCTGCTTAGAATCAATCAAAATCCCCCTTCAAAGGTTCTTCCGACAGAATGGGGATGGATGGAAGTATCTGGCATGGGAGGTGGGAAGGTAAGCTAGGTGTCTACCATGAAAGTTCCAACAGAAGATTATGATACGGGTGTGTGATGATTAACTTTGTGTGTCAACATGGCTAGGCTATGGTGCCCAGCTGTTTGGTCAAACATCAGTCTAGATGTTACTTTGAAGGTATTTTTTAGCTGTGATAACATTTAAATCAGTCGACTGAGCAAAGCAGATTACCCTCCATTATGTGGGTGGGCCTCATCCAATCAGTTGAAGGAGAAG